>NW_028252217.1:0-748040 GCF_964263255.1 Lissotriton vulgaris
AAACAGTCCTGCAGACTTTACATCAGGGCCGGTCCTAGAACTCCTGGGGCCCCGGGCGAAAGAGAAGATGTGAGGCCCCTCTAATTTGCATATATCTTCCAGTCGCAGCCGGCATGACTCGCGGGTGGAGGATCTCGCGGGAGTTCGGAAGGGGGAGGTGGAGAACAGGAAGCAGGCAGCCTCCCTCCCCTCCCCTAAGCCAATCATAATGCTGCAATGGCAGCGTTGTGATTGATCAGGACGCCGACCAGCCAGGCGCCTATGGGGAGGCCATTTTCCCCATGTAGGCTGCATTGCAGCCTACATAGAAAAAGGCCAGAGTGCGCATGACTGGTTTGGCCGAACAGTCAGCGCCCTTAGCAGTTGGCAAGCCAATCCTCTCCTGCCCTAAAACAGACCCGCCCGCCCCCAACGAAGCACTTCTGCTTCCTCGCAGTGCTAGAAGCAGAAACATAAAATGGTTGTTTTAGCATTTTGTGTTTCTGCTTTTGTGAGAAAGTAGTGGAGCGTCGCTCCTCTGCCCTAGTGAAGCAGCCACCCTTGGTAACATCACAAGAAGTGACATCATAGAAAGTGGCATTGCAGGACTATTGATCATATTTGGCATCCCTGAAGAGACCTAACGTGGATATCAGTAACATGGACAAAAAGATAAATATGCAAATGAAATAAGTCCATATATTTTAAAACTGTTGAATGGATTACATTTGTCTCATTAGATGGAAAAGCTAGGTGCAGGTCTCACAAAGATGTATAATTTTGATCACTGGAGTTTCATGACATTTTTGTTGATGCCGAAAATTCCTGGAGACCAGGAAGGAGGCAGCAAGTGCTTTTAGAAACATAATATATTCGCAAACACGACCCAAAGTCAGCGCTCAATGCGATCTCACCGTAAGCAGGAACAACATGGTTACCTTAACGCTTTAGCACTTATTCAGAAATGAATGAGTGCTTTTGCATGAAAAGTTAAGGTCATGACTACAGGGCCGGAACGACCTGCTTCAATGCCCATTGAATATATCCTTACAAAACAAAAGCAATATGGTTTAAAAAGACCACATTTGTGAATACAGAGCAGCGGTATGCACTTTATTTTCCAGTCCGCCCATCAAGGAGGTATTGCAGTACATCCAGAAATGGTGCACTTCCCCACCTGGGGAAAACAATGCTGTTTAGAGAAAGACAAGAAAACAAAAGTAGCGCTTCACTGGTAAACTCTGTGTAGTGGCACTAATGTGATTTGGGTGTGAATAAAATCAATCTGGCCCCTTTTTGACCCACGCTGTCTTGCTTTAGTTATTTTTTACAGTTTGAATTTTTTATTTCTCTCTTTGGCAAGGCTGCACTTTGGAAGTGAAAAATGTCACAAAAAGATGACCTTTCCAGCAAAAAAGTTTTTCTTTTTTGGATTCATTTCACAGGGGAACAAATAAAGGAAAGGAAAAGAAAGAGGGAGTAGTTGCTACAAGGTGCTGGGAAGGGGGCCCCCACACCCTGACCTTGCAGATTTCTATAGTGCTTAGAGGCCCAGGGAAAGGGGGCCCCACACCTGGACCTTGCAGCTTGCTCTAGTGCTTCGAGGCCCAGGGAAAGGGGGCCCCCTCCCCTGGGCCCGAAGCAGTAACAAGGCCTTTCTTAAAACACTGCCCCAGCACCAGTTTCTCTGGCTGCTCCCTCCTCCCCTCACCCACTGCTCCTTACCTGTGTCCGGCTGGCCCTGGAAACAAAGGGGCCTTCTGTCACCTAGCAACAAAATGCAGACAGGAAATGGCTGGTACTTAAGAGAGGTGTTGCCTCGACCCCTGACACTCTGAGCCCTAATTGCTGGCCCTGCCGCTTTGACTTCCCCACTCTGTTTGTCCCCCCCCCCCCCCCCACCCCTGCACCCCCAGGAATGCCACCACGCGGTCGTCGACACCAGACAACTCTGATGTGTATTGTAATGTGTGGGGAGGGGGCCCTGGTGGAGCAGGGGGGCCCCTGCCTCTCACCTGAGCGCGAGGCCCTGGGCGGCTGCCCATACTGCCCATGCCTAGCGCCGGCCCTGCTTTACATGTTCCCCACCAGGCTGCACTACACATCCTGGTAAGTAACATGAAAAGGCTCCTTGTCCCCGCCTGAGCGCCAATTCACAAGGGCTCAGACAAATGAAAACGGTGCATTCCAGTGTTGTGATTGGCTCAGGGGAGCGTGTGCTTCCTGCTTCAGAGGACAATGCGAGGCGTCAGTAAGGCGGACCCGCAGCATGGTAAGTAATGTTTTAATTTATTTTTCAATCCCCTCCCCAACCCCGCACTACCCGTGCTACTCGATGACAGCCACCACTGTGTAGGTTTAGACCAGTGTTAAACTGTCTGCACCGACTGTGGAGTCTCCACAGTCAGAAACTTACCCTTATACCGGACTTTGTGAATTTCAAAACAAATGTGAACTTGCATAAATGTGTAAGTTTGCCTTTGTGAATGACCCACCCCCCCCCCCCCTCCCTCCCCCGCCCCAAAAGAAAATTCTGGGAGTTTCAGTCCCCAGCAATTAAACCAATTGGACAAAAGTTCTAGATTTACAACGACCTTTAGTAGTAAAACATGGAATATGATGACCCTGGTTGAGTGAATTGCCTTATAACGTTAGCCCTCGGTTGTTGTTTCGGATTCATTCGCATGTGTTTTTTTCACCCTTGCCAGGAATATTTCTCAGCTGGTTCTGTGCTTAAAAATAATTGTTGCCCCACTGGTTCTGTGTTACCAGAAGACGCTCTTCTGTGGCTCTTAAATACATGTAGGTCGCCTGCGGTTCTGTGACCACATTTCTATCCACTGCTTTAGCTGCATCTTTTATAGTCACTTTTGTGATATATTTTTATATTTTGTTATCGTGGTACTAGATTTGATCAAGTTCTTTGATTTCTAAGCAAAGTCCAAGTTGGTTTAATTATTACTAACTGGTACCTGCGTCTGCTTTCGCTGCTAAAAGGTTCGTTTATTTTTCGAGGCCCTAAAGCCTTTCCTAATACTTGTGCTGTTTGTCAAAAAGAAACTCAAAAAAGCCATTTATGTGTCGCGCCACCTGCCGGTCACATGCCCCAACTGCAGTGTGCACGGAGACGGGATTTGTTTTAATAGGTTATTCACATTCGAGCGTCTACATGGAACATAGCATAGAAGCCATTTAGGATGGTGTCAGTTCCTGCCCCGGTCAGGTGTGTCCCTTCTGTTCTCTGGCCTCCGAGGTGGTTAAAGGAGAGCCAAGAACAGAATGGAAACAGTGTCCTCTTAAAAGCTGTTTATTGCAGCTTTCACTGGGAGATAATTTCGATAAATTCAGCAGTGCGATACGAATTCTACTAATTACATAAAAAAATAACACATTTTTTAAACACGTCGTTTCCATGCTTCGTTATTGTCAATACATTAAAACATGTGTTTAAGAAAAACCTTTACCTCTGTTTTCTGCATGGGTGATAGCGAATATTGGATCGTAAATCAAAATGTATCCAAAATAAGGAATATTTTAAGCTATTGACATATTCACATTTAATATATAGCCCATAATCATATTTTTAAAATCTCTTTTTTGCATTTCCCTGTGACTTTCCAATACATTGCTCTTTGAGGTATTCACTAGAGGAATGATGAAATAATGACAGGTGGTGATGTAAGTATTTTCAGTTCCCAGTGTTTTTCCTTTGTTTTGTGGCACTATATCCTACTCTTCAAACGAACACATATTTTTTCGTGTAATAAAAAGAGAAATGAGCAATGCTCCCTAGCCATATCACATCAACACGGTTAAAACATAGGTAAAATAGACTTATTTACACGAGTTGTTAGTTACTGGTTTGATGATATTAATTGCACACTTATCTTGAGGCTCTTTCCTTCATTAATTACACATTTTGTAATATCATCACAGTCAAGGGCATGTGATATCACTTCCTATGAAGATTTGTGGTTGATGGTAATATGATGTCACTTCTTGTGATGTCATTGAGGTCAAAGGGTTATTATGCCAATTCCCCTTACCTTAGCTTTTTGGTGAATCAACAGTCATGGAATATACGAGGGAAGAGAGAGGAGAGGAAGCAGGGAAAATAGATGGCTTTGTGCTGTAAGGGAAGAAGGGAGTAGTGACACAAGGGCAGAAAAGCGATGGGGTAGCAGCCATCTTGTTGAAAGTCCTTACGATTGGAAGCCTGTTGCCTTTTGTCACTGCTCAAAAAAGTTACAAGGCCATGATTCAACAGCAGGACGACCTATGGACAATGCTAGGATGATGAGGCAGCTAGTTCTGCTGGGAACTTGGGGTACAAGTAAAGCCCGGGTAAAAGAAGCAGCACAATCCATTGGAAGGAAATCTTGTCAAAGTGGTGGAGCTGATAACAGTGTTGTTATTCAAGACCTAATTGGCGCTCCGCACTGAGCAACAAGTAATTGGAGTAGGCTTTTCCAGAATCTAGTGATTGGTGGAGTTGTTCTAGTAGCAGAAAAGGACGAGGGTGGGGTGGGGTGATGAGTTAAGGAAGTGTATATAGAGCCACTGCTTAATTTGTGCTGGTGATTTTAGTTGCTGGAGGTCAACATTTAATTTTAGGGATTGGGAATTATTTTTAATCACCCGACTATGAGCAAGAGAAAGGGAGAAAAGGAAGAACGAAGTAGAAGAGAAAAATGTTAAAACACTGGAAAAGCGAGAAAGCAGGGATAACAAAACGCATGTACAAGATAAAGAGACAGGAAATGTAGGCTGATGGGAAAAAGAGGCATGTGGTGGAATCAAAACTAGTCACCATTGGCAATTGGCAACCTCAGTATACAGGAGCAGGCTGCTAAGTAAAGGTGTGTGCTTCGATTTTTTTTCCAAAGAAGAACGAGAGACATTTCTGTCTTGACATGCATAGATGAGTGAGCCTTTACACATTTGGTATGGACCCAGAAGCAGTAGCAGTATTTGGTCATGGGTATGCTGAGGTGTCAAGTGGCAGCCGAGGCAAGGGTAATGTAGGAACGTTACACTAAAGCTGAAGGGTGGAGTGGCATGAGATTGAAAGGGATGGCAGGGGGAAGGGCCCAGAAAGGCTTGGAACACTTTATAGAAGCTGATTTGTTACAAAGGAGAACAAACGACAAGTTAAGAGAGATGGTTCCCATACACATCAGACGGCAACTATGGTGTGAGTGTCGCACATCCCCACCTTAAAGCATATTAGAACATTGGAATGTTGGGAGCTCCATTGAAAACAATGGAGTGCTCTGGGCTTATAATGGCTGGTATAAGCCCAGAGCTCCAACATTCCAATGTTTCTTTGTTCACAGCTCTGGCTGTGAACAAAGGCTTCAGGGAGCCTGAGGGGATTCCAATCCCCTCACGCTTCCAAAAGGCTTTATTTTTTTTGTTAGAACATTCTGTCCTCTAGTGACAGAATGTTCTAGTAGCCTTATAGCCCTTTGTAGATGGCTCGGCGCCTTTAACGCTGCAGAGGGCCTTTAATAGCCGGTATAGCCCTCTACGGCGGGCTATAAGGCTATAGTAATGACAATAATTATGGTGATCATACACTATTATCCCATCTGTTCTCACGATGTGACTCAGCAAGATCACATGACAAAACCGTTAAACCTAGCCCAAAATATACCACAGAGTTGATAGTGGAGCACTCGTTCTACATATGAGCAATTCAGTTTGTAAATCTGACACTCTAATATATGCTAATGTAACAAATGAACGGAAAGGTTTGCCATCCTTATGCATACCTTCTACAATCACAAGTCCAGACATCATGTAACGGGGTGCTTCCTCTTGATCCAGTCAAACTGTAAATGTAGTTGTTCCGGTAATGACAAATTACAGATGATTCAGCCGACGTGTTTCGGCCAACCTTTGGACTTTTTCAAGGTTATGTCTGAGAAGGTATAGTAGTGTGAAGTGTATCCAAGTAGTCCACAGCAAAATAATAATTAAATACCTCAGACCTTGATAAGTTCTTGCATGCACTGTAAGCAGCTTAGTATGTCGCAGTGGTTGGCGTTCGCCAGAAGTATCCGATTATTATTTTACTGTCGACCACTTGTACACTTATCACTGTACATCTGTGGGCAGGTGTGGGGAGCTTCTTTGTTAAATTAGGTTTCCTACAAGATGATGACATTATGACCTATCCCAAACTGCTGAAAATCATCTGTAGCTTTATGTTTTTTCCAAATAGAGATGCTATCCACTATATGACCCAACTTTTCGACTGTTAGAAATGTCACAGTTGACAGGCAGTGCTTAATTATTTAATTTTTTTACCTGCCAGGGCCCAAGTATTTTATTGGGAGGCCACTGCTGCTTGCACTATCTACTGCCCCTGCAAGCACTGCCAAAGGCCAGGGCCACTCTTACCAACTAACCATCACACTGCAACAAATGCGTCAGTTTGGACTGTGCCATGTCACTTACAGCTCTAAGAATGGGCCGAATGATAGATCATTATTTTAATTGTAATGTATATTGAACATACAAACACTGCACCGATATGCTCTGCTCACAAATAGGCAGGCAGAGCATCATACGGTGACTATCAGAAATAACTGCTAATAATGAGAAATAAGAACTGGTACAAGGCACCAGCAAACACCAGAACAAATTAAGCATAGTTTATAGGCTTAGGAAGGCTGCAAATAAAACGATGGTGACAGACAGTAGTGCTGACAGTGGGATAATCTCATATTAGAGCTGTGAAAATCATCTATCGTGTTAACTCTTTCTGGGCAGGCATAGGGTTGGCTTTCGGGCATCTCGGGCATCTACTTTTAGCACTATATAAATATTGTACGTTAACTTAACAAAATGCTTTTTCTGTACAGCACTGCATTAATTATTTCCGATGATAGTGTGAGTGTTCCTGTTACACAACCGATCAGGTTGGTGAGATGAATACTGTCAAGTGAAGGTTTTCAACAACCATCAACAATCATTGTTTAATTCATGTTACTGCAGGTAGGTGTAAATAGAAGATGTCAACATTATTGAATGATGGGGATAGACAGAGCATGGGCTAGGGCTCAAGAATCAGAGTCACGGTACAATGCACTGTGGGCTAAATATCGTTTGACATAAATATTACGTCCTAATAATAGTTTCCAAAAATATCAACCAGTTGGAGTTAGCAATTGAAAATCTGTAGAGAATGGGGTGATATTTTTGTTAACGATATGCATGCCCCAATATTTATGCTAGAAGGTATTTCTGTAGACAATAATCCGACCTACGAGTCAATTAGGAGATGGGGCACGTAGAGGAAGATGAGGAAGGAGGCAGATCCAGTTCAGAAGACTGTGAGATGCCTTGAGAAAGGACATGAGTGTGACAGAAGTGACGAAGGAGGGCATAAAGGAGTGGAAGAATATGGCTGATAGGAAGGTGAGATAAGAATAAAAAATGAGAAATTATTATAGGTGAAAATAAGGATCGGATTCTGAGTTCGTCCAACTGAGAAGATGATAACGGGATTTACCGGATAGCGGGTGTGAGAAGTAGGTAGTGGGGGAAATAACAAAGGCACAAGTGTAATTTTGGGTTGTACTGAGTACCAAAAGTATTCCTGAACAAGATTGCACAAATTTAAGCCTATCAAGTCATTTTGAGAAATTTCAGCAGCCTTCTTCTGAAAAGGATAATAAGTGCTGCTTTGATTTATTTATTTATTTGATTGACATTATACTTTCTAGACTGGACTATGGTAACGCGCTATATCTGGGAGCTCCCTCCTCAGTCATCAACCGATTACAGGTCATCCAGAACTATGCAGCCAGATTACTCACTGGGACCTCCAAACTCTCCTCTGCCAAACCCGCCCCACTGGCTGCCTCTGAAAGAGAGAATCAGCTTCAAGTCACTCTGCATCGCTCATAAATCTCTTCAGGGCAAAGGGCAGCCCCTGCTCTCAGCCATAATCCACCTTAACAAGGCCAAGAGGAATTTGCGCTCGGATGGCCTCCACCTCCTCGCTACACCAAGAATCAAGGGAGTCAGGGTTGGCGGAAGACTGTTCTCCCTGAACGCAGGCAGACTGTGGAGGAATGCCCTTCCCCTTCATCTCCGAAACAAACCACGTCATGACATCTTCAGGAAACAGCTGAAAACCCTCCTCCTCCTGTTCTGTCCACTAACTGAGTAGCTTCGCCTAGTGCTGGGAGGCCTCCGGGTAGCCACGCGCTCTACAAATGCCCCTTCAATTCAATTCTGATAAAGTGCATGGCACTGCCGGTTGGCATGACTCGTGGGTGGTGAGGTGGGCGCGGGGGGCAGGCATGGGGTAGCTTAATGAAAAACTCCCCAAAAATATATTACAACACTTACCTTGCCGCTGGTCACGCCACCGCATCTCTGCTCCTTGCTCCTGCTCTTGCTCTGGGACAGGAAGCCAGACTCCCCTGACGAATCACAACGCTGCAGTACAGCGTTGTGATTGGTTTTGAGCATCCTGGTTGGACACTCAACAAGGGAAGAGAGTCTGCGCTTGTTCTCCATGCAAGCTGTAATGCAGCCTGCATGAAGAATGGGGAAAATTAGCACGACTGGTTTGGGCGGCCCGAGGGGGCCGACCAAACAGTCATCGCGCACTTGGAGGGGGCAAACCACTCCTCCCCTGCCCTGCTCCGCATAAGTAGACTAGCAACGCCCACCCTCAAAGGAAGGAAACTTAAAATGATAATTACTACAAGTTATCATTTTATATGTACTTCCCTTTACACTGCTCAAAGCAGTGGGGCGACGCTCCCCCATCCTAGCGGAGGAGCCACCTCTGGTGCACGGTGCTTAGGAATCCTTGCAAAAGACAAAGGCAAAGAATAGAGACATTTTTAGAGTTTTTCTAAACACGAAATGAGTCCGATCACTGAGAATAGCTCAGCAGGAAAGGTCTGGGAAATTTCCAAGAGGGAGAAAATGGAAGACTGCGCATTGCAGTAAAGGGACTTCCATGGATGTGCTTACTACATGCTACCCCAACCACTACAGGGCCAGAAGGCCATGCTGACTATAGATAGAGCACTATAAAGGCTCATAAGACAAGAGAGGAGGTGTCTGGCATCAGTGATTGTTTCAACTCTGTCACTTTCATATCAGTTTGCACCTGACCTCATCCCCTCATCTTTATTGTTTTTCCCATTCTCTGTACCTCCGGCTCTGTCCTGCTATTTCCCTTCATTGACTCTAATGGTACTTTCCTCCTGTCCCGACTTGTTTTGTGGTTTACCGATAACCATCTCCTGCAGTCCAGTTTGCCATTTCAGCATCACTCAGCATTTCCCCGAAGTGGCGAGCTCAAGCACCTTCAGTTCTTTGATTAGTTTGCAGGTGTGCTTGGGCGCTAGTTACAGGTGGCTCCTCTGTTCACAGGGTGAGCATGTATGTCCTGTCTCACTGATGTTTATGTAGCCTGATTTTACATCCAGCCCTATACTTCCCATGTTCCTCTCTCTCTGTGCACCTAAATCTGTTGTACTCCATATGCATGAAGATCTGCAATGTGTAATCTGAGAGTCCAGACCAGGTCTTCCACCAACCATCCTGCTGTCACCAGCGCGCTTCTCTCCTCTCCAGATTCACCTTTAGCCTTAGCACTGGGGTTCCATCACAGTTCTGGAGATTATATACAGGCTGTGAGTTAACACAAATGGGGAGTTGGGATTGGACATGCTATTCAGTATCCTTTTATCCAAGGGTTGTGACAAAATGTTCTGGGAGTGCCCTTAGTTGATCCAGGGGATAGTTCCTTTCAGTTCGCTAATGATCTGCCTCATTGCGATATAGGGGACAATAACAACCCTACGGCTTTTACTGAGCAGAAGATGTTGGCAGACTGCAATTAACTGAAGAATCAAGCACTGCAAATGCAGGCTGCGTGGAGCGGGATAGGTAGAGAGGCTCTTGCCCCCCAGATGAAAGAGTTCAGAATGGCAAGTGCTCCAAACAGGTGTCTACAGGCAGAGGAGGCCCTCCTAAGGTTGTAGTCCTGAATGTGGACGACATATTATACGTCTACAATAATATTAAGGTCAAAATACATACAAAGAATTTTTTCAGCAACTCTATACTTATAATTGAAATAACAAAAATACCTTTTCTAAAATATCATCCTACAAAAGTATTTAAAGCAAACATGTATATTGTAATATTATTAGGTTTAAAAATGTATGTTAAAATTTGAAAAACAATGCATATCTTAATATAGTGTAAAAATATGGAAAATATAACTTTATAAGTATGAAATGCATTAAATTAAAATGTAATTACATTTTTTTAAAGTTGCAATACTTTTTAGGAATGTATGTTACATAATTAAAATAAACTTAGTTAGTAATTGTTATTTTAAAAATGTGTTTTTAAATTACAATCAATCAAAAAAATCTGACTTCTATATTAAAAAATATTCAATTTACAAAGCAAATAATTGAAAATACAATCATTTTGTGGCATTAGGTTTATCTGAAAATGAAATAAAAATTAAATATCTTCAAAAACTGAATATATTAAAACAAATTTAAGGATATAACATACATTCATATACATCTACATAAATATCAAGCAATTTTTATACGTTTACATTTTTCTAAATTTACATTCATTTAGGGTGGAGCAGATTTACTATTCCCACTCAAAACTAAGCAATATTGGGGAAAGTGTATTGTTGGATACTGAGAGGTTTAGATTTACTTTTCCCACTCAAAACAAAACAAAACAAAACTGGGGAAAGCGATAAATTCTGAAGGGGTCAGATAAACTAATCAACATTAGGAAAAACATTGGTCTGTGTGAGGAGGTCAGATTTACTATTCCCACTTCGAACTAAGCTACATTGGAGAAAGCATTAGACTGTGTGAGAGAATCAGATTTACTAATTCCACTCCAAATTAAACAAAATTGAGAAATGCATTGGATGGTGGGGGTCAGATTTATGATTTAATCTCCAAACTAAGGGGCTCATTACGATGGCGGGTGGAATTGAGTCTGCCTGCCATCGTAGCGGGATCGGGACTGCCTTCCTGTAATGCGGCAGTCCCGCACCCCTAATCACGATCCGACCACGGCGGTCGCATTCAGAAATTAAACATTGTGGCGGATGCTGCTGGCTGCAGCACCCGCCGCAATGTTAAATGGCCATGTTGTGCATTTCCCTGCGCAACTTGGCAGGCACCGCGCGGTGCCTGCCACCTTGTGCATGGAAATGTAGGGGGGTACCATGGGTACCCCCCAGTGCACAACTGGATGCTCCAACACAGACGGGGCCCGCAACAAGCCCCAGCCTTTCCATGGCGGTTCCACCTCCATGGAAAAGCTGGCTGACGCCCGATTTGTGATTGGGCGGGCGGTGCCTGCTAGGCACCACCACCATATCTACGGTCTGATCTGCCCCGCCAGGCAATCATTACAATTACCTGTGGCGGAAACGTGGCGGGCGGTCTTTGCGGCCACCATGCTTGCGGAATGATTACCCCCGCCAGCCTGATGTGGCGGGGGAAATGTGCATTCAGATGGCAGAGGGACCGCCACCAAACGGCGGGATGTGGCGGTCCCTCCGGCATCGTAATCAGCCCCTAAGCAAAACTGGGGAAAGACTATACTATCCCTACTCTAAACTATCAGCATTAAAGAATAAAATGGAATAAATGTGCATAAATAAATACAAAACATCTATGAAAGTATCAAAAATGTATTACCTGTTAAAATAAAAAAATAGGAAAATAATACTGTTTAAAAATTAAAACCTATACTAGAAATGTAAATAGGAATATATTTAAAAACAAATATATGACATACATTTAGATAACCACAATAATTTAATTCACAAAAATGTATTTTAAATGTGCACAAAATACTTGAAAAAATCTCAAATTAGCAATTAAAATTGCTTTAAAAAGTCAGAAAACTATTTCTAAAACAAACACATAATACTTGTTTATTAAAACAATACAAAAATATAACATTTTTAATATAGGTATATTTTTTATAAATGAACATACATCTTTGGGGGTCAGATTTACTATTCCCAATAGAAACTAAGCACAGTTGGGGAAAGTGTGGGACACTGAGCAGGGCAGATTTACTATCCTCATTCCAAACAAGACAAAATTGGGGAAAGCAATGGACTCTGGAGGGTTAAGATTTACTGATCCCACTCCAAGCTAAGCAACATTGGAAAAGTGGTAGGCTCTTGGGGGAAGAGGTCAGATTTGTCATTCCCACCCCAAACTAAGCAACATTGGGGAAAGAGTTGGATGCTGGGGATCAGATGTACTCTTATGTCTACAAGCATCAGTTTCATGGGTGTGTTCTGTGTCATAGCTGAGCGTTCCTTGGCTCCAAGTAGACCTGAGACCAGGACCATAATTAGTGACCCAGAACACACAGGTTGGCACTTTATTCGAAATAGTATACGCAGGCCAGCACCAGGGTCCTTGTGATTAGTGTTCAACAGGTAGTTTGAAGAATCAGGAGTAACCTTTTGTGCATTCTCTGTGAAAGGTGCATGTCTTCATCGTGCAGCTGATTTATGTGGCAAAGATGAGGTCTGCAGAGTGTGCGGTTTTGGGGTCGGAGCCAAGGAGCCACTTGAAGGGTAGTGTAAGTCTGACTGAATCTCCTTTCATGTAGAGCTCCAATGACCACTTCTTCATGCAGATGTAGCTCTCCTGCATCCACAATGACAAGCTTAAACACTCAGAAATGATTCTGAGAATTGCATATTCTTTCTTCAGCCGGAGATTTTGTCATCTGTGATTAGTCCGCACCCCTGGGCAAAATTGTGGTAGACCAAACCTGCTGGAATTTAATGAGGGGAAAGGCATGGTAAATACAAAAAAAATGAATTTTGCTTCAGAAAGCACCAAAATCCATATTATTCCTCATGTGAAAAGGGAAACGTGCAATTTAAGATAATTATCGCACGGCACAAATTATGAACCCTTTGATATCGGATTTTATAGGATGCAATAATTATCTCAAATCCCTCCAGGGCACATAATAATCTAAGCCTCAGTAGCCATTTACCAAACACAACATTAGTGAGGCTATTGCCCTATATTTTGCAATGCCACTCACCTGGATTAAAGTGGCTGAAGGCGACACAAAGCAGGGTGTTGATTTTCTTCCCATTTAAAAAGCCTGTAAGTACAGCATAAAAGTGCGGAGAGCTGCACAAACTCAACCCTTAGGATATCTAGGGCTATGTGTATTGAGCGTGTGTTCAACAGAGGTTGTGATAATGTCTTCAAAGCTTAAACCTGAAGGTATTCAACCACTGCAGATATCAGTGGTCGCATTAAAGCTGATGAATTATGAGCGCTGGAAACCAAGGCTGCCACACCAGTGCTGGCTAGCTTTTACTCAGGCGCGGCCCGTGCAGGTAAGAGCGGTGAGGCGTGGTGCGGAATGGGGGGAGGCTACAGACGACGACGAGGTAAATTGAAATTTAAAAAAACGGAAACCACTTACTTTGCGATCGCCGCTTCGCAGAGTCGTCGATGCAGCGAGCGCAAGTTAATTGTGTTTAAAAAAATGTTTTATTTAAGTTTACCTCGTGGTCATCTGTCGAGTCCCCCCCCACCCTGCACCCCACCCCACCGCTCTTACCTGCAAGGGCCGCGCCTGCTCTTACTACCGGCCAACACGTAACTCACACATGCTTCTGTGCCTATTACTTCTTGATGCTTACTCAGGGGGTATCGAACTCAAAAGTAGTATTCATCGCACATAAATTGAGAATAATTTACAGCAATGATTTCTCCACTGGAACATTTTGCACAGAGTAGTTAGCAAGTACCTTGGGCAGGGCACAAGTCCTAAAAAAAGAAGTGGGGGGACGCTGATGTCACGACAGGAAGTGATGTCATGAAAGGTGGCTTGCACCATCAGACTCACTGCCTCCCCTCGCTCACCCCTCAGATGCGATTGCATCAGAGAAGCCAGCGCGTGAGCAGCGTTCTGAATGAGCTCCAATTTCGCCCCAGAGAGGCCAAAGAGTGAATGTGTGGCTCCATTTGCTCCACTAATCAAGCTCCTGGTAAAATAAGTGGGGAGACGCCGACCACCCGCGTGGCACCCCGACTCGAGCCCTGACCTTGTGGTGGTAATACTTAGCACATTTTACCTAGATTTACGTAGTATTTGCGCAGTACTACCTCGTCAGCATTTCATAAATGTTGTAATCCAGACTGAGCATATTTAACACATTTGCAGGCAATCTAAATTCGTCCCTGATTGTTTTTTATTTTTTTCTGGAGATGCTCAAAAATAAAGCTTACAATTTTTATGTTATTGTATATTTGCTTCGAAAATGTAACTGTATTCTTCATCATGGTCATTGTGGTCTTCAAAATGCATGTCTGGTACAAATAACAAGCTCACGGGTTCTTTAGGCAGAGCTGAATACAGAGCGGGTCGCATGTTGTATTCACCATTTTTGCGTTTATTTTTTTCACAAATAAACTCCTAACTCTGGAACTTGTTTGTCGAAAATATAAAAACAATGACGCAGATGCACAGGGAGTTTTCTCCCTGCATGTGAGGGGCATTGTTTCTTTTCCCTGCCTTGATTCAAATCCATACAGAGAAAATGAGAATCGAGAGGGCTGCCCTAAATGGTTAGTCCACCCAAAGTTTTAAAGAGAAAGATTTGCTGCAATGGATGGGCCGCGTGCAGAGCTGGCAGAGGCTCCCCGGAAAGTCAATTTGCTTTTCCCCGGACTCTAAATCAGGTGGGAGAACCACAAGTTGGCAAGCTGTGGAATTGCTGCTTTTACCACTTTTCCTGTACCCCCAAACTCCAAACGATCCCTTAGACCAGAACTTGAGGCCCATTAGTGATTACCTATACGCTTTGTTTTCGACAGGTACAATTGAAACAGGAAGGAGAATTGAAGGAATCGATGTACAAGAGTTACGGCGAACATAATATTTCCCATCCTCAAAATGTATGCAAAGACCCTACTTTATACATATCTTGCGGTGGAGTGATTGCAAAGGGACAAGCGAGTGGGATCATGTATTAGGAATCTGGGACAGATATACTGACTGCCTATGCCTTGGTACACGCCGGTCCTCAGCTCGCTGTGGATACCATCAAGAGGTTATCTGACAGTTAACAACAGACCTAGGGTTGCATCAGATTTGATTTGATTCGATTTGTTAATTAGCAGATGACGGATTCTCGGAGTGTCCACATGCTGTAAGGTGCGGGCGTGAAGGAGGGGAACAGAATCTTGCCTCAGCGATGAACCTACCAAAGGCTATTAGAAGACCTGACAAAAGTCTTTATTCTTATATTTGGATGAGGCGAAGCTGGCTGCCTTGTGCAACCATATATCATTTTCAAACATCCCTATTAATAGCCAAGCAAATAATAAAAAATCCCCTTAAAATATATTTCAATTCAGTGATGAGTGGGAATCGCAGACCCTTCAATCACCAGTGAATATGCAACTGAAACATACCTCTTCATGTCTGCACATATAGATTCTCAGGGTCTTCCATACAGCTAAATTATATATGTTGATGTTAATACAGGTAAGTATGTGGTAAAATGATATTTGCTAAAAGAGGGGTTCTCCAATAACATGCTACTTTCATGGCATCGTGCTGAGAAAAGTTTCACTAACTTGAATCCAGTTCTGTTCATCAGTATTTGCATTGCACAAATGTGAGCAACCCGTTCATGAATAAAATTAGTGTATGGTCTAATGGTAGCAGAACCGAGAGCGCTGGCAGCCTGCTCACTGTTTTTGTCTCTGTGCACTAAGAAGTACCTTCATTTACTGGACAGGGGTGCAGCTTTAGGGGGTGTTTTAAGTGATACAACACCTAAAGAATGTATTTTCTAATAGTTAAGTACCAGTGCTTACAGGTGGGTATGGTGTGATGTCAGTCGGATTTCACTAGGAATTTTTACACACATACAAATACATACACACATACACACTTGCATACTCTCTCTCTCTCTGTATTGAAATTCCTCAAAAAATGTTTATTTCAGAAAATATTGTGTTTTCTCTCTTAGTACTCCTACCAATCTGCATTCCCCCTTTCCACTGCTTCTTAGAAACCCCTCATGCACTCTGCTTATCGTATAATGTATTTTAAGATGATACGCCAGCCTGATTGTTGGAAAATCTGAAGATTACCCTCTCCACCCCCCAATCTTACTGACCAAGCTTCGCCCCTCTTACTGGACCACAATGTGTGCAGCGGCATCACAGAGTGAGTGTGGTGTTATTCATGTATGTTCCCTTGCTCATGCCCACCAGCTCCGGTCAAGGCGCCTAAGTTGCGCGATATAAATCTCATTTCATTCATTCATTCATAGTGCCAGTCTCCTAAACACTTTGCAAAAGGCTGATGCTAATATTGTACGAAGAAGGCAGTATACCACAAAGGGAAGATGGGGATGGAGGAAAAACACAATCTATGCTGGTGGTTCCAGTCGTAAGGATAGACTTTATACTCGTAGAGAGGTATTTCTAGTAATGCAAGATTTCAGATGGAATGTGATGGATTTCTCTCTGTGTTTGGGCACACCTGCTGTGTCTGGTGAGGTTCATTCATGTGCTCCTGGGAGGGTGCTGGTGTTTCCCCATCAGGCGGCGTTCAGGAGGGCTGGGAGCGCCGCGGGGCGCGCTGTTGGCGGGCCAGTGGGTGAACAGGTTCTACTGTTTTTCTGAGCCTGTGTGGAATCTTTTTGTGTGTATTCATTGTGTTACTGTGTGTGTGTGTTTTGCAAAAATGTTCTGATTTGTTTCCTTTGCCTCAAATTGTAAAGCGCTCTGATATCCTTTGGGATCAAGTTCGGGCTATATAAAACATTATAAATAAAAAAATAAAATTAAATTAATAGTTTGAAAGGTAAAAGAATTGATGCCCTGCCATTAACTTGCCTTCCGATTGCTTTCTTTATGTTTTAAAGAAATGCAAAATATGCCTAGGTGATTAATTCATTGACCTATGCAATGCTGGAGAGAAGAACTATGGACTCTTAACCATAATATCACTCAACTGCTGTGTTAGGGCAACACTCGAGTTGCAACTAAGTTATGAATGTTACAACTTACAAGATTTCGCGGCATTGTCCCGCTACTAAATAACAGACCTGGTAAGAAGCCATTCACCCTCGCTCCTTTCACTTCCGGCACACTTCAGAAGGAGCTGCGGAATGCCACTAAAAACAGCAAGAAACAGCACACCCCGGGCACATCTTCAAACACTGTCATGGTCTCTTTTGGACAGCGATAGCTGTTGTTCTAGTCTTTATATGCACAGGAGCAGTGCTCTGAGAGGGGCCAGGTGAGATACAACAACATCAGCTGTATTTTTCTCATTATGCTGTAAGAGAACACATCGCATAGGAGGGATGAGGGCGTGTCTGCTGAGCAACATTTAAAACGACATCATCGATGACATCACTTATGATGACATCACCAGTCGTGTTTCAGATACGCAGAGCAATAACTCCAACACAGCTCTGTGTACATATCACATATATCAATCATGGCTCGCAGCCTTCAGTTTTGTGCTCTGTGGTGCATCTGTGCGTTTCCTGTACACAGAACATGGTGTGCCACTCACATACAGCAAACATAGGCTCCAACCTTTGGCTGTGGACTGTCTTGAGTACGATTCGGGTACACTTTTTATTTATCTACACTTTTTTTTAAAGTGCACAACACCATTTTGACCACACCGAAGCATTTTAACGTTTAGGGGAAATAGGCACAGAAGCTGGCCTGCCCAGGAACTCTGCAGCTCTTCACTCTAGGCCCGATTCACAGAACGAACTTAAGAAAAAATCCTAAACTTACTACTTTTGGTATTCACAGAAGTTAGAATTTTGTCTTAAGTTTGTCTTAAGACATACCTAAGACAGACTTAAGACAAACTCCTAACTTAAGTCTGTCTTAAGCTGTCTTAAGACAGACTTAAGACAAAATCCTAACTTATGTGAATACCAAAAGTAGTAAGTTTAGGATTTTGTCTTAAGTTCGTTCCGTGAATCGGGCCCTATATGTGCCATTCAAAGTGCAGAATTATCTTCCCACAGTACTACAGCAGGTTCTGCTTGTTTTAGATTTTCTCTTAGTAGGTTTCATGCTTTCCACATACAGAGCTTAATTTGTAAAAGAATGAGTGCTGGTGCCCAAAACTCTGCTCAGATGCCCGTGCCCGGTGCTTTTAAATGTCAGCGAGCTGAATACAAAGCTTGTGTAGTCTTGAATCCATCTCAAGCCTCTTTAGCGCACTACAGAACATTCCCTACTGCATTAATTCACTCTTGCAGGTTACTGCTTTCTCTTTTTGTGACGTTTTTCTAGTCCTTCGTCTTTCCACTTTGTGGGGTAGATTTACAAGCCCCTTGCGACATGTTTACGACACCGTTGCATCACTTCTGTGACGCAGCAGCATCGTTAAACAATGCACCACTACGCGACAGATTTACAATGTGACGCATCTAGTGAGATGCGTGACGTTGTAAAGCCCTGCATATTATACCTGCATCAGGTATGATGTATGCAGGGTGGGTGTTCCGTCGCAAGGAAGCCCCGTAAAAGTGACGCAGTGAAATCTACAAGATTTCACTGAGTTACTTTTACTTCCCCCCTCAGTAAAAACCTTACGCCTGCAGGCGTAAGGGGTGACACAGCACAGCAGGTATAGGCTGGCCCTGAGTAGTGCTGGAGTTGCGTGGCGCTTGCTACACGACTTCAGCACTAAGCTACCTATACGCTGACAGATGCGTCAGGCATCTGTCTCTCCTTGCATCACAGTGCGCTGCATTGTAAATGCGGCGCATCCATGGTGGCGCAAGGGGTTCCTATCATCACGCAACATAACTGGCGCATCCCTGCTGATCTGTAGGGATGCGGCAGTTATTGTAAATCTGCCCCTCTGTGTTTTTCCATCTCTTGAGTAATGTCTAATGTGAAAAAATATGTGCCGATACCGAAAAATGAGTGCCGGTGGACCCCACTGGCAGCCACCGGTTCAAGTTAAGCACTATACATGCATGCACTAAGTCAGCCACTGTGTTTCCTGCAAATGATTTGTCGAACTATGCCATTAAAAACAAAGTGAACAAAACTTTTGAAAGGCAGATGTTAAGGTAACCTAGCAAGCAGGAAGATCATCACATGTAAATGAAGAAAATCTTTTACATTTTATGAATAATATTATTAATGGATTGTTAAAAGCTCCAAATAATTTTCAAGTTCATGTAGCATGTTTTTGGTAGTCTATCTTCTTGCTACACTCAGCGTGTGTCTTTACCACTCATAAGCTAAGCACTACCTGCAGGCTGTGAACAATGTTTAATGTTTGCATATGTGCTAGGCGCACTCTTTATTTTGGCAGTTTTATATAGCACAACCTTGACCCAAAGGTATTGGAGCAATTTACATGAACACCAGTAACATTAACAATGACTCATTCATTTTTTAGTAGGTACAGAGAGATTGTAATTTGTCAAGAATCACAGGATTCAGAGACTCAAACCTGGCTCCCCAGCTCTAAAGTCAGTAGTTCTAGACATTCCTCCACCCCCTCTCACTTTTTTTTTTTTAAAGTAATTTTTATTGTAAACACACTTTACACAGGCCAATAGTTGCACATATTCAGTATCACTCACAGTGCCACAGTCTGGTACATCAACATCTCGTTTACACAGCCTGCAGGCCCTCTTCCCGGGGGCCGGGCGGCAACAGTGGTTCTGCACCCACATGCCTGGTTGTTCTTCCTCAGGAGTATGGTCTCCGATTTGTGTGTGTGTCTACTTTTCCGTCCTCACCTAAAGAAACCCTGAACCCCCCCCCCAACTCTCCCCCCAGTCCTAAAATCTAGCCCCCCCCTGCTCCCCCCCCAACCCACCATCCGCACAGGAGCCTTCCGATGTGTACCTCTAACCTTGGGCTTCAGGCTTTCCCTTCTACCGGTTCTCTTATCTCCAGATTATTGTAGTGTGCTGTCCCCGGCCACGTCTAGGTCCTCCCCGTTATCCACCATTCCACTATCTCTGAGGCCTTGAACCATTACCTCCCAGGCCGTCGCTTGTTCTAGCGCCCTCTCATTAGCAGTTCTACGCGCCATCTGATATCTATGCGTGCTATCGCAGGCCGCCCACTTCAGAAATTCGTTGTACCACCTCCTATGCGTCGGGCTTGTCCTTGCCTTCCAGTTTCTAGTTATCTCACGCTTGGCTATCATCAGTCCCATATCTATGAACTTGCTCGAGAGCTTGTTTTTGGGGGTATGTGGGAACCAATGCAGGATGCACGCCGCTGCATCAAAGTCAACAGTCCGGTCCGTCACCTCGTTCATGGATTCACCCACGGTCCGCCAATAGTCCGATAGGGCCGGGCATGACCAGAGCATATGCACCAGCTCGGCTACCTCTGCCGCGCAGCGGGGGCACTTCGCATCAGTCGCGCCAAAGTACCTCAGGATTCTCCCAGGGGTCATGTACGCCCTGTGTAGTATGTAATAATGGATAATTTGAAACCGAGCGTTCCTTGTGCTATTACGCGCCCTTCGCACCAGTTGTGCCCACGTCGTGTCCGGGATGGGCTTGCCCAGGTCAGTCTCCCACTTAAGTTTCAGCGCATCGAGGGGCGGCAGGTGCTCGCGGAGCATTCTGTTATATAAGCAAGACACCGCTTTCACAGTTCCCGCCGCCATCATGGTGTATTGGCACGCCATGGCCGTCTCCGGCTCCGCCAGTCCCAGTCCCCAGTGTTTCTGCATTGCTCTTGTCACAGCTGCATGAAGGAGATAGCCCCCGCGTGGGAGATCAAATCGTTCCTGGAGGGCCGAGTACGGGAGGAGCTCCCCGTTTTCGAAAAGATCCCCTACCACCTGTATTCCTTCCTCCTCCCACTACTGCAGGCGGGACCAATCGCCTCCATGGGGCAGTGCAGTCAACATGCCTAGTATCATCTCCGGGGCGTAGGGGTGCTTAATCCCTGCTCGCTTCTGTGCTCGGTTCCAGCAGCGCCGAAATGTATCCTGTTCAAGGGATAAGTCCCGGGCGGCAAGTTGCTGTCCTAGAGCGATGTAGGCTAGTATGTGTCGTGGCGTACCCCGCAGTCGCCTATCCTCCGGGCCCCGGTAAACCCGAGCTACCTCTTGCGTAAAGATCTGCAACTGGGCAGCTAGATAATAGAGCTCATAATCTGGGAACGCCAAGCCGCCCTCATCTTTCGGGCGGGTGAGTGTCGCCAGCGCCACTCTACATCTGCCCGTCCCCCATAGGAAGGTAGTGAGCTGGGATCTAAGTCGGCGGAAGAAGGAGCTGGGGATACAGACCGGGAGCGTTCGAAAGTAATACAGCAGCCGTGGGAGGGCCACCATTTTTAACAATGCTATCCTACCAGCTATGGACAGCGGAAGCGTGGCCCAGAATGCCATGCTACCCTTCAGCCCCCTGACGCATCTCTCCACATTGCCCTCGAGCAAAGCCGTCGCTGTGTGGTAGACGTATACTCCTAGATAATGGAGACAAGTCGGCTCCCAATGAAGTAGCGGTCTGTGTTCTGGGCGGGCCGCGTCCTCCTTCAATGGAAAGAGGCACGTTTTCGTCCAATTAACCCTTAGTCCCGAGAGGTCGCCAAAACGTCCCAGCAACTCCTCCGCACCGTCGAGCTCTGTTGCGTCGTTGTCAAGGAACAACAGGAGATCATCGGCGTACAGCGAAATAAACTGTTGCCCATCACTAGCTTGCACGCCTGCGAAGTACCGCCCCCTGCGGGCTTCCACAGCCAACGGTTCAATCGCCAAAGCGAACAGTAATGGGGATAGGGAGCACCCCTGCCGGGTGCCCCTCTCCACTGGGTACTGTTGGGACACCAGGGATCCAACCCGCACTCTCGCCACCGCCGCTGTGTAAAGCACTTTTGTCCACCGGATATAGTCTACGCCCAGCCCGAAGCGCTCCATGACTGCATATAGATAATCCCACTCTAGGCTATCGAACGCTTTTTCTATATCGACCGAGAGGGCACGTGGGGTTCCACTCCCCTCCCGCAGTTCTTCCATGAGTCGGATAAGCCTTCTAATATTTAACGTCGTGTTCCGGGTAGGGATAAAGCCGTTCTGGTCCTTGTGGATCAGAGTGGTCATGTGCGGTAGGAGTCTCGATGCTAGTATAGAGCTTAAGATTTTATAGTCAGCTGTGAGCATCGAGAGCGGCCTATAGGAGGCTGGACTACTGCCTTCTCTGCCAGGCTTCAGTAGCGGGATGACTATTGCTTCCCGCATCGATGGGGGGAGTCGACCCGTGGTTCTCGCTTCTTTGTACACAGCCAAAAGCCGCGGCGCTAAGGCGTCTATATATTTGCCGTAAAATTCAATGGGCAGACCATCTATACCCGGCGTCTTATTGCGGGCCATGGACTTAACAGCTTTCCTGATTTCCCCTAAGTCGATGTCCCTCCCCAATTCCTTCGCCTGCTCGTCTTCTAGGCACGGTAGGGTGAGGTCATCCAGGAAAGCCTCTGCCTCCTTTTCTCGGTCGCCCGGGGTGCTACTATAAAGTTTCTCGTAGTATCTCTGAAAGCCGTCCACTATGGCCGACTGGGTGTAGGACAGATTTCCCCCCTCCCCGGCAATTTGCAAGATAGGGGAGCAGCGTTTCGTGGGGTTAGAAAGCCACGCCAACAAAGTGCCCGATCGGTCGCCTTCTACATGAGATCGCAGCGCGTATGCCCGATGATCGTAAGCCCGTAGCCTTTCTACTTCAACCGCCACCGCTTCCCTGGCCGAGCTAACCGTTCCCTGAAGCTCCGGCCGGCCTGGTCGGTCTCTCTCCGCTACCCTCAGTTTGGCGTCTGCCCTCTCTAGGTCGGTCAACAGCACTCGCCTCGTGCCTACGAACTGTGTGATGCACTGCCCTCTCATTACCACTTTGAAGGCATCCCATTCCACTGCCCTAGAGCTCGTGGAACCCTCATTATTGGCAAAGTATTGTGTCAACCCCTCCTCCAGTGCCGCCCCGAGTATCGGGTCCTCTAAAGTCTCCGGCCGGAGCCTCCAGGTTGGCACCCTAGGCTTTTCCGTCATCCAGTCTAAGTGAATTAAAAGCAGATTGTGGTCCGAGATCGTTCTCGTCAGGTATTCCGACCAGGCAACTTGCGTCAACACTTCTCGTGTGCACAATACCGCGTCCAGTCGAACGTGGAGTTCATGTATCCCGGAGTAAAACGAGTAGTCCCGGTCTGTTGAGTGCTGCGCCCTCCATGCATCAGTTAACCCCCAGCTCTCTTGCCAGTCCTGTCTACCCTTGGCTACGCGGTGCACCGGGGAATCTCTCAGGGGCGGGTGGGACCTATCTAGTTGCACATCCGCCACGGAGTTAAAGTCCCCTCCCATGAGTATCGGACCCACCAGGAAGTGCGCCAGTGTCCCCGATAAGCTCGCATAAAAGGTTAATTGGTCTATATTCGGGGCATATACACTGCATAAAACAATAGCTTTACCCCGCAATCTGCCCTCCACTACTACAAACCTCCCCTCTGGATCTATCAGCTGTCTAGTCATTTGAAAAGGCGTCCCCGCCCTCACCCAGATCAAAGCGCCCCTTGCGTAGGCCGAGTAAGAGGTGTGGAAAACCTGCCCCCGCCATCTCCTCTGTAGTGCCACCCCTTCCCGCTTCGTAATGTGTGTCTCCTGTAAGAGCGCTATGTGAATCCCTCTCCTCTGTAGGTAGGCATGCACTTTATGTCTGCGCTGCATCGTGTGTAGGCCCCTCACGTTCCAGGTCATGCATTTCAAAACATTCGAGTTAGCCATTGTCCCATAAGTCACGGTTCTTCCCCCCCTCCCTATACACATTCCTGCGGATGATGGTCCCTCCCCGTCCCCAAACAGAACCTCCCAACTGTACAGCCCCTAAGAAATTCAAGGTCTGTGTCTGCAAAACCCCCCCATCACCAAACCCCAACCGTGGTGTTCCCCCTCCCCCCAGAACAGGCCCCAATATCGAGATACCAGACCCCATCCAAACTCCCTTAACTCAGAACCCCCCAAGTATTTAGTTCACGGCCGTAGCCGCAACCGCCTTAAGGGCGTGCAGAGCGAGGCTTCGGCCAAGAGGGGGCTGCATGACCCAGGCCCGCTGCCATCCCCCCACTACTGAGAACAGCGCATAGCCAGTCACCCAGCGCCCATGCCCGGAGCCACCCTCCCGCTAATCGGGTGAACCCCCTCAAGGCCCATTCCCTTTACCCAACAGGCTCAAGTCAGATGTTCAGGATTTCTTCTGCTGTTTGCGGTGTCACCACCGGGTCCTTGGCATCGTGGATCCCCGACAGGTCCGACTCCGAGCCCGAGGCCGATACATGCGTCTCTGTGTCCGTGCCTCGTTTGGATTGAGGGCCGCCCCCTTTTCCAATGGTGACCACTGCTAGCAGCGCGGCCTTGCGCTCAGCCTCCGTTTGCGAAGCGGTCGGTCGCCCGGCACCGCAACGTCGCTTGCGCAGTCTCTGCGATTTGCGCGGCCCCTCCGGCGCTCTTTCCCGCTCCCTTTCCCGCTCCTCTCGAACCTTGGCGCCATCCGTGCCCGCTTTGTAGGATTCCCACCAGTCCCAAGCGTCTGCAGCCAGGTTGAAAAACATCGTTCTGTCGTCCACCACAATTCGAAGTCTGGCAGGGAACAGCAAGGAGTATTGGATGCCCTCTGTGCGTAGCTCCTTCTTGATCGTCAGAAAGGAAGCCCGCTGCTTCTGCGTTTCGAACGTGAAATCTGGGAACAGCGTAACTCTACTGTTCGCGATTTGGAACAGACCATCGTCCCGGGCCTTTGTAGAAGCAGGTCCCTGTCTCTGTAGTGCAGCAGTTTAGCCACGATGGGTCTTGGTGGCAGGCCAGGTTTGGGCGGTCCGGATGGGACCCGATGTGCTCTCTCCAGGGTAAAGAAGGGCGACAGGCCCTCAGGTGCCACCACACTTCTCAGCCAATTGTCGCAGTAGGCCACCAGGTCCGTCCCCCCTTCGCTCTCCGGCACACCTACGATTCGCACATTGCTGCGGCGGCTTCTGTTTTCCGCGTCCTCTGCACGATGCTCTAATACCTGAATCCGGTCAAGAGCCTCCGTGAGTTTTCCCTCAAGAGTTTTGTGGGCAGGAGCCAGGACTTTCAGGGCCCCCTCAGTCTCTATTACTCTGTCTTTCAATTTGTCGTGGTCGGCACGGAGCAGGCCGAGCCCCGACGCCACCTGCGCAATGTCATTATGCAGCGCTTCTCTCGTTGCTGTTATGGCTTCCAGGATTCGATCTTGTAGCCTCTTCAGGTCCGAAGGCTCCCCCACGTCTCCTTCCGCCGTTCCCGAGGCCGCCGCTTCCTCTTGCTTGCCTCTTGGCTTCCCCATAGTGGTCTGCGTGTGTTCTCGGGACTCAGTCCAGCACTCGCCCTTCTCACTGCCTCTGCAGCGTAGTGCGAACTCTCGCAAAGCAAGGCCACCCACCCTGTGCAGGCATCCAGCGTTTGCAGTTAGCGTCGCTGGGTAGGGGACAGACACGAGGGGATATGTGCGTAGTGCCCCGGGCCGTGGGTGGTGGGGCTCCGATGTCCTAGCGCCGCCGAGACCAGGTTCACTCCTAGCGGCCGTCCGCCACTATCCGGGGCCGAGGCTCACTAGCCCTCGTGGCGGGAGCCGGCTAGGGCCCCCAGCAGGCAGTTCCAGTCACCCCCTGGTGTGCTCGCCTCCGCCGTGACCAATCCAGACTGCTCCCAATCGTTCGCCGCTCTCTCCCGTGTCGCTCTACCCCCCCCTGTGGGCTGCTCAGTGCTATGGCTTACCGCGTAGGTCTGGGGGGGTAGGGGGGAGCGTTCAGGATCCCTCCGGTGCGCCGGGCTCCAGCCGCGCCAGTCTGGTCACAGGGTGTCCGCAGCGCACAGCGCTCTCCCCGCAGCCTTCCCGGGCAGATCACTCTCGGCCGCCTCGCTGCTCCTTGGAGCTTCCAGGAGAGAACTCCCCAGGGCCCCCGGGGGGGAAGGGGTGGCTCTCCACCGGTTCCGATCCTCGGCGGGTCTCGGCTGCACCCCCAGGCGTCAGCACTCGGTCCAAGCAGCCGTACGTTACGAGTCCGTCGCTGCGGCCGCCATGTTGGGTATTCTTCCGGCTCGGCTCTGGCGTCCCCACGGTTCGGCGGAGGCCGGTCCTCTCAACGGCCCCCTGACCGCTCCGGTATCGCCCCACCACTGCCCGCGCCCGGCTCGATGCTTTCCAGGCGCAGCGCTGGGCTCCCTGCAGCAGGAGACAGGATTAGTGCGGGGAATAGGCGCGGAGCTCCGGGCTCACGCCGCCATCACCCTCGGCGTGCAAGCCACGCCCCCCTCCACCCCCTCTCACCATAGAGAAAGGTGTATAGCCATGCCCTGCTTGTGCCAATAAAATGCACAGAAATGGTCACTAGCGAGCTAAATTAGCTGATTTCTGATTAGCCTATGTAGTGCATGTGCAGGACGCTTTTCAATCCTCCTTAACCTCTTTCCATGACCAGATGGGGAAACAGCACATGCCCATTGATTCTTTAACCACCTTCAAATCTTGGCCTTGCACTTCTTGGTGTTGCTTGTCTGATAGTTTACGATACATGGGCTGGCCTGCAGGAGTAGCAAGAACATATGTGACCTTTGCACCTGATGTAAACAAACTTTGGCACAGCAAATAGGACTAACATTTATAATTTTAATGCAGAGCTCTTAGCTTTGCTAATGTTTGTCTGTAAAGTATTGTATAAAAAGTAAAGGAAAAAAAATACAAGAGAAAAATCAAACATATTTTATGGTATCTTAAACTCTACATTCATTTCAATGTTTTCAGTCTTTATAAATGGCATGGTTTATTTTTCAAATAGTATTCACAACAGAGTATCAGAGGGTCAGTAATAAGACAGGCTAGTTAAAGAAGACAGAACAGGTGTAGCGCTCCCACTGTCCATATGATTACGGGGCAAAAGCAGAAGAAATTTTTTTTTTATATATATATATATATAACTCTATGCCAGATCAAGATCAGTATCTGGTCTCTGGCTCCCATCAGTCACCACTCGGAACCGCCCTTCATCATTTGGGGCCCCGAGGACCAACACTGTACCAGATCTTGGTATATTAACAGAAAGAAAGGATCTTTCTGTTAGTCTGTATGTGTTGGTGTTATGGTTGAAACCATATGTGTTGGTGAAGTAACTGATAGGGTTGGAGAGAAATCTAATGTGCAGTGCAAGAAAAAACCAGGAAAAGAATGAGGGTGAATAAAATTGGTTTAAGGAGCAAAAAGTAATTTAATGGGGTATAACTCCTAGCACCAATATTAAAAATAGCTCAGACAGGGTGAATTTATAACCTGTCTAGTGGTGTGACGTGGTCGACATGTTTCAGCAAACCTGGCTATTAGCCTTGCTTTCTTCAGGACCTATTAATTACAGCTACTGCAAACAAAGAAACCCAACGTGACAAATAAGTAGGTGACCTCCCCAGACGGCACAGATGCCGCGAGGAAGTACCGACGGACAGAGCGGTGCTTCACCAGTCCTGAGCCGCAGCCAGGCGAGGTGAGGTGTATACTTCTTACCAACCAGCCCACCGCTGAGTGTATGAAGAGGTCTGGAACAGACACTACCTGGAGGTTCAGGTGACTTCTCTGTGTCATTCCTACACTGCCTTTTAACTAATTACTTTTTGCTCCTTAAACCAATTTTATTCACCCTCATTCTTTTCCTGGTTTTTTCTTGCACTGCACATTAGATTTCTCTCCAACCCTATCAGTTACTTCACCAACACATATGGTTTCAACCATAACACCAACACATACAGACTAACAGAAAGATCCTTTCTTTCTGTTAATATACCAAGATCTGGTACAGTGTTGGTCCTCGGGGCCCCAAATGATGAAGGGCGGTTCCGAGTGGTGACTGATGGGAGCCAGAGACCAGATACTGATCTTGATCTGGCATAGAGTTATATATATATATATAAAAAAAATGTTCTTCTGCTTTTGCCCCGTAATCATATGGACAGTGGGAGCGCTACACCTGTTCTGTCTTCTTTAACTAGCCTGTCTTATTACTGACCCTCTGATACTCTGTTGTGAATACTGTTAGTTGGGCTTGTATTCGGAGCTGGTCATTAAACGGCCCACGGGTCCCCCTTACTGTATGTGTTTTGGTTATTTTTCAAATACTCTTCACTCAAGAAATTCTAAACAGAATTTATTTATTTTATTTATGAAATTTATAAAGCGCAACAATTGCCCGAGGGCGTCTCGGCGCTTTAACTGTTGTAGAAAAGAGGAGTGAAAGAGGATTTATTGATTGAACAGCCAAGTTTTTATTTTTCTCCTGAAGGCGATAAGTGTAGGACAGGATCTAGTGTCCTTATCCAGGGAATTCCAAAGTTTGGCTGTAGAGACAGTGAATCTGCGATCGCCCCAGGAGGCTGTTTTGGTCCGTGGCACAGACATCAGGAGAGCATTAGTAGATCGTAATGATCTGTTGGGGACATAAAAGGCTAGAGAATTGAGAAGAAAGTGTGGTCCTTGCTTGCAGGAGGCTTTGTAGGCAATACACAGAGCCTTAAATTGTATTCGGTTTTTCACCGCTAGCCAGTGATAGCCTTTAATAACTTGGGCAATGTGTTTGAACTTTGGAGTACCTGAGAGCATTCTTGCTGCTGCATTTAGTTTTCGAATGACTTTTTGCTGGGCGTTGATAAGGAGTCCATTGCAATAGTCCAGAGAAGACATTACAAAAGCTGAGACCAATGTTTTACCTGAGTTGGGGGGGAGATCGGATAGGATTTTTTTGATAGTTTTGAGTTTGTAAAAGAATAAGAAAGTGTCGGAATGTAAATGAAAATGATTTCTAAGGCTTAGTTTACTTTCTAAAAAATTCAGTCATTTGGACATCTGCAGTAGCCCAGAGAGCAGATTTATGGGGATCCAGGATACGTGTTATGCTAAGTACACCTTCTGCCTCAGATATCAGATGAGTGAGTGCAGTAAATGCCCCTTCCTTGTGCCACTTTGTGTGCCGATGGTCGTGCGTTCATGCAATATGTTGAAACCAAAACAACTCTTAAAATCTGCTCTTCATACATACTCCAGCAAAAATATCCCCATTGCTGTGCTTTTACAGACAAAGTGGGAGTGGTGGGCAGCAGCAGAACAAAGGCTATTTGAGGGGGGAAGTAGCACCAGGGAGAGCAAGATAGAAAATACATGCACCCTCATGGCGTGCTGAATGAAAAAAGAAACAAGTTGTTGTCTAAAAGTAAGCAGTGAACCAACCACCCAAAGAGGGTAAAGAGGTCATGCTCCATGGAAGAAACAAATGCAAGCTGGACATGCCGGGACAAGGAAAGTCATCAAATAAGAAGAAAGCAAATGAGAAGGACAATAAAGTCAACAAATGGTAAGAAATGGGTGGTCTGCAAGAGTTTGTCTATTTATTTCTGTGTGTCTAAAAGACAGAGATAGGAATGAGTGCAGTGTGTTTTTTACTGAGAGTTTTTGTATTTTCTCTCTCACCCTTACACGCCCCTGCATTCACTGCGGGCCTGACTCACTCGTGGCAGAGACCCCGCAGTTATGGCGGAGTCTCCGCACTCGTGGGGAAATCTCCACAATGAGAATTCCTCCACGACTGCGGGGCCTTCGACACAAGTGCAGAGGACCTTTGTGAATCAGGCCCTGAATGACTTAAAAGCAGGGCTCTTTCGGTGAGGTGACTGGTCGTAGATCTATAAGCAAAAGTGGAAACTGTCCTTTGGAGAAAGGACGGACACATACTGTGAAAGTGAATGATCAAGTCACAGAGGAGGCACGCTTGTGTACTTGACACCATCTGTCGGCTGATGGTCTTCTCAATCATGTTTAAACAAGATTAATGACACACCGATACTTCAATTTCCAGGGTAACTCTTCAAAAGCAGTTCACTTTGGGAGTGATATTTATATCTATGTTCGTAGCCATGGCAACTAAATTCCATGAGGGGTTATCCGTGGGTCCTATATAACTCATATGATCCCCGAGCTTGAGTTCGGAGTAATAACAAGGTTACAGCGCTTCTCTGGTTGACATTACATGACTCAGCAGGCAGAGTGAGGAGGCTGCCTCTGTTCCCCAACACCCACCTCAGCTGGAACTGGGTACTGATACGAACAGTCAACTGCAAGCAGTTCAGTCTTATTTCGGTTTCAACATGTTCTTTAACTTTGTGAGGCCTACCTTACTCAAGGACACTTTGAACACAGAATTTAGATTTATCATACTAGCTCGCCCAGGAGCTCACTCTCGAGGGATGTTATATCTCTATGCACACAAGAATGCCGGGGAGAACTCAATACAGCTCTTACTTTTCCCTCCCCAGTGTGGCTTGTGCTGGGGAGGGACCAGTAGGTAATAGGTTGTCTCCTATTGCATTCCATAAATTGACCAATGCCTTGGTGACAGTGTGAGCCCTAACCTTCTGGTTCTATAATGTGGTTAGGAGGCTTACAATAGTGTGGATTATAACTCTTGCTCCATCTGGCCTTGCTTCGACCAGTTGATCAAAAATAAAGGCCCCTCATCCTGGCAGATGTGTAAAAAAAAAAAAAAGCTCTACACACCACTCCAATGCATGTCTATAATGTTGTGTGGTGTAGAGCAGTGGTATTAAAAGGTGCTTCTGGCTTTTCAGAACATTACTGAAGCTGCTTGGGGAAGAAGAAATGCTAGATTGGACAATGGGAATAGGTAGTGGCTTATGGAGGAAGCTGCTGTAATCCCACCTGCCCATCCCCATTTGGCCTGGAGGACGAAGCATAAACTGACCCCACCCACAAACATGATGGAAACTGGTGCGACCCATTCGTGGTAGCCTCTGCCCTCCAGGGGAGTGTCAGGACCTGAGCAGAACATACCATTGGCGAAGCAAGTCTGCATGCATTACTTGGTAATTAATTAAAATATATTTGGTAATTAATTTTAATTAATTGATTAATTGATAAATATGTTAATTGTATTAATTTATTTTCTGTAGCGGGTTGTGGGTTTATAGGGGAATAGGGTGGGAAGTAATTTAATTTTAATTATGTAAATTTTTTAATTTATTTATTGGTATTTATTTTGAATTAATTGATATTAAAATGTTTAATTGGTAATTACATAAAATATAATTGCTAATTTATTTTAATTAATTGATTAATTTATAATTATGTTAATTTTATTAATTTATTTTATGTTGTGGGTTGTGGGTTTGTAGGGAATAGGGTGGGAAGTAATTTAATAGTAATTAAATAAATATTTTGATTTATTTATTGTTTTTTTGTTGTTCAAATTTCTAATTATTTTTTAATTGTTTATTAATTAATTGTTAATTGGTAAATTATTTCTATTAATAGGTAATACTTTTTAATAATTAGTTTGTATTTGTATTTTTAATTGATTAATGATTATATTATATAACATTGTTAATTACTTTTAATTAATTAGTAATTGGTATTAATATTTAATTTATTTTCATTTATATATGAAGTATTTACTTTCTCTACTGTTGCAGTCTCTGGAATGGGAATAGTAATTTTTACCTCTATGCTATCCAACGCTTTCCCTACTGTTGCACTCTCTGGAGTCGGAATAGTAATTTTTACACTTCCGCTATCCAACGCTTTCCCTACTGTTGCACTCACTGGGGTGGGAATAGTAATTTTTACCCCTATGCTATACAACGCTTTCCCTACTGTTGCACTCTCTGGAGTGGGAATAGTAATTTTTACCCCTACGCTATCCAACGCTTTCCCTACTGTTGCACTCTCTGGAGTGGGAATAGTAAATTTTACCCTGCCGCTATCCAACGTTTTCCCTACTGTTGCACTCTCTGGAGTTGGAATAGTAATTTTTACCCATACGCTATCCAACGCTTTCCCTACTGTTGCACTGTCTGAAGTGGGAATAGTAATTTTTACAACTACGCTATCCAACGCTTTCCCTACTGTTGCACTCACTGGAGTGGTAATAATAAATTTTACCCTTTCCTCTATCCTACGGTAAAAATATTGTCATTTTTTTAATTAATATTATGTTTATATATATATATATATATGTATTAACAAATAAATGTGTATTTTTTTACTTACATTAATTATTTATTATTTTTAAGGTTATTTAAGTATTTTAAGTATGTTTAAGTTAATTTTATTTATTATTTCATTAATTTGTAATACATTTAAAGCATTTTAAAAAATTCAATATTTTGACTAATTATATTTTTTACATCGATATTTTTTATCCGATATTTTTGTACTTACCTGTTTGGAGATAGGAGGTCGATATTTTGGTATTCTATATTTTTTCCTCGATATTTTTGTAATTCGATATTGTTGACATCCATATTGTTTCAGTGATCCGGTTCTAGGAGGTAATCCTGGTTTTCTGTATCCTTGAGCACTCAGCCTTTCGCTGTTTTCTTTGCTTTAGACCCCCCCCACTCAAATATTTAGATGTAACTGTGCAGGTCAGATGCAATTCATAGACAAATTCTTTTAGAGTACTTTTGTAACAGTTTATATATTTTGGACTTTAAGGGCATCGGTCAATGTTCATCTGGTACCTAATAGTTGCTGTTGTGAGATTATTCTTTTGGGTGCTGTACAAAGTTCGTGTTAGACATAAGGGGGTCGATTCCGATCCTGGAAAAAAACATCCGTACGATTCGCATCCGGAGCCCTCTCCGTACGATTCGTACCCGTCCGTCTGAGTCGCGTAGTACGATCCGTATTTCGTGAATCCGTCCGAATCGTCGCGATCCGTACATATTGCAAGGCTGAAACCGTGAACGGTACGACTCGTACACATGCTGTACTACCTGACGAGTACGATCCGGAATGGGGTATGAGGACGTGATTTGTACGGTCCACGTCAGGTAAGGGCGATTCGTATGGAAAAGCACACAATCACATACACACTGTACGGTCCGTACGCCCCATGATCGCGGTGTACGGTGTGTACCAATGCAATCATGAGGTGTACGCATCGTACCCCTGCGATCGCAGGGTGTAAGCACCGTACACTCTGCGAACATGGGGTACGGTCCGTACGCCCCATGATCACGGGGTACAGTGCGTACCCCCCATGATTGCAGGGGTACGCACCGTACCCCTGCGATCATGGGGGGTACGCACTGTACCTGGGGGGGGGCGTTCCGTACCTGTTTCAAGGTGAACTCTGCTTTTACGGCTGTTTTCGGCTGTCATAGGAAAAGGGTCGTACGGTGCGTACCCGACACGGTTCGTACTTGCTGGGTCGGAAAAACCAGCCACGAACCATACGGATGTCGAGTACAGCGGGTTCCGAGGGAGAATCGTACGGGGATTTCATTCGTTCTGTCTCTGTACGATTCGTACGGAGTACAGCTCCTGGTACGAATCGTACTTCGTCGTACATACAAGGGGACGTTGCAGGGTACGATTTGTACGGGAAAACGCTCCAAACGGCTATTCGGAGCGGTTTTTCCCTAATCGGAATCGACCCCAAGGTGTGTTCATTACCCAGATATCTTCTAAAACTATGCAGTGACGCTAACATCATTCTTATGCATTTCCAGGGCAGTACCGCCCATTGGTAGGTCTAAAATTGCCAGCATTTAGTTTCTCTGCTTAATATTCCTGGATGAAAACCAGCATGTCCAGAAAACGATGTGAATCTGAGCTCAGAACAGTCAGATTGTCCGAGTTTACATGAACCAAACACTTCCAAGCTCTGCAGTTGGGACAATCTGCCAGGACGTGCCCACAATAAATGAGTGTGCCAACAAACAGGAAGTTTTGCAATAAAATGCATGTAAACAAAAAAGGCAATGACTGCACCTACAAAACAAGAAAACGAGTCCTTTCCTGGACACACATTCAAAAGATATAGTACAAGGCTCACCATGAAGATAACTCTGGATCATTTAAACTGTGTTCCAAGCTCGACATGATTTTGACATAACAGGACCAAGTAATTGGACAGCAGTAGAATATTGAAACAAAATAACGTGACATCAGCAGTTCTGTCCTGTTCCTCCTACTAAAGAAGTTGTAATGACACAAAGTGGTGGCTTTAAAATTTGTAAATATGTGACATCCGCCAAAACATTATGAATGTCGTGTCCTCCCTGTTAAGAGTGTGCAGCCATCAATGTGCATTAATTAGCACAGACTAGACAAGAGCCCCTTTTGTGGAGGTCTGACATCCAGCAAACCATAATTTGGAGCTCTATTCCTTTTTGTATTGCCCTGTTTAAACTCAACTTAGGGTGACATTGGCTCTTGGTCATCTCTCCTCATAAGAGCTGTTCACACCACCATCTTGCCTTGGGAAATCTCTATCAGGCTCTTTTAAAATAAGTGCTTCTTGGTTTGTCTGAATTTGTGGAAGATCAGACCCAGGGGCAGCCTGACAATTCCTTGCATTTTACAGAGTCCGAAGTAGTCTCCAGTCTTGCCTGTGTACTCAAATTAATTGTACCTTCCTAATAGGTTTTGTTCTTGAGAAATGGGTATTCAGAATGTCAGACGGTGATGTGACACTTGACCTGACTGAGGAATGACATAATGGAAGCTTGGAGAGTTTCTGATAGCACACACTCTGCACTCCATCCACTCTCGCGGATCGGGGCTCTTCTGCGTAACTAAACTGTGAGACCACTGCTAACTGTGGAGCCTAAATATCAGGAGCAGTTTCCCAACTACATTCAACCAACACAACTATAGTCACCTAGTCAATCCCATCCCAACTACAATCACCACTCCACCCCAACTAGTAACCGAGCCCATCCCAACTGCAATCCACCACCCTATTCCAACTATAGTCACTTTGCTCATCCTATCTCAACTAAATCACTCACCCAAACCAAACTAGTCACCTACCCCATCCCAACAACAATCGCCACGCGACCCTAACTAGTCACCTAGCCCATCCCATCCCAACTACAGGCACCCACCTCATCCCAACTACAGTCACCCACCCCATCTATAGTCACCTAGCCCATCTCATACCAACTACAATCACCACCCCATCTCAACTATGGTCACCTAGCCCACCCCATCCCAACTACAATCACCACCCCATCCCACTATAATCACCTACCCCATCCCATCCCAACTACAATCACCCACCCCATCTATAGTCACCCAGCCCATCTCATCCCAACTACAATCACCACCCCATCCCAACTATAGTCACCTAGCCCATCCCAACCCAACTACTATCACCCACCCCATCTATAGTCACCCAGACCATCTCATCCCAACTACAATCACCACCCCATCCAATCTACAATCACCACCCCATCCCAACTATAGTCACCTAGCCCATCCCATCCCAACTACAATTACCCACCCCATCTATAATCACCCAGCCCATCTCCTACCAACTACAATCACCACCCCATCCCAACTATAGTCACCCACCCCATCCCATCCCAACTACAATCACCCACCCCATCTATAGTCACCCACCCCATCTCATCCCAACTACAATCACCACCATATCCCAACTATAGTCACCTAGCCCATCCCATCCAACTACAATCACCCATTCCATCTATAGTCACCCAGCCCATCTCATCCCAACTACAATCACCACCCCATCCCAACTATAGTCACCTACCCCATCCCATCCCAACTACAATCACCCACCCCATCTATAGTCACCCAGCCCATCTCATCCCAACTACAATCACCACCCCATCCCAACTATAGTCACCTAGCCCATCCCATCCCAACTACAATCACCCACCCCATCTATAGTCACCCAGCCCATCTCATCCCAACTAAAATCACCACCCCATCCCAACTATAGTCACCTACCCCATCCCATCCCAACTACTATCACCCACCCCATCTATAGTCACCCAGCCCATCTCATCCCAACTGCAATCACCATCCCATCCCACCTAGTCACCTAGCCCATCCCATCCCAACTACTATCACCCACCCCACCTAAAGTCACCCAGACCATCTCATCCCAACTACAATCACCACCTCATCCCAACTACAATCACCTACCTCATCACATCCATCTACAATCACCCACCCCATCTATAGTCGCCCAGACCATCTCATCCCAACTACAATCACCACCCCATCCCAACTATAGTCACCTAGCCCATCCCATCCAACTACAATCACCCATCCCATCTATAGTCACCCAGCCCATCTCATCCCAACTACAATCACCACCCCATCCCAACTATAGTCACCTACCCCATCCCATCTCATCCCAACTACAATCACCCACCCCATCTATAGGCACCCAGCCCATCTAATCCCAACTACAATCACCACCCCATCCCAGCTATAGTCACCTACCCCATCCCATCCCAACTACAGTCACCCACCCCATCCCAACTATAGTCACCCACCCCATCCCAACTGTAGTCACCCACCCCATCCCAACTGTAGTCACCTAGCCCATCCCAACTACAATCACCCACCCCATCCCAACTATAGTCACCTACCCCATTCCATACCAACTACAGTCACCCACCCCATCCCAACTATAGTCACCCAACCCATCCCAACTGTAGTCACCTAGCCCATCCCAACTACAATCACCCACCCCATCCCAACTACTGTCACCCACCCCATCCCAACGTTAGTCACCTAGCCCATCCAAACTACAGTTGCCCATCCCATCCCAACTACAGTCATCCACCCTTTAAAGTCTACAAAATAGAACAACCACCTGTATCCCCATGATGCATTCAAGAGTTCACACACCTCAAATTCATCATCAATTTGCACCTGGGCTGAGGCTGGTTCACTTATAGGACACTTGCTTTTTAAAAGGGCTGGGGTTTATGATATGTAATAATGCAGAATGAACAGCATCAAATGTTTTGGCAAAATGAACTCACAGGCAACTGGAACAACTACATTCTAAACAGCACTAGATCAATGAAAAAAGGTTTTAAACTTTTCAGGAACATTTTGCAAAAGGGTTTACTTTGTATGTAACTGTTACAAATCGGGAGGAGAAAACTGATACAGGTCTTCAAAGTTTATCTTTAGATTTCTTCTTATCTCTCTTAGCATTTAGCCCATTTAGGTTAGTAGGGTACCAAATGTTTTTAGAGAATAAATAAGTATTCACGACCATAGGCATTGTCGGCATTGTGGATGAGAAGGTCTGTGGATGATAGCAGGTGTGGATAATAATTTTATGATCTTTGTAGTTGAGTGGTAAGCATTGTAATGTAGAACTACTCCCAGTCATGTTCCTGGGAGGAATAGAAACATTGAAGATAATGTTCAATACATGAACTTTGTAACTGCATTTAGGGGTTGGCAATGAATAACCAAATGCCCATCTACAGCCTATGTAAACAAAGGCTAAGACAATAGAAACCAGGCTTAAAACATGTTTAATATTCACTTGCAACATATTATGGAAAACTGTTATGTGGATTTCCCCAATCCATCCAATTTCAGAAGCTAATTCGTAAAAAAGTGGGTCATACAAATTAACAGATCCAGGGCCGCTTGTCGAATTCCCATAGACTATTGGTGTACTGATTGCTTTAAAACATTGTTCAAAGATATGTTTGTGCTGAGCTGAACACTGGTAAAGCTTGGTATGAATAATAGGCATGTTCCAGCTTACTATATTCTTGTAGGTTCATCAATATAAATGCCGCCACTTTCAAATTATCAGATTGATACAACAAGGAAGAACACCAAAATTCCACACTGAATAACAACATTGTCATAATATATAGGATCGCTTTAAACAACATATGTAAAGGTAAGGTAAACTTTGATGCTCCAGTTCCTCTAACGCCAGTCTCACTGAGCGCCCTAATAATTTGGTTATACAGTCTTAAAGCTATATGACACTACCACTTAAAATGATATACGATTAACCAAACTTTGTTTTATGATAATTTTAGACCTGACTGTCCTTGAGATAGACAGCCACCTCACTTTGGAATCTCAAAAGTATTTTGCAAGGAGCAAAATGTGAGATCTGTTTTACCCTTTACTTCAGGAATGGTGAAACCCAGTTCCTCAGTAGCAATACCCGTCTAACCATGGTCCAGCTGCAGAATATTTTCCAAGAGGTACTCAGAGAGCTTCTTGCTGTTCATCTGGACCAACATGACTTGCTTTGTTGTCAATGTCCTTCCAAAGAGGCTATCAAGCATTTAGAATTCACTTGATGTGGAGTCCTCTGGCTTTGACATTCTGAGTGCAGTGACAGCCTTTGTTGGTGATCCTTTCTGAGATGTGTTGATCCTTGCTCGATGCTCTTGTTCTGGGCAGGTCCTTCACATTTCTATCTGAGAACAAGAGGTGTGTGAAATTTGAAAAGCTGGCGTTTGGCAAGCTTGTGAAGGTTTTAGCAAAACCTCACAAAACTCTCCAAAGTTTTGTATACAGAAAAAAACAATGACATTATAATATTGTACAGTTCGAATTGAGAATGTTTGTCGACCCAAATGCCAAATATGTTTAAGTCTTTTATGGCAGGCTGAAACACTGAGAGCTTCCTGTGTTCACTTTCCTAACTTAGCTACATTTTACATTGTTTGGTTGAGGGTATTGATGACAAAGCTACAGTCAGAAAATGTTGAAACCTCCTCTTGTGGCACAGTGGCTTCGATAGCACACGTAACCAGATCTTTCCTGTCAATGTTAAACCTGGTCCCTGACACCCTTTGACGTTGCACTTTGTCTCACATGTTGAGGTTCATTTTAGGTTATAGGTCTGGTTCATTGGGGAAACATCGTTAACGTCGCAGTCAGTACACTGCAATGCTGTTACATCGCGGTTGTTACAATGACTGCGATGTTACCACGCAATGCCATTACAACGCAAGTCTTTACATTGGCTTGCACTAGATGGCATACTAACATTACAAATAGTGTAGTTTACTATCCCAACACCTTCCCTACTGTTAAGTGGACTGGAGTTGGAATAGTAAATTACACTTTTCTAATGTTAGTATCCCGTCTAGCGCAAGTCAATGTAAAGACTTGCGTTGTAATGGCATAGCGGGGTAACATCGCAGTCGTTTTAACGACTGCGATGTAATGGCACGCATTGTACTGCCTTGCGTGGTAACGTCATACATCCGTTCATTGAGCACACTGACCACTGGCTTGTCAGCCTGACTAGATTCAGCATCCCTTCACTGGTACAGATGGCATTCGTCAGGAAGAGGTTGGGGTCCAGAGTTGGGAGCGAGAGGATAAAATAATGGTGCATCCATCGTAGATGCAGCATAGGAATCCTACCCAGCAATGTGACTGAATGTGTGAAAGTGTATTACCTGCAGGGTCAGATTATCCTGAGGAGGAGGATGGGGAACGAATAGAGCTGTAGATCAGGAGAAGTGTGAGACAATGCTTACCTTACATATACCAGTATGGCACAAATCACCAAAAAATCAAGAATAACTGTTTTTGCTAAACAAACATTTCCAGCAGAAAACTAAAAGGAGCTATTATAATTCTGCACCTGTTAATTTAGAAAGGGGTTTGAAAACAGTGTCCACATTGCAGTTTTTGACATTTATGCCAAGTTCCACCAATGGATTGCATTATTGCAAGCTCTAACTATGGAGGTCTGGTGGTGTGCTTGGTTGTGGTGTACAGTGCATTGCACATTACCAGTCTTTGGAGGCAGTTGTTGTTAAAATTATGGTTGAAGATGATGAACCATGGTTTGGAAAAGAGAAGATGAAAAATACTGCATATGTTGCAGACTGCACCAGGAAGCAGGCCTACCACCAAGTGGAGAGGGCAAGTAAAACCAACCACTTAGGTGGTGGTGATTAGGGGTCTGGGTGCAGACTCACTGATGTCAAGTAAACTGTAATGCCTATACATCCATTTAGGAAGAGGCAAGAACCAAATGCCAATAGAGGATATACAGGTCGGATCAGAAAGTAGTTCTACATATGAATGCTGCCTCTATACTTATGGTCTGCTATAGCAGCATTAACAAAGCTAATGGTGCAATGGAAGGTCTATGTCCAGGCTAAACTCTTCAAAAATAATCCAACCAAGGAAATAATGCTTTACCTACACCCCCTGTGAAAAATGTCCGATCCCCCTGTAAAGTTTTTTTCTAACCACTACAAGGTGTGAGTAGAAAAGGACAAAACAAGCTTCCCAGGTGGAATTATAGGTTCCTTTACATCCCACTTGGCCCTAGAACACATAATAAATGGGCTCCAAGCGTTAAGCCCATCATCCCTTCCTTGCACCGTAGCTAGGACATTCACAAATTATGTTTGAGTTTAACCATGTATTCCTGTTGGCTTTGCTGGGGCAAGCAGGTCAACTAACTAAGAGCCCTGGCCTGAGCAAGATAGCTGGGGGGGCGAAACATCGGCACCTAGGGTCTCACATCCACCATCCCCAGTAAGTTCTGATGGAGCCTAGTTGGTCTTGTGGCATGGCCCAGGTGCCAGAAAGGTCCTCCCCTCAGACTTGCTTAGTGGCTGTGGATAGTGGGTTTCGGCTGCCATGGCATGATGGGATTCTAGAGATGTGGGCTGCGGATGCTATAATCATATCTGCTCCTCAAACCTCTGTCTGTTGTGGGTAAACATAGGGCTGGAGTGTCTGATGCTATCAGAGCCTGGCTTCTCCATGAGTGTAGAAAAGAAGGGGTGAGCCCTCTCGAAGACCCAGAAACATCTGTAACCGCAAGCAGGCCAACTGCGTGAAGCGGTGCTGCCCCTGTTGCTGTGCAGTAAAGAGCCCTTCTATGACATTCATGAGGAGTACACCTTACATTTACAAAAGGCTAATATCAGTAAGGAAGAGAGCAGTGGTATATTTTACGCGGTTTAACTTGGATCTAAAAAAAAATACTAATGTAAAAACAACTCATGGAACATGGGGATTTAGAACGAATGGTCAATCGCCACTATGTTTTGTGTTTTTCTAGCAAATGCAAAACTTGAATAAATATATCCCTTACTGCCTGTGCCCATTCAATCCAGCAAATATACATGCCGAAAGGCAATATGCTTATATAAGTCACGGACGTAAAATGCCAAAGCTCAGCCTAACATTATGAAGTAGCAGATGCCAATGGATTGATCTCGAATTTTACATCAATCTTGAAGAGATATTTGCACTTTAGTGACGGAACACTGCACTGGTCTTTCGATCCAGCTATCAATTCTCACTGCAAAGTTGCTCAGTAACAGTACACTATTTCTCGGACCCCCTGCAAAACTGCCAAGTGCTGCTGCAAAATATTTACATGATCTGGATTCGCATGCCGGGTATGGAATATAAAGAATGGTTGCAAGGGGCATATTTTTTTTCACATGGTAGATGAAATTTGTCAATTGCAACTAATCCATAAAATGTGTAATTTTCTTCTTAAAAGCTGTTTGCCTTCTTATTGAGGGCAGAGACATGAGCAGGTGTAAGATCCCTCCTCAATACAATAACTCAGTTTTTTGCTTTTGAATCGATTCTAGCAAAAGACCTGATTGTACCAGATCTTACAGTGGGTTTAAAGACTGTACTTTGTTAACCATTGGTTAATGTAAATTTCACTCTCATGTACTTGCTCCTTATTCAATGGTTTCCCTTGCCCCCTTGTGTCTTCCCTGCCCTGCAGCATTGCTGTTTAACTTGTGGCTTTTCACTGCAAACTTTTAATGAACCGTGGGGCATATTACCAACAACTAGCGATAATTATCGCTATGTTGGCTTAGCGGCAATATTTTTACCGCTGAGCTGCGGCGATTTTTATCGCAGATAAACCTTACCAAGGTTTATCGCAAATGCGATAAAAATCGGCCGCAATGCATGAATATCGCTGAAAAGGCAGCGATATTCATGCATTACCGAGCTAATGCTCTTAGCCATGTTATCCACCTCCCATTGGATAACATGGCTAAGAACTGCTCAGGGCAGGTGTTAGCTTTTGGAGATATTTGCGCTTAGCGCGAATATCTCCAAAAGTTGGTAATAGGAGATAGCGATGTTAGCGACTGTTTCCAGTCGTTAACATCTTGATACGCCCACTTTGCATGTCATTAGTGATAAATATCACTGACATGCAAAGTGGGGCCCAAGATGGTCGCTATCTCCTACTAGTTGTCGCTAACTGGTGTTACGACAGCTAGGTAATAGGGAGATAATTTTATCTCCGCTTTCTTGACTTTTAAAGCCAAAAAAGCGGAGATAAACCCCCTTGATAATATGCCCCCATGTTTTCATTTTGGTAAAGCACTTCGCAAGAGTGCATGTGTTTTCCAGATGTCTTCCTCATGTGCTTCTCTCTCTCCCAGTCACGGTAGGGTTGCTCTCTCTCGCCTGAGTGCTTATCCCCCCCATGTTGCTGAATGAGGGTTGCAAAATACCAAGCATAGCTTGTTTTTATTCCACCTCATACCCCTTTTTTAGCACCTAATTCTTTATTTCCCTTTATCTCATTGTTCTCTATTATTGTCATCCCTGTTTTCCCCTTCATCACTGTTTTCCTATATTTTTCGCCCTACGTTTTTCTCCCTTTTAGCTTTTTCCTCATTTATTCTGAGTCTGACAATGAAGAATAAGACGTAGTCCACAAAAATGGGTGCTAGTCCAACTATAAGCACAAATAAACACTGAATATGCCCCTCTTCGAACAAGTTAGGATCAAAAGTAAAGAAACTTTAGGTGGCCCTCTTGGCTGCCACTGGCAGGGCCAACTAGATTGCCCATGCAAACAGTCATTAAGGCTACCAAAAGTCATTTTGACGGGGGCCGCAAAAATCTTTACACCTCTTCTAAAAGAAATTCAGACCACGTCTTGCGAAGCTTATTTTATGCCCTCTGAATCCAGGTTCCTCCAAGAACGCCGCACGGTCGTGAAAAGTTGAGAGGAGGAGGTTGTAGCAGAGAAGGCCTTAAAGATTAGAGGCGACACGTACAATAAACTCTTAGGAGTGAACATAGCTGGCGCCCTTCCTCCCTCGTAATGAGCAAAGGCCGCAGTGGAGCTGAGCGCGTATATCCCACCGCACAGACACTGGGCCAGGCCCGGACTGGCCGTTGAGGGCACCGGGCAATCCCCCGGTGGGCCGCATGGTTGGGGGCCGGTTTTGGGCCCCTGGGGGCCGTTTTTGTTACAGGGCCGTTATGCTGCAAAAACGGCCCTGTAACAAAAACGGCCGAAAACCGGCCCTGTCACAGAGCACGGTTGACCTCTCCCCCCTCCCCTCTCCTCCCGGAGGGGGGAGGGGGGCCGGCCGAGCACTTTGCCAGGGCCGTTTCTGGTTCCCAGTCCGGCCCTGCACTGGGCCCACGTGCACGCATTGAAAGGATCCGCATAAACAGTAATAACATCTATATTCAGGAGTGCTACATTATATTAGGCAGTGGAAAAATACCACAGCATAATTCTTCCCTTATTTGTTAAAATAATTAAAGTGCGCGTTGGCAGGCCAAGTGTACTGGTCATGTGCAGTAGCAGTGGGCTTTTCATCTAATAAAGTAAGGTAGGCATAGATGACTTTGTGACACCCTGCTGTTTCCTCTTGCTTATTGCTAGGGACACTGGACATATAAGATGATGTGGCTTTTTTGCATAATTATTGATCTCCCACGTTTGCCACATAATCTACCATCTGCTGAATATTTTTCGGATTCGAACAAAAATCTGTTTTTTTAGCTCAAACGGAGCAAATGTTTCTTACGAATGACCACATGTGGTTCAGCACAATAGCAGGCCATTAGTAAACGTTAAGTGGTCACCCTTCAGCTGCTGATTGCTGTTCTCGCGTGTTATAGCTAGCGCTAAGGGCCTGCAGTCTTTGCCCACGGAGTATTATCTTAATATTACGAACCAGCGACATATTATTGTCACCGAATGTGCCTCAGTATGCTGCATAATTTGCCCTTTTTGCCGCTTAATTTAATCACTATTGCCACATAATTTGGTGCTCCGTTGCTGCGTGCTTTCGGTAGCTCTGCCTATAGCGCTGTTGTGAAATAACTTACGAAGCCAACCTTTATAATGATATATGGTTCAGTATTCTCCCACACTGATCATCCATTTCTATTTCCCGGGCTGTGAATGCTTTCACCTCCAGTCTTTGTGTTCTGAGCCTCAGGACCGTGATTGTTCACCCAAGGATCTTTCTTTTTCCATAAACCAAGACTGTGAGTGATTACCTCTGCTAGTCCTTCTAGTTATACCATGCAGGGCTGTGAGTGACTTCCTCTACAAGTCCTCCTACGGTTACAGCCCAGAGCTGGTAATGCCTGCCCTCCACTAGTCATGCCATGGCCATGCCTAATCATTTTGAGTGCTCACCCACTGAGCCCTCTATCTCAATAATTCAAGGCTAGGCGTGAATGCCACTGATGGCTGGGCTGGGCTGTGAGTGACTGCCTCAGCGGTTGCTTTTACTTCCGTGACTGAGGGAAGTGGATGATAGCTTTCGCTAGTCTTTATATTTCTATGATCCAGGACAGTAAGTGAATTCCTCTGCTCTCCCTTCTACCTTGGTACAGCTCTGTAAGCGATCCCTTCTGCTGGACCTTCAAGGTCTGTGATTAACATCAGGGCCTGAGAGCTTCTGTTGGTCCTTCTAGTTCAGTGACCCTGAACTACTGATGCTTTTTTCTGCTGGCCCTTTAATTTTATTTTCAAGTCATTAAGTGCCTGCTTTGACGGTCTTTCCGTATCAGGACTTTAGACTATTGCTGCTCCATTTTAGTGGCCCGTGGATGCTGGTACTTGCTATTCAAGTTTTTCTATTCTGTAGTCCAGGGTTGTTGATGTTTGCTCATACTGTCCTTTCCATTTTTATTACTTAGGGCTTTATGTTCTCGCTTAATGTGACTCTTGTATTTCTATTCTCAAGCCTTTATGGGCTTCCTATGACAGCCCTTCTACTTCTATCACATTGGACTATTAAAGCTTGCTGTGTAGGTCCTTCTTAATATCTCAAGAATGTGTATACTTCAGCACCTGTCCTATTTCTGTAGGCCAGAGCAACTGGTACTGGGCAGTTCTGCTCCACTGCTTGGGTCTTTGGGTGTGTGCATCATCTTGCCCCTTTTTTGTATGATTAAAGGGAGTAGCTGCCTGTCACCACCAGTCTTTCTGCTTTCCTGGGCTCGGGTTGTGGTTGCTTGCAGTCTACATCTCTAATATATCTTTGTATGAGTGCATCTGCCTTGGAACTCATGCAGCACTAGGCTAGCTAGGAAGCAATGGGGTGTTGTGTAGAGCAGTGGGACAGTGACGTAGCTAACCCTTTGGCCGCCCATGGCGGTCCCCGTTTTTGTGAGATTCTTCCATTTGCCTTGCTGGCAATTACTGTCCTGACATGGCAGGTAAGAACGAGGGGAGGCCGCCACCTCCAAAACTCATGCCACCCGGGGCGGAGCCCCTCCCCCCCCCAGCTACGCCACTGCAGTGGGGCTAAGGAATGATTCAAATCACTATACAAAATAAGGACAGGGCCAAAGCATGGGTGGGGCAGTTTCCTACATAGTTTAGCCCATGGAGCAGAGAGAGAAAAGTTTTATTGCTGGAGGCTGATGACGTGGCACTGCCTCTCCTTATAGATCAATTCCCCCCAACATTAGGAAACAAGAAAACTTACAAAGATAATCCACCAACATTCTAGAAGGACTGCCATGAGACCTGAAGATTGAGTTGATGTAGAGCCTCCCATGGTGGACCTGAAAAATTGTGCAAGAATACAGCGTAGGAATTTAAGATCCAAGGGACGTGCTTGTTGGGCCACAAACTTTCATGAATAAGTGACCTTCCCCCACCAACTGCAGCCCCTCCAACTGTGAACATGCCCTGGGACACACTTTACAATCTCGTCATTAATTCTGCTAATTGGACCCATGGGTCATATATTCATGACTTTACAGTATATTGTCTTGATGTGAGATACCTTTCCAGGAGGGAAATGGTGAGCTCCAAATATGTATATACCTGGAGCAAAATACAATAGAGGTTAAAAAACAGGATTATAACAGGAGCTACCAGTTTTTTGAGCTCTTGGTGTTCACTTTCTGAATACATTCCCTGCAAATTTCTCTATGCCAAGATTTTTCACAGTTTGACTTTTTTTATCTTCTGTAGGACACGGAGGCGGTGAATATTGTGGGGGTGAAGTAAAACTGAGCACCTAAAGGCAGGACGAAGGTTTTCAACCTCTATGTTTTTTTGCTCCTATTATATGTATTTGTAGATCACTAACAAGGTGTCTCTTTATCCTATATGTACCCTTCTCACTATGTACTCTTATTGGTTCCCTATATTTTTGTCTGACCGCCTGTATAATTTGTTTCATTCATTGCTACTGTTGTTTTTCTTGCTGATAACCATTGCTGATGTAAAGCGCTCTGATACCCTCGGGTGGAGCTAGCACTATATAAAACCTTTAAAATAAATAAATAGATCTCACATCAAGGCAATACAATGTTAAGCCGTGAATGTGTGGCGCACAGGTAAATGGGTAGAATTAGTGACTGAGATTATATTGTGTGCTGCAGGGTATGTTCACAAGAGGTGCGTGAGTAGAGTGGAAAAAATCAAATATTCGTGGACGGTTGCGGCCTAACTGTGCCACCTGGGTACAGCAACTTGGACGGCCTTTAATAGGGTCCGCAAGCACCTTTCTTTGCAATGAAATGCTGGGTCCCTGGGGAGGATGTGGATGGTAGGATGCACGCCGCTTGGCCATGCCAGTTGGCATTAAAGGGTGCCTGTAATACAGAATAAGTGAGGAGATAATACCAGGACCACAAGAAAAAAAAACATTCTTGAAAGGTGGCCAGCCACGGGCCGTGAAGGGAGTAGCAGTGGGGCCTCACCGCAACTCCCTCCACGGGCCGCGGCTGGAGGTGGCCTGCCATCGGAGTGACTCCCCCTTATTTGACTGTAGACTGTAACAACGCATGGGGGCATGCTGCCAGTGCCCTGCATGACTCAATAGTCCAGCAGAGCTCTGGCTACTTAGGCAAAATCATGCAGCTTGTAATTACCTGAGTCCTCACTGGATTCGATGTAATTTCTCCTCCTCTTGATTACATTATAACTGTGCAGTAGGTGAGCCCAGTCAGAAGCAGCTAATGAAAGCAGGCCTTCTAATGAACTCGGCGTCATCCATCCTCGCGGGAGGAGGGGCCACGCCACATGCCATTTATTGGGCATCTCTTTCAGTATTTAACAACGGTTTGTTAAAATAAGAAACATTTTGTAGCATTAAATAGTCTCATATTCCGCGGTTCAACACAGAGCAATGTTAGATAGTTTTGTTGCCATGTAAAAAAATGCTACCTAGCACTAAAAGCACAATTCCAACACCGTGTCTTTTTTTGCAGAATTTACAGATAAACAGTAACTAATCGGATTAGGAGCTGATAATACCGTTGACCTTTTTTAATTGCCAGACTGGCCTTCCTTTCCAGTACACTGATGCTTAATTTAATGCCTGCGTTTTCACCAGTGAAGTGCGACCCCTGTTAACCCTCATTTGAAACTAGGCCGCACTTGTCTCTCCCCCACTCCCCCGCCCGCCCCTGAGCTGTCACACGCGCACCCTCCCGGCCAAAGGATGACGCTTCCGATTGCCGCGTACCAACCAATCAGAGAGCTTGTCAGCTGGCAGCCGGCGGGCTGGGCACCCGGATTTAGGGAGATGGCCGAGTCACAGGGCTGCCTGGTGCGGAGCAGATGTTGATGCTCATTCAATTGAGCTGTTAATTTAACTGGAGTTTATTGAATAGTAATTAGGAGGAGCCAAATTACCATACACGTGAGGCAAAAAGACACAGAGCACAGAAGCGAGAGAAAGAGGAGCCGTCAGGAGGATAACGGCTCTGAAAGGCCTGGCAGAATGTCCCTGGCAGGGAATACTTTAATTGAATTCATTTCGCCGTTGCCCCCGCCCCTCCAACAAAGGTTGCGGAAACCAGTTTCCACGCAAGGAAACAGTTGACAAATATAAATAAGAGGACAATGCTATTGCCAGCGCCATATTGGTAGGGTATTGTTACAGCTTGAAAGGCCTCGCATTCGAAATCTACAAATGAAAACTAAGATAAGCTTACACGTCCCATCTATTGTGTCTTGCCTTGTGGCATCCTTGCCCACTGTGATGTATTCGAAGCAGCATAAGTGAACGAGCAAGCAGCTATGCAATCTTTTGTTTCTAAGAGCTGAGGGGTTGAGGATGCCACCACAGGCAAATAAAATCTAACGAGCAGCAATTAAGCCATCAAACACTGGCTGTGCCAAGCGAGCTCTTCGGGAAGCGTTTCTAGGCGCAGGTCATGGTCAAAGGCCATTGCATGTCCAACGAACACTCTAATCCCTCGGCACAGGTAACAATCTTTACTCTCTGTAAATCTTTCCCCGAAATACAGTTGACTATGATTGTATTTGTGCAAGTGAATGTAAGGGGTTTTGCAATAACATCCCTGTGTCAGGTCGAAGCTAGTGTAATGGCAAAATTGTACTTAAGATAAAGTTTGAAGTCCTTCAACTTCAAATGAAGGCTTCCAAATTTCGGTGTTACTTGTCCTTAAATCTTGGTAAAAAAAGCAGACACTTTTTTGTATTCAATTGAGATTTTTTTGCTCCTCTTGGTGTTATCCATGTTTTCTTAATGGTAGTTTAGTGCCCAACATATCTTTATTCAGAGATTTTCATATTTTTTTGCAGCACAAGACGCAGTCCCTATTTTTGTCAAAATCAGCAATCTGAAAAGAAAGTGGGATTAGAGACTGCACATTTTCAACAGACAGTTCTGCTTCCTGTATTTCATAGGGTCTGCAGCCATTTTACGCTTCCAAGTACCTATAAATGCATTTTCAGTACAGCAAAGGAAACACTGAACGGAATAGCATCACATTTGAAGAGGCCATACAAAATAATGTCCCGTTTGTGCAAGTGAAATTTGGTGTCATTCTGCTACATGGTGATTTTACAAAAGTTGTTCCAATGCCAAATGCCTTTATAACTTCATCTGTAGGGGAAAAACATTTCTGGATCAAACAAAACCATTTTATGCTTCTTCCTTTGAAAAAAAATGTGCATATTTGCTGAATCCCCCAGCATTTATTAACAAAACAAAACATGTTTTTCTTACGTAATGCCCAATCTAAAAATTACTACAAAGGGCTTAGAGCTATAATACATCACACTGCAGATCAGCGCATGGGTATGATTTTGTCCTCAGTGATGGCAGAGCAATTGTCTTTTATTATTTCAGCTATTTCAACTATCTGTCCAGCCTTCATTTAGCCATTAGATTAAATTGTACAATTTCTAATTCAGAGCTGGCCTGGCCACGTGGAACAGAGGGAAACCTTTAGTAGACTGAGGATCTGCGGTGGCTGTTAGGGATGGATGGAGGCACCATCAGCTATCCTGCCTGGCAAACAACCCTAAGGGAACATGTGCCATTTTATGTAGTCAGGTATACAATTTACTCCCCCAATCCTCCTTTAGTTGTGTCACCAGAATATGGTCAGGATGTCTTCTGACATAAATATTTCGTCCTGAAAATCTTCCTTAAAAAACAACACCCTACTGGAGTGAGTTTATTTTAGAAATAATGAGGGCATCATAATTATGTAAGACGATTTTTCTGCATACACAATTCTTCCATAAAGTACTCACATACACATTGAGACTCAGTGGCTAAACCCACCTAGTATTGTAGAGGGCTCGTATGAACATTTTTTTCCAGGGCTGCATTTAGATCCTAGTCCAACATATTTAGGGCAACAAGGAGATCTAATAATTTGCAAAACATCTCTCAAAATGGCTCAAAATTCAATCGGAAATTAGAATCCAGGTTTCCAGCTAAGAGTTAGGAACATACCGTTTAGAACACATCTCCAGAGTCCAATACTATGCAAAAGATAATACTTTGATTGTGATCTGTGCTAGTTCAGGGATATATATTTCCTGAAATCCACTTTATTGAGTGATGACGTCAATTTAACACCTAAAGTTTCTAACTGGATTATTTGGACCCTGGAGGGAAGCCCACTGTCCCCGGGTCAGCAAAGGCTAGGGCCTCCGCTATACTGGCAGATGGCCACCCACCATATTTTGAGATCCATGGCAGGTATGTATCTGCCTTCTCTGGAGCTGCCAGTGTGACGCTTCTGCTGAGGGCACTGAAGCTTTGCCAAGCTGGTGCCTTGTTTGATGAACCCACTCAACAAACTTTGTTGATTTCTGAAAGAAAATCTTGCAATCAGAGTGTGTTTCTGAAAAAAAAAACAATGGCCCAAATGTATAGGGAGCTTTCTCCTAGCACATCGCCCTATAGTGCTTCTTCCGTACCTGGCACTAGCCTGCACTGTTCGGGAGTCCTTCCTAGGGAAAAATATTGATTGCAGCCTTGCACTCAATGGCAGTGAGGCCATTACTTTGTATGGACTGCCCTTTGAAGGAGGGGCTGTGATGTGAAAGATTTCTGCTCCTGAAACCAGCTGAGTTAATGTTGGTGCGAACATGATGCTTCTCCTGGCTCTGAATACATCGAAGGGACCTTCAGTTTGGTGAGACTGGAGTACCAACGATTTACATCGGTGCTCCCACTGCTCCAAACTCTAACTGAGGCCCTCAGTCTCTACCTTCTTTGGTGCAAAGGCCTCATTGTATGTATACAGATAAGAACCTTGGAGGCAACTCGCTATGGAACTAACTCAAAGACATGTTCAAATATGCAGAAATGTTTTCTAAGTGTACGACTGTGTCAGTGCTTCATTTGAGCCAGTGATTTCAGGTGCTCGGCACCAGCACTTAATTGTCAACACCACTACTTATGGCTTCCGTGGTGATGCTGTTTGTATAATGTAGAGGTAACACAACAAGAGAGTACATTAGAAATGACTAATATATGCCACCCAAGTCACTCCTATAGCTTTTGGAGCCTAGAATGGTCTGAATTGTCACACTTGTAGGAGTATGATGGTTGGTAGTTGTGTCAGTACTGTCATTGGCCGTGCTGGCAGGGGCAATGTGTGGTGCAAGCTGCAATGGTCTCCTGACGAGGACTCGGGCACTTATTTTATTTTTCTACAAATGAAATCCTTCCTCTCCCTCCAATTCATCTGAGATGAGGTTCTTGTGGCTCTCCGGCACCCACAATGTCCTACTTGCAATATTCTAGATCTCAGACATGTAGCCTTCCCCAATAATTTGCTCCACGTTGTTGAATAAACTCACAGAATACATGTTCCATTTTTACTGCTGAGTGTACCAGACACACACCTGAAGATTCTTAATGAATTACATGTGAACTGTGATACAAAGCCAGGGCATTCACAATAAAACTAGCTGCCCCAAGATTTTCTAACATGACGTTTACCACACATCACTTTGCGAAAGCTGACCCACTGGTTGAAAGAGGTGGGCGTCATGATATCTAGCACAAATGGAGATGTGATATGAAAATTAATGACTCTCTTCATGAACAATCGATCATGTCACAGATTTCTCTGTAAACGGGTCTGAAAAAAAGAGAGAGTTTACGAAAGTGTGAGGATTTTAGATATAGCAGGCTGTTTCACAACCAGCATTAGCTTTTCTTTCAATCTCTGAACATAAATGCTTTCCCGTTTCACACTATAAAGTCTGCTTGCTCTAGCCTTAGGTCTCCTGGGAAATTTATTATTACTGTTATTATTAGTAGCAATGCTCATATAATATTACCCTGGGAACAAAACCAATTTCCACATAGCCTTCCTCCCATTCGCATGCCTAAATCTGGATTTGTATGTTAAAGGTAAAGGCGTTTAAATGTAACCTTTTCATAATTCTCTTGAACCTCCAGTCTGATAGGATGCATTCGCATAAACTCCAAATGTACTCTCACTTCCATACTCCTGCGTTTCATTCACAGTGTTTAACAATATTCCAGGTCCACGTCTCACCAACACCTGCCTCTCTAATATATCAGTTTTAAAGAAAAGATACACATAAGACTTTGCTTTCGGAAAAGGCAGCCACATTTGATTTCCAAATACAAAATATGAATTTTCAATGGACAAAAGTGCTTTGAAGTTCATTACGCGCATTGCAAATCGCAATGCAAGAATCGCAATCCATTGCGAAACACCAGAGAAATGGGGAGAGTAAGTGGTGTCCCTGCGACATCGCGATTCGCAAGGGTATGGACAAATGCATTGTGGCAGTTTTTGCGGTTGCTAGGTATAGAATTCTTAATGGCTGCCAAGTGCTGAGGACAACCTAATATAAAGTATAACCTGTCAAAATTTCACCTATCACAGACTGCTTGAGTAGGTTGCATACATCAGAAGGTGCTGGCAGTAGTCCACTGGCCACTACACCTACTCCCCAATATAGAATTCACAATGTGAAGCTATTTGTTAGGAACATAGGTCGCAGTGCAGCAGCATTGCTAACGCAAGAAAAAGGATGAAGGTCTGTTGTCCCATTGTAAGCCTTCATCTCAACATTCACTACTTTAGAAGGAGTGGGAAACTAATTCTTGCCTCATTACTGTTGGTGAGATTATGGTTTCTTAACTGGCTGGAGAGCACGATAAAAACTCATTCAAAGTTACCAGTGCCATTTAAGGTAAAATTAGAATCAAACAAAAATCCTTTGCTTACCCCTGGTAGCTATGGCGCAGAACAGTAGGCTTTTTCTCAGAGAAATGTGTGTAAAAGATTTCTGAAAGTACTTTAGGAACAAGACGGCAAATGTAATAAACAAATGGCCATAAAATTGTCACAATCAGATTAAGGGAAATGGAGAAATTAGTTTTTAAAAGCTTAAATGTCAAAATGCACCCAGAGAACAAAAAGTGTCCAAGTTGGGCAATGGTCACAGGTGATTGCGTTTCAGACAAGATTTCCGTCCAACTGCAACGATGAACAAGACAACACTTTTAACTTAGAAAAAAGTGTCTCAGTCCAAATGTTTCATTGGGGCAAGGCAGGACGCTATAACCTATGGGTTCGGTTCAATTAGGTTGGGTATGATGAATCCGGGGTCCGGCTGAAGCTTCCAGTTTTGGTGCCAAATGCTTGAAGGGGGACAAGCCTGAAAACTATAGCTGCCGCTGGGGTTACCTTGCAGCCATGTCCCAATCTCAAGTTCTGTCTTTGCACCTCTGAAAAAACTATGAAGCTTGAAATCCTCCTACCTGACAAGGCTGAGACCAAGAATGAGCCAGGCTCCACAAGGTCCTGCAAAAGCTTCTTTCTTTATCAATAAAGTCTGATGCAGATAAACCAGGAAATGTTCTCTGACAGGGCTATGGCTTTCTCAAGTTGGCCTCAGACCTTTGTCAAGGATACAGGGCAAAGGGAGCAGTGGGAGTGAAATTCACCACTCTCTTCAGCCTGCATCCAGTCACAGTCCAGTCCACTGGTTAGCTGGACCCTCAACGAGATGCACTTCTTCTCCTTTATGCCCCAAGGACTACAGGAGACCAACTTGTCTAACAAACGAGATCTCTTCCAATTTTTGGGTTTAAAAGAAGAAAAGCCAGTTATCCCTCCTATCCACAGTCATCAGGAGGCCCCACTTTATTCAAGTCCACTTGAATAAAGTGGGGCCTCCTGGAGAAGTGTGGCTCAGGGGTTATAGGCGGCAGACCTGGAGCTTGAGTTCGGCCCTGGACCAGGGTTCAATTCCCCGCCTCGGCGGGTCTTGGGCTCATTAATTCCACGGACTCCATAATTCTCGCTCCGGTGCCTTCTCGACTCACGGGTTCACACTCTGCGACTCTGGGCAATAGCTTGCTTCATCTCCACATCGGCCCCTCGCGGTGGGATGCCTGGCTTTCACCTTGTGGATACCCTTCCAGGGTTATCTCACAGGGGAATACCAGGACGGGTTCCCTAAGCAAGCGCAGAGATGCCCCAGGGTAAGTCATGCGCTATATAAGCTTCATACATTTACATTTACATTTGTGTTCACAGATGCTGATGGACGGTGCCTACTTTACAGCGGTCACTAACCAGTGATCAATGCTATCCCTATTGAAATTCCCCCAGTTAAGCCTTTGTCTGTATCTTCAGTACATCCTGTAACTTTACTGTAAATCCATCCCAGAAACCCCTGCTCCTGGTGACTTTCAAGCTGGCATGACCCCAGGACCTCCAGGGTGCGTTGCTGTTTGCCCCTGCACTGTGTTTCTTCTACTAAAATAAGGATACGCCTTTGGGAAACCAACACTGTCTGGTTCTGAACTCTGGCCAACCCATTTGGGAATATTAATATAGCAATACGGATCATTTACACAGCACACAAACCAAACTGAATGAGAAGTGTGGATACCTTCCTCTTTTCATGGTATCCATTTTACTGGTCTTCGAGGAATGCAAGATTGAATTAAAAGCTGCAAGGACGCCATTATATGCCTTACAGGTTGCATCCAGCTGGCATCAGTGAGTGCACAGACCACTGAGCTATTCTATCAGGAACGGAACTAGAGACTTACATCTTAGGAAAGTATTTATGTGACTCCTGCACTCTTAATATAACTCACACATTTGGCCTGAAGGTTAAGCAAAGTGTTTGGAAGCAGCCACGTAATTCTCCAGGTTTATTTCATGTGTATTTAACCTCTTCGACGCTGATGACAGAACCGCTCCATCATCAGCCCCGGTGGCGCTGTGCTGATGACGGAGCGGTTTTGTCATGGCCCGCCCGACGTGCCTGCGCGGCGCGGATTCCGCGCTTGCGCTGGGCGTTCCATTGAGCGGGCGGGGCCATGATGGAACCGCTCCGTCATGAGCACAGGTCACCCGAGGCTGCTGACGGAGCGGTTCCGTCACCAGCGTGTGAGCGCCGCGCGGCCCCCCGCTCCGTTAGCGCTGCAGTGGAATAGCCGCCGCAGCGAAGGTGTTAAACTTGAGACCGGATGTTTACACACACAGACCTCTGTAGCAAGTACATTAGCTATCTGAGCTATCCAGCCAGCACAATACTCTGAAATTCCCAGGGTAAGCATTGATTGCTCAGCATCCTTTCAGATTGAAATCTTAAATGTGCTTGAAGTATGGAGTAAAAGGTGACACTGAAATTCATCTTTTGTAAAAAGAAAAATAATAATATATGCCCCCACCTTCGACAGTCTCTTAAATATCTCGACTCCCTAACTTACAATAAAGTTTTAATTTGACATAATATATTCATTATAAGCAAAATGAGGCATGGATCATAGAGTCACTTAATATGTTTGGCTCGCTTGTATTGTTTAACACTGCATATATTAATTGTGATAAATTGAAATCTCTGCTGATTACCAGCCTTTGATGAAGTTTCTGGTATAAATGCCACAGACAATGTTTGATAAACCAAACAAGATGCCAAAACTGAAAATTGTTTGACAATTATTCAATTGTAGGTCCCCTTGCTAATTTGTCAAAGGGAACCATGAAACGTTAATTTCACAAGAATTGTATTAGTTTTCAAAACTTTTGCTTATTTTTCAATCCATATATACAAATGCAAATAGGTAATACATAGCACAAATACAGACAACATTGAATTTTTCAAACATCACAAGACTTCTCATAAAAGACACCACAAACATATCTCCTTCTCTCTCAACCATTCAATTAGCAATGGGACCTACAATTGAATAATTGTCAAACAATTTTCAGTATTGGCATCTTGTTCGGTTTATCATATATTGGCTCAGCCTTACTGAGTAGAGTCAAGGCCCTTTTTTGTTCCTTGAACAGTACAAAGTTCAGCACAACCGCAATATTTACCATTTGGTATAATAATTGCGTGAAAATATGCTATTTTGGCCATCCCAATCTAAAGATATTATGGGAGGCAGCCTTGAAATAAAAACGCTTGCCCTAAACTAAAACGTGATTGCCTCGCAGCTGATAAAGTGAGTCTAAACAACAGATTTTCTATTATAATCCTCCCTGTAGTCAATTTTTGTTGAGACAGAGTTTGTTTACATAATGTGTGAGCACTGGCTGACCAACGGTTGTCTGCCTCTGACTCCACCCATAATGATTCCACCTTTCCACACACCATCACTTCAGTTTTTGCTCCCTGAATGTGTGGCTTCCTTGAAGAATGTTTTCTATTTCTAACATAACCAACCTTCCTATAAAAGTATTGTTTTCTACTTCTCACCATAGGCCTAGTTTCAAGTGCACAGTTAACACCAAGAGCAAACACTGCCTCAAGAAATACCATTTGTTCACAAGGCAGTTTCTGATTTAGTGCCTGATTACTACTTTTGTGATCTGTAATGATGTGGTATAACGTGAAAATGATCTATGGAACGTTTTTTTTCTGCAAATGTGTGTTTGCCCTGAACACAATGTCTTTTCACGCCGTAAAGTGGTTTCACTGGAATCAGCTTCTGACACACTTTTTGGACAACTACTGAACTACAGAAGGAGGATTCCAGTTACACGATGGAGTTGGATATTAGATTTTAGTGGCATGTGCTGAAGTCCATTGACACTTGTCTTCAACCAGTAGAATTTACTTTGGTTTTGTACAAAGAAAGCATCATGTATAATTGTGTTCTTTATTTTTGCGCAGTTGACAGAAAGCACTTGCGAGTACTTGCCTCCAGTTGGAAAAATGTAATTGGTTCATGAGTGGATTTATCATTGCATTCCTAATTTACACCCTAGTCACTGACGTATACATATACAGTGTACACCTTTGTCAATGTATTCTTTTACAGCGTGTCACTTGGTGCAGACAGGGGCGGCCTTAGGTATGTGCAAGCTGTGCACCTGCACAGGGCCGCCAAACCCCAGGGGCCACCACACCAATATATATCCTTAATATAATAATCCTCTGAGGATGGATACATATTTGTGTGGTGGCCCCTGGCAGAGATTTGGCGGCCTCCGGCTCTGTTCCCCTTCCAAACACCCTGACCCCCCCTCTTCACTGACCTCTGCGCTCCGCCCAGCCCGGACCCCCTCTTCCCGGGGCCCCCTACCTAAGCTCCCTGCCCAGGGCCGCCATGAGCCTAGAGCCGCCCATGGTGCAGACCATCCGCATGGAAATGTACTAGACCCCATTATTGCTTAAGGTATGTTGGAGCTGAAGGAGGCGGGGGGTGGGGGGGGGGGGTCGCTGGCACATTTTTGAGGATAGGGACATATTTTTCATCATCCGATTTTGACACAGAGTAAGAGAAAGAAAAGCAGAAAGAAGGAGAGAGAGAGAGATAGGAAAACAGCAACAAAGGGAGAAAATAGAATTGAAAAACAATGAAAAATAACTTGCAAATGAGATATAAAGAGATGGGAAGTGTAGGGCAGTGGAAGAAGGGGTAACAACTAGGCATCATTGGTATTCGTCAACCCAGCAATCAGCAGTAATAGCAGTGGGTTGTTAGGAAAAACTTTGAGCTCCTGCACTTATTTATTTATTGATTTTCTTTCTTTTTTACCACACCAGGGTTTCTGGGCTACGTACACCTAATACAATGAACGAGTATAGTCATAAGTTTCCATTACTACACCTCAAAAAGCAGCTGAATAAGAGGCACGCTTTCAGAGCAGATGGACACTTTAACCCCTTAGCTGCGGCGGCCATTCCGCGGCATCGCTAAGGGGGAGGCGGGGCCGCTCGGCGTTCCCGTACTCATGACGGAACCGCTCCATCACGGCCCTCGGGTGGGCTGTGCTTTTGATGGAACGGTTCCGTCACGGCTCCGCCCGCTCTTTAGAACGTCAGCACAGGCGCGGAATTTGCGCCGCGCAGGCGCGGCGAGCTGGCGGTGACGGAACCGTTCCGTCACCAGCACAGCCCACCCGAGCCTCGTGACGTAACGGTTCCGTCAAGAGCACGGAAAGGGTTAAAGCCCATCCTCTGGCATTTAGTCCTATCACACAAGTAGGTGTAGGGTGGGAGGCCTACTGGCGAGAGCAGCCACCTGCTCTTCCACGATGTAGGTCTTAGGAGCAACAAACAAAGTGTTGCACAGGAAGTTAAAATGAGTGCAGCAGCGTTGCACTCTTGTACCATGCCTCTGCACACTGGTCTCTTTTGTGTATTGTGGACTTGCTTGTTTTGAAGCCGGAGTCGGAAGCTGAGTTCAGAGAGTGGGATTTGGGTCATTCTTCCTCAGCCATTAGTTTGTATGGATGATCCCCACCATTCCCCCCCCCCCCCCAGACGTTGCTTAGAGACTTTGTCAATCATATCTAGCATTAGCACAGTGGTGTTTAATGTATTATTCCACATGTAAGGGACCTCTCCCATTGTAGTGCATGAGGAACATTGTTTTCAGCAGCAGCATCAGGTACCAGTGACTATTTGGGGGAACACAGGAGCCATCTTGGAGAGAAGGCTTACTGATATAACAGCAACACATCTTCCATAATAAGAAAGTGCATACTTGAAGTATGCTCTAGATAAGATGTAAATGTATATTAATAACTGTCAGATGTGTTTTATATGTAAAAAGCCCTATAAAACATAGCACATGTTTATTTTGTAAACAAAATAGGTATTTAATATTTTAAGAGAGCTAAGTTGTATGTATTTCATTATTATTATGTGCTTGCCTGAATTTGTGGCAGTACAGAAAGCCATCTTTTCAAAGAGGTTTCCTGCTTCAGCATTAGTGTACATTATTTTGATCTAAGTATTAGAAATTAAACACAAGACTGAACCTCACAGATCAACAGGACAGGACTTCCAGTTGTTTCCACTAGACGTTTCCCCGGTGTGTGAAGTCATTGGAGGCTGGAGTTTAAGGCAGGGGGCGCTGGTGGTGCCTTTGTGACTTTCTCCAGTTTCCCCAGGTAATTACAGCAAGCCCAGTGATTAGGAGGGGGGCTTCAGGTGAGAAAGTGAGAAATGGCAGAGAGCGAGATGAAGAGAGGGATGAGAGAGGGGGAGAGAGCTGTTCTGGTTTGAACATTTTTACTAAGGCTGATTTGGTTTCCCAGTCTGGGCCCGAAGTTCGGGACCTCATGATGGCACCACTGAAAGATCACGAGATGAAAAACAAAAAGCTGCGATCTCGCAAGACTTCGACGCTGCAATCTTGAGGTGAGGCAATCGCGATCTTAAAGAAAACCCCAGTCGCAGCCAGCTTGCTACCTCTGATCTCACAGAAAGTTCAGCCCACCAGATGCTCTGGTCCTGACAGACTCTTTTGCCTGAGGTAGCCCTGATTCCTCATTGATGCTCCAGTTTTGGGGCCTGAAAGCTGCTTCTACTGTGACACATACCTTTCAGATAATTTACCAGAAGATATCAGGATCAATTAAAAACAAAAAAGTAGACTCAAGACTGAAGAGAATGAGGTTAACAATGACGGGGTCTTTACTTCCAACTTAATTGTAGAAACCATTGTCGTTTTACATATATCTGGAAGACTTGATACAAACCCTGCACAGTCTTTAAAGTATGTAAAACGTCTCATCTGTTATCCAACTGTGATAAACAAAGTATGTTGCCTGGCTCCATGCACTCTGGTGCTCTCTCTCAAGACATCAAGTAAAAACCTGTTGTACAATAGGCTTGTACTGCTCAGTTTTGGGATATCTAGTAACAGCTTGTGGCGCTGCAAGCTTATGCTGCTGATTCTCAGAACAGCTAGCATTGGCAAAGTCAATAGTGCTGCATTCAATGTGCTTTACTATAGCATGCAAAACCGTATTTGTGAATTCCTCTTTTGCATGTGGTATTACATTAAAAACAGGCCTATTGGGTTTGCTAAGGCCTGCTTCATAGGATTTTAACCGGCCTAGACATTCTGTGTATTGTTCAGCTTTCAAACGCTATGTGCTTTGGAGACTCCATCAGGTCAGTGCTGTGACTGCTAATCTTCACTACCCCCTGAGACGAAAGTCTAAAGGGGACATTCTAGGCATTCAGGGGGCTCACATTTAAATATGGCTCCCAAAGTTCCATGGACAGCGTGCAATACTTGTGACACGGATTGCCCTGCTGCCCCTGAGTCCATGCAGGCCCAGGAAAATGGGCCTGACATTTCTCCTTGGACATATATTACAGGCAGATGGGAGCACCAGCTAGTCCTACATTCGCCTTTGCAAGCCTGACACATTTGAGATGCGTTTCATCATACCGGAGGAGGCGGGCCAGGGCATAAAGGGGCAGTGTCCGTGGAGGAGCAAGGCCTTAAACACTTTAGTTTTATGATGTTTGAGGGGGTGGGGTCATGGAGAGGGGGCAGGCTTTGTGCCAAGTATTGAAACCAAGACGATTCCCCCACCCCTAAATATTAGCTTCCGAGGCTGCTGCTAATGTCCTGTGGGAGGGGAAGAACCCCTCTACCCCCATCGACATGAGCAGTGGTCAGCCTCCAAACATAAGCTGCAAACCCACACTGTACAACTATTTCCATCAAGTTATCTTCTGCCATGTGATATCTGTTCCTCACCAGCAGAGAGTGTGAGAAAAGTGTGTTGGCAAGACTGCCTTTGTTAACCCTTGTGCTACTCCTACTACCCCTGGGATTGGGGTACTGACGGCAGCAACAGGAACAGAAGTCAAACGAGCTCCACAAGCTTGTTTACTTTCTGTACTTTCTATGTACAACCATTTCCCTACACCCTCAGGAAACAACAGACAGCTATTGAGAGGCTAGGTATGGGACACGCGTTCAAACCAAGTTTGTCATCAGGGGTCAACCCACCGGTACACGAGGTCACGTCTGCTCCACCTCGCCGACATCCATGCATCCCTCTTGTGCACATGAATAAACAGAAACACCTCTATTTGCACGGTGATAGATATGGTATGTTGTAGCAGAGTGGATAACACCATGCAATCCTTCAAAACCTGTTACTCGAATGGCGGCCGCCACTGCCAGCCAGTGACGCAGCCAGGCCGGGGCAGGCGGCATGCACTGAGCCAAGCAGCTTTTCCCCAGCTTTTCCATTCAATCAGATAGTGCTGATTTGTGCTTTTCTTTCTTCTCCTTTCTGTTCATGCTGACAGCAAGCACCTGGGGTGTGCTGTGCAAAGCTATCAATGCTGCCCGCCCCCTCCCCTCCTCCTGCTTCCCCCAGCCCGGCACACACTCACACACCCGCGGGTTTAAATAAATGCAAACATATGCTGCCATTATTGTGAAGATCAGTTCTGTAAACACGAGTCTCTTTTTATTCATGACCCACCACCCCCACCTCCCTCGGCGCTCCGTCTTTCTCTACCCTCCTCCCCCCCTCTCCCCCATCTCCCTCGAGACAGCAGAGGTCAAGTGGATTACATTATCATCCCTTTACCCTGTGGATCTGAAAAGAAAAAAATGAATTAGCCCCATCATTGATAGGGTGAAATAGAACAACAGCTAGTATTGACCTACTGGGAATTGTGAGGCTGCAGGCTGCATTAAGCAAGCCTCAGAGAAAATTACCTTCCCAAGTCAGACGTGGCCTGCCGGCTGGTCCTCCGCAGCCAGGCTCAGGGCCGCATTTTGCTCACAGAGGACGGCCATACGAGGCATTGTTGACTACCGTTTTATTTTGTCATAGTGAAAAATGTCACATTCACGCTGAGCAGGTGTTCGGCTATTAAAAGACGGGGTGCTTTGTCTCTGCAAATTTAGAAGTATAAAATAAGGATCCATACTAACCTTTCTGGATCACGCGTTGCACGAAATCTGAAGTATCAAAGTTATTTTTGCAGACATCAGCAGGTAAACTTCTGATGAATTTCAGTCGAATCCTTTCATCCTCCAAAGTTGAAAAAATGAGTTCCACTGGCTTGGAAAATAGAAACCAATGCTATATACGACGGTCCGCAGTTACAAAACTGAGGTGTCATGCTCTAAGGAAAAGACAAATTATTGCTCTATGTGCATACATTTGTTTAGATTTACGTTTCCAGGGCAACACCCATGGAATAAAGATAGATCTTTTGGAATCTCAACGGTAGAGATAGGAAAATATGTGGTATTTCTTTTTAATCAAATGTGATCACTTTTGTGTCTGGATTTTCGAAGGGCAGCATGACGAGCTGAGAGCTACATGTCATAGAGCCAGACCCTACACCATATGACCGTTCTTCGTTAACTATCAATGTCTACCTTTTATTGGACACAGGTAAGAGGAAAATCAGCATGTAGGTTAAAACTGAAATCTATTTTACACTACCATAAATGAGACATTCAACTTTGTCCGCAATTTGGTCACATTTTCAATACATTTTGTCCCTCGTCTGAAACTTATAAATGCTCACAACAAAAATAATGGGCGGGATAGAGTTTCATTGGCTCCTTACCCGGGTGCTTGAGCTCTATCAGTTGGAAAACAAAGTCTTCCTGGCTGGGCTTCAGGGGCATCATGCACGGCTGGCTGCAGAAGCTATTGTTACACGTATGACTCTGCTTGCAGTCCACAAGCTCTCTCTTACGATATGTGATTTAACCAGATTTCTGGTATTCCAAATGTAATTAGACCATGCCTATTACTATATTGAAGTTCTTATTTTTTGGGATTGATATCAGTGTATTTTTTTAACCTGCCGCAAACTCGAATAAACATTGATAAATCAATTGAATGGTTGTGTGATGTCACTTCCTCTCCTGAGTTCTGGGCAGGGCTGTTTCTCCTACTACTCTGATTTCTGGTGAAATGACAGCACCGGAGGGTCAACTCTGAAATCATACATTAGTTAAAAGTGATACCAAAGGTTTGATTACTTTTAGCATGTCACCTCTTTTGGAAATGTAGTCAATACTAATCACTTAGGTACCTGCCCACAAAGCTCAACTCGCCTCCAAAAATCGGCTCTAAGTGTACAATACTTATTACATTTCAAATTCAACCACAAAAATAAAACAAATTGCCCTTGCATATGTCCAAGTAACTACTTTAAAATTAAACTATGAAAAACAAACCAGACAATTTCAAGTAACCTTACAATACAAATTAAACCCTGAACAAAATAAAGCTAAAAATGTGTTTATTTATAAATTTTATTTCAATCTTTATCTCTAAAACAATCTGAAATAACAAACTTTAAACATAGTCTACTCGGGTTAGAAAGTAAAATGTGTTATATAAAAACGAATAAATAAATGATAAACCCCAAAATAAGTCTTAGAACCACAGTGCACAATTCCAGTAATACAATATATAAAACAGTAATAATACTAATAATAACACCATAAATAAAGTATTACAATACAATGACATTTCCCAACTTTTAATAAATAAAATGAAGCATACCTTACTATTTTCTACCTGAACTGACCAAACTCGAGAACAATCCAAAACACAATAATCCCCCAAAAACATCAGAAAATCTCCTTAAAGATTCATAAAGAGCAACAATAAAATAACATTTCCAGAAAAAAAAGTAAAAATGCTTTAGGAAAACCGAAAAATCAAGGAAAATAAAACTATTAGTTCAATTATAACCAAATGTATTTCCTTAAAAAAAAGCATTAAAAAAAATCAACAAACTCCAGGACCTAAACAAAACACCTGTAAAACAAAAACAGAATAACCACACACACAACATATAAAACCACATAAAACATCACAATACAATAAAACACTTTTTACAAAAATAGATAAAGTCACTCCATTTCAAACATGCCTCATATTACAATAACTGCAATACAAAGAGGCCTACCGGACTCGACTAATACAACAACAAAAATATTCTAACAAAAAAAATAACAAGTACTAACTTATATTAACTAAACTAAACAAAATCCCGAAATACTTAAACCCTCAAAAATAATGAAAAAGTAATCTTACCTGATTCAGAGAAGAGGAACGGAGGACAGCACAGAACTTCAAAGAGCCCAAAATGACAACGATAGGCTACAAAATAAATAAAGTAGTAAAATAGAAAGGCCACTAAATGAGCATAAAAAAGACTGAGGGCCTAATTACGAGTTCGGTGATCCATAGGTCCACCGAAACAGCAGTGGTGGTCCAACCACCGCCACACCACGGGACCGCCTGCTGTATTACGACTGCAAGGGTTGGACAGCCACAAGACTGCCAGGATCAAGGATCCCGTTGGGCCGGCGTTCTTTCACAGGCAGGAATATACTGGCAGTGCCGCAGCTGGCACCGCTGAGCATATTTAGAGTTGCCATTTTACTGCCCTTTTCAAGGCAGTGAACCCACCATGAAACAGGCCGCGGAACTGCAAAAAAGGGTATTCTCACAGGGCCCTCTGCTGGATTTGGTCCTGGAGTTGTGTGCAGGACGGAGGTGCAAATCCAGGGGGTCACTACATGTGATCCCCCAGATTTGCACCAGCCCCTGCCTGCACAGTGTGGCACATTCCACACCCTGCAGGAAGGTGCGGTCAGCACTCTGACTTCGGTGGTCTGCATTATGGGCTCTTCTATTATCCTAGCCGAGCGCTGCAGCTGAACTCCGCAGGACCGCCCACCAGACTAGGATTTAACTCCTAATGTGGCAGGCGGTCACACCATGGCTTTGGAGAGCCTACAGCAGACGGTGCACCGCCAAAATTGTAATCAGGACTTAAGACTTTATACAAAAAAAGGAAATATTGGAAATTTATTATATGCTGATAGTTGAATTTTTTGGGAAAGTAAAAAATATAATTTAATGCATCTTCTAAAAAAGTAAATATAAAGAGATACTGAAGAGAACTATAAAACAAAAAAAATATAGTATATAAAAAATCTCACTATAAATTCTATGAAGTAATTTGTTTGTGTAAAGGAAACATTTAATTTCTTTATAAATCATTGTATTAAAAATGCATGTGAATAGCGATAGTCTGAAAATGTAAAAAAATATATATACCTAAAACAATATTACAAAAAATAATGTGCTGTAAAAAATGGAGAAAAAAATGTATGAAATTGGTTTCCAAAACATATATTAAAAATAATCAAATGAATATTTTCCATAAAAATTCTTCACAAATGTAAAAATGTTTGTTTTACAAATATGACTACATGCAAAAAAAAGTACCATTCAAAAACAATGGGCCCCATTAGGATGTCGGGCGGATCGCCACCGCCATGCGGGTGGTGGCGATCCGCCCGACATCCTTTCCCGCCAGCCACCCATTTCCCCTATGGCGGGGGGGACAGCGACGGATGGAAAGATCGTCTGCCGCTTTTCCGCCCGGTCAAGGAGTTGACCGGTTAGAAAAGGGTTTCATATGGTGGCCGTGTCTGTTAGACACCGCCATCCATATCAGGGTGAAGGCGGGTACATGCCGTTGGTACCACGGGAAGGCATGTGGAAATGTCTTGTGGGGGCCCGTTGCGGGCCCCCAGGGACTCTAGGGGGTGGGGGGTGTACATGGGGGTACCTATGGTACCCCCTTGCACTTCACTGTACAACGTGACAGGCACCGCGTGGTGCCTGTCATGTTGATCATTGTAGTGCACAATGTAAATTTTTAGCATTGCGGCGGGCGGTGCCTTCAGCACCGCCCGCCGCAATGTTAAAAATGCGGGATGCACCCGCCAGTGTGGCGGGCGCATCCTAATGGCCCCCACGGGACCGCCGCCCTTATGGCGGGCGGTCCCGTTTTACGTCGGAATGGCGGGCGGACTTCCTAATGGGCCCCAATGTGTCCTTATTCAAATTTCAATTACATTGCTAGAATATAACGCAAAGTGTATTAACAAAAATGTAACTCTGTATGTACATTTATTACACCTGTGCAACCGTGCACCACAACACAGAAAATATAAACTAATAATAAACATGAACATAAAATACCCGTTGCAAAACAAACCTATAGGCCTCATTACAATGCTGGTTGGAGAGGCTCCTAATGGCATTCAGATTTTCCTAATCCGTGTCAGAACCCATGTTTCCGACCAACTTGGATATACTTCCGACTGACCGATTATGATGGAAGGTAACCATTCAGTCATTCTGAATCGGTTCTGACCGGTATTCGGAGAATCCGAGTTGGACGGAGGTGACTTGTACAGCTCAATAGATAGCTTTTTCAACCGACCAATTACGATTAAGTCAGACTGTCCTACACGAAAAGGCTGTTGGAAACTGACACTGGGGGTCCTGAGCAGGCCCCCCTTCACCAAAAGGACTCCGGTTGGGGCCCGAGGGGGTACCCAAGGGCCCCCCCCTTTAAAACCATGCACAGTGTGGCAGACACCATGGGGTGCCTGCACCAGGGTGCAAAGTTATCAGCAACCACCCCTTTTTTCAATTGGAGCCTGTGTTGTTGGAACACAGGCCTCCATTGAAGTCAATGGGAGAGTTTCCGAACGGTGTTAGGAACCATTGTAATCCGTCGGCCAGACTCTCCGAACGTGAGTCGGTCGGAAATGATTCTGACAAGGAGTCAGTCGTAATGCTTTCCGACTAACATTGTAATGAGGCCCTAAATCTCCTTTCAGAAAATGTTGGACTTTGAGGGGTGCATGTTTAGGCCCATATTTACTATTCTTTGACACACTGATCTATTGCACTAAAGTTGCTGTGCTGACTTGCTTCAAAGTGATAGATAATTCACCATATCTACTAAGATATGGCACATTTTGATTTGTCCCCCATTTCTGACCCACTTTTGGCAGCCATGTGCCAATGCACACACCTTTGCATCATAGTAAAAGGCTGTGTGCATTCCCTGTTTTTTTACAAGTATGGGTTGACCCCCTTCCAGTACAAAAACTATGCTTTAACGCTTTCCCCACTTTGTGTGCAGCATACATGCAAAGTCGAAAAGATGAGGCAGAATGAAGATATTTCTTCATTTTACACCTCCCTCTAGGAGACATGAGGTTTTGGCTGAAATCCCTGTCTACTGATGGCTGTATTTGGTAATATCCGTCTAAACCTAGGGGTGGCTGCATGAGAACAGCCCGCACCAACAATGCAATACCCCCTTGTTGTGAAGTAACACAAAGCTACTCATAGCGCAACTAGGCTTTACTTTGGACTATTACTCACTGCAAATCCTTATTTGAGTTGGATAGTAAATCCTCCCAACATTTTGCATTGGGTTTGCACTACAAAAGTGACACATACCTGGTGCAAAACATTCACAAATCTGAGCCTTACTATTCCCACTCCAATGGAAAGCATATTGAGGAAAGTGTTGAACTTTAGAGTCTAGATCCACTGTTCCTAGTCCAGTATAAACTGTACTGGCAAAAGTGTCAGACTTTGATGGGCGTAAATTACTATTCCCACTCCAATCTAAGCCTCACAGAGGAAATTTTTAGAATTTGAGTGGTGAACATTTCCTATGACCATGCCAATCTAATCCATACTGAGGAAAGTGTTAGACTTTAAATTTGTGTGGATTAGCTATTCCCATTCAAATTTAAATCACATTGGGGAAAGTGTTGGGGTTTGATATGTATATATTTACTATTCAAACTCTAATCTAAGCCAAATTGATGAGAGTGTTGGACTTTGAGGCATACAGATTTACTATTCCCACCTCCATCTAAGCCACATTGGGGAAAGTGTTGGACTTTAAAGGGCTTACTATTCCCACTTCAATCTAAGCCATATAGCGGAAAGTGTTGAACTTTGAGGTGTTTACAAATGCGATGCAGCGCGTGCAACAAAATTTGTTTTATTTATTTATGTTTACTTACCTCTAATAAGCCGTAATCCGTAGTTCACTACCCCCCACCGTACCCCTCCCCGCCCCACATCAGCGCCCAGCAGCATTCCCACCACAGACTGCTACTGCTACACACGGCCCTCAGCCGTGCGCAACAAGGGTTGATCTTAGGGCCTGTCATCCAGGGCCTTTTTTTTATCAAAGGGCTTTCCCTTCCCTCGTGGCCCCCCTCCTCAAGCCTCTTTAAGCCTTTGGTACACCACCCCCAGAGCCATACATATAAGTTAAAAAGGGAGGGGTGCCACAAAGGCCCCCTCCTGAGCCTCTTTAGGCCCTGGGGATCCCATCCCCCAGGGCCCTACATACATGTCAAAAGGGGAGGAGGGTGTACGACCCCCCTGCCATAACCTTGTAAGACCATGGGGACCCCATCCCTCAGGGCCATATCTCAAAATAAAGGGGAAGGGGTCCACACAGCCCTCTTCTCCCCGAACCATTAGTAGCCCGAGGACCCCATCCCCTGGGGCTGCTTTTTAAAAAAGGACAAAACTCTTGTGGGATCATGAACAGTAGAAAAGAGTAGGTGATCTTTGAATAGACTGTATTAAGCACACTTGCTAATGTAGGAAGCAGTATTAATGGAGAAGGTGTTTGTCAGAGTGTACTATTTATGCTTACTGGCTTTGTAAGAGTTGTGAGTAGGGTACAGCCTCTTCCCACACCCTACTATGCACACTCATTATCAGGGAGAGGGGTGTTAGCAGGGAGGACAGTCACTACTCACTACTGCTAACATCTGTCATCTACTAGAGAGAGAGAGGTCCCAGATGAGAGGCCAGTTTCCTTTCACACACCCTACTATGAACATCTGAGAGACATAGGTCAGAAAGGAGAGGTCAGTCCATGCAGACACCTTACTACACTAACCCATCATCTGCGATAGAGCTCTGACATAAGAGGCCAGTCCATGTACACACCCGAATACACACACCTGTCGTCAGAAAGAGAGGTCTGATTGGAGAGGCCAGTCCCACCCCCCACACTACTATGCACACCCACTATCTGAGAGAGAAAAGTCTGAAAGGACAAGTCAGTCATTTTCTTCACACTACAAAACATACCCGTCATCGGAGACAGAGATATGAAAAGAAAAGCCAGTCCATCCACACACCCTGCTGCACACACCTGTCATCTGAGAGAAAGGCCTGACAGGAGAGGCCAGTCCATGTATTTACCATAATATGCACACCTGTCACACTGAGAGATAGAGAGATCTGACAGGAAAGGGCAGTCCTATTCCACTCACTACTACGCACACCTGTTATCTTAGAGAGAGCTCTCAGTGGAAAGGCCAGTCTTTCTCCACACACCCTAAAACGAACACCCATCATCTGAGATAGAAGTGTGGAAGGAGAGGCTAGTCCATGTATATACAGTACTAGGCACAGCCTAGTGTGGAGAAGTGTGGCTCAATGTTTAGAGCGGCAGACCCTGATGCAGAGGTCTGGACCAGGACCAGGGTTCAATTCCTGCCTCGGCGGGTCTTGGGCTTAATTTCCTCTGACCTGATAATTCTTGCCTCGGGGCCTATTCTAATCATGAGTCCCACTCTGCAACTCTGGGCAATAGCTTGCTTAATCTCCACAATGGCCCCAACAGCGCTGGGATGCTTGGCTTCACCTTGGGGGTGCCCAGGAGTGGACATTTCACAGGGAAAAGCCAGGAAGGGTTCCACAGTGGTATGCGTACATCGCCAGGAAACCCCGGTTGGGGTATAAGTGCTCTTTACAAGTACAAATTCATTTAATTTCATTTCATCATTTGAGACAGAGGTCTGATAGAAGAGGTCAGTTCATGTACACACCCTACCATGCACACCCATCATCTAAGAAAGAGGTCTGGAAGGAGAGGCCAGTCCATGTAGGCACCCTACTATGGACACTAATTATCTGAGAGAGGTCTCACAGAATATATCAGTCAATGTACACACCCTAATATGCACACTTGCCATTTGAGACTGAGGTCTGAAGGGAGAGGCGAGTCCATATACATACACTACCACGCACAGTCATCATCTGAGACAGAGGTCTGACAGAAGAGGCCAGTCCATGTACACACCCTAATACGTACACCCATCATCTGAGAGAGAGGACTTGGTGAAGATGCAGTCTCTTTCCATACACCTTAATACACAATTCCACCACCTGAGAGAGAGGTCTAGAAGGAGAGGGTAGTCCCAGCAGACATCTTACTACTCAGACCCATCATCTGAGAGAGATCTGACAGGGTAGTCCATGTACACACCCTACTACGCACACCCGCCATCTGAGAGGCAGGTCTAACAGGAGAGGCCAGTCCATGTACACATTCTACTACATACACCTGTCATCTCTGACAGATGTGGTACAAAAGGGGGTGGTGATGGACGGAGCATCTGAATCAATCAAACACTCACACCCAGTCAAAAGATCTGGGTTTAATCCATCACCGTTCTTTAGCCCACTCTGCCACCCCAGTTCAGACATGGCTATATGCAAATCAGTCTGACCCTGTGCCTCATGGGAACAGTCCAACCTGAACTGCCAAGCCATGTCCTCCCTGGACCGGAAACAAGCTTTCGAGGACCGGTTTCTGGCATTCCAGCCGTCTTCAGCCCGGCTTGCTTGAATCCAGTGGCAAAGTGAGCAAGGGACTCACGTCTGAGCATACCCTGCCACACTTATGGCGGCCAAAAGCGGTACAAAAGGGGGTGGTGATGGACGGAGCATCTGAATCAATCAAACACTCACACCCAGTCAAAAGATCTGGGTTTAATCCATCACCGTTCTTTAGCCCACTCTGTCACCCCAGTTCAGACATGGCTATATGCAAATCAGTCTGACCCTGTGCCTCATGGGAACAGTCCAGCCCGAACTGCCAAGCCATGTCTTCCCTGGACCGGAAACAAGCTTCCGAGGACCGGTTTCTGGCATTCCAGCCGTCTTCAGCCCGGCTTGCTTGAATCCAGTGGCAAAGTGAGCAAGGGACTCACGTCTGAGCATACCCTGCCACACTTATGGCGGCCAAAAGCGGTACAAAAGGGGGTGGTAATGGACGGAGCATCTGAATCAATCAAACACTCACACCCAGTCAAAAGATCTGGGTTTAATCCATCACCGTTCTTTAGCCCACTCTGCCACCCCAGTTCAGACATGGCTATATGCAAATCAGTCTGACCCTGTGCCTCATGGGAACAGTCCAGCCCGAACTGCCAAGCCATGTCTTCCCTGGACCGGAAACAAGCTTCCGAGGACCGTTTTCTGGCATTCCAGCCGTCTTCAGCCCGCTTGCTTGAATCCAGTGGCAAAGTAGCAAGGGACTCACGTCTGAGCATCCCCTGCCACACTTATGGCAGCCAAAAGCGGTACAAAAGGGGGTGGTGATGGATGGAGCATCTGAATCAATCAAACACTCACACCCAGTCAAAAGATCTGGGTTTAATCCATCACCGTTCTTTAGCCCACTCTGCCACCCCAGTTCAGACATGGCTATATGCAAATCAGTCTGACCCTGTGCCTCATGGGAACAGTCCAGCCCGAACTGCCAAGCCATGTCTTCCCTGGACCGGAAACAAGCTTCCGAGGACCGGTTTCTGGCATTCCAGCCATCTTCAGCCCGGCTTGCTTGAATCCAGTGGCAAAGTGAGAAAGGGAATTTAAGAAGAATGAAGTCCCAACAAAAAGAAAGGACAGTATAGGAATATGTCCAATTTCAATAAGTACTCTTAGGGGTGAGAGCTATTAATCTACAAGACAGCATGCCATCAAATGGGCGGGAAAGACAAAGGTACAAAGGTACAATGTGGTGTGTTCAAATTTTAACAGGTTCTTAAAGCAAAGGAATAATGAATTATCATAAGATACTGCAACATTTACTAATTTAAAAAATGTTTTAAAAAAAGTTAAAGGAGATAATCATCACTAGACATGTTTGGTAAAACTCTCTTTAGATTTATTCTTATACACAATTAATACATTATTCATAATCACAATATTAAAAACAACATATTGTACATTTTAATAAACATTTAAAAAACAAAGAATCAAAACAAGTCGACGCGGCGTTTCGGTTTTCTGCTAGTACACCTTCTTCAGGACTGATTCTAAATGAATTTTAAAAAACACAGAGTTACCATCGCTTTTTGGTGCAGTTTTTTTTTTTTTTTTTTAAATGTACATCTCTTTATGTCCGACACAGTATCACAATACCAATTGCCCTTTCTTATTGTCTTATTGTTCCAGTACTATTTACAAACGATAGACCGTCTTTATTCATTGTTTTTGAACAACAATAATATCATATTCTTTTTTTCTCTATGGTCTCATGTATATCCAAACCCTTCAGTATTTCTATTGTTCCTTATCTCAACACATTTCTACACTTGTTACACAGCTACATTTGTTTGCCTCTCCCTTGGACCTGTTGTCCAATGCTGTTGTTCCCTCTCTTAGACATTTAAGAACATTCTAATAATATTATCAGCACGCATACCTTGTTCCAGATGGAGTTCATATCTCCACTGGAAAAAGTTGATTAACAAGATTCCTATGGGCTTTTTTGAAGATAAACCCGTCACCGGATGCTGTGCTCAATTAGCAAGATGTGATGTCTCTGTGTGGAATAAACAATTCTTATTTTTAATATTTATTTTTGCATCCTTTGGTGATACTTTCTTATATCTTAGCTCAATTTGAGCGGACTATATCGTCTTATCATACCTACCTAGCGGAGAAGTAGTTGACAACGTTCCTTTATGTTGTCATCTGTCTCTATTCTTCAATCAAATTAAGTATCTCTAAAGCAAAATAAATAAAGTACAGGGAACCCTTAGTTATTTTAAAATTACTTAGCTCTTATCCCCCTATTTGTTATAATTTGGTTCATTATATTTTTTACCTGTCACTAGGGCGTGATCTTGCTGGGTATTTGACTGCCAGGAGGAGCCACCGTTTTTTGATCGTTGCTGTCGTTAATTTACCTGGAAAATTTGCAGTTTATGCTTTTATATTAATTCTGGGCAGTCGCTGCTAAGGGACCTTGTTTAGTGCTAGTTTTTTACTCACCGTTCAATCTGGGTAGAGGATATTGTTGCTAGAGTATCAATTCCAAAACGGTCCGTTTTCAATTTGGTCCGTTCTTGGTTGAGAACCCCAACGGCAAAGAAGGGGGCTGGCCTCATCAATTTTTCATTTGCCTATAAGGATGTTACAAATTGTTTTATATTTCGTCTCTGCTTTTGGCCATATGTGCCACAATATTACCGCTGACGCTGGCATTCTATAAAGGATGCTCGGCTTTGGTTTTTACACCAATCTGAACCGGCAAATATAGTTCAAGACTTTGTTACCCTTAGAGTTTGAAGATTAATTCTTAAAGCAAGGGGGGACAATAGCTCTGGCTGTAATTTACCGGCAATCTTTATATCGGCCTCCCTGCTCCTGTTCTCCCGGCAGTCCGTCTGCTACTCCTTCAGTCGGTATATATCGAAATGAACGGAACGACCGTTCCTGCTCTTCCGGGTTTTTAAGCGTCCCAATTTTTGATTGGGCGCGCCTGTTCTATCCTCTCATTGGTTAGAAATTAACCAATACACGCGGCGTTGCTGTGGTGACAGTACGCATTTCACTAACTCTTTGTATGCACTTCCTATTGGCTAATGGAGTTTAGCTTGCTTGACCTCATAGGTGCTTATCACGAGCGCGTTGCTATGGCGTTTAAGTGCTTTTTCCATGGTACTTATTGATTTTTATCTTACGGAGACCAAGTCAGCTATTTATATGGCATATCTGTAGTCCTTTTATTGCGATATTAGCATTGAGTTTAAAAGTTGACCCATACACGCGGCGCTGCTATGATGCCCGGACGCATTTTCATTATTTTTTTGTCCGCACTTCCTATTGGCTAATGGAGTTTAGCCTGCTTACCCTCATTGGTGCTTTTCAAGACTGCGTTTCTATGGCGTTTCGGTGCTGTGTTCATGGCGCTAATTATTTTAATTCTACGAAAACCGAGTCAACCAATTCTATGGCATATCTATAGTATTTTCATGCCGATATTCGCCTTAAGTTATGTGGGTGCAGCAGTTCCCTTGCGGCTACGATATTAATGTATAGTTACATCATTCAGTTTCATTTTTCTGACAAAAAATCTCGTTTTCACAGCTATATCATTGGAATGGTTGCTTCAACTTCCACCCAGTTCTACTCAGTTCGTTTGTATATCCGATTCTCTATGCTATACTAATGGGTACTGATGATGGTTTGGCATTGTACCTGAAATTTGTCTGACCTTATCTAATGATATTTTCCCAGTCTTCTCTCAAATTCAAACCACATCTTACACTATTAAGGGTGGACATATAAAATTGTTCCCTTCTCTTCCTTTTATCATCTTGATTGCCACCTCTCTTGCTGACAGTTATTTTTTCCAATCCGCACCATTTAATATCATCAATTCCATGTCCAGCTATCCTCCAATGTTCAGTAAGGGGTGCTCCTATTTTGTTTGTTCTCAGTGCTGATCTGTGCTCATTTAAGCGTAGCCTGATTTCCCTAGATGTCTCACCTACGTAAGATTTTTGGCAGGGGCATTGAATGAGATAAATTGCATTTTTTGTCCTACAGTTGATGAAACTTTTGATGTGTACTGATTTATCATTAACTGTAATTATATTACCTTTAATAATGCTGTTGCAATTTACACATCCCGCACAGGGGTATGTGCCCGTTGGTAAGGGGTTGCCATCCATAGTTGTCTGCAGATTCTTGGGCATTTCTCTATATGTGTGCACCAAAGAATTTCTTATTGTTCTATTTCTCCTATATGAGAACATAGGCTTTGGAATGGGCACTTGTGTTTTGTCTGAGATCAAATGCCAATTTCTATTTATAATATTCTTTATTTTGTAACTCACTTGTGAAAAGTTTGTTACGAACATGATAGGTTGAGAGCTGGTAGGAGTCTCATTTTTTGGCATAAAGAAGTTTTCTCTATTAAAATATTTAGCCCGTTTGTAGGCGTGCCTAACCATCCTTTTAGGGTAGCCTCTCTCTAGGAATTTGATTTTCAGGTTTGTTACATGTGTCTCATAGTCCTGTATCGAGGTACAGTTCCTTCTGAGCCGAAGAAATTGTCCAAATGGGATGTTGTTCTTTTGTGATGCAGGATGGTTACTATCATAGTGTAGCATACTATTTCTATCTGACGGTTTCGTATATAATTCCACCGTCAGGTGGCAATCTGTGTGCTTAATGATAATATCTAGGAATTCCACATAGTGTTTGCTCATGTGTGATGTAAATTTAAGATTCACATCTCCCAGATTAAGCCAAAGGAGGAACTCATTGAGAGTGTCTATCTCTCCTGTCCATATGAAGAATATGTCATCTATAACCGACCCCATTCCGAGATGTTTTCATAGAATGGGGCGGTTGTGTTGTAGATGTGTTTATCCTCAAATCTGGACACATATAGACAAGCCAGACTGGGGGCACATGTGGCCCCCATGCTGGTCCCCTTGATCTGTCTGAAAAAACTGTCCCTATATAAAAAAATATTGTTTTTAAGGATCAGGGTAATACAGTCTATAATGAATGTTTGATGGTCTGTTAGATCTTGTTGGTTATCTCTAAGAATCTCTTCCATAATCTCAATGGTGTTGTCCTGGGGGATATTAGTGTACAGTGCTTCGATGTCCAAAGTCACTAACACTTGTATCTCTGGATTGAAGCTCAAACCCTCTACTTTATTAATCATCGATGTCGTATCTTTTACATAAGCTTTCTGTTGTTGTACTAGGGGTTGCAAGAAAACCTCCACATATTTGCTTAAAGGTTCAGTGAGGGACCCTATGCATGATACTATGGGCCTCATAGGGGGGTCAAAAATATCCTTGTGCACCTTTGGAAGACCATACAGTGCTGGGATTAAAGGATCTGTATTGGGCATGAATGCAAATTCTTCCTAACATATGATATCCTCATCTTTAGCCAGTCTTAACATTTTCCCTATTTCTCCCTTTAAAATGTGCCATTCTTCTCTACTGGATTTTTTGTAGTGTTCACCATTGTTTAAAAGTTTGAACATTCTATTATCATAGTCGTGGCTGTCCATGAGTACTACGCTACCCCCCTTATCTGCCGGCTTCACTGTCAATGCTGTATTCTGTTCAAGACGTTCTAATGCTTTTTTCTCTTCCTTGGTCAAATTGAAGGGTGCCCAATTTTTCTGTTTTAAAAGATTGTCTACACTTTTGTCTACAGATCTTTCAAAGGCTTCTACATCTTTATGTACAATGTTAAGTGAAGGGGTCCATGTGGATTTGTTTTTTAAACTTGACATATTTTGCCTCAGGGGTTTCTCTTTACCATCAAAGAAAATTTGGAGTCTGACTTTTCTGAAAAAGTTTTGTAAGTCCCTCTCTAAAGCATATCGATCCACTGGTGAGCATATCGCATATCCTAAGCCCTTTTCAAATAATTTAGTCTCTATTGGAGTTAACTGATGGTCTGATAAGTTTATAACAGCTGCTTTTTTGGTATTGTTTAGTCCCATTGTTTCTGGCTCCTGGTTCGTGGACGTTGAGGGTTTTGGACTTGTGCATATTGTGTTTGATGATTGTAATTGTTTCGGCCTCTCCCTCGTTGTTGACCAAACATTTGATTGCGTTTGTCTAAAAAAGAAAGCCCTTCTTTCAAGGTTGATTGTTGTTGTTTATTGGAGTCCCCACTCTTTTGTTTATCATTTGTTGGTTCCCCCTCTGAGTCAGTACTCGTATATGAGGAATCAAAGAACCTCACCCGTCTCTTGGGTTGGTTTCTTGGTTGATTTTGCCACTGCCTGCGGGGTTGGAATTGTTCCTTTGGGCGTTCATAAAAATCTTTCTGTAGGTAGGGGTAAACAAATTCGGGGTTATAGTTTTCAATGTCTTTTTTCAATTTGTTGCTCTTCTTCTTAATTAGATATTCGTTGTATCCTGCTACGTCATTTTGAATTTCATCTAGCTTGGCTTTAGCATCTTCCAATGCTGTGCTATCCCTTAATTGGCTTTCTAAATCCTCTATCTCTTTCCTTTCAATGACTAGAAATTCATTCGCTGTTTCTATAATTAACAGGATCCAATCCCTACTGCACCAGTTGGCCACAAGTGTCCATTTATCTATAAATTTCTTATCTGTTATGAAAATGCCCGGTTCGTTGGTGACCTGCAGGCCCTTGGGAATAATTCCATTTTTACAATATTCCACTAGGAACTCGGCATGCAGTTCCGCTCTTATCACTTTTTTCTTTAAATTCCAAAGTTTCTCCCATTGTTCTTCGTCCGTTTTATCTAATCTCACTGTGGTGGTATTACGGGATCTGCCATTAATGAGTTTGTTGAATTGATCTTCAGAAAAACTGTATGTTTTTATACCTTCCATTTATAAAGTCTTATTTTAATATGTTTTGATTTATACTGAGGTCTTTTTTTTAAATTTTACCTATCTGCTAATTTGCAGTAAAGCTAAAAAGCCTCCTCAGCTAACAAGCTGAGTGTAACGTTGTAAAGAAAAGGAGGACCTCACGCAGACTAGTAGGGGACTGGGGGGAAGAGTATTTAAGAAGAATGAAGTCCCAACAAAAAGAAAGGACAGTATAGGAATATGTCCAATTTCAATAAGTACTCTTAGGGGTGAGAGCTATTAATCTACAAGACAGCATGCCATCAATTGGGCGGGAAAGGCAAAGGTACAAAGGTACAATGTGGTGTGTTCAAATTTTAACGGTTTCTTAAAGCAAAGGAATAATGAATTATCATAAAATACTGCAACATTTACTAATTAAAATTTTTTTTTTAGAAAAAGTTAAAGGAGATAATCATCACCATACATGTTTGGTAAAACTCTGTTTAGATTTATTCTTATACACAATTAATACATTATTCATAATCACAATATTAAAAACAGCATATTGTACATTTTAATAAACATTTAAAAAACAAAGAATCAAAACAAGTCGACGCGGCGTTTCGGTTTTCTGCTAGTACACCTTCTTCAGGACTGATTCTAAATGAATTTAAAAAAACACAGAGTTACCATCGCTTTTTGGTGCAGTTTTTTTTTTTTTTTAAATGTACATCTCTCTATGTCCGACACAGTATCACACTACAAATTGCCCTTTCTTTTTGTCTTATTGTTCCAGTACTATTTACAAATGATAGACCGTCTTTATTCATTGTTTTTGAACACCAGTAATATCATATTCTTTTTTTCTCTATGGTCTCATGTATATCCAAACCCTTCAGTATTTCTATTGTTCCTTATCTCAACACATTTCTACACTTGTTACACAGCTAAATTTGTTTGCCTCTCCCTTGGACCTGTTGTCCAATGCTGTTGTTCCCTCTCTTAGACATTTAAGAACATTCTAATAATATTATCAGCACGCATACCTTGTTCCAGATGGAGTTCATATCTCCACTGGAAAAAGTTGATTAACAAGATTCCTATGGGCTTTTTTGAAGATAAACCCGTCACCGGATGCTGTGCTCAATTAGCAAGATGTGATGTCTCTGTGTGGAATAAACAATTCTTATTTTTAATATTTATTTTTGCATCCTTTGGTGATACTTTCTTATATCTTAGCTCAATTTGAGCGGACTATATCGTCTTATCATACCTACCTAGCGGAGAAGTAGTTGACAACGTTCCTTTATGTTGTCATCTGTCTCTATTCTTCAATCAAATTAAGTATCTCTAAAGCAAAATAAATAAAGTACAGGGAACCCTTAGTTATTTTAAAATTACTTAGCTCTTATCCCCCTATTTGTTATAATTTGGTTCATTATATTTTTTACCTGTCACTACGGCGTGATCTTGCTGGGTATTTGACTGCCAGGAGGAGCCACCGATTTTTGATCGTTGCTGTCGTTAATTTACCTGGAAAAATTGCAGTTTATGCTTTAATATTAATTCTGGGCAGTCGCTGCTAAGGGACCTTGTTTAGTGCTAGTTTTTTACTCACCGTTCAATCTGGGTAGAGGATATTGTTGCTAGAGTATCAATTCCAAAACGGTCCGTTTTCAATTTGGTCAGTTCTTGGTTGAGAACCCCAACGGCAAAGAAGGGGGCTGGCCTCATCAATTTTTCATTTGCCTGTAAGGATGTTACAAATTGTTTTATATTTCGTCTCTGCTTTTGGCCATATGTGCCACAATATTACCGCTGACGCTGGCATTCTATAAAGGATGCTCGGCTTTGGTTTTTACACCAATCTGAACCGGCAAATATAGTTCAAGACTTTGTTACCCTTAGAGTTTGAAGATTAATTCTTAAAGCAAGGGGGGACAATAGCTCTGGCTGTAATTTACCGGCAATCTTTATATCGGCCTCCCTGCTCCTGTTCTCCCGGCAGTCCGTCCGCTACTCCTTCAGTCGGTATATATCGAAATGAACGGAACGAACCCTCCTGCTCTTCCGGGTTTTTAAGCGTCCCAATTTTTGATTGGGCGCGCCTGTTCTATCCTCTCATTGGTTAGAAATTAACCAATACATGCGGCATTGCTGTGGTGACAGGACGCATTTCACTAACTCTTTGTATGCACTTCCTATTGGCTAATGGAGTTTAGCTTGCTTGACCTCATAGGTGCTTATCACGAGCGCGTTGCTATGGCGTTTAAGTGCTTTTTCCATGGTACTTATTGATTTTTATCTTACGGAGACCAAGTCAGCTATTTATATGGCATATCTGTAGTCCTTTTATTGCGATATTAGCATTGAGTTTAAAAGTTGACCCATACACGTGGCGCTACTATGATGCCCGGACGCATTTTCATAATTTTTTTGTCCGCACTTCCTATTGGCTAATGGAGTTTAGCCTGCTTACCCTCATTGGTGCTTTTCAAGACCGCGTTTCTATGGCGTTTCGGTGCTGTGTTCATGGCGCTAATTATTTTAATTCTACGAAAACCGAGTCAACCAATTCTATGGCATATCTATAGTATTTTCATGCCGATATTCGCGTTAAGTTATGTGGGTGCAGCAGTTCCCTTGCGGCTACGATATTAATGTATAGTTACATCATTCAGTTTCATTTTTCTGACAAAAAATCTCGTTTTCACAGCGATATCATTGGAATGGTTGCTTCAACTTCCACCCAGTTCTACTCTTCAACATCGATATTTTTACCACAATATTACAAATGCATTAAAGAAACAATATTCTTATATATGATGTTACCAGCAACGATATTTTTTTAAATCACTATATAAATTCTTCAGGGATATCGATGTACCATGATATTTTTCTTTGATATTTTAGTAAAACACCTTTTAGACTACTTGACAGTGAGTGTTTGTGTATATCTCAGTAGGTCACTTTCTGAATAACACAAAGCACTTCTGCTGGAGGGGAAAAGTAGATGCCTGCAAAGGTTATTTTCTCTCTTTTCGTACATCGTTCTCCAGATCATTTTTCTAGTCATTTTTCTAGTCCTAAGGTCTGAGTACCATTTACATTTAATTTAATTTTGAATGCGCAATGTAGCACTTGCATACCTCACCAAGCTATGTATACACAAGGTGTGTGTGTCTGGTTTTATCAAGAGTTTAATCCAAATTTCATATAAAAATAGGTGCTCTCGAGTACTCACAGCCTGAACCAATTAGAATAGCATCCTTATATAATTTGCCAAATTATTGTTTTTTGCAACAATTTGTTATAGTTCCCTTCTAGATATAACAAAAATAGCCAGATAGATACTACCATTGTGTGTAATTCCTTTGAAAATGTGTTAACTTCGACTCAAATTAGGTGTTTTTAATAAATGATTCCTATCTAAAACAATGATATTGTCCAAGTAGGATAAAGATAACGAATGAAATGTGATTTAATCAAAAGGAAGCCTAAAAAGTCAAATGTATTTATTGCAACTGAATTCCACTGAGAAACTACATTGCCAAGGAATTTCACTGAGCAACTATGAAAGAAAGAAAACTTCGAAACCTAAAGTAATGTCTGTATATGCACCCAGTAATATGGATTTTTAAATAGATTTTTAATGAAACCACCTAATAATTGTTTTATTATTGGAATCTTAGAAATGTCACTAGATGCATAATAAAAAAAGTACCTTGATGATGAGATGACCATTTTTATTGTAATCAGGGATAAATACGTCAACAATTCATAAGACACTGATTTTGACAAAAAAGCTCTGCCTAATTTATATTTAGCTGAGTCCTTGTTTACTCAGCCAAATGCAATTCTTCTATAAGTGCTGAAGGAGGAGTGTGGAGCGAGGTCTTCCATGACAGTAGCTTATAAGATAAATGGAGCAAAAGGAGCAGGACATCCCTCAACTGGCCAAAATGCAAAACTTGTCAGTGCACACTTCTGGGAAAGAATGGAGTATGAAAGGGTCATAGACTGTCCTTCCATTTCAAAGGGACTTCTTTCTTCTTTTATGTGAACTTGGTCTACTAGTAAGGCCATCGGAAAATGTCTAGGGACTATCTACAATCTACACCCCCTATCTCTTAGGCTCTCCCCCTCCTTCATTTTGTGAACTACTCTTACTAGGAAGATCCAAGTTAGATTCCGGTGCTCCCGCAGTCACACATGCACACATGCATGCACTCACATAAGCACACTCACACACACATACAAATTGCTCATTGTGCCACATAATACAGTGCAAACACGTATGCACCCTCCATGGCACTCTTGTAGGATTAAAAGGTACAGGGATTGGCAGATCCCTTTTTAAAAGGAAAAGCTAGTAGGCCACTCTCCATATGCACTGGCACAGGAAAAGCCCTGCAACCACTACTAAAAGTATCTGCTGTCTCAACTATTATTATTACCCACTCACTCGAATGGACAGTAATCGCTCTAGAGTAAGAAGGGTATACTTATCATAATCTCCTAGACCAGAGACCCACTTTGGGTCTTGCAGTATATCACAATCCTTTAGCATCGGTTACTAGTGTGCATGGAAGCATAAAAAGGGTACAAATAGTACAGTGCTGTGCTAAGGTGAACTCAAGGTAGAGGTGTGCACTCATCTGAGCCATGTTGGGCACATTCTCATCTCAACAACATCTGAACCCAGTGATGGCTCCTGATCAATATTTGTAATCCTCGCTTGTAGACACCTTAAGTGAAATTTCATGTCCTCAGAAACTGCCCAGCTCATTTTCCATTTGCAAGAGATGAGGTTATGAGAGAAATCCGCCACCTGGAGTGAAAGAGCAACACACCTCATACGGCTTTAACCGTAGTGCCTGTTAGGTAGTCGAAGGGCTTAGCATCCACAGATCCAAACATGTCTGCCACTGGTCAGCTAAAAAGCACTGCCACTAGTGAGATCTCATAAGCAGGTCCACCTGCATCGATATTGGAAACCACAGCACAGTGATTGCTTCAACAAACGTTTGATGCGGTAGAAAACAAGTCAACAGAGGAAAATCAGAGCAATATTTGGGAATTTGGGAGCTGGACAGTTAGAGACACCAATGCTGGTATGAAAGCAACAACAGAAATCATATTTGATTTAACAACACTTCAAGGCGCAAGATGGTGCACAATTTCCAGTCTCGTCACGCTGAAGTTTAATGGAAGTTGAGGGTCTGCTGACTGCTACGTTCTTTAAGACACACCTGCTAAGTATCTCATGAAAAGGCATTTCCATTCCCGGACAAACCCACAAAATCAACTGTTCGCAGGTGCACCAAAGAGAGGTGATTCATGGTTATTAATGTAAAGTTTTTCTAGAACAGATGATCTGACAGAAAAAAATCTCATTGAATGTGTTTCTTTGCACTGCACTTACTAATATGAACAACAGGCTACATCTTTATCTGTGTAAACTTCGTCTGGATATGGCATGTTGGAAAATGTTCTGTATTGCTCACACAAGCCCTCCAAGCTCCTCCGAGAAATGACTGTTCTTCCTCCACTGAACACTCCTAGCCCCATGCCTTGCACAATCACCCATTTCCTGTTATACGTAGTAGCAAGGGACACATTTAAGAAAGCCCAACTGCAGGGTCTTTTCAGCAAAAAAAGAAGGCGTGTTCACTCTTCTCCTTTGTCCAGAATGCAGCCTGTATGCAGAAACGAACTTGTACTATTGCATCCTTCACAAAATTATAAAACACAAAACAAAGAGCAGGACAAGTACAATGGTAGGCATATGGTCTAACTACAAGCGTATATAACCACATTGATAAAGTTCTTTTTCACACAACCTAAGCGTGTGTTAAGGGTGGAAAAAGAGGGGCTACCTCCTGGAATTTCCTGGCTCCTGACCCCCTCTTCTTTCTGGTACTGAGGTTTTGACTTTGAGTATCTGCTCCAGGCTCACAGTCTCGCTCTTGAGCATGGATTTCTGGATTGTCCATGTTCTGCTCACTACTTGCAGGGGATACAGCCTGGCCACCGTGGTCTTTTCCTGTATCCTTGCAGCCACATGGATAAGGACATGTTCCTAGCCGCTTTTTTTCACCTCTTATAGCTGTGAATATGGTCCCTTACTGGGAACCACTGGCTATAGACTACCCTAAAATGATATCCCATGTTTCTCGCTTGCATACTGGTTCTGAATTAACAATTGATCACCCAAGTCAATGACAGAATGTCAAGCTATCGTCTGCTGCTGATACAATGGAAATCTTCTCTCTCTGGGGTCGCCAAAATAGCATGGATGTGGACACGCATATGTTTGAGCAGTGAGAGGTGTTGCGTATGCCTCGAGGGAATCACAAAGGGCCCACTCTGCCCATTTGCTTTTGAACCAACAGCCACTAGGTCTTTTTCAATGTCTGCTAAATTTGTTTCACTTCCCCACTGACTTGTGGTCATAAAACATTTATTCACTATTCTCCTAGGTCTGAATTTTGGATGCATTCTTGATATTTGGTTCCTTGGAAAAGTATCCAGCTAGATCTCCTCCAGGGGACCGTGGGAACCACTTTCTTGAATGAGGTGGCTGCCACCCCTTCCTCCACTATTTACTTTGTGCCAGTGTCAGTCGGTACCAGTAGGAAGTGCCCATTCAGAGTACTGCAAAAGTATGCACTTAGCATTGTCTATGGTTCTCGGTATACCTCTACAGTTACAACAGATGGCGATGGTTCAGTGTGTCTGATGCTCAGCAGACTTGAAATCAATTAATTAGATACTTGACATCAGTAAATTACATGTTTGACTCAGGTGTTAAGACATACAAATCACAATTCTTTTAATAAGTTAGCTTTCATTCTGATAATCTATTACTAGCCATACTGTACACAATGGAGGGTTTTCTCAACAAGGATTGATGGGATCACAGTGTGACCACCCCCTTAAACTGCAAAATGAGCTTTTAATGCCTTAGTCACCACAGAGTTCCTGGTATGGCCTATGCTGTTGAGTCTCAGCGCTGTTTTCCCTCCAGGAAATTATTCCATGCACTTAGTTGCATGGCCTGAAGTACAATATTGAGGGATTCTTAACTAGCACAGCTTCTTCTATGACCTCTTTGGCTCTCTGCACCACCTAGCATACATATCCTTCAATTCTTACTGCTAGCCACTGCCCAACTTTGGTATGTAGCTGCTGGTGCCGAGACAGGTAGTTAGTAGGGTAGTTGCACCCAGGCCTGTCCTGTAGGTCGGAGACATATACTTAAACATGCATAGCCCAGTTTTCAAATTACCAGAGGGGGTGAGGCGCAGTCCCATAAATTAGGGGTGTTAGTGGTCAGCTATCATAGGCAAGCTTTGTTCACAGAGGAAGTGGTGGAATACATGACAACCCCATTTAATGGCAATTGTTGTTTTTTTGTAATTGAAAATATTACAATTCAGTGTCTAATGCCTGACTGACAAATGATGTTGGTGCTAATTCTTCAGTGTTCTGTTCTTATAGCAACATGGCTCCTAGCCTGGTCTGACGTCAACCAGCAGTTCTGTGTCTTTATTTGGTTGAAGTACTTAACTATTGGTTTGTGTAGCAGAACATCCGTGGTAGGTTCTAAGAATTTTCTTAATGTTTTGACTATGATCGTTCAGTTTTAATCATGTAATTTCCTTTGGCTGACCTGTTAGGCAGCTAGGGTCGAATATTGGCTCCCACAGTAGGTGACCACGCCGAGGCAACTGAGTTCTGCCATCATGTTCTGAATTGAGCATGCTGTCTTAATGTTCTGCACCTTTTGAAACTGGCACACACACTTTCACTGGAGAAGAAATAATACAATAGGAATCCACATTTGACTTTTTTATGTGGCTTGTAGACCTGTATTCATTCTTCATTGAGCAGTCGTGAATATGTCATTGTCTTCAATTACAAAATATACAAACATCAGCCCCTTACCACTTAATTAATATTATATATTCATTATTAATAAAAAGTGTCCCATAGAGGAGCAGTTAATTTCTTTTATTATCCAATGATGAAAATATTAGTATCTCTTTTTTAAATAGATATACAGATAATTTATCACATACAATCAATTCAACATATATAATATTGTTTATGATTCATATCAAATGAAGGAGCCACTATCTAATCAGGAGGAAACCATAATTTTGGTATATGTCCCCATAAAAAAATGAACAAAAAAGGAAAAAACATATGCTGAAAACTAAACAAAATAACAAAGTCTCACAATGTTACAATTAGCTCAAACAAAGAACACAACACATTTCAAATATACAGTACGCAACTAACACGAATGCGCCTACGCGCCTCTCGGAAATGCCATGTACCATCCTTCATCAGGGCGCTGACTTCATATGGTGCTTGAAATTCAGAGAGACATTCTGTCTAACAAGTAGATATTATTGTATTCAAGTACATTTATGGGCTCCATAAGATATAGAAAAACAACTTTAAAAGATATTCAGATTCCCAGGCGCTACTAAGAATCAACGAGGTTCCAAAGGTGTATAAATTGTCTTCAATCACTACAGTGGTATATATCAGAATCACTTCACTTGCATTCATCATCCCTCCTAGGCTGGCCACAGTTTCTTATACTGCATTCTGGCATACCTCTGCCACTAAGAATCTGAAATATAGATGTTTGTACTGCCTCAGTCCCACGTGTGTGGAGAAAGGGTGATTGTTGGACTTGGCCCTTTTTGACTAAAGTTCCCTAAACTTTTTGCTCTCCCCCTAGACTTTTTTCTAACATGGTGTTGCCAACTTAGATGCTTTGGGCACTTTGCCACTGCTGATCAGTGTCAAAGTGCAAGTGCTCCTGGTGTAAAGTGTAATGGTAATTGGTTGTCCATGATTGGTATGTTTGCCTTACTAGTAAAGTCCCTAGTAAAGTACACTACGTGTGCCAGGGCTGGTAATACAAATGCTACTAGTGGGCTTGCAGCACTAATTGTGCCACCCACACAAGTAGCCTTAAAAGAGAGAACTCAGGCCTGCCACTGCAGTGCCTGTGTGCAGTTTGTTAAACTGCCATGTTGTCCTGACAAGTGAACCTACCTGCCAGGCCTTACCCGTCCCTTTCTATGCACATCAGACACCCCTATGGTAGGTCCAAGGTACCCCCCTGGGCAGGGTTCAGTGCATGTGAAAGGTAGGACATGTACTGAAGTGTGTTCCATGTCCTGACAGTGAAATAATCTCCATTTCGTTTTTCACTGTTGAAAGGCCATCTTGCCCATAGGATAGAATGGGGAGGCTGTGTAATATGTTTCCAGCCTATCTTCCCAAAGGCTTAAGATGGATAGGTGAAGTTTAGTGTGCCTGAACTCACAATTTAAGAACACATCTTTTTGTGAAGGTGGTTTTTGCATTGTGTGTTTAGAAACCCCTCTTTTAGAAGTGGCTGGGTTTTTGTGCTCTAACATTTCTGTGTGTCTCTGCCTGGTTGTGGATTGACTGTATGGATCTGAAAGTGATAGGATCTGGGGAATGTCTTGACCCAGGGAAGGAGGTGAGACAGCAACAGGCTGACCTGCATCTGGAGTGTAAGGGGGAGGAGTAGTCCCTAGAGGTGAAGAGGCCTGGGCTGCCACCATAAAACAATGGCTCCATCTCCTGCTGAGTGATTAAGGTTCCAGACCCCGACTATCAAAGGAAGAAGGGGTCACTGGCAGGGAGACACCCAGAACTGGTTTGGATAGTGGTCATTGCCCCCATGAACACAAAGACTTCAAATACATTTAGGGGTATAACTATGAGAGTTGAAACCCCTGAACGTTTGATTGTTCACGACTGAAAAGGATAGAAACTACTTTGTGGTCAAGAGGAACCTCTGCCAAGGAAGAAATAGTTGAAGAGACTGAAGGAAAGAACTGACCCTTGCTGTGTTTTCTGGGCCTGGCCTGGAGTTTGCTGATTTAACCAAGGAGAGGCTAAAGAGACTTTGCTGTGTGCTGTGTCCTGAAATAACTGAACCCCAAGGGCCCGAGGTGAGCTGGCTCCCTGTTGTGGAAACTCAGGAACACAAACGTTTCCAGGTGTGTCTCAGCGACGCTGTGTGCGTGTGCTTTTTGCAGCCTGGGACCCTTGTAAGAATTGCCTTGTGATCGTGGGTACCTGGAGTCCAAGAGAGTCTCAGCGACGCTGTGTGCATGTGCTTTTTGTCGCCTGAGACCTTCGTGCAGATTGCCTTGTTATCTGCACACCCAGAGTCCAAGTGAGTCTCAGCGACGCTGTGTTCATGTGCTTTGTGCAGCCTGAGGCCTTCATGCGGAGTGCCCTGTTATTGTGCACACCCTGACAGCCACGGCCCGTGGAGGGAGTTTCGGTGTGGCGGAGAGGCGGGCGGGGGAGGGGCAGGGTGGGGTGTGCTAAAAACTGGAGTGTGGATAATTGAAGGTAAGTAAACAATTTAATAAATAAAATTAATTTCGTAGCGCACCCTGCATCGCATTTTGCGATGCAGGGCACGCTACGAAATTCGTTCGATGCTGGAGTGTATTATACATTGCATTATTTCTGCATTACGAATGACCTGATTAGTGAGTTTCGGTGGGGCGGAGAGGCGGGGCGGGGGAGGGGCAGGGTGGGGGGTGCTAAAAAGTGGAGTATGGATATTTGAAGGTAAGTAAACAATTTAATAAATAAAATTAATTTCGTAGCGCACCCTGCATCGCATTTTGCGATGCAGGGCACGCTACGAACTTCGTTCCATGCTGGAGTGTATTATACATTGCATTACGAACTACCTGATTGTTGCAATACACATTACATGTATTTGTGGAGAAGTGTGGCTCAGTGGTTAGAGGCGGCAGACCCGGAGTTGGGATCGACCGTGGACCAGGGTTCGATTCCCCGCCTCAGCGGGTCTCGGGCTCAAAATTCCACGGCCTCGACAATTCTCGCTCCGGTGCCTACTCGACTCACGGGGTCTCACTCTGCAACTCTGGGCAATAGCTTGCTTAATCTCCACAACGGCCCCTCGCGGTGGGATGCCTGGCTTTCACCCTGTGGTCTCCCTGCCGGGGCCTCTCACAGGGGAATACCAGGACGGGTTCCCTAAGCAAGCGCCAGGATGCCCTTTGGGTGACAGGTTGCGCTATATAAATACACCTACATTTACATTATTTCTGCATTACGAACTACCTGATTGTTGCATTACGCATTGCATTATTTCTGCATTACGAACTGCCTGATTGTTGCATTATTTCTGCATTACGAACTGCTTGATTGTTGCATTATGCATTGCACCATTTTTGCATAACGAACTGCCTGATTGTTGCGTTACGCATTGCATTATTTTGGCATTACAAACTGTTTGATTGTTGCATAACGAACTGCATTATTTTTACATTGCGAAGTGCCTGATTCTTGCATTACAAACTGCATAGCATTGCATTACGACTGCAGTGGATCATCTAGAATTGCTCAATATTATCGCCATAACCTACAAGGGCTGGCTGGCCTAATAACCGGCCTAGAGGAATATTACAATACACATATCTTAGATTTATATTGTGTGGTCTCATCGTATATCTTTTTTATATAAATATATACTTGTTTTTATGAAACTTGAGTGGAGTCCATTTATTGTGTTGTCATTGGGTTACGAAGAGCATGGTTGCAAATACTTTACACACTTGCCTTGAAGATAAGCCTGGCTGCTCATGCCAAGCTACTGAGGGGGTGAGCAGGGGCTATCTGAGAAGGTGTCCTTCCTTTCCCAGACGTGGAAGCACTTCTTAGAAGCACGCCATCCTTCTATTGCGTTCCAATGGACTGTGTTAGAACAGCCTCACATCCCTGCACATATTAATGATGTTTCAAAATATCTTCTACTCAGGGAACAGAGATGGGTGTTCAAGATGGGCACTAACCGGGTGGGACTGAATGATGACATACCCTGGTCCACCCTCTGACCTCACCAGTTTCTCTTTGATTATCTATAGTCTGTTAAACACAAGGGCAAGATGAGTGCATGTCTTCACTTGCATGAAAGACTAGTCTCCCACACCAACATATTTTTGCCACTCGATACAATTGAATGTATTCAATAAAAATCTGCAAATATATGACCATGCGAGTACCCTGGTTCGTACCTAAGCCACAACAATGTTTGTCCTGATGATTGGTAGGACAAGCTTCCCCTTCAATTTTAATAATTCTTTCAATTTGCATATTTCTGATTCTGTATAAATGGTGGGAATTACAATATGGTTTGCCAAAGTCAACTCTTATGCTTGGGATACTTCCTCATTTGTTGTCTGCTAAGGATACTCTCCCATGCAAAGTATAAACATACAACATTTCTTGTGTATCCTTAGTGTCTACCTTATCATCAGGCACTAGTATAGAGAACCCTGTTTAAAGATCAGTTTCTTGACGATCTAACATATACATTTAGTGATCATGCTGGTTGTTTATAATCTGTTCCAGCTATCTGGTGCTATAGCTCTATGACAAAAGAGCTTGTGTCGAGTGTCTTTTTAATTCTTACTCAGGAGATCATGACCCTGGACGCACTCGAAATAGAGGCATGTAGTATTGTTTATTTGTGCCTCGAAGTTTGATCGTTCTTGTAGTCACGAGCGATCGTTACTAATAAAGTTATTCATAGTTTGCCTGCACGGTGTGTTTACACATCACGGCAGGCTCACTGGCAAACATGACGTTCGGATTGGATACTGGTCTTACCTTTTCGACCAATCAAGAGGTAGCTCACATCGCGGTCATGTTGAATCGTCATGTGAGCCTTGTAGACCTATCAGAATGGGCAATATAACCGGTCCCATACCTTCCGTCGGTACCTCCCCGATCGGCTTGGATGCCGACGCTGTAGTACCGACGGATAGGTAAGAAAGATTTATTGGGGCTCAGCATGCCTTGTAGAATGCCTTTTCTTGGTTGGTGTTGAGAATGCGCCTAATGGGGAAACAATACGTGTGTGTGCGGCATTTACTAACTATGTACCACGAACCCAATGGGCTTTAACAAAGCTATCGTTCGCAATGGCTTACAGGGTTATGCTACGGCCTCGCATGCTTCTCTCCTGCTCGAATAGGCATGACCCGCAGGAGTGGGGAGATATTATGTGGGCCATTGATAGTACACGGACTTCGTGCCATACGAGACTCGAACGAATTGATTGACTCCGTTTTTTTCTAACTACGAAGCATAAACCTGTGTCTTGATAAAACAGAAATTTAGATTGAGTGTGTGGTTCATTGACTCTAGTCCCTTCGAGATTGGGGAATAACAATATGAATAGAGCATATTTCTACTTAAGCAGCATTTTCTTATGTGGTGCCACACTTTGAATCGTCTATACACATATATATGTTGCCATGTAAATTTTGAGAGTGAGCTATCTCCTGGTCTAGCCTGCGCTGCGTTGACAGTTGGAGTATACTGGTAGCCTGAATGTATTAATGTGTGCATGTTTACATCTTTTTCTACTTCAGAGCGGTGCTTCTCCTCTTTCCTGAGCTGTGGCCAGGTGGGGTGAGGTCTATACCTCTTACAGAAATGGTAAGATGGGGTTATTTTTCTTCATTAGCAGCTAACATATCAGGCCCAATGATTATATGCGCTTCATTACTCAGAGGCATCCAGCAAACTATGTTGTTACTCATTACTAAACATAACTATGTATGTAATGCCAAACTGTTTCTCTAACAGAATACCTGTAACTACAGTCTTCAAACCTTTTCTGTTTTCTCTTTCTCCAGAAATCATGTTAAGAGGGAGCAGAACACCTAGTGACATCAGGTGATCTCTGTATCTTATTTTGATTTTGAGCACTTACCGTATTCACTATCACTTATTTTGCAGTAGCTTTTATTAATATGGTCCTGAAGTAAGCAATGACAAACAAGTCTATTATTTACTGAAACATGTCGACCACGCTTTACATCTAGACGGTCTTTATTTTTTCTGACTGTCACTTAACTACTACTTTTTAACACTGGCAGGTAGGGTAACACCAGAATAAAGTTATAAGTACCCCCCTATCCTATTTTACATTCACTAGTTTTTTTCATTTTTTCACACCTTTTGAGCACTGCAACATCAGTCCCCAGGATTTGATATTTTCATCCTCATAACTTGAGAAGCAAGACCCTAGTTAGACCCTACTGCCCGGCGGTGGAGCTCCTCTCAACATCAAGACCCCCGACCGTGATAGTTGATGGGCTATCCCAGCAATGGCCTTGGTGGAATCCCAAATGATGAAGGGGGGTTCCGTGTGGTGACTGATGGGCATCCCTCCATAATCATTGTGGGGATGACTCTTTTGTCTCTGATACAATTGGTTTGAAGTTGTTTTTGGATACACTGTGAGAATACATTGTGTGCTAGACCCTCCAATATATTTGTAGTGATATCATTACCATGTCCCCCATGTCTATAAGGGTGATGCTGTTTAAAGTCTCAACAGCAACAATGCATTTGTGATTACACCTCTGGACACTGGCAGTTTGATGCTCAATAAGAAATAGTTTACCATGTCTCTCCTCTTTTATTGGGTGGACAAATCGAGGTGTCTGAACACACTCTTGTTCTTATGATGTTGTTTAATATTTTTCACAATGGGGAAAAAAACCTGCAGCCAACTTGGCCATACTGTGTGCCAAAATATACCTTATGAAAGTGGTCTGTGTCTGATAAGCAGAACACCTTTTCTCTTATGCAGGTCAAGTCTCATTAGAGAGAGCCTCACTTTGAAACTGCCCACACAATCTATGAAGCACTGGCAGCCAGACATGTTATCTGCCTTCTTGTCAATATTCTTCACATGGACAACCAACACTTCAGGCAGCTCTGTCTTGGCCATCATTTATGTCAGCTCTGTCTCCATCTTGGTACCACTTATCTCCTCATCTGTGTCGTGCCCTGCTGTAGTTTGTGCAATTGGACTAACATGGCGATGGCTTTAAAGCTCATTCATGGTTTGCATAAAACAGTATATGTTGGATGAAAGACCTGCAGCTCTGAATGATTAGAGCCTTCACCTCCTTCACTTGGCCATTATCTGTGCAAATGCTGACCAATTACGACAAGAGCACAAAAATGATTTTTTCTCTTTTGCTGCGTCTGGCACCCCGCTGTCAGTTTCTCAGGTCACCTTGAAATCTTTATTCACCATAGTAATACATACGTCACCAGGGACTGCTGAAGCAAGAAGTGGTAGTTTGCTGAACGGAGGTAGGGGATTGGCTGAGCGTAGCTACGTTTCACTCTTGGGACCTGTCCCCTTAGCTGGTGCATTTCCCCCCTGCCTTGAATAAAGGCACTCACTGTTTCAGCAACAACGTGGTGGCAAACTCCTTGTTGCCTGGGTAAAGTTCTGCCTTTGAATCTGGGGCCACCTCCAACAAAACTCCAGAGCAGAACCACATTACGTACTACATAGCAGCAAAAGACTGATGCCTAGTCCGGAATACCACCCATGTGTGGCAAGTCTTGTACACAGCCATGTGCAGCTATATCTAAAAGTCTAAGTGTGCTTTCAGCATTGACACTCAGCGGTAGATTTACTAACATTTTGAGCTGAGTTAGCGTCACAAAAATTACGCTAACCAAAACAAAATATTTTTTATCTAATTTACTTTCTAGTGCTAAACTTGCTTTGTGCTGGAAAGTCTGAAAGTAACGCAAAGCAGCGCCTAGCACTGCTCTGCGCTACGTACGCCAAGAGGGCGTTGCATGGGTGGTACTTGGGCGTTCCCACGCTACCACCCATGTCCGCTGACGCAAACCCCCTATCTACAAACAATAATAGACAGGGCTTAGGGTAAAAAGTAATGCCATTTACAAGGAGGCGTTGAGAAGATAAATGTTTTTTTTTCTCCTTTCTTTTCTGACTTTGCATGTGTGCTGCACTGTGCAGCATACAAGCAAAGTAGGAAAAGCTTTAAAGTATGTCTACATAAAGTGTTTTGTACTTCCAGTAGAAAACCTATGGTAGACTAAGGCACGCACCCTAGCACTATGGCGCTAAGGTGTGTGCCTCGTGCACGGCTGCTGAAATCAGCACCTGCGCTAGGGAGAGGGGAGAACAGAGCCATATATGTGTAGATATGGCACTCTCCTTCTCCCTCACTGTCACGCAATGCTGCTGCACTGCATTCCACAACTTTTTTGTAAAACTGGGCCGCTGCATCTTACATAGTGCTTTAAGTGGGATTGAAAAGGTGGAGGGACTGAAAAGGGGCATGGCCTATGTACCGAAGGGTGTGGCCTAATAGAGGGGTCTACAATACTGCACTGTACAAGTTCACAAACAAACACTTCTTTCACAAAACAATAAATTGTAAACCGCAAGCAACATTACATCAAGGTTTATACAGAAAGATGTTTTGTAAAAAATACTATGTATTTTTAAACAACTGAAGCATTTACAGCCATGTATTGTATGAACTGCTACAAAACTCCTCGCTCGAGGTGTGAGCAGCAATTACAATTAATATGGCAGCCAGAGAAAGAGAGAAGTGTGAGAGGCTAGGAATGTTAATGCATGTGTGCTAACAAAGTCCTGTTGCTCTGTATTTCACTAAGCAAACACAAGGAGATGATGGACAAGGTGCTGAAACTTTTCAAACACTCACCCCCAGTCACAGATCTGGGTTGAATCCATCATCGTTCTTTAGCTCACTTCGCCACCCCAGTTCCGACACAGTGTTATGCAAATCAGTCTTGACCCTGTGCCTCATGGGTACAGCCCATCCCGTGCTGCCAAGCCATGTCTTCCCTGGACCCTAAACAAGCATCCTGGGACCGGTTTCTAGGTAACACCCTTTATCAGCCAGGTTTCCTTGAATCCAGTGGCAAAGTAAGCAAGGGGCCCACGTCTGGGCATACCTTGCCAACTTAGGGTGAACAAAGCAAACACAAGGAGATGATGGACGGAGTGCTGAAACTTTTCAAACACTCACCCCCAGTCACAGATCTGGGTTGAATCCATCATCGATCTTTAGCTCACTTCGACATCCTAGTTCAGACACAGCTATATGCAAATCAGTCTTGACCCTGTGCCTCATGGGTACAATCCATCCCGTCTTCCCTGGACCGGAAACAAGCATCCTGGGACCAGTTTCTGGGTTACACCCTTAATCAGCCAGGCTACCTTGTATCCAGTGGCAAAGTAAGCAAGGGACCCACGTCTGGGCATACCCTGCCAACTTATGGCGAACAAAGCAAACACATGGCGATTAGGGACGGAATGCTGAAACTTTAGTGCTTTAAGTGGGATGGAAAAGGTGGAGGGACTGAAAAGGGGCATGGCCTATGTACCGAAGGGTGTGGCCTAATAGAGGGGTCTACAATACTGCACTGTACAAGTTCACAAACAAACACTTCTTTCACAAAACAATAAATTGTAAACCGCAAGCAACATTACATCAAGGTTTATACAGAAAGATGTTTTGTAAAAAATACTATGTATTTTTAAACAACTGAAGCATTTACAGCCATGTATTGTATGAACTGCTACAAAACTCCTCGCTCGAGGTGTGAGCAGCAATTACAATGAATATGGCAGCCAGAGAAAGAGAGAAGTGTGAGAGGCGTTTAGGGACGGAGTGCTGAAACTTTTTAAACACTTACCCCCAGTCACAGATCAGGGTTGAATCCATCATTGTTCTGTATTTCACTAAAGCGGGATGTTAAAGCAAAACTTTATCAGAGTGAGTGCAATTAACTAGGACAAAAATCTACTCAACAGATCTTTGCATCAGTGGCAGTGAACACTCTACTCCTGTAACTGCAGAGAAGGAAATGTTTTGAAAGAATGCTTTATTATCCGCCATCAGTAGCTAATCATTGTATACATGTTACATGTAGAGTCTGATTTCTGCCCACCATGCCTTGCGCTCTTGCCCCCCTGCGGATTCTATGCGGTGCCCTTACAGATCACTATCAGGTGATCAGATCTGATCATATCTTCCAATTCACTGCTGATCGTTCCAGCAGACATAGCAAAGTAGTCTCTTCAAATTTACCGGGATGGGTCACAGCTACTGAGTTTGAATAGGGTTGTCTAGTGCACTCCTTATTTTCTTGAATTTGAACACTTTTTCCAACTTTTAAAACGGTGTGCTGGGAGGGAAGGAAGAGCCACCCTCCACCGAACTGAAAATGAATATAAACTAGTGACGGACGTCACTAGACCCTTCCCGCACTACAATTGGCAAACTTCCATCTGCCTGAGTAATCCAAACAATCTTGCAAGTTTTGAGTTTTCTCCAAAGTCTTTTATTTAGAACAGTTCATTTCACATAGTTAAATATTTTCTTTATGTGCTATCAGTTTGAAAATATAATTCTGTTTGTCTGATTTGAGACTTTAAATTCGCTGGTTGAACATAAACAAACTTCAAATAAAGGCGAAAATGATAATTCAATCCCAATGCATTTCGGGAGTATCTCCCTTCGTCAGGGGAATTGAAAAACATAAAATGATAAATACAACGTTTTAGTCCTGTGACTTTCAGCATAGAGTGCTATTTAACATGAGCTTTGCTTACAATACTGTAGTCTGTTTCATGATGAGCAACAACAACTACATACTCAATGTTCTTTTGCATGGAATAAAATTTATGCTACTTTCATATTTAGTTGCTTATTTTTGAAACAGGGTTTACGTTGGCTGCTGACATGTTCAAAGTTTACAACAACGACCAGATGCTTAATAAATGTATTGAAAATAACCATTGTCAAATGAAGATCTAAATCACCATGTTTTAAGGTTTATGCATAGAATCATTGCTAATATGAGATAGTTTCAAAGTTCATACCGTAAATTCACTGGATTGGAATTTCTTTCATAAGAGGGCAATACTGAATTTAGAAGATCAAGAAACTTTGTTTGCAAAATATGCTGATCTTAACAAATAATTTTTTTTAACTGAGGTTTAACTAGAGATCATATGAAGACTGTAATCCATGCTACACTTACCAAAAAAGTGTCAATGCTTGCACCAATCGGGTTTCTGGTATTTTGAATGACTTCTGCTAGAGATTCCTATTAATCTGGAAAGTTACAGGTTGAAGCTTAAGTTACTACCAATATGTATTGTTAGATTCTGAGCAGTAGGCAATGTTCCTACGTGAGATGTCATACCTGAGTTTGTTGTATTAGATAACAATCCGTGAGTCATGTAATCGTGGTGTAGCAGAGTAGTTTCCTGTCAATTTGTAGGATGCTGTGTAAAGAAATAACATCAAAAGTGAACGGTCAAAATAGCGGACGAAGACTGTATTATGAACTAGTAATGGTTGTTAATCAACCAAATTAGAAGGTTAATACGAGTAAAGCATGCTGTGCGCTTTCCTATATATTAAATGAATAATTCCTAATTCGATTCTGGGTCATAAAAACGATACTCCAAATCGTACCTTGCTATTCCGTGTTAGAAGGCAGTGCTTTGTATTCTGATTAACTCGTGGTCTGAATTATCACTGAAACGGTAGCGTGACTAAAAGGACGAGAAAATATGTGGGTTTCAATACTAAGGTCAACTGGTTGTAGCCAACATCAAATAAGAACCAGGTTGTACTATGTCAAAATAAGAGCAATACCTTATCTACGTCTTGCTGCAGGGGTACCACGAGATTGATGTGAACTGCGGTTCTCCGTTTACGGTGGATTTGCGCCCACTGACTCACTCCTAAGAAGATACATGAATATTAACTGGTAGAAATCGTAAAGTTGATTTAACTACAAGGTAGCGAGGCAAAATGGTAATGTACCTGTATCAGATAGTTGAAAAGCGGGGATATTCTTTCGGGAATCTATTGGTGGGTGCAACCGGTATACGGTCCTCGTGTGAACACGGATCGTGAAGTAGAAAACGGACTACGGAAGTGGTTTAAATGATCTCGAGTGTAAAGACGCTAATAGACGGAAACAACAAACTGATTATAATTTTGCAAGCTGGTTCAGCGTGACCAATTTAATAAATGTTGTCAATAAGTCTGAAGTTGCGACGCTTTAGTGACGATAATTACCGAGTCTGAGTTATAGCATAGAGAATTATTTAGAAAATAGACTAGAGTACACTGCTCTAAGTTGGCCGCCATCTTGGAGTGGGTTAGATCGAGCGTTTCAACTGTGAAGCAAACAAACCACCGGATGGGCGAAAACACGGTTTGAACCCTGAAATCTTTATTGCTCCTGAATTTGTACAAAGAAGTTATTAAGTTTAAACGAGCTAAGCCTTGGAGTTATTATGATATGGTATGGTTATAGACAGATGAGAAAATTATAGATATTGGTATCATAAAAAGATATTCCAAAAACCGAAACACATTAAATAATTAGTGTCGCGTTGCTGTGTAATCTGGACTGTTAATGTAAGCTAACCTTGCTCTACCTATAAGTGTTATTGGTGTGATGTGGAGCAACTACGTATGATACAAGCATGAAGATGCTTCCTGTATTGCTGGAGATGGCTTCATAATCCGTCTACAAACTCTAAGGAGCAGTTATTGAAGTAAAACTTCATAAGAACTAAATATAATGTACAGTGTAGTCTAAGAAAATAGTTGGTTGTTTTTTCAAAAACTAAAAGGATAACTGGATGAAAAACTTGGGAACAACTGAGTGTTAGACTTCTTCAACGTGGTTTTTCATTGGTAAGGATACATGATACTCATGGATGATTAATATTTACAAAAAACAAGACATGTCTATTTTGTCATTTAGTCCTTTTGGTGCCTGAGTTTGTAGAAAGTCTATCCACCAAATTTCTCTTTGTGATAGCCATTTTTCATTGTTACGATCCGGTAAGATTTGTATTTGTTCAAGTACTTGAAATCTGAGTTGAGGAATAGTATGTTTCATTTCTGTCCAGTGTAAAACCAAACTAGATGTTGAAGTTTTGTTCCGAATTCGGCTCTTGTGCTCTGTAATCCTTATCTTAATTTTACGCTCAGTTTTTCCTACGTATAATTTCCCGCAGGGACATTTTATGCTGTAAATTACAAAAGCTGAATTGCAGGTTGTTTGTTGTCTTAATCTGATTTTTTTGCCTGTTTGAGGATGTGATAAAACAGGTCCTTCCAATACATTGTTACAATGAGTACAGTTGTAACATTTTTTCAAGCCTGGTTTGGAATGAATCGAATCAAATCCTTTTGTGCTGCGAGTTACTCATTCATGTAGATTGGAGTTTCTAGTGTGGGCAAATAGTGGTTTTTTAGCAAAAATGCCTTTGAAATCTTCCTCTTTTTGTAATAGTTCCCATCGAGTATTGACAATGTTTTTGATTGATTTGGTTTGTAATGAGAACTTAGTTACAAACACTTGACGGTCTGATTTTGGTTTCACCCCGGGTTGTATGAGTTCTTCTCTTGTTAAATCTGCAATTTTGTGTTCCGCTGTTTGTATAACATCCTTTGGATATCCTCTAGCTTCAAATTTGCGTTTTTGTAACGTGACTTCTGCTACAAGTAGATCTGTGTTGGATGCTATCCGTTTACTTCGTACTAATTGGGAGTAAGGTAGGTTGCGCAAAAGATTCCTAGGATGAAAACTGTTGTAGGCTAATGTATTGTTTCTATCTGTAGGTTTATGATAGACAGTGGTTTCAATTTTGTTGTCTCGCAGTTTCACAAGTACATCCAAATATGGTATTTCTTGTGTGCTGATGGTTGATGTGAATTGGATTCGAGGATTTCTTGTATTGAGTTCCTGTAGTTTATCGATCAATAAAGATTGTGGACCATTCCAGAGAAGAAATATATCATCGATAAACCTTTTATAGTAAACGGTGTGTTTTTTCCAAGTGTTTTCCGTCAGTATAAATTCATTCTCAAATTTGGCCATGAAGGTGTTGGCAAAAGATGGGGCTCCCGAAAAACCCATTGAGGTTCCACTGATTTGCAGATAATATTCATTGTTCCATCTGAAATATGAATGTCGTAAACAGAATTGGAGTAGTTCAAGAATGAAAATTTTGTTGGCTTCGTTCTGCGGCAGTTGTAGTAATGCCCATTCGCACGCTTCTATTCCTTTGGCTAAAGGAATTGATGTGTATAAAGAAGTTACGTCTACAGTGCATAACACAATATTGATGTTGTCTAGCTTCACAGAGTTTAGAAACTGAAGAAAGTGTGTAGTATCTTTTACATACGACGTCCAACCTTGAACAAAAATCTGGAGAATTTCGTCAATGTATTTACCCAAAGGCTCGAACACCAATCCACAACCGCTCACTATCGGTCTCATCGGGGGTCTGTAGCGTGCTTATGTAATTTGGGGAGCATGTACAGTTCTGGGCATCTTGGGTGTTTTACAGTCAAAAAGTTTTTGGTGTGTTCACTAATCCATCCCATTTCTTGTGCTTTGTTTAAGATTACATCCAATGTTTTGACTATTTCTTCAATCGGATTGTTGGGTAATTTCAAGTAGGTTGTTTCATCTTGAATGTGGCACTCTACTTTGTTGACTCCAAGATGGCGGCCAACTTAGAGCAGTGTACTCTAGTCTATTTTCTAAATAATTCTCTATGCTATAACTCAGACTCGGTAATTATCGTCACTAAAGCGTCGCAACTTCAGACTTATTGACAACATTTATTAAATTGGTCACGCTGAACCAGCTTGCAAAATTATAATCAATCTGTTGTTTCAGTCTATTAGCATCTTTACACTCGAGATCATTTAAACCACTTTCGTAGTCCGTTTTCTACTTCACGATCCGCGTTCACACGAGGACCGTATACCGGTTGCACCCACCAATAGATTCCCGAAAGAATATCACTGCTTTTCAACTTTCTGATACAGGTACATTACCATTTCGCCTCGCTACCTTGTAGTTAAATCAACTTTACGATTTCTACCAGTTAATATTCATGTATCTTCTTAGGAGTGAGTCAGTGAGCGCAAATCCACCGTAAACGGAGAACCGCAGTTCACATCAATCTCGTGGTACCCCTGCAGCAAGACTTAGATAAGGTATTGCTCTTATTTTGACATAGTACAACCTGGTTCTTATATGCTGTTGGCTACAACCGGTTGACCTTAGTATTGAAACCCACATATTTTCTCGTCCTTTTAGTCACGCTACCGTTTCAGTGATAATTCAGACCACGAGTTAATCAGAATACAAAGCACTGCCTTCTAACACGGAATAGCAAGGTACGATTTGGAGTATCGTTTTTATGACCCAGAATCGAATTAGGAGTTATTCATTCAATATATAGGAAAGCGCACAGCATGGTTTACTCGTATTAACCTTCTAATTTGGATGATTAACAACCATTACTAGTTCATAATACAGTCTTCGTCCGCTATTTTGACCGTTCACTTTTGATGTTATTTCTTTACACAGCATCCTACAAATTGACAGGCAACTACTCTGCTACACCACGATTACATGACTCACGGATTGTTATCTAATACAACAAACTCAGGTATGACATCTCACGTAGGAACATTGCCTACTGCTCAGAATCTAACAATACATATTGGTAGTAACTTAAGCTTCAACCTGTAACTTTCCAGATTAATAGGAATCTCTAGCAGAAGTCACTCAAAATACCAGAAACCCGATTGGTGCAAGCATTGACACTTTTTTGGTAAGTGTAGCACGGATTACAGTCTTCATATGATCTCTAGTTAAACCTCAGTTAAAAAAATGTATTTGTTAAGATCAGCATATTTTGCAAACAAAGTTTCTTGATCTTCTAAATTCAGTATTGCCCTCTTATGAAAGAAATTTGAATCCAGTGAATTTACGGTATGAACTTTAAAACTATCTCATATTAGCAATGATTCTATGCATAAACCTTAAAACATGGTGATTTAGATCTTCATTTGACAATGGTTATTTTCAATACATTTATTAAGCATCTGGTCGTTGTTGTAAACTTTGAACATGTCAGCAGCCAACATAAACCCTGCTTCAAAAATAAGCAACTAAATATGAAAGTAGCATAAATTTTATTCCATGCAAAAGAACATTGAGTATGTAGTTGTTGTTGCTCATCATGAAACAGACTACAGTATTGTAAGCAAAGCTCATGTTAAATAGCACTCTATGCTGAAAGTCACAGGACTAAAACGTTGTATTTATCATTTTATGTTTTTCAGTTCCCCTGACGAAGGGAGATACTCCCGAAATGCATTGGGATTGAATTATCATTTTCGCCTTTATTTGAAGTTTGTTTATGTTCAACCAGCGAATTTAAAGTCTCATATCAGACAAACAGAATTATATTTTCAAACTGATAGCACATAAAGAAAATATTTAACTATGTGAAATGAACTGTTCTAATTAAAAGACTTTGGAGAAAACTCAAAACTTGCAAGATTGTTTGGATTACTCAGGCAGATGGAAGTTTGCCAATTGTAGTGCGGGAAGGGTCTAGTGACGTCCGTCACTAGTTTATATTCATTCACAGCTACTGAGACCAGATTTGTTTCACAATGAGAGTGAAGGCAAAAACAGATGGATCAATACAAACCCTTCTCAGCACCTGGTTTTTAGAAATGCCAGCACTAAGCACCGGCAGGACCTGGCCCACTTAAAGCCCTGGTACATAAGATGCGAATGCTGGCAAATAAATAAAAGCACAACAGACCACTTTTTCTGTATTCCAGTACAACTAAACCTGGAGAAATGTTATCACTCTCTCCAAAGGTACTCAGGTGCCTGATAACTTGCGGTATTGCATTTTCACCTTTGCTTTACAAGGAAGGCAAAACTTGGTATGATAAAATATGCTGTTGATATAAATATGCTTTTGGGGCAGGTGAGATTTAAAAGAAGAATGAAGGACTGCTTTCGGCAGGGCAGCAGCAACTTTATAAACAAACAAAAGAGACACCTTTTTAAAATGCAAAACTTGATCCATTAAGCTTCTTTCTCTGATGAACATACTTAGCATCAAGAGTTTATAAATGAATGGTGGTGTGCTTGAAGACAAGCCACGTGCATTAAAAAATATTTTATCAAAAGTTCATTAATGTTCACTTTAACAACGAATTGTAGTACAGAACTAGAAATTATTCTGGAAACAAAAACAAAAATAAATGCTGGGGAAATGGTTTCTGTTTCCAGAAACAGAAACAATTGTCTGTGGTTGCCTAGTTCTACAATAAACTTTTATGAATATTGATCGGATTAGAGTAAAGTATAAGGATCAAGCAAAAACGCCACAATTAGTGAATCGTACATAGGAGGTTCTTCCCCTCCTTGTTCAGTTAAACGTCCGTGCATTTTTTCTGGGATTGCTTTGCCATACCCATGCACTCAAGTCCCACCCTGAATTCGACTTTTCCCTAAAATAAACATTGGTGTGTATTCTTTTTTGCGGTTCTATTTTGTATGTCTGATTTTTTTAATTCCCACATAAGAATGTATAATATGTGGCTACCAACATTGCTCTTTCCACTCACACGTTCTATCAGTATAAAATGAAGCTCTGTGCTGCCTTTACAATGTTTGCGCCATTTATTTTCTCTTAAACGCTGAGTCTGATAAAATAAATAAGAGACAGCAAGAAATCAAATGTCTCTACTGGATAAATGGAAGTGGCAACTTCTAGTATTTTACCCCTCCCCTTTTGTTTTCAACACATAGTCTTATTTACAAGTTTTGCCATACCAAGGGGGAATCAAAGGCAGGCAGCTGCCTTATCCGGTTGTTTCCACGTGAAAGGGTGTTATTTTGCAATAAATCAGGATTTATTGATTATCTATTGGGTCCACGTGCTCCTTTCTCAGCCCTTTCTCATCTGGAGCTCGTGCCTTTTCTCAGGGGTTTGTTTCGTGAACAGATACTGCTGGGCTTCACAGGCGGAGGTGAGCTGCGTGAGGTTGTTAATCTTTGACCTGGATATAATTGGAAAAAAAGAGAAAGGTCAATCTTCCCTTTCTTGGCTAGACCAGTTCACATTTCATTTGTCACAGGAATGGCACATCGCCTCTTGAAACACGTCCGCCTGTATACACATTCCCCTTCGCGCACGCACGCACGCAGGAGCGTCGACACTTTGACCTTTGGCGCTGGCAAAGATACCATTGGACGTTTTCTCATAAAGCATGCTGTAATCAGGAGCAATCCCAGCACGCAGCCCATGTATCCTCGGAAAACAGCCTCAACATCTATAAATGGGGGCGCCATGTGTTCGGCTTATTAAAGGTCACACCCTAACCCAGAGCAATGCCTTCCCCAGTCACAGCTCTGTTATAAGTCAAGGAAAAGCCACCGATGTATCTATCATTTTATCATAATTTACATTCACGGAGCGATGCCTTATGTTATATATTATTTAGCAAATTATACTGTGGCGTTATGTTTACCGGCTGGTTGTGTAGGGGAGGTACTCCAATGTTTCTTTTTGACCCCACCGTGTTAATATTTTTATTTTTTTAATAAGTCTGCTAACCAGAAGAGTTATGCGAGCCAATCGGACAAAACACAGAGCAGCTTGGGAGCTCCAAGCACACAAAAGACAAGCACTAGCAAAGCCAGTAGCTCAGCTTTTTTGTTAGTCAAGTGCTTGCTAACCCTAACTGATGGGCAGTTTTCTGTTGTGTGTTGGGAATTGTATAGAGTAGTAAATCACTGAATGTCAGGGTTATGCAAATTTGAGTGAAAATGGGTGGATTAATGATTGAGTTACTGGGAACCTGGATGGATTTGTGAGTGTGTCTGAGTGGCACAAATCATCCATCCATTCATCAACACTTTTACTTTTATATTTGTATTCTCACACAAAGCAGTCAAAACTTAAAAAAGACACAATTGACAACCTATGAAGAAGTGATTTCATATATTGTTTTTAACTTGGTTTTATGGCCTTTTTCGAATGCACTAGTTTTTTTCTGCCATCGCAAAAGTGCAGGGGCCGGACTGGGAACTCAAAGTAGCTCTGGCAATTTTCTCGGACCATCCCCTCGGGAAGTACTGCCTGGCCCAGTGCTGATGGCAAGGCTTGCTCGCTGTTTTTGTTACTGGGAAGCAATAGTGCAGCACTGCTGCAAAATCAGTCCCCAGTAACAAAACCAGCCCCCACCATTGCAAAACCGTCCCGCACCCTTCCAGCCTCCCGGGGAAGCACCAAATGCCCAGTAGGGCCATTCAGGCCCTGAAAAGCACCCAGCGTGGCCTCTTCCCATATGTTACATGCACCTTGGGTTGCTGCAGGCAGGCCCCATGCTTTCTCCCTTGATGTTTCAAGACAGAATCACCTATTGATTATTTCATATTGCTTTTTCTATGTTGACATGAAGGTACTGATGCAACAAAGTGCCAATAAAGAGTTGCCATCAACTCAGCAGAAAGAAAACGTGAAACAGCAGAGGGACATTCTCATCTAGTTGGTGCCACTCCCAGGATTTTTTCCGCTTCTTATGTCTTTCCTTATAGCTGTAATCCTTTAGAAGGTCTTTTGCCAGTTACCTAGATTGGGAAGAGGAACACCAAAGAACCATTCCAGGTTTGTGAGTGCCACTGACAAGGAGGAAATACCATTCGGAAAGCCAAGAGAATGGAGTGCCACTAATCACTTGGGTCCCTTCTGGACCCAACAGCATGCAAGGACGAATAGTTCACAAATGAACTGGAGCCCATCTTTCGGAATTGCAACCTGCATCTACAAGAGAGCGCCACACTGAAAGATCTTGTCCTCATCACCATGATATCCTCTCTGGCCGTGCTGGCTCTCATCTCTGGCCAAATCTTAAACATCTCCAGTAGTTGAGTTTCAGTGAAGCTTTCTAGCTATCTCTTTTTTGTATACTTGAGTGTGGCACCTTAAGTGGAACAGGTGTGCCCAGACAATGGCCCAGTGCATGCTGGGCCACTGGAACCAACCTTTACCCAACTTGTGATCTCCTACAAGGGCAAAACCACAAAATAATGATGGACTAAGATGCTGCGCCGAGTAATTTCCAGTGCTTGAGATTAACTCAAGTGCTCCATCACATTCTTGTATACTTTGATGCAATGTCCTAAGTGGGACAGGTATGCCCAGGCGTGGGTCCCATGCACACTGTGCAACTGGAACCAAGCTATAACCAACTGATGGGCCCTAATAAGGGCAAAACCACATTAGTGTTGCTTGTTTTCCAGTTCAGCGAAGACCTGGCCTGGCCGTTCAAGCTGGACTGTACCTATTAGAGCAGGGTCAAGACTCATTTGCATTTGTCTGTGTCCAAACCAAGTGGCATGGTGCGCAAAATAACAATAGACTGGGATGCAGCCTGAGTAATTACCAGCGGCTTAGATTAATTTAGGTATTCCATCTATCACTTTTTTTGTATACTTCAGTGTGATGCCCAGGCGTATCAGTTTGGACTGAACTGTTTCTATTGAAGCAATGTCAAAACTGATTTGTATATTGCTGAGTCCAAACTGTGGTGACATGGTGTGCAGAATTACAATGGACTGGGATACGGCCCGAATAATTATCAGTAGCTCAGATTAATCTCAGCCACTCTCAGATATATCTCTTTTTGTATACTTCAATGTGATGCCCTAAGTGGGATGGGTATGCCTAGATACGGGCTCCGTGCGCACTGTGCCACTGGAACCAAGCTGTACCTGACTGATGAGCACTAATAAGGAAGAAAATAGTCTTGGATTGCTTTTTTTCAGTACCGGTCTAGCAGGTCAGGCTTTACTGTTCATATTGGAGCAGGGTCCAGATTGATATACATATGGCTGGGTCTCAACTCAAGTGGCATGGTCGGCAAAATAACCATGGACTGGGATGTGGTCTCTTCTATTTCTTTTTTACCTATAAAAGGCAATAATACAAAAAGAGAATGCAGAGTGTATCAAAACATCAACATATGTTTCCTAAATCTTTTCACTTCTTTCTTAATTTTTTTTTTAGTGCTTCGGGTATTAAAAAGAATATTTTCCCTTTACACTGTTTGTTTTCCGTACATATGAAATGCAGTAAGCATATTCAAGGCTGGTAAGGAAGGTCTCAAATCGAAATGTCAAAGACTAGAAAGGTTGGAAAAAAATGAGTTGTCAAAGTGGTAGGACGGGGTCACACTGAAAAGATATTTGAACAACAAGAAAGTCCAGAGGGGATGTAGAATCCTTACGTTCCCCAACTTTGATGACCTAGACCTGGATTTGCTTACTGAATGGGAGGAGAATCTACAGAACTCCCCTTTTACAATGATTAGAGTACTGGTGCAATATTCTGAAAGAAAATTTGCTAAATTTAGAGAGGAAATTATGGGATTAAAAGGTGAGATCAGGGTTCTAGGGCTTAAAGAAGCCACTGAGAAAAATTATGTGACCCCGAAGGAACAGATTCAGAAACATCAGAAAATAGTCAGGAGCGTAAAATGACAAAGATTAGGAGAGATACTAGAGATTACGACACTGGACGGATATATATGTTTGCAAGACGTTTTGATGATACAATTTTTCCGAAACCGAGAATGAGCGGAACTCAAGATGCAATTAGTCTCTCGAGTGCAAATAGTAGTTCTGACATATCTTCCCTAGAAGAAGAGGGTGAAGTAATGCAACGGAGATCAGGGGACAATTGAACAGCTCAACAACTTATTTAGGAGAAGTCCGACCCTACAGAATAGGAAACAGACAGAAAAAGAATAATATAAGATCAGAAGAGGGAGGAGGAGAAACAACAGATGCAAAGGAAGGAGTACTGACTCGAAACCAGAAGAGGAGACAGAACAGACAGTAGTGACGGAGATTAAGCTAGGAGCAGATGGGACAGAGGTACAAAGTACGATTTATAACCTGGTAATTAACTTATCCAATTATATACTGAATGAGCATGAATTGTCAGCCCTAAACAAAGGTTTAGGGTTTTGTCCTGTTAATCATGGAAATTTCTCAGATGTACATGTAGATTTGTTTACATTTACAAGACAGGCCAAACTAAAATGTCATTTCTATATGAATGATTATAATAAACCACCAACTAAAAACATGTCTGCCTCATCCGTTGTATCTATATGCCATATCAAAGACGTATCCTAGTTACTTTCACTTGATGTTGATAATACTCACACTATGGAGGATGTGATGGATGATTTGTGTATTGAACAAGATTATACGGCCAATAGTGGCTTACACTTGCACAGCAAGTTTACCCCACAAGGTGCTTATCTGAATAGCATTAACGTTTATCACCAACAGGTAGTCACTGCCCTACATGAGATTGAAAACAAAACACTGGCTACACAGAAAAGGTCAGTTAAGGACAATCTCAGCAAGGAAGAACGACTCGCCCTGTTTATTTTGAGTAATAAAAATGAGATAATTGTAAGAGAGGCGGAACAAGGGGGCAATATTGTCCTGATGAACAGGAAAGACTATGATTCCGAAGTACAGAGACAATTGGGTAATGAAGCTTGCTACAGAAAAATGAACTCTAATCCATATCCCGCCACGTCACGTGTTATCAATGATAAGCTCACAGATTGGAAGGAGGTATGGCTTGTTTCAGAAGTGGAACATAGATTCCTACAGGTGGATCATCCTAGGTACCCTTGTTTATATCTTTTCCCAACGATCCACAAAAAAGAGAAATTTCCACCTGGCCGGCCTATTATTTCCGGCATAGACTCCTTTACAGAACCATTGGCAAAGTTTGTAGACTCCTTCCTTCAACCGATGGCTTGCAATCTCCCTTTCTTCATTAGAGACACCACCGACTTGCTTAACAAGCTGGATGACCTGGCATGGGAGGAATCAATGTGGCTCATTACATTGGATGCTGAATCCCTTTATACTTGTATTAAGGAAGAATTTGGATGTAGAGCACTTGAGTTGTTTTTATCTTCACGCAGGGCCAGTCAATTAACCACAACAGGATGATATTGGAGATGATACATTTAATCTTGAATAACAACTTTTTCCTTTATGATGACACCTGGTTCCAGCAACTTCAGGGGACCTCTATGGGGTATAAATTTGCCCCTTTCTATGCTAATCTATTCATGGAGTGGGTTGAACATATTTACGCGTGGGCCCCATCTGCTACTCTATGGAAAAAGGACATTAATTTTTGGGGGCATTGCATAGACAATATTTTTATCATCTGGTCAGGAACAGATGTTGCTTTTAAATCTTATTTTGCATACCATAACGTCAATCCCTTTAACGTTAGCTTCACAGTGACGATGTCACAAACCACGATCCAATTCCTTGATCTACTCCTGTATGTACGGAACAATACCTTACATAGCACTATGTTTAGAAAGGAAAAAGCTGTTAATAGCATGCTACAGTTTCAAAGTGCACATCTGCCTTGCACCAAAAAGGCGATTTCATATGTGGATCTTGTCTGTATTAGGAGGAATTATAGTGATGAGGTACAATACATGGATCACACTACACAGCTGGTACACCGTCTTAGATGCCGTTAATATAAAGAGCCTGTACTCCAACAGGCGGTGGTCAGAATGAGTAAGGGGAAACGTACTGAAACACTTCTACACAGAAACAAGTCCACCAGAGAACGCCTGTCATTTATAACAACTAACACTTAATCAGGAGGTGTTCAAAATTCTGAAAAACATTGGTATTTGTTGAAGGTGTACCAGGGGTCGGTCACCTACTCCAGCAAAACCCTAGCATCGTCTACAGAAGATGCAGGACCAGTAGAGAACGTGTGTGCCCCAGTTACACACGTCCAAATAGAAAGCCACAGGATACTTGGCTGGCTCGTCCTCTTGGCTTTTTCCCATGTGGTAGTTCTAAAATTTGCTATTTGGGAAAGAAAACTAAGACTTTTGAGTACAATGTGAAAAGAACTTACACCATCTGACATTACATAAACTGCTTAACATGCTATGTAATCTACGTGATCATATTTGTGAGTGGTAGAATATATGTGGGCAGTACAGTCCGTCCTCTTAAAACACGCATTCAGGAACACAGGAAAGGGTGCCTAAATTGGGATGTGTCATATGCATTGGTTTCTCATAGCTGCAATTCAACAAGCAATAGATCCAACTTTAAATTCTATGCGGTTGATCTACTATCACACACACAGAGAGGGGGTAATAGAGAGCTTCTCCTAAGATAGCTGGAAGCCAAATGGATTTGTCGATTGAGATCAGTAAGCGGAGGACACAATCTTGACACTGATCTACATTATTTATTATGAGCTTTTGCTGTATAAAGCATAGAAATAATATTTTTTGGGGTAGCTGTGAATGAACCATTGATATTTTTCTATTGGCCACTCAATTGAGTGGTATTACTGAATTCTGCGTGTATGTTGAACACATAGATATACTCTTTAGGAGCTATTTTGTAATTTTGCATGACTTTGTGAGTGTTACAACACACTGAAATTGAATTGTGTGCGCCTTGTTAATGATCCATAAGAAATAGGACTTTTATATTTCATCAATGCACATATCCTGTGAGCTGTTCATGTATAAAGTATAATAAAACAATGATGGCGTATTTGTTTCAGATTTAGGCATGTATCTGCAGGCCTTTTAATAAGGTGAGATTATTAAACACTGGGTTGGTTTCATTAACATGAGCATGAAGTTCAAGTTCAAGTTCAAGAATTTGTATAGCGCACTACTCACCCAGAGGGTCTCAAGGCGCTTGAAGGGGGGTGGGTGCATTACTTATCGAATAGCCAGGTTTTTAGCTGCTTTCTGAAGGAGAGGTGGTTCTGTGTAAGGCGGAGGTGAGTGGGGAGAGAATTCCAGGTTTTGGCCGCTAAGTAGGAGAAGGATCTTCCTCCCATGGTGGATCTATGGATGCGCGGAGTTGCGGCGAGGGCTTGATTGGATGATCGTAGTTGGCGGGTGGGTGTGTAGAAGGACAGTCGCGTGTTGAGGCATTCGGGTCCTAGGTCGTAGAGGGCCTTGTGTGCGTGGGTAAGGAGACGGAACGTTATTCTTTTGTTGACGGGGAGCCAGTGGAGGTTTTTCAGGTGGCCGGAAATGTGAGCTTGACGAGGGATGTCCAGTATGAGTCTGGCGGAGGCGTTTTGGATGCGTTGGAGTTTTTTCTGAAGTTTGGCTGTGGTTCCGGCGTAGAGAGTATTTCCATAATCCAGTCGGCTAGTGACCAGTGCGTGGGTGACTGTCTTTCTTGTTTCGGTGGGGATCCAACGGAAGATTTTTTTGAGCATGCGTAGGATGTTGAAGCATGAATATGAGACGGCGTTGACTTGTCTGGTCATTGAAAGGGAGGAGTCTAGTATGAAGCCCAGGTTACGTGCGTGATCTGTAGGTATGGGTGCTGTACCCAGGGCCGGTGGCCACCATGAGTCGTCCCAGGCAGAGGGGGATGATCCTAAGATGAGGGCTTCCGTTTTGTCCGAGTTTAGTTTTAAACGGCTGTTTTTCATCCACTCGGCTACTTCTTTCATTCCTTCGTGTAGATTGGTTTTGGCGGTGCTTGGGTCTTTAGTAAGGGAGAGGATCAGCTGGGTGTCGTCTGCGTAGGAGATGATGTTGAGGTTGTGTTGTCGTGCGATGGATGCGAGGGGACTCATGTAAACGTTGAAAAGGGTGGGACTGAGAGATGATCCTTGTGGTACGCCGCAGATGACTTCGGTGGCCTCTGATATGAATGGGGGGAGGCGGACTCTCTGGGTTCTTCCGGCGAGGAACGAGATGATCCAGTCCAGAGCTTTTCCTTGTATTCCGACGTTGCTGAGGCGTTGAATGAGGGTGCTATGACAGACTGTGTCGAAGGCAGCGGAGAGGTCAAGTAGGATGAGGGCAACTGTTTCTCCGTTGTCCAGTAGCGTTCGGATGTCGTCTGTAGCAGCGATGAGGGCGGTTTCGGTGCTGTGTTTGGCTCGGAAGCCAGACTGTGAGGGGTCGAGGGAATTGTTGGATTCAAGGAAGGCGTTGAGCTGACTTTTGGCGGCTTTCTCAATGACTTTGTCAGGGAATGGGAGGAGTGAAATGGGGCGGTAGTTCTTAAGTTCAGAGGGGTCTGCTGTGGGTTTCTTCAGAAGGGCGCTGAGTTCGGCATGTTTCCAGCTTTCGGGGAAGGTAGCAGAGTTGAAGGAACAGTTGATGACATCGCGGAGATAGGGTGCGATGATGGAGTCTGCTTTGTTGAAGATGTGGTGGGGACATGGGTCGGTTGGTGAACCTGAGTGGATGGAGTTCATCAGGCGGATGGTGTCTTCAGTAGTGATTGGGTTCCAGGCGTAAAGGTTGTGAAAGTGCTGTTTTGGTTCGGGGGTGGGTGGAGTGGACTGTTCTTCGGACTGGTTTTCAAAGCTGTTATGTATGTCAGCGATTTTGTTGTGGAAGAAAGAGGATAAAGAGTCGCAGATGTCTTGGGAGGGAGTGATGTCGTTGGTGCCGGCGGTGGGGTTGGTAAATTCTTTGACGATGTTGAATAGTTCCTTGCTGTTGTGGGCGTTGTTGTCGAGTCGATCCTTGAATGCTGATTTCTTGGTTGATCGGATCAGTTAGTGGTGTTTGCGGGTGGCGACTTTGAAGGTGGTCAGGTTGTCAGTGGTTGGGTTTTTTCTCCAGGTTTTCTCGAGGGTACGACATACCTTCTTGGATTTCTTAAGGTCATCGTTGAACCAGGGGGCCTTTTTGCTACCTTTTTTGATCTGGTGGTTTTTCAAGGGTGCTAATTTGTCAGCGCTGTGGGTGATCCATTGTGTGAGTTTGGTGGCTGCTTGGTTTGGGTCCGATGATATGGCAGGAGGGATTTGGTTAAGCAATGTGAAGAGTTGGTCGGTGGTGATTTTGTTCCAGTTTCTTCAAGGAATAGGATGTGGGGGGTTGTGGGTCGTGGTCTTTTTGTAGCTGAAGTGAACGCAGCTGTGGTCCGTCCAATGGAGTGTCAGAAGTGTACCTGAATTCCTGCGGTTCTCCGTGGGAGCAGACGACTTGAAGGGAGGTCCCAGCTGAATAATTCCCAACTCCCTCACCTCCCTGAGCCCGGATCTCTCCGAGACCAGGAACGAAAGGGAAAGGGGAAGTGGATAGACAAACAAGAGAGACGTCCACACAGGTGTCTTCTGGTTCTTCAGCACAGCGTGTACACCTAGAACATTAAGGACAACATTAATACCGTTCCAATAACTACTGGCCTATTCTAGCGCTATCTCCCTCGGGACTGGTCTCCTACCTTGTGCTTGTGTGGAATTAGCTGCTCTCTTAGATTGTCCAGAATACTCTCAATTGCTGAAGATATTTTAGTACAACTGTTCGGTGTCTGGGGCTACTCCTCTGGTTGATGAAGATGATAAGGTGGTACACAGCAGTATTAATTATATGCATACAATTGAATACCCCTATCTACTAGTGCACGTGTGAGGATTGAGGAGATGAGAAAACCCTTGACTACCAATTCATCCAAAAGTTGCCTTTTCTTAGGTTGACAAAGTTCCAGAACAGTGCAGGAGTTACCAACACCAGTAACTAATTTCTCAGGAATACACAGTAATAACTTGGAGCGATACGCAAATATAGTCTTAGCAATTGTCTCTCAAGATGACATTACAGTCTTTAACTCTCAACTCGAAACACAATGGAAACCTCCTACTTGTGGTTCCGACGAGGTTCTGGATTCTCTCCGCAACGCCGACCCTCAGGATTCCGCTCAAAAACCTGAAGCTGGAAGATCTTCTGACTGGAATAACAGGATACCGGATAGAACTCCAGAATCTGAAGTGACGGGAATTGGGAATAGGCGCAGGAGCACCTCAGAGTACAATATCCGTCACGGAATTCAAGAGAACGGAGGTCTCAAAAGACGCAAATGGAGGGGGAAAGGATGGGTCTAAAACCCCGCACCAATGGTAAGGTCAAAACTCAGTATATTACGGAAATTGGACGAGCCTCAGGAAGAAGCGACCGTCCGTCAGAAAATGACAGTTGAAGTGCGCAGTACTGATAGAACGAGCGCACAAAATGGCCGACAGTCAGCTGGAAGCTAGAACGCTGACCGTCGTAACATAACGGCTCATCCGGAACCAACCAATCTAGACTGCCCTCAGTTGCGCTACTCGCTGACGCCAACTCCACAAGGATAGAGTAGGTATCGGACCTGAAAGCTTAGGGAATCGTGATCTCCTGGACCGATTTGGACTTGCTGCAGCTCGGGACCTGACAGTACCCCCCACAAAAGCCCCCTCTCTAGGCTTCTGCGGATGGGTCTTGTGGAATTCTGCCACCAATCGGGGAGCGTGAACATTAGAGCTAGGTTCCCAAGAGCGGTCCTCTGGGCCATAACCCTTCCAATCAACTAAGTAGTACAGTCTGTTCCGTCTGAATTTGGAATCCAGTATTCTTTTCACCTCGAACTCTTCTGCTGACTCTACTTGAACTGCCGAAGGAGGGGACTCACATCTCAAGTCTGGTGGGTGTTGTTTGATCAAAGACACATGGAAGGTAGAATAGAAATAAACAGTTTCAGAATAATTACACGAGCTGAAAGTGATCATCTGCCGTTAATACTGAATCTGAAGAATAGAACAAACTTCGCTCAGAAGAATAACGCCATCACGCAGCATCCAGAAACGTTCAACCTGCGTAAAGTAAAATGGCGAGGAGAGGCTCCTGAACTTATTGAGAACAAAGTAAAGGCCTTTATTGAAACACAAGGCCCAGTTCAAGAATGTGCGCATGTAAGCCATTGGGAGCAAATGGTCGAGTTTTTACTTCAAACCTTCCCGGTTACCAAGTCACAGAGGTCTTTAAACACAGCCAAAAGGGACCCATGGTTCAATCACGATCTCAAAACGCGCAAAAGAGAGATCGCAAGAGAAGTGCGACGTCTATCCCGAGAGGGAGAAAAGGACCTAAAACAAGGAAAAATAAAGTTGCAGACACTAAGGAGTGCTTACAGAAAGAAGTTGGGGAAAGCAAAATTAGTGTATAAAGAATCAATCTGGCAGCAACTACTAATAGCTAGCAAAAAAGCCAACAGCAGCGATTTCTGGGGGATTATTAACACGTTAACAACGGGTCCAACACTTCAGCAACAGGCAGGAATCGGTGCAGAAATCTGGACAGACCATGTAAAGACCTTGTTCAACCAAGCCAGGAGGGATCTAGAACAACAACCCCAGGGGCCACACCATGACCAAAAGGAGGCACAAGCCGGACCGAGTCATGCAACGCCAACAGCTAATTCAGCCCATCTAAACTCCTCTTTCGAAGAGCGAAATCCTCTGACAAATGAGAAAGAACTAAAAATCCTCATAAAGAAATTAAAGTCCGAGGGAGCGGCTGGGCCAAACGACATTCCAAACGCAATCTTCAAGAATAAGCCAGAGCTATGGTCGGAAATCCTAACACCAGTCTTCAACGAGATCTATGTAAATTCTAATATCCCAGCTTCCTGGAGGGGGACTGTCATTCACCCCATATATAAAAAGGGAGATCACAGTAAGCCAGGGAATTACAGATTAATCTCCTTGATTGATGTGGAAGCCAAACTATACGCCTCGTGCCTATTGAACCATCTACAATGTTGGATGGAGGAACAAAACATCATCCCCAACTTCCAAACAGGATTCAGGCAAGGCATGGGCACTCAATCGAACCTTGCAACCCTAGCTCTCTTGACAGAACAGGCGCAAAGTAGGAAAGTCCGCCTCTTAGCCTGTTTCGTGGATATCAAATCAGCATTTGATAGAGTGAGCAGGAATCATTTATGGAGCAAACTTAAAAGATGGGGCATACCAAACGCACTCCTCACGGCCATCGTAACGTTGCACACTGACACATGGACAAGAGTCAAGCTGGGAAACGGGTCGAGTACCGCCGGAAGTATTCCTACACAGAGTGGCCTGAAGCAAGGCTGTGTCTTGGCCCCAAGCCTTTTTAATCTGTATTTATCGGACAATGCCCGACATTTTGAAAACCCAGACTGCCACCCCCCGAAACTGGCCAACAAGCCAGTCGCAATCCTCCAATATGCAGACGACATAGTCTTGTTAAGCCAAACCCCAGTGGGACTACAAAGATCAATAAACAACCTGGCATCCTACCTGGATTCGGAACAGCTAGAGATAAACAAAGACAAAACAAAAATCGTTCGTCTGGTTGACAGTAGGAAATTAAAGTTCAAATGGAGGGTAAAGGGGGCCCATGTGGAAGAAAAAAGTTCATACAAATATCTGGGCGTAATAATCGGGCAGGGCACAAGTCACAAAGAACACAAAATCTCCCTCAAAGCAAAGACCCAGTCCCTGATCTATGCCTACAGATCCTTGCGCAGAAAATTGGACTGCCCTAACCATTCGCATTTGTTAAAAGTTATGGCTGCTCAAATCCAACCAAGTTTGTCATACGGTCTTGTCCCCTGGTGTGGCAAAGATTCACATTTCCAGAACGAATTGCAGTCAAAAATCTATAAAGCAGTTTTTGATTTGCCAAAATGTGCCTCGCCCGCCCAGGTAAGACTTGAATTTGGGCTTCAGGATCTTAAATACAGGGCAATGAGCAACTTTATAAAATTCTGCCACACCCTCCGGTTATCCGAAGTGGACACTCTAAACAGACTCTGCTGGGACGAAGTAAGGTCACAGTACGAGCAAGAAACCCCAAACTCTTGGGGGAGTTACCTCAGTACATCTTTGGCCACTTTGGAACTCCAACCAGGATGGGACAACAAGATGGATCGAGCGTCCTTTAACAAAATTGTGAATGTCGCAAGCAAAAAGAAATCTTTCTTGGAAGATAAATTTGCGCTCACAAAGAGACGGCATGGATGGACAGTCATGAATTCATACAGGTCTTCAAAGCCACAAGCCTACTTATCTGCCCATTTTAGTTCCTTTTTAAAGATGTGCTTTCTAAAGTTCAGGATGGGGGTGCATGTCTCCAAGGATTTATCCCCTTCTTGGTTGACAGATTTTAACTCAGAACGTTGTCGCTTATGCGGATTCCAAAAGGAAACCTTGGCCCATTTGCTGTGCGCATGTCCAGCCATGTTAACCCAAAGGAGACAATACCTAAAGGCGATTTTTATCAACCTGAACATTCGATCTAGCAGACAAGCAGTAATAAGCTGGCTGGAGGGCTCGTCATGCATCTTGTCTTGCCGAGGAGTCAAGTTTATGAGACTAGTCAACAGCTGCTTATTGCAAGCGGATGATCTTTAATCATAATTGCATGTAACACATCCCCATACTTTTAATTTGGTTGGTACATAATTTAAATTTTTTGCTGTAACTTGATCTAAACATAATCTTAGAATGATTTTATAATAACAGAATTTTACACATTTGAAATGTATGGGAGACAGAGAACAGAGAAACATTTGCATATATGACACTTCTAGTTGTTTGAGTAGATGAAACTCACTTATTTTATGTAGGGGGGTATTGTGATGATTTTAATTAATCAAGCAATAAACATTAAACTGAAACTGAAACGGAAGGTAGAATAGATTTTCATGGACCTTGGAAGTGCTATTCTCACACTAACTGGATTTATTTATTTATTTATTTTATTTATTTATGGGTTTATAACGCGCCGGAATCACACCCGAAGGTGTATCTCCGCGCAGTGCTGAGAAGGAAACAGGTCTAACAGGCACTAATACTGAAATAGAGTTGTCTTAAGACTTTTCCTGAAGGCTAGATGACTAGAGCACTGTCTAAGGGAGAGGGGGAGGTTGTTCCACAGGCGCGGACCCATAACAGAAAGAGCGCGTCCTCCCTGTCTGGTCTTGTTATGTCGTGGAATCTGAAGTAACAGCTGGTTACTGGACCGTAAATTACGAGGGGGGTGATGATGAACACATTTTTCGGCCAGATAGAGCGGCCCTAAGTTATGGAGACTCTTGTGCACCACACAGCAGGTCTTAAATTCCACCCGTCTCCGGATAGGAAGCCAGTGGAGCATTTTGAGAAGGGGCAGAGATGGTGTTCTGGGGGGGGCATTTGTCACCAGGCGTGCCGCTGTGTTCTGCACCACTTGAAGTTTGTTGAGCACTCCTTCGTTGGCCGCTAAAAGTAGACCATTGCAATAGTCGAGGCGACTCAATACGAGGGCCTGGACCAAGGTCTTCCTTGTGCTGTCAGGGAGGAGAGGAAACACTTTCCGGAGGAGGCTGATGATATGAAAACAAGACCCCACCGTGGTGTTGGCATGATGTACAAGATTGAGGTCATGGTCCAGACGGACCCCCAGATTTTTCACCACCTGTTTGGGGGAAGGGACCACTCCCAAACTCGTAGGCCACCAGTCAGGGGTCCACAGAATTTTTGCTTCCCCGAACAGCATGACTTCCGACTTCCCCACATTGCACTGGAGAAAGTTCCTGGCCATCCAACCGGCGACCGCAGTCATGCCATTCGAGAAAGCTTGCCTTATCTCCGGGGTAAAGGTCTTAAAGGTAAACAACAGCTGTGTATCATCAGCGTATGAAATAGGTGAAAACCCAAAAGACCTCATAGTATCTGCTAAGGAGGAGACATAAACGTTAAATAACGTGGGGCTGAGACAGGAGCCCTGCGGGACTCCTCTGGTGATTTTGGTGGAGATGGAACTGAAGGATCCCATGTTGACCTGCTGGGTGCGATCTGCAAGGAAACTTGTGAACCACGCCAGGGCAGATTTCTGTATGCCGATCTCCTTTAATCTTGTTAGGAGAATGGTATGGGATATGGTGTTGAATGCTGCGGACAAGTCCAACAGCACCAACAACACAGATAGACCCTTGTCCAGAGACATACGTATAGTATCCGTGACGGAAAGCAGAGCCGTCTCGGTACTATACCTAGGTCTGAACCCTGACTGAGAGTGGTCCAAACAGCCGATCTGCTCTATATAACTGGAGAGGTTGAGATTAACATGTTTCTCCATTATTTTGCCGACAAACGGCAGAAGGGAGATAGGCCTCAGGTTGGTCATATCCGACCAGGGAATGGAGGTGTTTTTCCTTATGGGCTTAACCAGGCCTTTTTCCACTCCTGAGGGACCAATCCTTCAGAGAGGGAACGATTAATCACCATCTGAATGGTGGGACTCAGAGCATTCCCTATACGATGCATCACTCGGGCGGGAACAAGGTCCGCCGGGCTGCCCGATTTAATCGTCCCAATCAGTGAGTTGACATCATCCAGACTGATCTCGGGGATAGCGGACAGTACCGGAGGGCCAAGGCCAGCTGTTCCGAGTTTAGGGCTAGGTGAAGAATCCTCAATATCAACCAAAGTGGTGGCTTTAGCAATATTTTGGTGTCATCGCACAATTGTTGGGACACCGTCTCAGGGCTGTCGCACGCGATGGGGTTAGTAAAGGTTCGAAGAACCTGATACAATATTTTAGGGACATTACCAGCCTCAGATAGTTGGAAAACAATATGGGTTTTGCGGGCAGCTCTGATATTTCTATGGTAGGATCTCAAAGCAGAGTGATAGCGGGATTTATCTACTACACTATGGGAGATCCTCCAGGCCTTCTCCAACTTCCTACATGCTTTCTTTTCTGCACGCAGTGAGTCGGAGTACCATGGTTCCTGCCTGCGATTACACCGCTGATTACAGAGTCTTAGAGGAGCAATGAGATTGACAGCAGTGTTCAAGGCAACATTGTATTTTGAGAGGGCCGTGTCGGGAGTATCCAAGGGAGAGAAGTCCGGGGGGATAAAAACATCTTTAAGCGTTTCTGTGGACACCTTGTGCCACTGCCTACGCCATAATGGGAGGAAAACAGGTTGGAGACGTTCCTCTGTAAGGGTAGGGAGGGAGAAGTTTATCAAAAAATGGTCAGTCCACTCTACCTGTGTGGGAGGGTAACAGGTCAGAGTGTGTGAATTAGACAGGATAAGGTCAAGAGTGTGACCAGCACGATGAGTAGGGCCCTGGTTACATTGTTTGAAGCCCAGAGTTGCTAGATCAACCAGCAAGGTATGGGCTTCAGCATTATCGACCAATTCGCTATGGACATTAAAGTCTCCAAGGAGTACAAAATTAGTCCCCATGCGCTCAACTGGGAATGGGCCTACATACCTAGGTTGAAACTTTCGATTCCCCACTAACTTCATGTGACGGGTGGAAATCCAAACCAAATCCCCAGCCTTAAAAATTGGACTTTCCCTCCGCTTTTTGTCAGCTTGTTTCCTATATCCAGATTTGGCCTTGGAGAGATTGAGAGAAGCAGACTGATAGATTTTCTGCAAATTCTGAATCACCTCCTCAGCGGCTGGGACCTCAAGTTCTTCTTTGCCAACCCACATGTTGGGATGTCTGCCTGAGTTCAGAAAGAATGGAGTGTAACCTGTTGCTGAATGCACTGAGTTGTTATAAGCAAACTCAGCGGTGCTTAAGTAAGAAGGCCACTCTCCCTCCTGATCCATCAAATACAAACGAAGATACTGCTCCAAGTCCTGGTTCACCCTCTCCGTCTGCCCATCAGTCTCAGGATGGAAACTGGTGGACAAACGTGAGTCCACCCCCAGACCTTTCAGAAATGACCTCCAAAATCTAGAAATGAACTGGGAGCCCCGATCTGAAATCACAACCTTAGGAATCCCATGTAACCTGACTATATGCTGTACAAACAAGGTGGCCAATTGTGGAGCAGTGGGCAAAGACTTTAAAGGGACAAAGTGACTCATTTTTGAGAATTGATCTACCACCACCCAAATCACTGAATAACCTTGACTAGATGGCAATTCTACTATGAAATCCATGGAAATGGTGTGCCAAGGGGACGGGGACAGGGGCAATGGCATGAGGAGGCCCTGTGGAGACTGTCTAGAACTTTTCCCCTTAACACACTGCTCACAAGTGACTACGTGCTTTCTCACCTGAGTTTCCAATCCAGGCCAAGAATAATTTCTCTTCACCAGTTCCAAGGTCTTAAGGCTTCCTTTGTGTCCAGCCATAGGATGATCATGACAGAGCTGAATAACTTCCTTCTGCAATTTGTCACCAGGCACGAATATCTTTCCTTGATGATACGGCATCTGATCTCTAACTTCACGATTCTGGCCTTCTTCCACCCAATTGCTGTATTGTTCACCACGAAATACCTCTCGGATCCGATGTCCCAGTTCATCTTCGACAACCGTTGCCGCAACCTTTTCTTGTGGAATGATATATCCTTTTTGAATCTCCTCAACCTCTCCTTCTGAGCTAAGCCGAGACAAGGCGTCAGCTTTCCCATTCGCAGAACCTGGTTTATAAGTCAATACAAAATCATAATCTGCGAAGAAAAGAGACCACCGCAACTGGCGAGGTGTGAGGGTGCGGGCGGACTTCAAAAATTGCAGATTTCGATGGTCGGTAAAAACGGTAATCACATGTCTAGCACCCAGTAAATAATGCCTCCAAACCTGAAAGGCATCTTTTACCGCCAGCAATTCCTTGTCTGCAATGGAATAATTGATTTCAGCCGAAGATAATTTCCGAGAATGATAAGCCACGGGGTGCAACTGGCCAGTCTGCTTATGGCGTTGAGAGAGAATTCCCCCAATGGCTAAATTGGATGCATCTGCTTCGAGGAAGAAGGGTTCTTTCAAATCCGGGTGTTGAAGAACAGGGGCTGATACAAAGGCTTCCTTTAAAGTTTGGAAAGCATCTTCCGATTCTTGACTCCAAACAAACCGCTCATTTTTCTTCAAAAGCCGAGTGATAGGACTAACCTTCTCCGAGAAATTCTGGATGAACCTTCGATAAAAATTGGCAAATCCCTAAAAGCTTTGCACTTCCTTCACCGATCTAGGAGCAGGCCAAGATCTAATTGCTTGTAGTTTGGAATCATCCATGTAAACTCCCTTTGGAGACAAAATAAATCCCAAAAATTCCACTTTGGAAGAATGGAATACGCATTTCTCCAATTTGACGAACAGCTGATGTTCCAGCAAGCGCTCCAAGATCACTCGAACATGCCCAACATGCTCCTCCAGACTGTTCGAAAAAATGAGAATATCATCAATATAGACCACCGCGAAGCGGTCCAAAAATTCTCGGAGGACATCATTGACAAAATGCTGAAAGGCGGCTGGGGCGTTGCATAGGCCAAATGGCATGACTTGATATTCAAATAACCCCAGTCGCGTTCGGAAGGCCGTCTTCCATTCCTCACCCTCAGCCATGCGCACAAGATGATATGCACCTCTGAGATCAAGTTTGGTGTAAATGCACGCATCTTTCACTTGATCTAACAATTCAGAGATTAATGGTAACGGATAGCGATTTTTCTTGGTCACCAGATTCAAAGCCCTATAATCTATGCAAGTCCGCAAAGATCCGTCCTTCTTCGGGATGAAAAAAAGAGGGGAAGACACCGGTGACTGGGATGGTCGAATGAAACCACTAGCCAAGTTTTGCTCAATGTACTCTTTCAGGTGCTGATTTTCTGGTTCCGATAGGGCATAGATTCGACTACAAGGCAAGGTTGCTCCTGGCTCAAATTCAATTCGGCAGTCATAATCCCTGTGGGGAGGTAGTATTTGGCTTCTTGTTCGCTAAACACTTCAGCTAAATCTCGATATTCGTGTGGAACCTCGGGGACTTCTACTGCGCAAATCATCTGAACTTGCTCTGCCAAACTGGAAGACAAGGTGGCCTGTGCTTCTGCTTCCCGCTCATGAAAGCAATGCTCCTTACAAAAGGTTGAATTCATCTCCACAGTGCGTTTCGTCCAATCAATTTGAGGATTGTGATCTGTTAACCAGGGCAGACCCAATATCATCTGGAATTGAGGAGCATCAATTAAATTGAAACTCATATAGCTCCAATGTTCTCCAGGACCTTGCACCAACATGGACTCAGTGTCAAAAACTATAGGACCAGAAGATAAATTGGTGCCATCCACTGCTCGAACAGACTCAGGTCTGGGTTTCTTCGCGAATTGGATTCCAAAAGATTTCGCAAATCGAATATCACAGAAATTTCCTGTGGCACCTGAATCCAACATAATGGCAACCTTTTTTTCCAAATCTTTTCCAAAGAAGATTTTACAGGAGATTATCAAATGCGGTGCAGCAACCTGGAGAGTGTTCACTAAGTGTAGAGGTTTGGGAGTTGACTCAGAAGGCGCTCCCACCAGAGCAACTCCGTCTACTGGTGGAGCCTGTCTTTTACCCATTGCCGTGATTTTGATCTTTTAGTACAATCTCTTACGAAATGACCAGCCTGACCACAATACATGCAAAGTTTTCCAGCTTGACACTTTTCTCTTTCTTCCTTGGAAAGAGGTCCTCGAACTGTGCCAATCTGCATGGGTTCTTCGCCAACGCTCCCTTCAGCACTTTTCGCAGGCTCAGATTTTGCCCGATCAAAACGAGGCACAAATGGTTTAAAATCTTTTCTCTTTTCACTTCTTCTTTCGGATAGGCGCTGATCTATTTGGAGCACAAGGTCTATGAGTTCAGATAATTCTGTAGGTCGTCTTGGAATTTGTGAGAGCCCATCTTTCAGTTCATCCTTCAATCCTCTATAGAAGATGGCGGCTCTTTTTTCAGCTGGCCAGCTGGTCTCCACAATCAGTTTATTTAACTGGGCTAGATAAGCCACTAATTCTCGATTTCCCTGTTTCAAATCCGATAATTCATTATCGGTGGCTTGTGAAATGGTTCTTCGGTCAAAGATTCTGAGAAATTCTGCCTTGAAGTCTTCAAATTTATACAGGACGGGATCATTTGCTGTTACCAAAGGCATGGACCAGGCTGCGGCATCACCACTCAGGTAAGAGAGCACGAAAGCCACCTTGGACTGATCCTCCTTAAACAATATGGGCTTGCAAAGGAAATGCAGAGAACACTGCGTGATGAAAATTTGAACCTTATTTGGATCCCCCTGAAATCTTTTCGGAGCCGCCAAAGGAATGGTGGGAGACATGGCTTGCACTACTTGGGTAGTAAGGGAAGAGGAAGTGGTAGGGGAAGAATCAAAGACAGGTGTTTTTTGACCCCCAAAGTTAGGACAAGGACTCTCAGATAATTGATCTAACCTTTGTCGCAGATAACTGGCCTCTTGGTTGGACTTCCTAACCTCTTCTCTGGTTTCGCTAAGCTGTTTCTGTAACCCTTCTAAAATTGACGCTAGCGCCTTCACATCTAACCCTTCAGCCATCTTGCTCAGACGGAGGAATTTTAGGGCACTTCAATCTGTCAGAAGTGTACCTGAATTCCTGCGGTTCTCCGTGGGAGCAGACGACTTGAAGGGAGGTCCCAGCTGAATAATTCCCAACTCCCTCACCTCCCTGAGCCCGGATCTCTCCGAGACCAGGAACGAAAGGGAAAGGGGAAGTGGATAGACAAACAAGAGAGACATCCACACAGGTGTCTTCTGGTTCTTCAGCACAGCGTGTACACCTAGAACATTAAGGACAACATTAATACCGTTCCAATAACTACTGGCCTATTCTAGCACTAACTCCCTCGGGACTGGTCTCCTACCTTGCGCTTGTGTGGAATTAGCTGCTCTCTTAGATTGTCCAGAATACTCTCAACTGCTGAAGATATTTTAGTACAACTGTTCGGTGTCTGGGGCTACTCCTCTGGTTGATGAAGATGATAAGGTGGTACACAGCAGTAATAATTATATGCATACAATTGAATACCCCTATCTACTAGTGCACGTGTGAGGATTGAGGAGATGAGAAAACCCTCGACTACCAATTCATCCAAAAGTTGCCTTTTCTTAGGTTGACAAAGTTCCAGAACAGTGCAGGAGTTACCAACACCAGTAACTAATTTCTCAGGAATACACAGTAATAACTTGGAGCGATACGCAAATATAGTCTTAGCAATTGTCTCTCAAGATGACATTACAGTCTTTAACTCTCAACTCGAAACACAATGGAAACCTCCTACTTGTGGTTCCGACGAGGTTCTGGATTCTCTCCGCAACGCCGACCCTCAGGATTCCGCTCAAAAACCTGAAGCTGGAAGATCTTCTGACTGGAATAACAGGATACCGGATAGAACTCCAGAATCTGAAGTGACGGGAATTGCGAATAGGCGCAGGAGCACCTCAGAGTACAATATCCGTCACGGAATTCAAGAGAACGGAGGTCTCAAAAGACGGAAATGGAGGGGGAAAGGATGGGTCTAAAACCCCGCACCAATGGTAAGGTCAAAACTCAGTATATTACGGAAATTGGACGAGCCTCAGGAAGAAGCGACCGTCCGTCAGAAAATTACAGTTGAAGTGCGCAGTACTGATAGAACGAGCGCACGAAATGGCCGACAGTCAGCTGGAAGCTAGAACGCTGACCGTCGTAACATAACGGCTCACCCGGAACCAATTAATCTAGACTGCCCTCAGTTGCGCTACTTGCTGACGCCAACTCCACAAGGATAGAGTAGGTATCGGACCTGAAAGCTTAGGGAATCGTGATCTCCTGGACCGATTTGGACTTGCTGCAGCTCGGGACCTGAAATGGAGAGCTGTGGTGTGATCGAAGGAGATGTGTTTGCTGGAGGTAAAGATAGGGTCGAACGTGTGTCCGGCTAAGTGGGTGGGGGTGTCAACAAGTTGTTTGAGTCCAAGATTGGCCAGGTTGTCCAGAAGGGTGGTGGTGTTGCTGTCGTTTTTCTTTTCCAGGTGGAAGTTGAGGTCTTCCAGTAGAATGTAGTTCTCGGAGGTGAGGGCATGTGGGCTGATGAAGTCAGTGATGTCTTCATTGAATTGTGTGCGGGTTCCTGGTGGTCTGTAGATGAGGGTGCCTCTAAGTGTGGTCCTGGGGTCGGTGTGGATCTGGAAGTGAAGGTGTTCGGCGGTCGCAAGGTTATCGTTGGAGCTGGTCGTGATTCGGATGGTGTTCTTATGGATGATGGCGATGCCTCCTCCTGTTTGGTTGGTGCGGTCCTTTCGGATTATCTTGTAAGTGTCCGGGGTGGCTATGGCGATGTCGGGCGCTGAGGAGGCGTTCAACCAGGTTTCTGTAAGGAAGGCGACGTCCGGTGATGTAGTGTCGAGTAGGTGCCAGAGTTCAGTGGCGTGTCTGTGGACCGAGCGGGTGTTCAGCAGGATGCACTTCAGGTGGTTAGAGTCGGAGCTGTGTTTGGAGGAAGTGGATTTGGTGTAGGTCCTGATGCAGGCGAACTTGCAGGAGTGGCAGGCGAATGGTCCATGGGTGTGTCCTGGGGCAGCTTCGCAGCATTGTGGTGTGCGGCCGGGGTTAAGGGCTGAGAGGGTAGCGGCGTCATACGATATGCGGGCGGAGTGGGTTTTGAGAGGGGAGGAGAGGAGAGGACTGTTTGAATTAATTTATCTTGCATGAGCGATTCCGTGACTTCGCGTAACATTTTGTACATTCCACATTATACAGTAATTGAATTGGTGCACTGTATGAATGATTTGTTGTATAGACGATCTCCATATATTATCACAATACATTTTTGCCCCATCTTTAATGCTGTACTTTTGTTTTCCAGTAGGAGTGTGCCTACTATCTCTGGTCCAGTAAATGATGTATATTGAAAATTTGTATTTTGGTGCGCTATCATTGAGTATAGATAGATGAGGCACCGGCAGTAGTTGTCTACATATAAGTTGCATTTCCTATCGGAGTTGTTCTAGGTGTTTACGAGGTACGTAATCCTTCATCGGGGCATGACAGTCTCGACAAAGAATACGGTGGTTTGACAGTACAATGTATCATACGTGCGTCACGTTCACACTCTGAAGCAGTACAGACTTTCTATAGCTGTGTTGATTGAATTCAGGTATTAAATGTCTCCGCAATGTACATGGCGGTTTGACGCAACAAGGCAAAGGCAGAATCTTTGATGGCCGTACATGGGTGAGTAACAAAGCCTGCTCCTTTACATGGCTGAGTGTTGTAGGTAGACACTATATGTCTAGGTTATTATGAGTACCTCCGTGGTGTTTCTTGCTTTCCGCTGTTTGGTTAAAAGAGGTTTTTTTAGGAGTCCAAATGCGTATTGAACTCAGCATGATTATGTTGTTGATGATATGAAATCGCTATCTCGATTTAAGGCAGACAAGATGGAGCGTACCGATGTACATAATAACTGTCTTGTGAAATGAGGTTTGATCAATTACAAATATATGCTTATGTTGTTGAATTTCAGCACTCCTAAGCAAAGCACAACACAGATGCTCTCTTGAATTGGTCCTGAATACTACGGGAATACTATTCACATGATTTATAATATGTGTTAAGGTATGATGATGTTTCGGTGATGGTACACATTTTTACAGGTGTAGTAAAGTTGTTCATAATGCATCTTTGTGATGTGCATCTCGCAGACCATTCTGGATACTTTTGGCTTGTTTCTATGTTTCAACTGTCCAATGTAATACTGGTCTAATGGGACATGCTGGTGCACTTTGTTTTCTTGAATCCATACTGTCCGGTGAAGCAACGGTTGTACTTGGTACATTAGGTTTTCGAACACATCTTATCTGAAATGGGCTATTTACGTGTGTGGTGTTCGGTACGTCTGTTATTAAGTATGCACTAAGTCTATACAGCACATGAATAAAGGTGCATCCTATACACTATCATGTGTGTAAAAAATATTACGTGCTGCTAAATATTGTCTCTAATGATGGCATACGTGTCACTTTTAGATCTGGTCCTAACTTTGAAGTGGGGACTTTACAGCCATACCACGATGGATACTAATTACAGTATTACACCATGTAAGCTCAGATGTCATCTCTCCTTATGCTTACTATCCTCCCCGTTTTTATGGGGCTATGCCACAAGGGTTCTCTTGGTTGAAATGGATAAAAGAAAGAAAATAGTATCCTCTTCTTAGAGTATTCATCTTGCTTCCAGCTTTGCAGGGTAATGTCTATATCACTCTCCCTTTAAGGTAACAAGGGTTTCCTTTCTCCCCGGTCCTCTTAGCTGTAACTGTTACACGCTGAGGGTGTAGGATGACCTTGGTTCTAGTATGCCATGCGACCTGAATACCAAACTACCGACATAGTGTAGTAGTCATTAGAATCATCATCATCATCATCAAGAAAACTTTATTTCGGCTATTTCGGCCATAAAAGCACATTTAAATTTACAGCATAATAAAATCCGTGTCAAAGGGAGAAGGTACAGGATCATAGGGAACACTGGAGTATAAACATGTAAAAATAAGCAAGCCTCTATAAGAATTGGGAAGTACACAATCATCATTTATGGGAACTTCATAATTAAAACATACATTAAAAATATAATTTATGCTAAAAGTATATAAGAAGATAAATAAACACATTGAATATCTTTTTAAAAATCCCAGAGTCAATATACCAACCAGCAGGTAGGTAGTTCTATCTCTCACATATATTTAGTTCCCGATGACTAGCTACAGGGTTAATTATTACAAAATGGATAATCACAGCAGGTAGAAAGAATGAAACTAGGTGTTACTAAGAATCAGATCAGATTTTAGCAAATACCTTCGTTTGGACCACATAGCAAAGAGGAATTTCGAAATTACCGCAACATAAACTGGGTCAGTGTCAGATTTTAGGATCCTAAAAAAATCACGAAAGTTCCTAATGCCCAGGTTTCTACATAATTGTATAACCCATTTAGACCTAGCCTGTTTGTATGCCGAGCAGAAGAACAGTACATGAATTACTGTTTCTTCCTCCACTAGGCATCCAGTGTCATGATTAGGATTCTGGAGCGTTTGCTGCATTAGTTTTGTCTCTAAGAAAAGATGAACTACTACTACCAGAATGCTTAGCAGGGGGGAGGCGTCATCATCTATTTAGTTCCCTGCCTGCTGAGGCGCTGTGTACGTGATTTTTGAATTTGAATCCAGTGCTTTGAACTTGTGGTTTCCCGCGTTGGACAGAGAGCCTGCCAAGGCGGAGTTCTCTACTGAGGAAAATCGGCGTGCGGCGCCTGCTGTGTGCCTATGTGGTGTTTGCTTTCCGGATTCCCCCTCCCGTCCCGGCTGGATTGGATGCAGCGTTGTAGGAAGGGTGAAGCGGCCGAAATCCAGGGTGGCCACTTTGGAAAGCTTCAGTTCTCTCGGCTGAGAGAGCAGACAAGCGGGGAGCAGCGGCTTCCCGTTTATGCGTTCAGCGGCTGCTGAACGAGGTTCAAGCACCGGCTGGTGTTTGTTGGAATCCAGCAGGAAAGTAGAGGCTCGTTCTTTTCCTGATGAGATAGGATTCTGTGATTTCAGCATATTTTGGAACTTGTGAGTACTAGCGTTTTCTAAGAGGCACTTTCCCGTGCATTTGTTGGATATTATAAACCCTAGGAGAACTCTGTTTGTTTACTCATATCTCCGGACATATTGAGTGCAAGACTGTGTTCTTATCTTGGATTTTCCTCGAGGCTTCAAAGACACTTATAGTTTATTTTTGGCACATATTCCTTTTCTTTTTGGTTTAAGAGGTTTCATTCTAAGGGATTTATATTTTGGTGCAAACCCAGGAAGGCTGGAAGGTATGTTTGGGTGAACGCAGTTGCAGAAGAGCGTTTGGGGTGTGGAATCGCCTTAGTGAATGCTGACCCTGTGTTTTGTATTACAGATTTGTGTGTTTAGGTGGAAGAAGTTCTTTTCACTACCTACCAAGAGGGAGAAGAAGAGATTTCAGTTAGTGCCCGTGGTAGGTGGTGTCCTAGCGAGAATTACCGAGAGTAGTTAGCAGGAATGTATCATTAATGATTGTTTGTCTTTCTTTTCTTTTCTCGTTTCAGCCTCCCTTCCCGTTCCAGTCCCTTCCTGACCTTTCCCTCACCTGATTTCCTTATGCTCTGTGGTATTTGATATTCAGAGTGTAGGGCAGTCTGGAGGTGGACCCCTATATAGCATCTCCCTGATCCTGAGGATACGCGGTCGTGACAGAATCACGTACCCAAGTATTGATTTCCTCCTGGTCAGGGGGTGCTGTAGGGATGGTCACGTTAGATGATGTGCTGCATGCGCGGAGTGTGGTTCAACATGAACTTGAGGCGTCTAGAGCTGAAACTGCAGCGTTGAAAGAACGTTTTGATAGACAAACGCGCAATCCATTTGATGCTACTACTAGTGGATCACCTATACAGGTTACTGTGTCTCCCCCAATACCATTGGCTAGTCCGGAAAGGTATTCTGGGGATCTGGCTACAATACAGACCTTCCTGACCCAGGTCACCTTACACTTCTCATGTAGACCAGTCTCATTCCCTTCCCATTTATCACGGGTAGCCTTTGCTATATCCTATTTAACAGGGGATGCTACCAACTGGGCTGTGCCTCTAGTGAGAACAGATGATGCTCTTTTGTCTGATTGGGATGAGTTCCGTGCGGAGTTCGAAAGGGTCTTTGACAGGCGTGCTACAACGCTGAGTGCGGATAAGGAGGTGCTGGGGTTGCGTCAGGGGAGGAAGGAACTCGTAACCTATATGACTGCCTTTAATAGGTTGGTGGTGGAGACATCCTGGCCTGAGGCGAAACGGATGACATTATATTATCAGGGTCTGAATGAGGAACTCAAAGATGTGTTAGCCCAGATTGACCCCCAACCTAAGACCTGTATTGACTTGATTAATCTTACTTTAAGATTAGATCACCGTATGACTGACAGAGGTGGAATTTCTGGGGGTGATCCTTAACCCTCGAGGGTTCAGAATGGCTGATAGAAAGGTGAAGGCGGTTCTGGAGTGGCCGGTTCCTTTGAATGTGCAAGACATCCAGTGCTTCCTGGGGTTTTCCAATTATTATAGGAGATTTATATCCCATTTTTCACAGCTGGTCTCTCCTATAACTCGCTTGCTGCAAAAGGGAGTTCCTTTTTTGTGGACACTGGAAGCCACGGAAGCTTTTGAACAACTAAAATCAGCGTTCAGTTCTTCTCCCATTCTAATGCACCCCCAGATGGATGTGCCGTTTGTAGTTGAAGCGGATGCCTCTGATGTGGCTATTGGGGCAGTGTTATCCCAGCGAGGTCAAGTTACAGGCCAGTTGCACCCTGTTGCGTTTCTTTCAAAAAAGCTAAATCCGGCTGAGGTGAATTATACTATCGCCAAAAAAGAACTGTTGGCAGTAAAGAAGGTGTTTCAGGAGTGGAGGCACTACCTGTGGGGAGGACATCACCCAGTGACAGTGTATTCTGATCACCGTAATCTGGTGTATTTGAAGACGGCTCGTCATCTGTCCCAACGTCAGATGCGTTGGATGCTGTTTTTCGCGGAGTACGAGTTTACTATTACTTTCCGACCGGGTGTAGAGAATAAAAAAGCTGATTCTCTATCCAGGTGTTTGAATCCAGAAAGTAACGAGAGGATGGCTCCTAAATCTATCCTCTCGCCTGAGGTGGTGTTGTGTTCGGTCCAGGTGGAACATTTTCTGGAGGTAGTGGCTAAGCAGCGTACACGGCAGCAATGGGAAGAGTGGGCGGATGTGACAGTTCATCGGTCACTTAAACACAGATTACCAATGGTGCAGAACAGGTTGTTCCTTCCGACCCATGCACTTCGTTTAATGGCGTTCAATTGGTGTCACAATGCCTTAATGACGGGACATCAGGGACATCAAAAAACTGTACATGAAGTGCAAAGACATTTTTGGTGGGAAGGCTTGGTAAGGGATGTAAGGCTGTGGGTAAACCAGTGTGAAACCTGTGCGAGAGCTAAGAACATACAAGCTAAGCCAGCAGGGTTGCTCATGCCATTGCCAACTCCATCGAGGCCATGGCAGGTCATTAGTTTGGATTTTGTGTTGGGTTTGCCCATGGATAAAGGGAATGATGCCATCTTGGTCGTGGTGGATAGTTTCACCAAAATGGGACATTTCCTCCCTTGCAGAAACCTTCCCTCAGCTTCCCAAACAGCCCAGTTGTTATTATCTCAGGTGGTTCGGCTTCATGGGGTTCCGCAAGTTATTATCTCGGACAGGGGTCCGCAGTTTGTAGCCAGGTTCTGGCGTACCTGGTGTAAAGCTTTGAATATCTCTGCGGCCTTGTCGACCAGTTTCCATCCGCAATCTGCTGGTCAGACTGAGAGACTGAACCAGACTTTGAAAAAATATCTTCGTTGTTATGCAGATGAGGCGGCGGATTCTTGGGTTTCTCTCCTGTGGCTCGCGGAACTGTCGTATAACAATGCTTGGCACTGTTCCACTGGGGAGACACCATTTCGGGCAAATTCTGGATTTAATGCAAACTTCCTACCTGTGACCATACCCTGCGATGTGGCCAATCATCCGACGGTGGCTGGCCAAGTGAAAGGCACTTTTGAAAATCCATCGGAAGGTGCAGGCCTCTTTGGATAAGGCCAAGGTTTCATACAAGAAATGGGAAGACAAGCATCGGAGGGAAGGGCCAGAGTATAAGGTGGGGGACAGGGTGTGGCTCTCAACAAGAAATATCCGTTTCCGATTCCGGAGCGTTTTTCATCCCCGTTACATTGGGCCTTACACTGTGGTGAGACGGGTGAATCCGGTAGCCTACAAACTTAAGCTTCCAGCTTCATTACGGATTCATCCTGTCTTTCATTGCAGTTTATTGAAACCAGCCTTCGCGGCTCGCAGGAAGGCTGTCCCTCCTGTTTTACGTGATGGGAATCTGGAATATGAGGTGCGCAGGATTGTGGATTCCCGTTTCAGGCAGAAGAAGTTGTGGTTTCTAGTGTCCTGGAAGGGGTATGCAGCTGAGGATGATTCATGGGAACCAAGTTCCGGAGTTCATGCTCCTATAGCTATTCGCTGCTTTTTTGCCAGTCATCCGGGTAAGCCTGGGGCAAGAAGGCGCTGGTAAGGAGGGATATACTGTCATGATTAGGATTCTGGAGCGTTTGCTTCATTAGTTTTGTCTCTAAGAAAAGATGAACTACTACTACCAGAATGCTTAGCAGGGGGGAGGCGTCATCATCTATTTAGTTCCCTGCCTGCTGAGGCGCTGTGTACGTGATTTTTGAATTTGAATCCAGTGCTTTGAACTTGTGGTGTCCCGCGTTGGACAGAGAGCCGGCCAAGGTGGAGTTCTCTACTGAGGAAAATCGGCGTGCGGCGGCTGCTGTGTGCCTATGTGGTGTTTGCTTTCCGGATTCCCCCTCCTGTCCCGGCTGGATTGGAAGCAGCGTTGTAGGAGGGGTGAAGCGGCCGAAATCCAGGGTGGCCGCTTTGGAAAGCTTCAGTTCTCTCGGCTGAGAGAGCAGACAAGCGGGGAGCAGCGGCCTCCCGTTTATGCGTTCAGCAGCTGCTGAACGCGGTTCAAGCACCGGCTGGTGTTTGTTGGAATCCAGCAGGAAAGTAGAGGCTCGTTCTTTTCCTGATGAGAAAGGATTCTGGGATTTCAGCATATTTTGGAACTTGTGAGTACTAGCGTTTTCTAAGAGGCGCTTTCCCGTGCATTTGTTGGATATTATAAACCCTAGGAGAACCCTGTTTGTTTACTCATATCTCCGGACATATTGAGTGCAAGACTGTGTTCTTATCTTGGATTTTCCTCGAGGCTTCAAAGACACTTATAGTTTATTTTTGGCACATATTCCTCTTCTTTTTGGTTTAAGAGGTTTCATTCTAAGGGATTTATATTTTGGTGCAAACCCAGGAAGCCTGGAAGGTATGTTTGGGTGAACGCAGTTGCAGAAGAGCGTTTGGGGTGTGAAATCGCCTTAGTGAATGCTGACCCTGTGTTTTGTATTACAGATTTGTGTGTTTAGGTGGAAGAAGTTCTTTCCACTACCTACCAAGAGGGAGAAGAAGAGATTTCAGTTAGTGCCCGTGGTAGGTGGTGTCCTAGCGAGAATTACCGAGGGTAGTTAGCAGGAATGTATCATTAATGATTGTTTGTCTTTCTTTTCTTTTCTCGTTTCAGCCTCCCTTCCCGTTCCAGTCCCTTCCTGACCTTTCCCTCACCTGATTTCCTTATGCTCTGTGGTATTTGATATTCAGAGTGTAGGGCAGTCTGGAGGTGGACCCCCATATAGCATCGCCCTGATCCTGTGGATACGCGGTCGTGACATCCAGGGCATAGGCGCTGGGCTGCGCCCGCCCACTTATTGGTTATAGCGTTAAGCGGGAGCGTCCCATATCTGAATTGCAGAAACAACTTCTTTGCTAATGGCGGTTGTATTGAGTCTAACACCTGCTCAAATTGGTATTGTGATTTAAAATCCAAGAACCCGTATGTTAAGCTCGTGGGTTTAACTATCTGTAGTATGCTAATCAATTTGAACTCTTTCACTGCATTCGCTAGCATTTTTTTAGAAGTAGCTAAGCAGGATTCTTCAGGAGGGGTCCATAGGTCCTCCCTACCCATTGCACGGAAAGAATCCCTAACAAAGGACAGCCAGGGTATACTACCCCCGGCCCCCAGTGATGACATTACCGCTTTTAATTCCTTCCTATAATAGCTCAGCTCTGGGGTACTCCACAGCCGTTGCCAATAGAGCAACGGACGTGAGGAGATTAAATCCATAATTGGGAGGATATCCAAACCCATCCTTAGAGGTACTAGGGGTGTATTTTTTGGAAGGGCCAGAATATGTCTAATGAAATTGTTTTCAGTTAGGGTGAGGGTGATGGACTGTGCCCCCACAATTCTGCCCCATATAAAGAGGCCGACCAAGCTTGTACTTTGTATATTTCCAACGGTGGGCTTATAACCTTTAGAATGCAGCTCTTCTGGACTTTTAAAATTCCCCGATTGCCTCCAGAGGCCTATCGTCCATCATTGGATATGGGCAGTTAGTAGAATTGTCATTGAAGACCATGTATTTTGTTTTATTAATGTTTACCACAAGGTTTCTCTTCTTGCAAAACTGGCTAAATTCCTTTAACACTCGCTGCATCCCCATAGGTGATTTCGAGAGGAGCAGGGTGTCATCCGCAAACATTAGTGCAGGGAATTTACGGATTGCTATTTTGTTGAAGTCTATATCCTTGGCGGCAAGCAGATCTTCAATTAACCCATTTAGGAAGAGGGAAAACAGGGTCGGCGCAAGCACACAACCCTGCGTCACCCCCATACCAACAGGGAAGGGAGCCGTTAATTGCCCATTCTTGCCATACCTTACTCTAGCATATGTACCCTTGTGGAGGCGTTTGAAACAAAGATATGGCGGGCTCCCATGTCCAGCAGGATACCCCACAGCTGGTCATGGTCCACCATATCAAACGCTGATTTTAAATCCAAGAAGGTAAGATACAGGCTCCCACCTTCCAGGACTACATGTTTCCAGTAGATCAACTGGAGCCTAAACAGCTGGTCTTCCGTTGAAGTTTAAACTCTGAAGCCTGCTTGCAACGGGGTAAAATGTCACCGTCTTCCATCCAATCCTGTAATCTTCCTAGTAACACCCTTGCAGCATTTTTTTTCTGTAACGTCATTGAGGCTGATTGGCCTATAGTTAGCAGGTTCAATGGGGGACCCTATTTTATAAATTGGGATAATCTCTGCACCAGCCCACGTAGGTGGGGCTGGGAGACCATGAAGAATTGCATTAAAAAGTAATAGAAGATATGGGGCCCACCTTACCTGTTCATTTTTATAGAGGTCCCCAGGGATTCTATCTAATTCTGGTGCTTTGTTCGATTGTAATTTGGCTAGGGCAGATAGTACCTCAGCCATAGTACATGGGGGTATATCCCATAAGGGTTCAGGGATAGGACAGCACACCATAGTCTCACTCACACTAGATCCAATAGACGGGCTTGAATGTAACTCCTTAAAATATAGATGCCAGGCTTCCTCATCAATGTTTGGCTCAATAGTGGTCCTACCCTCAATTTTTCCAGTGTGGACCAGGCTCCAAAATCCTCTACTATCTTTTGAATCCAAAGCCATCTTAATAGCATGCCATCTATCTGCTTTCCATTCAGATTTAGCTTTTACAAGTGTTTTCTTAAAAACAACCGTAGCTTCCCTAATACACACACTGTCACCCCCTTGAGGGATGATACCAGGCTTCGCTTTGCTTCCCTACAATTCCTGCTATACCAGGGTTTTTTTTTCACTACCAACATTGGTCTTAGCAGGTCCACTGTTAAAAAAGAAATCCACCAGGATTGAGACCATGTCCTGGTGAATTTTCCCTAGGCCCCTATCGGGTCCTAAATTAGTAGGATTTTCAGATATAAGGCTTGCCTTCTCTAACAGGGGGATAATACTATTGTACGTTTTTGACATTATTTCCGGGATTGATTTAATATAGCCCAATGAATATGTCTCCCTCCTTCAACAACAACTAAGTTATTTTGGAGGGGATTTTCAGAACCTCGGCCTATTCCTCCCATCTGGAAGTCTAGCAATGCGACCAGTGTATTATGGTCACTTTCAATGCGCGCATCAACGCTAAACTCTGCCACTTTATGCCAGATCTCTACACTAAGCAAAAGGTAATCAATTACTGATGCCTGGCCAGGTCTCTCAAAAGTAGGACGCCCTGGGTTATCACCCGGAAACCGTCCATTGCAGGCCCTTAAAGAAAAGGTCAGGGTAAGAGAAGTTAATTGGAGGACAAGTGGTGTCCACCCTCTGATCGAATGTATATTGGGCGCCGGGATTGACCAAATTGCGTCCTCATCACTAGTAATAGGTTTCAAAAGACCATTAAGGGGTTCAAAGTGGCAATTAAAATCCCCACCAATTAAAAAATACACATTCCCCGAAAGGTTGTTGAGAAGGCTTACCAAAGAATCTAATGTCTGGGAAATCCCACCATGCTGAACTGGCCGGGAATAAACGTTAATGATGGCTAGTTTCAGTAGATTTCTATGAGTCAAAAGGATGCATATAATGTCTGGGGAATGGGTTTCTATTCGCTTTACCTTGCATCCTAAATGGGATCCCACTCATATACATAGACCCCCGATGGTCTACCCCTAGGTCCCTTGACTGCCACCTCGCAATATGCCATAAACCCCACTCTGTATAGAGGGCTTAAAGCCCAGGTTTTTTGGAATAAGCAGATCTCATGAGAGTCAATATAATCCCCCAATCAGGCAGATCTAATTTAGCCGCGAAGCCCGCAATATTCCAAGACAAGATTCTTGGACTACTGGCTCGCACTTCCATACCACTCCCAACATTTGCCTCCAAATCACGACTATCTGGCATTCCAGAGGGTTCAAGGATAGCGGGAGGTGGAGCTAGTTCTATGGGGTATTTTCCAGCATCACAGATACCAAGGTTTATTCCAGTTAGAACAGTGGAATTCCTCTTCTCCTCTAGTGCATTAACTATACATAGTTTACCACTTTCGGTAGACCCTATTTAATCAGTGAGCAAAGAATGTTGATTTATCACACCGGCCCCCAACGCCCTTGTTTTGTCACACAATTCTTAGTTGCTATCAAAGAGCAGGAATCGGTGGGTAGTAGTCAATCCACCTGTTCCAGTACACTGAATCTATTGCTCAGTGGAACACCTGGTAATAACTCTGCACTCTCCAGCCCTTCTCTATAGCTCTGCATAACAGGCTGGCTGCTCCTACCCCTGCTCATTCCGTGATGGCCGAAATTTAGCATATGGTTTGGGGGGGTTGAAAATACGTTAAATCCCGGGTCCGGGTGGTAGATCTCAAATTTTTAGGAAAACCTGCACAAACATGTTCCACAGCCCTACTATCATTAAAATTAATAACAATGCAATCCCCTGGAATATTTTTGGGTCTGCATCCACCCAGCTCACTCTTCGGGCAAATAAAATTTGACATTGTACAGTTGGGGGAAGAGGTCTATTATTATTCAGCCAGTGGATCATTTTATTTTTTTGTTTGACGTAGGGTTCCACTCAACCAATTTCCAGTTCTGGGACCCCAGTCAAAACAGCAACATAAGGTGAACAGGGGTTAAGTCTAGGTAGGGAGGGGTATTCTTTGCCAATATAGTTTTTCTTAAAAGCAACATTTACTTTTTGAGGCTGGCCCTCTCCCGGCAGTTGTTGGACTTCTCTTCCCCCTTGATTACAGGCCACATTTCGCCTTACCTCTGGACCAGCTGTACTCGTGCTAGCTACTTCATTCCTAGATGTTGTAGGGTCCATTGGGTTTGCAACAGAACCGAAGGTCGATGGAGAGTTGCTGACAAAGGAACCCCGTGATCCATTCTCACAAGTTCTGAGGCTTGGCTACAATACGCCATTTTATTTTCACATCATCCCAGAGTGGTCATTGTACGTTCTTCAAATTTTTCCAGCCTGTTCTCAATTGATAGTAATCTTTCTAGTAAGGGCTGGAGGGACGATGTTATAAGGCTACCTATGTTTTGCCAATAACCATCTTCAAGCTGGGGCAGTATGTACACATTATCAGCCGCATTCATACTATTTACAGCAGGTGACATCTCCTGGGGGGGCGTCAGTAGCAAGGGACTCTATATTGGCCAGATCACTAGACTTATTAGGCTTCGAAATCTTAGGCTTTTTTCCCCTCTGGGGAGTGCCTCCTCGCTTCCGCATGAGGGCCGTCCCCTGCGTGTGCTCCGAAGGTTGCAGAGGATCTTTGCTGGTTTCCGCGATACAAATAGCTATGCCACTATTTGGTTTTAACAATGCGCTATGAGACGTTGTCATCGAGTGAGAAGGTTCTCCGACCAGGGTATGATACCTGGATCTTGTAATAATTGACTGGTGCTCTGGCTCGGTACCCAGAAACGGGTGTAGTTTGTAAATGCTTTTCCGGTGTGCGTGCATTCGTCAGGCCCCCTAAAGACGATCATTTAGCAAACACTGGGTCCAACGAGAGACGACGCTCTGTAATGGCTATCTCATGTGCCAAAACAGACGTAGCCCTCGTTATAAACTGGTCAAGAGTTCCGGCTACATAGCCACCCCTATAGCTTTCCTCCCCTTTCCTTCATGCCCTGTCATTGATTAATCAGTATAGAAAAAATAGTCTAGTGACACTTGATGAGCACTTACAGGGAAGGCAGCCAATCTTTGGAGAGTGAGTCGTTAGAGGGGGGGCCCGGCCCGGTCTCCTCCGGTCTTCAATGGGCTCAAACGGGCCAGCCCTTGGGCCTGGCTTCGCCCGGCGCGCGCCCGCACATGTCTGCGCACCGGGTGCCGCGAGGAGTAAGGCAGAATCACCAGCAACACAGTCTCCCTTCAGCGAAGCGGCACCCGCGCAGCAGGTGCCGCGAGGAGTTATGTAGGCAGAGGCAGGAGGGGCTAACGAGCCTCAGGTGTCAGGCACGGGGCTCCTGGAGCCTGGAGTCCTCCCGCAAATCCAGGTAAGGCAGAATCACCAGCAACACAGTCTCCCTTCAGCAAAGCGGCACCCGTGTATAGTGCAATTATGTTAATATTTGCACTATACATGATAACTTACATGTGGAGAGTGCATGCAAATGTGTTCTATCTAAGCATGGGCGAATTTTTCGAATTCGCGATCCGTGAATTTGCGGATTTGCGAATTCGCGATCCGCAAAATTCGCGAATTAGTGCGAATTTGCGGATTTTTGTTTTTTTGCGTGTTCGTGGGGTTTTTTGCGTGTTCGCGGGGTTTTTTGCGTGTTCGCGGGGATTTTTGCGTCTTCGCGAGCCGCTTGCATAGCGAAGTTACCCATGCAGTCGTTTATGGGAGAGGGAGAGAGAGATAGATAGATAGATAGATAGATAGATAGATAGATAGATAGATAGATAGATAGATAGATAGAGAAAGAGAGGGAAAGAGAGAGGGAGAGAGAGAACGAGAGAAAGAAAGAAAGACAGGCCGGATCTCTGAAGGGCCAGATTCCTGAGTTGCCCCTACAGAACATAGAGCTTTTTATTTTTAGCAAAATGCATATGAAAATTGTGCTGTAAAGGTCTCTTTTAGTTTAACCCCTCCTGACAACTCAAAATGGGTGTATTTGCCATCCTCTCCCTTCTTCCTGTTTTTTATATCTGTAAGTGCTTCCTGATGAGGTTTAATTCCTTGGACAGGTGCCTTGTTGCCTACTTGTAACTATTCTCTGACCCTGCTTTAAGGGTCAGAGTGGGGTCAGAGAATAGTTGCAAGTAGGCAACGAGGCGCCAGGAAGCAATTAGCAGCAGGTGTCCAAGTTGAAGTTAATTTGTTTGTAACCCTTTTGTAAAAGGTTACAAAGAAATTAGGTTCAACTTTTGCACCTGCTGCTGTAACCCTTGCTTGGCTGAAAATTCGTCCCCGCTGATTCACGGATTTTACCGCGATTTCGCGAAATTCGCGGATCGCGAAATCGCGGAAAATCCGCAAATTCGCCCGCGAAACGGATTTTACGCCCACCCGTAGTTCTATCATTTAACAGAAGCACAGACCTATAAGAATTGCACGGATAAGTGTGCTTTTATAAACTGTTAATGTTCATCCCGTCAATTATATGTATAGACTTATGTGTTTATCGTGTTAAATTGTTTAAGGAAATGAATCTGTGTCAACATAATAATGACTCAGGATTTGAGACTACGTTACAAATGTTTTTATGTGTTTCCTTTGTGTGTATCATATGTGTATGTGAAATGTATTATGTCAAATGTGTTCACAGTGTTGTTTTGTTATGTCTACAGCCCTGAAGAAGCCCGAAGTGTGGGCGAAATGCGTTGGCAGTATTGCAAAATGTGCATATGTAGTGCTGAGAAATGAGTAAAATAAACTAAGAATACAAAAAGAACGAATGCCTGTGTCATTGTGATTTCGCTGTCTTGCGGACTACCCCAAAGATACTGTTTGAATATCTCCATTTATGTGCCTCTCTTTGTTCACATGTTGTTATATTAAGGACCATTAATGGTGGCTGGTTCTCAGAGGTGGGCATTATTTGGAGATTTAATATTAATTAGCTGTGGTTTCTAGTACATTTAAAAACACAGGTAGTGGTGCTGCGTTCTGGATACCCTGCCAACAGTAGTTATTTACTTTGCACATGCAAGGCTACTACAGCACACAAAATAAAGGTTACAATAAACACAGATTTTAGTATTTCTTTTGGAAGTTCTACAGATTTTATGAAAGCAGATCCCTTATTTTTGAAGTTCAAAAACCCAAAACGTATGGAACCAAAATACCATGGAATAAGTATTGTCTGACAAAAATATTGTTTCTTAAATATTGTTTTCAAAAGTATTGCCCATTGAAGCTAAAAATAGAAAAGCTACAACCATAAATATGATATGTTTATGTCAAATGACATTTTGTAAAACATATTCTAACAAACCCCCATACCAAATTTCATATAAGCACCTTCTACGTCTGCCTCACAAGCCACCGCAGTTTGGATCAACTGGTTGGTTCTCAACAAAAAGAGACATCAGCTTAATAAGACTGGCATGGATGGCCATGGAATGTGTGCTTGCAGATCCACAATACTTATGCTGAACTGGGAATCTTTCAGTTTTCCCCTTTGTATTAAAAATCTTCAGGAGGCTTTACATCTTGTATTTTGCTTTACATGGGAGTTATTATCTTAGGGTGCTGTGTTACCCTCGTCTGTGTATTTTCTGGGGAAGACATTTGGCAGAAACTGGCAACAAACACCACTCAAGGTGAAGCTACCTTTTAAGCAATAAAGAAATTTGGTCACAAGTGTCATTTTTTGATAGAATCCTTGGTACTAGGCGATGTCAGAGTGTCTGCAATGCTGAGGAAACTGTCGGTAACTGGAAGAATGGTGGAGTCGTTGCTATGATAAGGAGCCTTGAAATAGAAAACCTTATTTCCATTCCCTACATTACCAATTAAACCTCAGCTGCAGAGGCTTTAGGAGCAGCTTTGATCAATATGTACTCGAAAAGCAAAGACATTACTTTTGCCTACATTACTTGACCTATTCACTACATGTTAATATACTTTGATATACTCTTTAAAACAGAACCCTGGCTTACGGGTAACTTTATTTCGGAACAGGCAGAGCTGAGACTTATTGAGTGTTGCATAATAAAAGCGTATCAAACTCTGAAAGAAGAGTAGAAGGGGCTATATTTCATTGGGCCTCATTACATGTTTCCTCCCTTACCAGTAGGAGCATTAGGCATCTAGAGAAGCGGAGGCTGAACATGAACCAGAGGAAGATGGGCACTTTCTCTTGAACTTTGTATTGACTGCTACTATTTGTACCTTTAGCACTGGCAGGAGAGTGACATTCCTGGCTGTTTTACCACTACCTATTGGCAGATCCATTGGGGTATCCAGTAGTGTGTCAGTGTGGGAACTACTACACTCTCGGTATGCCCTGACTCTGAGTTCAGCGGCATTGATAGTAGTTCCTCTCCTACCCACCATGCAACCAAGTTCCTTACCCTACAAACTCTGAATCCCAAGGGTTATTAGGCCATCATCTCGACCTATTCACTTTGTGAATTAAATACTTTGCTACCTACTGGTTCCTCAGTCCCTACAACAGTCCCATCCAAGCCATCACCAACCCATATTGGCACTCCCATGAAAGGAGTTATAAGAGACCACAAGACGGAAATAACGCGCCAACTCTGGCCAGAGATCCACACTTGATGTGCTGAATGGCAGTGAGCGTGAAAAGCAGAGCTCTTGATGGCCGTCTGCTGGAGTAGATACTTGTCTACATGACCTCTGAATACTAAGCATGAAGGCCATGTTGAAGTCGGGCATGGCGCACAATACCTTCATTGAACTTGTAATTTCTTGTCAATCACTTAAACAAATGTGGCGTTACTCCTCTATGTTATGACTGGTACAGCAAAGAACGTTTTTATGCATTTGGGAAACTTTTGATGTAAGCTCCATACAGCCTGACAACTATGAACCAAAGGGTCTTTGTAAGTGCCACTTCTTGCACCTGGTAACTCAGTTCACCTTCCTGTGCACTGCCCAAGTTGAGAATATTGGCCTGCCAGCCTCTAAAACTGCTTGTTGCCTTATATCTGTTATCATGTAAGTCAAATGACAATTAAGTGCAATGAGACCATAAGTGAAAAGAATGACTAAACTAAGCCTTAATTCTTTACCGCCACCCCTGGCTGTCTGCCATACACTTTGGGCATCATTATAATGCAGGAAGGTCAGACTACCGCCTGCTATTCCGGTGGTCGGGAGACCGCCCGACGAGCATGTGCTGGTTCGACCGCCGTATTTGTGTATGACCGCCGGGTTGGCAGTCAGAAAGTCAGCGGATCCACCGCAGCAGCATGGCTCAGACATATAGAAGGACTGCAGCAGATGCCGCCACAGTGCAGCCCCTTCTGCATGTCTGTGCACCGTGTGCGATGCACCATGTCGTACATGGCACACAGTGCATGGAGGTGGATGGTAGAACTACATGTGCCCCTGGGGCCACTTTTCAGTGGCCCTGATGGAGAGCGGTCCAGTTTGGTGCCCTCCATATCCCTTTCCCACCATGAAAAGGCTGTCGGAAAGGGATATTGTAATCCCAATGGCAAGGTGTAGCCTTGGCACTGCCGCCATGTTAGGACGCTGCTCCAACTGCTGCCCCTTCGAGATCTCTGATCCTGGCAGATGCGGCGGTACTGCATCTGACAGCTGTAGGTCCGATCACCAGCATCATAATGCAGTGGTCGGAACCGAAGGGATTTCGGCAGTCGGACCACCACCGATGGCCTGTCTGTGATTCGACCACCGGACATTCCAATCCAGCACTCTGTTCTCTGACACCCTCTTGGTATGCACATTTTCTTTATACCACTACTTTATGTGCACCTTCATAATATCTGTTTACTAACAGTCCAGCACCATTTACGACTCCACATGAGGCTAGATACTACACTGCTTGTGCGTGCATAGTGATTGGGTGAAGTTTAACTCCACCCTAAAATACACAACACTGCATGTAGCAAATAGCCTTTTTCAAGCCATGAATCATCTCTGCAACCATAGCATTATTTGTCTGCCTCATGAGAACACCACAATCTCTGCTTGATTTTGAAGACTGAATGGTCCAGACTACCCCTTTTTTCTCAGGACTTTACGTTGGTGGTGGCCATGTTAGGTTGAGCAGACGAAAGCTTCCTCTGATTACCTGGCCATCAGAGTAAGGGCATCAGACTATCTACCTTATTTACGGCCAATGGTCTAATGTCCTTTATTTATATTCATCACCATCAGGAATAACATGGCAGTGATTAACAGAAACATTGAAATAATGACCTCCCCACACCAAGAGAGAAACATCGTTTGGGTCTGGAGAATATTAGTTATTTGTTTTTTAAAAACAAACTCCCAAATATGGAGTTTGTTTTGAAATATAAAAAGTTTGCGGGGCTACTGTCAAAATCGAATGCAGCTTTCACCTGAACTTTTGGTACCTTCGGAGAAGGTGCAGTGACAGCGGTCCATCTGAAGGCACAGAAATTACTCCTGGACTGGTGGTGATCTCTAAATCAAATCACGTAGGACCGTCCTTGTTATAGTTATACACTAATTTGTGATACATGCATCAGAGTCTGTCTTTTTTATTCCTTAGGTTACATTTTTTCATGAAAACATGGCTTCCTGATGAAGGCACCCAGCCGAAACGAGCGTAGGAACGTATTTCCTAGCCATGCCTAAAATTGTACCTTATGATACGACAACTATGTGTCTTAAGAAATTTGAATAACTGAATGGTTGTGTCTTTGCACATTTTGATGTAAACAAATTGAATTGCATTGTGGTTATCAACTCTATTGTCTCACACCTATGGATGAATTTTATTGAAAACAAACTGTTAATTATTTTTTGATTATTCTGTATTTATTGCACTCTATATATATTTATAAAATTCCAAATAAAAAGATATTAAAACATAATTGGTTGACACACACGTAATTGATGACATGTATCCAACATATAGCATCCATGCCTAGGTCCACTTCATAGATTTCGTTCCTAAATGATGATATTTACAATTTAGATACTGACAGAAAACATACTGGTAGAGGTGCCCTTATAACCAGCGGTTTCCATGTCCTCATCAGCATTTATTGATAGTTCAAAACATTGTTTCATCGTCAAAAAATGCAGGCATAACATTTTTTAAAACATTTACAATTATTAAATAGTTAAAAAGACTTTTGACTAAAATCATAGTAAAAATTGCTTCAAATAGTTAAGATCGAGTATAGAAAACATATGAGCAGCTCATACTTTCATGAGGTAGCATATGTTTTACATCCAATTACACAAGCTGCACGCAATAATAAAAGAGGAGCCACTGCCCTCGGGCAATTTGAATCAAATAAAGGTGAGGAGACCTTGGGCATACGACATCTATCACTTTGCATCTGATTAACCAGGTCATGTACAAAAATCAATAATTTAGAAACAGCCACAACCACAGTCAAGATGGTGTTGCTTTTACATACCCTATGTGCTTCTCCTCTAGTGGGTAAACTCAGTGCCCTGCACATTGGAGCAATCCATTTATCCCTCGGTTTGCATAAAGTGGGCATAAAAACAAGAGGTGCTCCTCACTTTCATGTGCATTTTTATAATAAAAGCAGTATTCAGATCCCTGGTTAAGTTTCCTCCAATTTACGGTGAAGGCTGCTACGGTAAGAGACCCACACCTGAAATGGAGGAACAGTGAGGGAGCACAAACTGGGTGGATGAAGTCCATGAATTTTTGGCCTTACACACTGATTATGGAGGAGAAAGCCACTTGTTAGACTCCCTTGTGAGGATGGATGGTCCCTACATCTAGTGGCCTTCTTTTCCATCATCATTTTAACCAACACAGCGTCCTCTTCCTGAACAGATTGTGGCTCACTCCAGAATTTCTCAAGGCCCAACTCGCTCCAGTTCTTCTTGAACCCCCCACCATCCGCTTTTCCCCACTCAGTTGGCCTGAAGGCCATCCTGAAGGCTGTGCTTAACATGGCCCAGTTCATCAGTGCCCCAAATTTGGATCCAGTACAATAGAGGTCTAAACATCATCAAGGACTAGATCTTGTGGATCCCCAGATCCAAATGGAGCGGGATGAGCGGCATGCTCTTTCCTAGGCTCACCAGGCTTCTAGCAAAATTATTTTCTGCTCTGCTCTGTGGACTAGTGTTACAGTGCCCCCATAATTCCGTCCCATAGAGTGCAGTCTACCTCCCTTGGGCCTTGTAAATTTCCATTGCTGGTCATACTGGGGACCATGATGCTTTCTGGACAGCTTGAGTATAGCTCCGGCCTGCTGCTTTACAATTGATTTGTGCTTTCAATTCTGTGGGTCCCAGGATCAGAGTAATCCAACCTGGTGCCCAAATAGTCCAACTCTCAGACCCTTTCGAGTAATTCCACCCCCACCTTAATGACCCCTCTCGCCCTATCCTTCTTAGTGTACGTTGTGTATTTGGTTCTGGAAGTGTTCATTTCAAAGTCGAAATCACTGCAAAACTGATAAAAACTATCAATAAGCCTTTGCAGGCCCCTCCTAGTTTTGGACAGCAACAGCGTGTCGTTTGCAGAGAGGAATGCCGGTATATTTATTCCTGCAAAGGTAGGGAAATCATTGACATAGTTTGTTAAATAGGTAATACAATTCCTAATATAGAGAACAAAAAGGGTTTGGCGGGGACACAGCCCTGCCGGAAGCCTTGGTTGACTGGGAAGGCCTCTGTTAATCTTACTTTTGCAATATTCCCCTTCTGCAACAGTCTAATCAGGTGTAAGAGGTCAGGCTGCGTCATCAGCCCTGTGAGAATCTCCTGCAATTTCCCCCTGGGCACCAGGTCAAATGCGGCATGCAAATTAATGAATGCCACAAAAAGATCACCAAGGCCAGGTCCACCACCTTCAATTTAACCAGGAGGAACTGAAAGACCTGGTACTGGTCCTGGTCAATGGCACTGATCTCTCACCTCAATCCTGCCTCGAGCCCCGTCAGAAACTGTTTGTCCGTGCACTAGTCCTGCAAGCGCTCAAGGACCTGCTTGCAGAAAATCTTCTGAAGGTTGTCTAGTAAGTTGAAGGGGCGATAATTAGAGGGAACACCAGGGTCCCACTTTTTAAAAATCGGATGGATGAATAGCTCTTTCTGCGGCAAAGGCATTGGAGACCACATTGATGTAAGGCACCCAGACCCCAAGATCAGCTTTGAAGACTTCTGCGGTCATTTTATCAAGCCCTGGGACTTTCCCAGTTCAATAGAAACAAGAGCAACCCTAATGTCCATGTGAACATGGGTATCAAGTAAACCTTGGAGCAAGCATTCCCATGAAACTTATTTAAAGAAAACGATTTATATAGCAGAGATTTCTCTGGACTTAATCCATGCCAACATGAAATTTAAGCTTTTATCAGAAATGTTCTTCCCTTAACTTAATTCATATTGACATTAATTCAAAGAGAACCGCCATTATCTTATGGTATAATTCGGTTCAGCCGAACCAAATTGTATTTTTAAACAAGACAATATAGAGTCTTAATATTCATAAATATGTGAGTGATAAAGGATTTTTTGAGAAAATAAAGAACACCCCAAGTGAAGGAAACCAAAACCAAAAAAAAGAAAAAATGCAGTGGTCAATTGTATGAGCAGTTAAGGTATATTGGTTATTTCTTCAGAAAGACAGCCAATTACATTGAATAAAATGAAGTACACAGAGGGATTTCTCAATGTGTCATCAATACAAAAGTTCAGTCTGTCTTTTTTTGTTTGTCGACGGCGTTTCAACCCTTTATCCAATACTAGGGTCTCCTCAGGACTATGATAACCTCATCTTAAGTTCCTGCTATTGTTTGTGGCTGCAAGCTGTCTATGGCCATGATCTGCAGGTGCAGAAGCTGGGAGAGTCATTGATGCTGTCAGTATTAATAACAAGGGGTGTGGTCGCTCTCTTCTCTCTATATTATAACCATGCTGACTATCTCACTCCACAATCTTACATCCAAAAGGATATCATTAATTGTGCTACAATGGGAGCCTCCTCTAAAAGTCGATAGGAGGAATGTATCCAATGGGGTGTGTCTACTGAATACCCTAAGTAATAGTGAGGTCCACCACCTTTAGAGCTGCTCTTGACTGAGGCCTTTTTTGGGTAGGGCTGTGTCTGGGATACCCTACTTTAGGTTCCCATCTCTAGATAGACTAGCAGTGTGTCGGGTCTGGCACCCTCTTACTGTTGACTGAGACCCAGCGTTTGCTGCGGATGAACACTCAAATGGGGCTTGGACCCTTTTTACCTCAATCACAAAGTATTTGAAGCCAAAGTAGGGGTGTCCTCCCTTTCAAAAATGAATCAAAATTGCATCTATTCATTATTTGACATATGCTTCTTTATTTAATGTTGGGTCCTGTCTGTTTCTTGTCTGGACAGTGGGTAAGTATGTGGCGGAAAAGGGCAGGTCACTAAAGGTAATAACAACACAATCACCCCTGAATAACTTGGGTAGTGGCCCCACCCACGAGACTCTCCTGACCATCAATATGTGCCTGGCATCTTGAGAGAACTAGCCAGCATGAATACATAGCCAATATAGTGTTGTATTCCTTAGTTGCACAAACGTTTTCTCTATTTCCTCTGCTAGACATGGCATATTAGATAATATGGCAATGTGGGGGCAGGTGTCAGGAGGCAGGTTCAATGTAACTAGCACACACCTCTGCCCTAGGGCCCTGGATAAGCAAGATACTTTTCTTGCCCCCCTCCTCGACACCCGCCAATTAGACAGATCAGCAATGTTCCGCTCCTCCTTGTACACTGGATGGACGTTTAGGGTTCATGCCAAGTGATCATGAGCTGTAGGTCAGCTACTGGCGCACGGTCCCCCCCTTAGGGGAGGTAACCTTGATGGTAGGTGGCAAATTGGGTGATTCTGGCATGTCCTGCTTGGCAGTCACTGCATATGTCATACTCTTTATTGCCGGCTCAATCACACCCAGGTGCTGGTAGATTGGCTCTAAACTCTCCCACACCAATGCGATAAGTTTATTACACAGATCCTGAGTACCTGCAGGTCTCCACCTTCCCCTGGTTCACGGGACATAGTCTCTTGGCTTTAGAGATCGCAGCAGCACTTTCCCCTTTGCCCCATGTCTCTTTTGCGGTTCCAAGGCTAGTAAAAAGGAATGGCTCTCCTTCCACTTACTCAGTTGTAGCCACATACACAACGTGAGACTGGCTAGACTCAACTTTTGTGTTGGAACTAGGTGCTTTGGCTTCCAGTGGGGGCCCCGGCCTTGGACTGGTGGGGTACCTGATCTTGCGGAGTATCAGCCCAGTGTTGGACGGAGCCAAAGAAAGTCAACGCTCCACCAATACATTAGTTAACTAATCCCACTGCTTTCTTAATAAACCCATTCAGGGTGGCCCCAGGCTCAGCTACTTTCCACCTCCCCATGTCAGTCGATGACCACTATATTCAGTACACAGGTGCAATAGCAAACAGTTGCAGGAAAGACAGTACCTTTGTGCTGATCAAGTTAGAACAGCGCAGACCACACTGCCAAGGGGGGGTGGCCTTGCCCTGACTCTTCCTAGCACTGACGGGTGCAGGATGGGCCTGCCCTTGTCCCGAGCTTTGCCCAGGCATGCCTGTGTGTGTTCCACACAACGGAAACCAGGGCAGCGCTTTATAGCACAATGCTGTACTCCTGCCCCAACGAGGGATGTTGGTGCCTCCTGGCATTAGGGAGCCTGGGGCTTGCAGTCCCCACAACCAGCTAGCAAAACGGTATCCATGTCACCACAAGTTATCCCATATCATTATTGGGCGACCTTTAAATATGACGATAATGACTTGGGGAAACAGTACCACCCCTTTGGGCTAATACTGTCTTATTGAAGGGTATGTTCCACATGAACTCTTACCACCTATGGTTGCCCCTCTCCCTAGAGTAATAGTTATCTCAATTTGAGGAAATTTAAAATATATTCAGAGTTAGAACATCACTTGCCTGAGTTATGCTCTATGGAAAATCAAGTAGAACACATGAAAGTGTTATAAAACTACATGAAAGGTATTATGAAATTAAAAGGGCCAATTAGAAAGTGGACATTATTGAAGTTTTGAATATTGTGAAAGATTTGTTTGCAGTCATTGAAGAACTTCAACTCCCCCTTCTACGACTACCTTGGATGATTTGGTAATAATCTGGAAATGTAATTTTAGACAAATCTCTCAAATGCCCTTGCTAGTAAAAATCAAGGGTTGGGCTGCAGAAGTATAGCTACCATGGATGCCAATTTATGGAAGTGGAAGTGAGATTATACACTCTTTGACGACCTCCCCACACTGGGATAACATCACAAGCATTGGCTGCTTGCCCCTCTCTCTGTCCCCAAAATGCCTTTTGTGTTGTCATAAGGGGCAGTGGGAGGTAAATTACTATAACCTACAGATGATAAACAGGAGTATCAAAGCCCTGTTTTATTTTAGGTCCGGTCACTGACTTCTTAACCCACTGACCACAGTGGCTACCCCTTAGTGGCATATATGACTGCTCCCATGACTGGTAATTTTTTGGAGTGTGACTTGGGAAAGAGAGATAAATGTTTTAAACGTGGCATGTCTGAGAATGGACACTGGATGAACAGCAACATGTAACATCCCAGTCCAGCAAAACTGGAAATTTTGATTGTCAATCAAATGACAAAACTCTGGTCCACTGCTTTTTGGTATACATCCATTGGGTGTTCCTCTTTTCTGTTTGTCAAGTGTGGAAGTTGGGTGTGATCATTTACACGTATTTATCTTTATGCCGACAAGTGGGAAGAGCAAAACACACAATATGAAGGATGGAATGTTGCACAATGGCAAAACATTCACCCACAGTCACAGATCTAGTTTTAATCCATCGTTATTTTGCTCACCAAGCCACCCCAGTTCAGACATGGCCATATGCAAATCAGTCTTGACCCTGTGCCTCATGGGAACAGTCCAGACCGAACTGCCAAGCCATGTCTTCCCTGGACCGGAATCAAGCATCCTAGGACCGGTTTCTGGCTATCTGCCGTCTCAGGCCAGGATAGCTTGACTCCAGTGGCGTAGTGAGCACGGGACCCACGTTTGGGCATACCCTTTCCACAAAGGGTGAACAGCAAAACACACAATATGATGGACGGAATGTTGCAAAATGGGAAAACATTCACCCCCAGTCACAGATCTGGGTTTAATCCATCGTTATTTTGCTCACCAAGCCACCCCAGTTCAGACATGGCCATATTCAAACCAGTCTTGACCCTGTGCCTCATGGGAACAGTCCAGACCGAACTGCCAAGCCATGTCTTCCCTGGACCGGAATCAAGCATCCTAGGACCGGTTTCTGGCTATCAGCCGTCTTCAGCCAGGATAGCTTGACTCCAGTAGGAAGAGTCACAAGAAACGCTTCTATCTACTCAAATTCTGAAACACTTCACGTGTTTATTGTTGTCCGAGAAGAAGACAGTAGTTCATGTATTTACAACAATTTGTCTCGACTCCTTCAGTGTGCTTAACTTGGTCTTCCCAATAGTCAGTTACAAGTTGAGAATTCTGCTCTCATTCTGATGAGATTGGGCATGTATGACCTTCCAAGTCCAAATGTACAATGCAAAAGGTGAAAAATGAGCGAGGAACCAGGCTTGTGTTCATCAAGCTCACTAGATATGCACTGGGAATAATTTATGGTCTGAAAAACCTTCTGAAATGGTCATATTACAGATTAATCTAGGTGGGTATTGTCACTGATCCCTTTCTTCCTTTAGTGGCAGAAAAAATTGAATAAACTTGTTCTGTGCATTTGAAGTTCGGAGAAAAATCTCCAAATTACATGAGCATTGACGACTTTGTGTTTCTCAATTTAATTTGCATAAATATGTAGTGCAAATTAACGGGTACCCAAAATAAAGAGTACTAACAAAATGACTTTATTCACATTTATATTAGTTACTTAGCAGGGGCAAAATTGGAAGCCTTGGAGCAGAGTGATATTGGGAGAACTTTGAGTTAAAGCACTGTGGCAGGTTCTAGTACGAGATCTGATGAACAAGTGTATTATAGGTGTGTATTATAGGTGAAAATATAACATGTAAAGCACTTGGTTTTGGAATGGGTGGAACAATACAAAAGGAAGTAAGCAAACTAATTAAACAGATGATTCAGTAAAATGTTGGGGTAAAAAATTTAATTTTATGAAAACGCAGGTTTTTTTTTTTTTAAAACTAGGAAAACTTACACCTCAACAATGGAATAGTACATTGAAATGACACTGAGTCAAGTAAAACCATGCAGATGAAGATGAAATATGGGAATAAGGAATTTCAAGAAGCATGTGTTTAGGTATTTTTTAAAAGAATAAGTGGTAATAATCAGAAACTACATAGGGATAAGCAAAAAAAACATATAAAGGACAAATTATTCTCAAAAGGTATTTGCCATGTGGATTATCAAAATGAATGTCAAACACATTTTTGTAGCACGTTTTTAGCTACTATAAAGGGTAGATATTTGCTTATAGTTGGTCTTTTTGACAGAATAATTTTGTGACTCAAATTTCTGATACAGATATTTTACATCGATATGGAACATCCTACAGTTTCATCAAAAGAGTCCCCTGAGGGAGAATTTAAGGGAATCAAAACCAGAAGATTTCTGAAGAATGAGATGTGATCTGCACAGACACCAAAAGGAGCAACTGTGCTGATGTGCTTTGATGTTCGCAGGCCTAACTAGTTCTTCCTGCAGATCTGTGGTGTATCTGTTGTATGTGTTTTTACCAGACAGGTCCAGGCCCTTCCATCACCACCTTACATTGGCGGCTCCTCCACTAAGGCGGAGGAAGTTGCCCCACTGATCACTGAGCAGTGGAAAAGAAAATGATAATAAGAAGACGTTATTATCATTTTATTTTCCTATGTGACTCGGGCGGGCTGGCTGGCTTGCACTCCCTCCCTACATGCGCATGACACTTTGACCGGCCAAACAGTCATGCGTAGTTGCAATGTTCTCCATGGGGCAGTGTTGCACCGCCCCATGGAGAACATGCCCAATCTCCCCAGGCACTGCCTGAGTAGCCAAACAGTCCACTCAGACCAATTACGACGCTGCTCCTGCAGCGTCATGATTGGCTGGCAGAGTCAGGTAGCCTGGGTGCTTCCAGTGCAGGCTGCAGGCAGCAGCTGGCAAGAGGGCAAGAAGACGGAGGAGAGGCATGCGGCGGAGGCGGCGGCAAAGCAGGTAAGTTTATTTTTTTCATCTTTTCATCCCCCCCCCACCCCCCCCCCCGCTTCACCATCCCCGTTCAGAGGCAGCCACCACTGCCGCCTGGACAACTCTCTCCGTCTCCCAGTGGTGAACTAGTTTGCTTAACAAGAACTGGGATGTTTTGCTTTGTGGTCCTGCTAAAACACTGCAATCTGCCAGCTGCCCATACCGTGAGTTGTGGTTCCTTGTTAGTTTTGCAATCCTTGCTTTTTTTGTCTAGCTGATTCATTTGTCCCAAACCAATGATTTTCTTAACAAATGGATGCGTTTTTTTTAATACAAATAATACAAACGTGAGGAGTGAAGTATCTTGATGCAACAGTTTCGGGCAGTGGTTCTTGACCTGTGGTCCAAGGACCCATAGAGGTCCGTGAATGTTTTACAAATATAAATAATATTAGAATTACTGAATCCAAAATGAATGAAGTATATGCAAATAAAGAAGACAAAAATTACAATTTAAAAACGTTTTCTATATTTTATTGTAAATTACACAACCTATTTGAATATTTAGGCATGTGTTTGGTGTATGCTTGTCTTTGTATTTTTGTGTATCGTTTTGCTGTCCAAATCATACAAATTGCTCAGGCCGGGTGTCCATGGATTCCAGTAATTATTCATTGGGAATCCACAGGAGTGGAAAGGTTAAGAACGTCTGGCCTAGAGGGTTACATTCAGGGCAAAACAAGGTCGTAATCTGCCTTGTCTGCCTGTGGGCTGGTAAAATCCGTCCTGCCCTAGTGACATCCATCCCTGTAGCTGCTCGGCTGCTTGCTCTGCCCGCTGCAGCAGCCCTACTGTCGTTATTTACGCCATTTCTGGATTTTCAGGGGAATGGAAAATAAATAAATAAAAGTGCAAGGCCCATTAAAATCGGAGCCTGTCCAAAACATAAACGCGTCTGACACCAGTCGTTGTTGGCACCGCTCCCACCCAGGGGCCAGCGGGGCAGAGCGAGCATTAAATGTCACTCTTTACTCCGGCCCCCCTACTACGCTTTTCCTAAACTGTTTGGTAGGCACACTTGTCATATAAATCCAGATATAATTCTCTCTTTTTCTGTACAGGTAAAGAAAATAAACGTGTAAAGGCAGTTACTGGGAGGCAGGCTTAGGGACTGCTTTAAATTCACCCCTTATTGAGTCTGGGCTGAAAATCATTCAATTCTGCTGAGGACACACAGGCAGAGTGTATATAAATATCTCGGGCTCTCCAGATAGCCGGCAGATTTATTCCGCTGCCAAGCCTGCAGAAAATTGACTTGTTTCATGGAGGCAGGCTATTGACACATTACCGCGAGGAGGGTTAAGAGAGAAAGAAGCGAGACCGGCTCCCCTCTATTATACGATAATGTAATCAGCAGTGTGGGAAATGGCTGTGGGTAAAATGGCATCACTGACATTTATATTAGAGGATATTGATGGCAGGAGCTGTGCCCGCATCTATCCTGCCTCTCGCTTCCCGGGGATTGACACACAGGCGCTTGTTGGCTGCCTTTCCTCCCCAGCTCCTTGGGTTCCGCGCGCTCCGCCTGTCCTCGCGCCTCCGCCTTCTCTTTCACTTGCCCCCTCTGTTGCGCGCCCCTGTGCCGCCTACTCCATCCCCGCAGATCTCTTCCACCCTGTCTCACTCCCGCGGACACATATTCCCCGCAGTTGTCTCACTTCCCTCTGTCATATTTGCTCTTTTCGACCTCCTCTTCGTTTTCTTCCCTTAGCCCGTTGTCCCCTCATACTCGTGTTTTGTCTCATTTTCTCACCTTCCTTTAGGTTCACACTCCTTCTTTCACTAAACTGTCCTTCACGTGCTCTTCCTCTAAGTCTTTATCACCCTGCCCTTTATTTCTATTTTCACACCATTGCTTCCAGTAGGGTAACGTTAAATGACAGGGGGCCCTGAAGAGGGGCCCACGAGTCTCCCACCTCACAAGTAAAATGGCCTTTGGTGGAATGGGGCGGAGGGATTGGTGGGGAGGGGGGGGGGGCATGCGCCCCAGGGGCCACAGTGACAGGTATTACCTCCTGGTTACCTCATTATTTCAACCCCGCTTCCCAAACTGCCTCTGAAGACATTCCCCGTTTAATTCCCCATCTTTTTTTTTTTTTTGGGGGGGGGGGGGGGGGGGGGGGGGGGCTGTCCTACTTCCTCCATTACCATGCCATATTTTACCCTGTGTCGACACATGCCTTCCTAGCCCTCTTACTCTCTACACCTCTCCCGTCGTCTCTTCCCCTGTCCTTCCCACTCGGCATGCTCTTTAGCGACCGTCCGCCTCTCTCCTGCGGGCCTCCTCTCTCCCTCTCTCTCTCCCTTCTCTCCCCTTCGCCCCCCCCCCCCCTTCTTAGCTGGCGTGCCTGCCGCTGTCACAGCAGATAGGTAATTGAAAAATGGATCTCACCTTTTCAGCAAACAGGAGTGGTGCAGGCAATTACTGCCGGGGTTACCTACTCAATCTCGGGCCACGTCTCCGAGAGAGATTCAGAGGAAATTGGATTTTACATGGATGTTTTATTCTGGCGAGGCTTTAGTATAAATACCGGCGGGGAGCCTATGCGAGGATGAAGGGGGCATGGGGTGGGGCTGAATGAGGTGCTGGACAGAGCCAAGCGGGCCCATTGCTCTTAATCCTGCCTCAAGCCTTCAGGTATATTCATCTTGGTGTGTTTGTATATTTATTTAATACTGTAATATAGTACCTCACAATGTCTAGCACCTTCTTCAAAGCGCTCAGTCATGCGGCCAGATATAAAAACACAACATGATTTAAGGGCTGGCAAATTAGGGTGGCACACGTTTGTTTTAATTATAAGTGCTGACAGAGTTTACGTCGCCAGATATAGTGCCAACCAGAAGCGCGCATTTCCTTGTAGGTCTGTCAGCTTGGTTCTCGGTTTGCGCTCGCCAAGTCGCAGTTCCTATTTTTCACATAAATACATCCCGGAGAACATGAGGCCTTCTTGCCTCAAGGTGTTTGACGGGCGCGGAGTTCACGATAACAATGCCTTGATTCAGTAAGTGGGGAATCTGCTTTTGGTAAAACGCTCTTGAGAAAGGTTAAAGACATAACGCGATCGACTTGCTCGAGCTGTTAGGCCTTTGCTGCGACGCAGCATTGCATGGAAGATATTGTATCCGCTGCGCGGAGGAGGCATCCCGCGGGAGCCCGGGACTGCGAGAGATAACTGAGCTAGAGAAATGTCAAAGGCAGGTTCCCTTCCCCATCATCGCCCAGGAGTCTGCTGACGCCGGTGACAGCAAGACTAATGGGCAGGCAGAGTCTGCATGTGCAATGTGCAGCCCGGCTCTGCCGCTCCACCAGGGGTCACTGTACCAGAGAGGGGTGCGCCACCCGCTGAGGAGCTAATAGGAAGTGGCGCGCCGGTATCATCATAGCAAGGTAAAGGTAGCTCCGAGAAAGCCAACAAGTCAGGGCCGGCATTTGGCATGGGGAAGCTGGTCCCAGGCCCAGGGCGCCAGTCTCAGAGGGGCGAAAAGGACCCCACGTTGCTGTTCGGAGATCTTATCAGCAGACTGCGGGCGGTCTGGCTGCCTTGAGAACAGAAGGATTATCTCTGTCTCTAAAGTAACGGCGCAGAAAAATAACAGTGAACGCGAGGTGCAGTGTATATTTACACGCACACTTAGCAAACTTGGAGGTATTAGCTGAAAATAGCTGACTTATAGCAGCACCGTGGATTCAGTCCATTCTTTGATTTTAAAAGATACTCTGTTTAAAGTGGGATATTATTAGTTTTAATCCTGAGGAAGGTTTTTGGCTTGGAATAGTTTAATGCCATAACCGAAACGCGTCGATGCATTATTAAGTGGAGATACACTGAGTAATTGAACAAAGAAACTCCTTTGATTGTGAACCTTAAACATACAACCTGAAGTAGGATTCAACAATCTTGAAAACCTGTGTATTCTCCTCTTTTTATTTGGAATTATTTTCCTTGTATATTGTCCCATTTTGTTTGTATATTTATTCATGATGTCACATAATGATTTTTACATTGTTTTAAATCTACCAAAATAAAATGTACGTTTTTTGCATGACTGTATCATGTTTATCATTTTCTGCTTCTAGTTTGTGGTATTGAAACTATTTGTATGCATGCATGTTTAGTTCCGAATTGTGGTTAGCCTATAAGTTCACCCAAAGGTGAAACTTTATTGACAGTCCATATTATCTATCAAATCGGGATCCCCAATTGATCCTTGCCCCCCTATGCTGTTACAAGCCATGGTGCATACGGCCAACCCCATTATTAATGGTATCCTCAATTCCTCACTTTCCTCTGCCGAGATTCCGTTGGAATGGAAACTCGCAGCAGTAAAGCCGCTTCAGAAGAAACAACTAGCAGGCCAACAACTCTTTCGAATCTACGGCCAATTTCACTTCTCCCGGTACTATGTAAGCTATCGGAAACATTTGTCAACAGGCAGCTTACTGTTGTACAGTGCTTAGCTCTCTCCTCAGGCTGGCACTCTAGATTGCTGTGGGGGTTCCTGGTTCTGGAGCTCTCCTGTGCCTTGTTGGCAGTTGGAGCTCTGGCCAGATGAGGGATGGTGCTACTTGCTCTGTGCTGCATTAAAGCTATTCTTCATAAGTACTTACTCGTTGGATCTCATTTGTACTTACAACACTTACCACGTTTCTGGAGGACAATAACATATTACATACCAATCAGTCGGGCTTTAGAGCCCAGCACTCAACAGAGTCCGCCCTCCTGTTTATGGTAGAAACCCTACGGGCTGCCATGGATCAGGACAAGAAGGCTGTCTTGATTTTATTAGATTTATCCGCGGCCTTTGATACAGTTTCACATGCTATCCTTATAGATCGCCTAGCAACATATGGCATAGCAGGAACCGTATTGGAGTGGTTTAAGAATTTTCTGAAACATAGATGTCAAGTGACTACCCTAGGACAGTTCTGCTCAGAAGAAAAAGCTCTGACGACAGGGGTGCCACAGGGCTCTAGTCTGAGCCCAACGGTTTTTAATCTCTACATGGTTGCCCTGATCAAATTAATTGTGTCCTTTAAGTTCAGTACCATCTCTTATGCGGACGATACGCAGCTGATCCTAGTCCTTGACAATGACATGATGAATGCTGAAGAAAATCTTAAAAACTGTCTCTTAGCCACCTTTGAATGGATGAGAAACAATCACCTGAAATGTAACTTGGGTAAAACAGAAATCTTGCCATTTGGACAACAAAATCTGTTTGTCCCATAACAATGGTGGCCTGAGGATGCTGAAGCGCCCCCAAACACAATTAGTGCTGCCCGTAATTTGGGAATTAAGTTCGATGACACTCTGTCTTTTAAACAACAGGCATTGGCTGTGGCAGGCACCTGTTTAAACATCATAAAGGGATTGAGAAAATTCTTTGACCTTCTCCCTCTGGCAGCAAGACGAACGGTGGTGGTTGCATTAATAACATCAAGATTGGACTATTGCAACAGCCTATATGCGGGATTGAATAAAGCGGTCCTACACAGGCTGCATATGGTCCAGCATGCAGCCTCCCGCTTAGTGCTTAGATGGCCCAGGAAGTCCTCTGCCTTGGCAGCGCTTTATGCTCTCCATTGGCTACCTATTCATAAGCGTATCTTGTTTAAAATACTAGTCATCACCTTTAGGGCCTTTCATTCTCAAGGTCCTAAATATCTCCAGAAAGGTTTCAGTCGTTACTGTCCATCACGAAACCTCAGATCCTCTAACGCTAATCTGCTTACCATCCCCAAGTTTAGGCTTGCTACCAAGGGAGGGAAATCCTTGGCAATGATTGGGTCCAGGGCCTGGAACAAACTCCTCTCCCAACTACGCCAAATCCCTTCTGAAACACGTTTCAGATAATTACTTAAGACCTGGATATATAGTCTTACGGCCACAGCGTGCAAAGCGTTAGTGTGAGTGTTGGACCCCACGGACAAGTGCAGTTTTTGATCAGCTTTTTCATCTGTTCTGGTCTTTAGCGCCAAGATGCTCCTTGGAGTGATAGGTGCGCTATAGAAATGTTTCTTTACATTACATTACAAGTGCAGAATAGTCAGGGGCTAACACAGGTCTGTACTACCTCTGTGGTGCATGGGTTTCTGTTATGGTACCTTTTAAAGCACACACTTCACAGCTCAGCTGGTAACTCCTTTCCAATACCACTCAAAAACAATAAATCTGTGTCATCAGGAAATGTCCAGTGATTCCATTAATCAAAGCCAATACCGTCTTCTGAGCTCCATTTACATTTCTTTCAGGTAATCAGGCCCCTGGCAAGAGGGCTTGTTTATGTCTGCCCACCTTCTGTTACACAGCACAGAAGACTCCCTGCCTTACACTTCAGCTGAAGCTTTTCAGTACTCGGAGTTAACCGTCCCAGGACAGTTATCTTTCGACAGAAGTAGGGGAACCTTTTTCCTTAAATTAAAAAAAGTTTGGGGGGCGTGGCTTGGATGGCAACGAAGGCGGTCGCTTAAGTTCGAGTGCTCCGCAACCCCGGGATTAAGAACGGCGAAAACAACCAGCGATAACCCTCGGTCTCCCGCACAAAACGGCAGAGGCTGTAGGGGAACACTCGGAGCAGCAGATGGAGAAGGCCTGAGTGAGCAACAAACGGCGTAGCAACCAAATAACCCCACTTTTCGGTACACTGAAGTGAAACCCAAGATGGCGGTGTAGTGAGGAGACAACTCAGCCACAGCGACCAGAAGTAATAAGGAACATCCCAGTCAGAAACAGCGGGACAAAGTGGCAGAAACGGTCGGAGGACCACAGGCAGCAGAGGCGGTGACGGCCACACGGCGAACCGGACTGGCGCGCACTAAATAATAATTATCCAACCTGAAGGCAAACTAGGCGGCCATCTTGATCGCTAGGCAGAGCGCAACGAAAGGCGCGGCGGTCAATAGAAGCAGTCTCAGCACCGGACACTTACCAAGCGAGAAGGTGGGAGGTGAGCAAGCGAACTGCAGGCGGCCTGCAGGCGGCCACACACAAAGGCAAAGGTGGGTGGCGTAGCTCGCAGCGAAGGGTTGAACAAGTGAAGCAGCGGGGCACCCCCCGAAAGTGGCAGCGCGAGCGCACGAGAGCAACTCCTGTAGTGGCGCAGAGAAGCACTGTCCGCCAAGCATCAAGCGGAGAGCAGCCTGGGCAGCGGCCGGCGAAAACAAGAAAAACCGAGGCGGTGCACATTGTGAACGGCAAACAAAACGGCGGCGGCCATCTTGGGAAGGGCAAAGAACGCCGCGGAGGTAGCTGAGGCAACGCGCCTAAGCAGCAGCGCGAGCCGAGTGGTGCAAGTAGCACACGGGAACGGAGCACTACTGGCCTCTCAGTAGGCGAACAGCCACAGCAGTCAGTAGCACACCTTAAACCTTAAATCGACAAAAGGAGAAGTGGAAAAAAAAGGCGGCGGCCATCTTAGAAGGGGCAGTCCCACCAGCAAGCCCAGAGGGAACACGAGCGCGGAGGCGAGAACAAACAATGCAACCACATCGCGCACAGGGCAGCGCTAGCCGGAAGGTCCGCTAACAATTGTAGTCCATCGAAAATCGGGGCGCATCAAACGGCAGCCGGGGATCAGAAGGCTCAGCCAGGAAAGAGGGAAAGCGGCGGCCATCTTAGGAGAGCCAATCCCTTCCAGACCACATAAGGCCGCAGTGGCAAACCACCAGCACACCGCAATTAAGGCAGCACAAGCAGGACACATACAAGCCCTAGGCGACGACGCTCACGGGGGGTAAAGGCAGCGTGCCCCAAGGCACACAGGGAAGGAGGGCTGCAGCGGGAAGCAGAACACAAAGGTAAAGAGCGCGGTGGCCTAAAACTGTAAGTCAGTACCAAGCTCTGGAAGGCAGCCCTGGCGTCCGGGAAAACAAGAACCAGGTCAATAAAGTGGCCGAGCAGGTTCAATTTTGGCAACACTGCAAGGACAGGCACAGCCACGTATATCAAGAACGCTACACCAAAGGAGGTACAGCCCACCCTGAAAAAGAAAGAGAAACTGTCCGTATACCAAGAGAGAAGAGGTCTAGAGATGCTGAACAGTGATATAAAGAAGATAAGGAAAGACCTGGACTCTCCGATCAAAATGAAAGACCTGAAAAACACAGAATCTGCGTTGGACCTACTCGTCAAGAAAATAACGGAAGCTAATGACCTGGCCAAGGCCACAAAGATCTCCATGGACAACGTCCAGCTAGAACTCACAGCCATACGTGCAGATCAAAACAAGATAGCGACTAGAGTAGCGGAGACTGAGAAAAGGATTAGCGACATAGAAGACAAATCAGGCATCATGGAAAAGGACATTTGCTACATCTCCAAGGTCTCCAGCGAAGTACAGAGAAGGCTCGCGGAGCAAGAAGACAAAAACCGGAGGGGGAACATCAGGATCCTGGGCATACCAGAGGACGAGGAGGAGGGGGCAGGCTCCTGTGCAGCACTACTTGAGAAACTGATACCTAAGCTGACCGGCATAAAATTTGAGAAAGCCTTGGAGATTGACAAAGCCTACAGAATCCCCGCCACAAAACAAGTGCACATGAAAGGCCCAAGAACGATCATATGCAAACCACTAAGATCCAGCCACACCGATGCCATCTTCGCCTTTGCACGCAGAGGCCAAACCCCTACCTGGAAAGGCAGAAAGATAATCTTCACCCAAGACCTTTCTAGAGGCACGGTGGAAGCAAGGAAGGGTTTTCTTGCACTAAGAGACTCCATGAAAAGAGCAAGAATAACTTTCAGCTTTGTAGGCCCGGCAAGAATGAAGATAATAGATGGCCAGGACATACGTATGTTCGACGACCCAGCAGAATTACGCAAATACCTCAGGAAGCCAGAACAAGAAGAGATGGAACAGACGAACCCCGGCACAGCAAAAAGAAGAGCCTCCTCAGACAGCTCAGGGGCGGAAGACAAAGGGGCAGCAGGTGGCAGATAATACCCAAACTCAGGAAGCAACAGTTAACCAGAAGAGAATAGAGACCACCTCATCAGAAGAAGGAACTACCTCACCAAGAGGACTAGGTCGAGCGGTTAACCCAGGAACACAAGACTTTCATGCCATGCAGGGTGTCATCGAACTCAGGGAACATAGACTACCTCACACAGAAAACAAAGACTCTGTACACTGGAAGACTATATCCGTAACATAAGACGGCGGGATCAGAGAACACCTCATCAGAGGAAGGATCTGCCTCACCAAGAGGACTAGGTCCGCGGAGGACATAGGAACACACAAGACTCTCACGCCTGCTAGGCGTCATCGAACTCAGGGAACAAAATCTACCTCACACAAGATCAAGGACTATGCACACTTGGAAGGCTATATCCTTTACATAAAACGGCGCAGCACGGAGGGGGCACCATGAGGTGTTTCAATTGCTTCATATGAACCCGGGGGAGCGGAGGGCGGGAACCTTTTGCTGTCGCACGTTTACAGTACGTTGACAGGGGGGAGGGGGGCGGTAGGGGGGGAGGGGGTGAGGGTAGGGGGGGAGGCCATGTAACACGGACAATCTTAGCCTGGTGGAGGCACTACTCTTTCTTTCTCTACTTCCCTATTTCCACACACAACCCACCATCCCATCCCACATCCCAGGGGGGCACCAAGATCACGGGGCAGCTGGCAAACAAACACAAACCGCAGAGCAGAAACGAAGATCCCTCTCTAAGGCAAAGCGATAATACGAACACACCATGATGTCACCTGACACTAGCGGCCAGGCACAGATAGCCTCGGACATTAAAATAGTGTCTCTTAACGTCAAGGGCCTCAACCACCCCGTCAAGCGACGGAAAACATTAGAATACCTAAACAGACTGAAGGCGGACATATACGTCCGCCAAGAAACTAGAGTGTCCGAGAAAGACGCCAGCAGGCTCAAAGCCAACTGGATTAGCGAGGTGCTGTGCTCACCGGCAGTCAACAAAAATGGAGGAGTCATTACCATAATCAGTAAGAAAGGGAAATTCCAGGTGCGCGACAATAACGCAGACACCAAGGGGAGAAGGCTGATCACATCTATTAAAAGAGGTGACGAAATAATACACATAGCAAACATATATGGACCAAATACGGCCGACAAAAGATTCTGGGAGGACCTAGAGAACGAACTAAACAAGATCTCACTGGGCGAACTACTAATCGCGGCAGGGGACATGAACCAGGCAATGGATAATGCCATAGACAGACATCCACACAGACCCAGCCACTCATCACAAGAACAGAACACACTCAAAAACCTAAGCACCAAACTCGCACTAGCGGACCCGTGGAGGCTACAAAACCCCAGTGCCAGAGAATACACCTTCTACTCGCACCCCCACAACTCTTACAGCAGGATAGATTACATACTCATGTCCGACACACACACACACTTGACTAACACAACTGAAATAGGGCACATAACAGTCTCAGAGCATTCACACATATCTCTCTCACTAAGTGGCAAGCACAACGAAACACCAAGCAGGAGGTGGCGCCTCAACAGTGACATACTCGAGAACCCCGCCAACATTACCGAAATAGAGGCAGCGATCAAAGAATACCTCCTGTACAACGACACAGAGGACACAGAGGCAGCAACATTGTGGGACGCACTCAAGGCAACAATAAGGGGAAGACTCATCAATATTAAAGCACGCATGAACAGGGGCAGGAACAAAAACATCAAAGAACTAGAGGAGCAGATTAAGGACTTAGAGAGGAATCACACAGCCAATCTAAGAGACAGGAACACACTCACAGCACTAACAAAAAAAAAATATGAGCTAAATAGAATCTTAAGCGAGAGAGCCTCCACATGGATCAACAAATACAAATCCATTAACTTATGCTCGGCCAACAAAGCAGGGAAAGCCCTGGCTGGGTACCTAAAAGCCAAGCAAAGGCAACACGTAGTAGCAGCAATCACTGACGCCGACAACAAGACACACACAACCAGCAAACAAATCCTCGAGACTTTCAGGAAGTTTTACAAGGACCTATACACAGCTGATGCCTCACTGGAGGCAGACGGCGGAGCTAAACTGCTAAAGAAGCTCGAGCTACCCAAACTAAGCGAAGAACAGAGAGAGGCCTTAGACCAAGGTATAACAAAAGCAGAAGTAAGGATGGCCATAGATGCACTAAAACCGAACAAAGCCCCAGGGCCGGACGGTTTCACAGCTGCTTTCTATAAACAATTCCAACCGTTACTCAACGACACCCTAGTCAGAACTTTCCAGGCATGCGCGAATAAAGGCAATATGACTGACTCAATGGCAGAGGCAAACATTATTGTTAACCCCAAGGAGGGGAAAGACCCCCAGTTCCCACGTAACTACAGACCAATCTCCCTAATCAACGTGGACTGCAAAATCTACGCAAAAATCATAGCAGCAAGACTAAACACATATCTCCCCTCGCTCATTCACAAAAATCAGGTGGGCTATCTGAAAAACAGACTCTCGCAGGACAACACCAGACTGCTATGCCACCTAATCAATCGCACGGCTAGCAGTGCGGAGAAGGCCGTCATGATCGCATTAGATGCAGAAAAAGCCTTTGACAGAGTCTCATGGCCCTTCCTGAACCAGTGCATGCTCAAGTTTGGACTGGGCGAGAAGTACAGGGGAATGATCATGGCACTCTATAAAAACCCTAGGGCTCGAGTGGTGGTGAATGCAGCCACATCGGACACATTCACACTAGGCAGGGGAACAAGGCAGGGTTGCCCCCTCTCACCAGGGCTTTTTCTGCTGGCCCTGGAACCACTCCTCCACATGATCAGAACAAACCCCCGGATCTCGGGGGTGCAGATAGAGGGGCAAGCCTTCAAGCTAGCTGAATATGCCGACGACATTCTGATCACCACAAATAACCCACAAGAGTCGATTGAAGCACTCGTACAAACAATAGAGGAATACGCGCATGTCTCAGGCTACAAGCTGAATAAGGAGAAATCCGAATGTAAACCTATGAACTGCCACACCACCAGGTCTGTACTGGGCTCGTCAGGCCTAACGTGGCAGAAAAAACCACTGAAATACCTAGGCCTACTCTTCGGAAGAGACCTAAGAACAACACTAGATCACAACGAGGAGGCGATGTTAAAAAAAATAAAGTCCAGTCTGGACACGTGGGGCCCCAAATTCATAAGCTGGTGGGGAAGAATTGAGACAATAAAGATGATGATCACCCCCATGCTAAACTACATGCTCTCCATGCTGCCTCTCACACTCACAACCGATTTCCACAAACGCATAGACAAATACATCAACGTTTTCCTCTGGGGAGGAAAAAAACCAAGAATAAGCCTAGCTAGACTCAGACTTAAAAAAGAACAGGGCGGACTGAATCTCACAAACGACAAGGCTTTCCAGACGGCATGCCTTGCCAAACAGGGACTACACTGGATAACCCCAACACCAGAGTACACGCCGGTATGGTTGGACCTGGAAAGAGGCATTCTAGGTGGAGCAGATCCGATCATGGCTCTTACGGCGCACAAACACCCAGAGGCCAAAAACGCGATAATCCACAACACAAAGACAGCGCTGCTGAGAGTAGACAGAGAAATGGCAGTGAGTATCAAGGGCACCAAATGGGAGTCACTGTGGCACAACACAAAAATTACTTACAAGGGAAAACACTCAACAGCAAGGAATGGTGCAGCAGAGGCATCACAACGCCGTCACAACTAGAAGCAGGTAATAATCCGCTCACCTACAAGGCAATACAGCAGACAGCCTCACTACCGAACAAGGAGTTCTACGAATTCCTCAAAATCAAAGCGGCTGTCACCAAAGCAAGCCTCTCGAAACAAACACCCACCATCATACAATACACACAAAACCTAAACAAGACAGGCCACCAAACAGCGCAAATTTACAAATTAATCACACCGCGCACCACATCTCTGAACAACAAGACACTAGCCTTCTGGGAGCAGACTATACAAAGACCCCTAAACGAGGAAGAAAGAGCCAGGCTATGGACGGCAGCGTCCAAAAACAAAATCACGCCACAACTAGCACAGACCAAATACTGGTTACTCCATAGGCTGCATTGGACACCAGCGAAACTAGGGAAAGTGGGAGCGAGTGAAAGTAGCACATGCTGGAACTGCCAGAGGGCAACAGGAGACTTATCCCACATGCTATACGAATGCCCCAAAATCAAAACTTTCTGGAACAAGGTCTATAACCTCATAGACACAGTCACAGGAAGCAGGACGCAAAGAGGACTAGCGGGGATAGTGAAGGACTGGGTTCTTTAAGACCCAGCGGTGCCAGGGGACAACACCTGAAACCTTCGTGGGTAACCTGCTCCGGCGTACGAATGACAGAGACACGGGACACTTCCTTCGGCGTCAAAGATTCAAGGTTTATTTACTGCAGGGAAACACAGAAGTCACAGGAAGTACAACAAGTGTAGTTCGGGGAGACTGCTTCAAAGTGGTTTTGTGGATCGCTCCTTTTATACACGATTCTCCCATAGGTTTACATGGTACACAAAGGTTTACGACTTGGTTCCCACAATTATCCCCGAGAGGGGTCGCTTTAGTTACTTTGATACATTCAAGGTCCGGAATATAAGTGCGGAAACATTTGGCAGTTCCCAACTGTAAAAACCCATCTTCCCACCATTAGTACATTCCAATCAGCAGTAAAACAGATCGAAGAAGGAACAAGAACAGGTGTGGAGGAAGATGGAGACAGCGGGGAGATTGGAAAGGGTGTAAAAGGGGAGGTATCGGGAAACACGAGCTACAGGCATCAAAGGGACGTGCCTAATGAGATGCACGGCGAAGACAATACACCGGCACGGCAAGATGAGCCTCGAGTGGGGCCATCTGCCTTACAGTATCATCCCCCTCGTCATAAAGACACTTTCAAAGGACATGTGTCTTCCGCAGATATCTTGGGAATCCCAGGGTCTCGAAGCGGACAACGTCCGTTCGCTGGCTACTTGAGGGCAAGAGACAAAATGGATGCCGTATCTAAGATGGAACCCGTGGGTACAGATGAAAAACCCACGTAACAAACGAACGGTTTAAGTTAGCACAGCGAAACTGCGCACACTTACTAAACTCGTCATTTGCGGTTCGTAGATACCAGACTCGACCATATTCGTGCGAGTCGAAAACACCACTTACAATTGCCACGGAACCTCAGACGCTCCTTTTGCCCTCATGTAGGCAAGCACTAGTCGGAATCATACTCGATATTCATCAGACCATCTAGATGTTGCTGTAACATAGCTCTGTCCAACCGAGTCCCCTTGGTAACAGGTGGCTGTCTCATACACGTTGTAGCACAGAGGCCACATAAGGCAGGACCACACTGCACACAAAGGCAACACATGAACAGGAACGCCACAACAACTCCGATAATCATCAGAATTTTCCAACCCAAAGTCAACATCAGGCCCCAAAACCACCCAAGTAGCGTCCAATCCCCTACATCCACGTGTATGGATTCAGAGATTTTATGCAACTTTGAGATGGCTTGATAGACAGTCGGAGCGTTATCCGGAATGAAAATACAGCAGCTCGAATGGATCACCTTACATACCCCACCTCGATCTGCTAAGATCACGTCTAAAACCATACGGTTTTGTAACGTCATAAGTCTATCCGCCTGAAGTTCTGTGGTGATGTTACCAAGGGCACTGGCAGTAATATTAGCTGTCGATTCTACCACTCGAGTCAACTGTCTCAGGTTCCTACTATTAACCATAGGCCCCCAAAACGGGAGGAAACCCTTGAAAAAGTCTCCTGCCTCTTGACCGGCAGTATCCTCTTCGCTAATTACGCCTCTCACAACTCTTGTCTTGTGATAATCTGCGTCTACAGTGAACGTCGGAGGCAACAAATTTGCGATAAAGCATGCGCCCACAAAGTCGGAGGGCAACCATGCATGCGCACGATCATGGCAGACAAAGTACGTACCCTTGGCAGCCAGAAACACAGGGGACGAGACCATCGGCAGAATGTAATTCTCGGTGCAAGCACTCTCTCCAAGTCGGGCTTTCGATCTTCGGCCACGACCCATTAGACAAAAATTACCAATGTGGGGTACGACCCATATCGGAGGCGAGCTTTTAAGCTGTTTATCACTCGTGAGCGCACTGTACTCAACCTTACTCAGGACCCTATAGGCTTGTACCTCTCCCTCTGGGATGAGCGACGGCTCATAGATATCTCTATCTAAATCTTCTATCGCTATTGACAAAGGCTTATAGTACGAGCCAAGGCCAAGGTAGGGAGAACGTGGCTCTCGACTGGGGTGAGAATCTAGTGCGCTTCGAAACATTGTTTGGAATGCTCGAGCTGAACCCTGGGAACTATACGGTAAGACCAGATATGGAATTCCCTTATCCGTGGTATGCGGCATTAGTCCACACACCCAACAATTAGTAGTGTTTACCACTAACTGGTGCTGGTGAAGGAGCTGAATAAAGGAATTATTGCGGAATTCTGCACGTCTAGCCTGCTCGTGTTCAGGTAAAATATGAAAGGAATGAGGGGATGCAGTGGAGGTAAGTGTAGGGTCAGAGGTAGGAGTAGGTATAGCAGAAGGTAAGAAGTAAGACATCGTGTAATACACCCCACCCGCCAATAGTGCAGAAACAATCAGAAGCAGTATGAATATTTGAAACATAAAACATTTGGTACGACTAAGTTGTTGTAACTTGAACCTTTTTCGCCTGAGCTTCTTCCAAGTCCATCAGCTTCCAAAACGCCATCCCCTATGACCGTCCGCAACGTTTCTTGACGCACTTCGTTCTGTGTAGCTGTAGTCAATCCCTAGGAGTTCCCAGGAACCGACGGTCTTTAACCTAGCGTCAAGACCTGCTAACCAGAAGGAAGTACACGCGCGGCCCTACGGCCTTTATTCACAATGTATATGCAAAAATGTCTCTCAGCTGTGGAAGCAAAAACACATATGGAACGAAACTCAATATATATACAAAAATAATTACAATAATACGGGTGTTCGGACTGATCGTGGAAAACGGGATGATGCAATTATAAAGGGGCAGAACGATATTATTTTATTTGTCCTTAGTGCTGGAACGCAAAGAGTATCGAGTTTTCCCGGGACGTGTATGTTCATCAAACAAAGGATCCGATGAGGGAACAGAGTCCTGTTGATCAGCCGAATGTTCTAGTCTCGAGTCTTTTGATGACAAGTGTTCAACAGTGTCTTTCTGCTGCACTGAGGATTCTCCGACAGGTTGTGCGTCGCTGAAAGGTACAAACGCCGGCAATCCTTCGGATTCAGATGAAGCAATGCCCCTCCTCACCCACGAGTCTGCCGGCAAAGGAATAGGAACTTTCTTTGTATGGGTGGCATGCACCCAATTTTTCCGGCCCTCTAAACGAACGGCAGTTCTCGTGGCAAGGAGGACCTGGTAGGGTCCAGTAAACCGGGGTTCCAAGTTCTTCTTGCGGGAAAAATTTCTGGTGACCACCCAGTCTCCGGGCTGGAGCTGGTGGCCTGGACCCTCCGTCTGCGTCGGCAATGCTTCGTAAACCTGTTGGTGAATTAACCTCAGTTTAGCAGTCAGATCATAAAGATAGTCAATCAACATTGGGTATTCGAGACTGGAGAACACACCCGGTCTAGGGACCCCCCACACATTCGCAGGACGACCGAACACTATTTCATAGGGGCTAAGCCCTATTCGGGAGTGTACGGTTGCCCTAGTTGATAACAAGGCTAAGGGTAAAGCATCAGGCCACGAAAGACCAGTCGTAGCCTGAATCTTTGCTAGTTTCAATTTAAGGGTGCCATTATACCCTTCAACCAAACCAGCTGACTGGGGATGATTGGCGCTATGGAATTTTTGATTAATTCCAAGGCCCTTACACACACTCTTCATCACACTCCCCACAAACTCACTTCCGTTATCCGACCATACAATCCGAGGCATTCCATACCGAGGAAAATATTCCTTCAGTAGGATTTTCGCAGTAGACAAAGCAGTGTTGTCTTTGAGGGGATAGGCTTCAATCCATCGGGAGAACGCGCAAACCACAACTAAAACGTATTTCAGGTTATTGCATCGCTCCATATGGATGAAGTCTAATTGGATCACCTCAAAGGGACATGAAGGGGGAGCAAAACTACCAGGAGGAGTTGGGGTTCCCTTACCAGGATTGTACAACATACATACCATACAATTCTTAACCAATCGTTCAGCACATTTCGTGATACCATCATTCTTCCACACAGGGGACAGCAACTTACAAATACCTTTCACGCTAATATGTGCTAACTCATGCGCCATTGTCACAACAGTTAGCACATACGCATCCGGTAACATCCATCTCTTATGTTCCGACAAATCAACCCAACAACCATTCGCATCCAACTTTCCCGTACTTTCTTTCCACTTCGTCTTTTCAGTCTCGGTGGCCTCATTCTGAATTGCTTTCACACTCTCGATAGTGTCCTCACACATACTCGATTCGGTAGGCCACCTAACCGAACTCATCACATACATTCTAGTACTAAGATTCCGTGCAGTCTCCTTAGCAATCTCATCCGCAAAGGCATTACCACGACCAACATCATCCGTCACCTTACGATGCGCACTACATTTAACAATCGCTACCTGCTTAGGCAACGTAAGTGCATCCAAAAGATCATTCACAAGCTGTCCATGCTGAATCTTCGTACCATGCGATGTCATAAAACCTCTCTCTCTCCACAATCGTCCAAAGCTATGGGCGACGCCAAAAGCATATTGGCTGTCGGTAAACACATTCACACGTTTTCCTTTCGCTAACACACACGCTCTAGTTAGAGCGATCAGCTCTGCAGCCTGGGCAGAGTTCTGATTCAATCTCGCAGTTTCCACAACAGTATTCAAAGTCACAACAGCATACGCAGTAGTCACATCACCATTCGGCAATTTAAAACATGAACCATCCACATACAACGTTCCATCTGGATCTTCCAAAGGAGTGTTTTTAAGGTCCACTCGACCTTTTGTTTCCTCTTCAGTTCTCAAATAGCAGTCATGGGCTGCTATTTCATCTGACTCTGTGCTAATGGGTAACAAAGTTGCCGCGTTCAGAACATTACAACGTTTTATCTGAATATGACTTGCCAACAGCGTCAATTCGTACCCAGACAACCTCGCACTCGTCAAGTGCTGAGTTTTCGTACGATTCAAAAGAGTATCGACTGCATGCGGAACCATCACCGTAAGCATATTATCCATGACCAATCCTGCTGATTGTCGGATGGACACCGCAGCTGCCGCTGTTGCTCTCAAACAACTTGGCAATGCTCTAGCTACCGGGTCCAAGGTCGAGGAAAAATATGCACATGGACGTTGCTTACCACCAAAAGGTTGCGTTAAGACACTCAAAGCACAACCTTCTCTCTCGTGAACATATAGTGTAAACGGCTTGCTGTAGTCAGGGGTACCTAACACAGGAGCCGAACACAATGAGTCACGTAATTCAGAAAAACTTTTCTGACATTCTTCCGTCCATGGTAAAGGAGTTGAAACATCCTTGCACGTGAGAGCTACCAATGGTTTCGCTAACAATGAAAAATTTGGAATCCATTGCCTGCAATACGATGTGATACCTAGAAAGGCACGCACATCTCTTTGGGTTGTTGGCACAGCCATTCGCGCAATTGCTGCAATTCTCTCTGGGGTCAACCGTCTTCCCTCCTTTGACAATAAGGGACCTAGATAGGTTACTTCTTGACAACAATATTGGAGTTTAGAAGGTGACACCTTGTGATGTAAGTCACAGAGATGTTGCAGCAACGACACCGTAGCAATTTTGCAAATGTCCTGAGTATCTGCGGCTACCAATAAGTCATCGACATATTGGATTAAGGCCGCACCAGCCGGCAACAAAAATGCATCCAGTTGACCCTTCAAGGCTTGACTGTAAATCGATGGACTCTCACAGTAGCCCTGAGGAGCGCGTTTAAACCGGAAGCTGCGTCCACCAAGAGAGAAACCGAAAAGGTCTCTGCTCTCTTCTGCAATGGGAATGCTGAAGAACGCATTCTTCAAATCGATCACCGAAAACCACGATGCAGAAGCTGGAATCAGAGTCAGTAGCGCCGTGATGTCAGGCACAACAGGAAACTGAGGAATCACAATTTTATTTACCTCCCGTAAATCGATAACAAAACGATAAACAGGTGGTTTCGAAGGATCAGTACGTTTTAGAATGGGCAGTACAGGGCTGTTGTACACGTTTCCCCGTGTATCTTCAATAACGTCTTTCTCGATCAAATCATAGATGATCGCTAACAATGCTCGTTCACCATCAAGAGAGATTCGATACTGGGGAATACGTGGCAACCGCACATTGGATTTCAACTGAACAACATAAGGGGTGATGTCAAGCAGGCCCACATCATTGGGACCTGTTGCCCACAAAGATGCAGGAAGAGAACTCAATTCCGGTGGAAGCTTATCGAGAGACAAGTACATAGGAGAGACAACCCTCTCTTATAAAGTAAGCTTTACACCCGCAGGAGAACAATACAGAGTTGCATACAAACGTTTTAGCAAATCCAGGCCCAAAAGATTTTCACCACAACCCGTAGTCAAAATCAACGGAGCTTCTAGCTCACGAGGCCCAATTGTAAGGGGCAAAGGGCGTGAAACTGGATTGCTAACGGGGGCGCCAGAGAATCCAACGGAAACATTTGTTAAGCCAGACAAAGGTGCGCCAGGGAGTTTCGAATGCATTATGGAACTTTTCGCTGCACCAGTGTCCAACAGAAAAGGCTCAACGACGCCCGATGTAGCAACTGCGACGTAAGGCCCTCTCTGATCAACCGGAACTGATACCACTCCCTCTCCTTGTCTATGGCTGTCCTAGTAATTACTGTCGTCACTTCCCTGATCAACGTAATAATCATCTACATTGTACTGCGCAGATCGTCCTTGCGATGATCCACGTTGATCAAAACAATTATCGGAATTTGATGAGTTATCTGAACGGTCATTTTGAACACCACGACCTCTACCACGTGGTGCCTGCTGAGAACCACCACGACCTCCTCTAGATGAATTACCACTATTACGATCGTTTAAAACGGGACAGTTAAATTTTAAAAGACCCTCCTGTCTACAATAGGCACATTGATTGTACCCTAACGAAGATCTTTGGGAAGAGGAGTCATTTCGAGGTTGTGACCTATTTGATTGCGACTGCGGTCTATTTTGCTGCGAAGCATTCTGATTCGAGCGCGGAGGGTAGGCCTGCTGTAACAACACTTTAGTTTTAAGTTCTTTCGTCTTTTTATCAGCGCGGTCGTTCTCCTCTTTTTCTCTATTCTCATAATATTGTGCCGTAGCCAATATTTGAGCCGAGGTAGAAACGGCCCACGCACTCTCAGAATTTTTCAATTTATTGCTCAAATCGGGCAATAAGTTAGAGACAAATTTGTCCACGAACAACCGTTGACCACCCTCAGTGCTCATATCCTGACCACTGTGATCGATGAATGCCTCCTCAAATCTCGTGAAGAAATCAGAGACACTCTCGTCCTTTTTCTGTTTACAAGCTGACAATTTGTCCCAGTTCACCCTCATAGCTGGCATAAGTGTTTTCATTAGGGTGATTATTCTTTGAGGGAGAGCAGTAATGAGTTGTTCAGGCTTAGCCCCGCCAACTTGTCGCGTATCGGCCGCAGTAAGGGCAGCCCAATCGCCACCTAATTCGTTTGCGTGATCTTCGTGCCGAATCTTAGCCCATACCGGTTGAGGTACGACATTGCCGAACAACATATCGATATCGGCAAGATTCATTACCGTAGCGTCTACAAGCTGCGATAATTCTTTATAATACCCTGCAGGATTTTTGCGAGGGTCAGGCAAAGATTGCTTCACCTGTAAAACTTCTGATCATTTCCATGGGAGATGTATCCATACTCTCTGAAAATATGGTAGAATAATGGGATTAGCATTAGGATCGCCTGGCATCCACACTGGTGGAACTTCTCGCATGGGGAACTGACCGGACGCATCTAACTGCCTCTCAACATCCTCAACAAACAAAGCTTGAGGTATAAGAGCGGGACGGAAAGATAACAACCGTTCAACAGCACGTCGAACATTAGTATCCACTATCAGTCCATTCGAGAACTGAAGCTGTAGATCAGACAAAGCGGTCAACACCTCGTCAGGTGCATCGGCCGATATCTGATCACGCAGAACTTTGCACATTTCTTCGAACACGTATCTTTGTGTTGGTTCATTGAACTGGCAAAACGTATCAAGTACAACACGTGGAGGATTTCTAAGAGGGTGCGTCATCCAACCCATCGCCATATTGTATAGCGAAGCACGCTCCCTGTTACCGGGAAGCTGACTACGTCTCTGAGGACCATCTGAACCAGCGGACCCAAAAACAGGTCCGAGAGAATGGAAAAAACTAGCCGCAACAGGAGAAGTACGACTACGAGTAGACGGAGAAGTATAGCACAAGGGACTAACAAGAGAAGAGGTAGAAACAGAAGAAGCAACAGGAGTAAGTAGAGCAGGAGCAGTAGCGGGAGCAGGAGGATGTGGAAGCGGAGGAGCAGTAGGAATAGCAATAGGCAGAGGAGCGGGAACAGTCGGAAGAACGGGTGCAGGTTGAGGAACAGGTTGAGGAACAAGTACAGGGGGGACCACAGGAGCTGCGGTACCCTGCACGTACGGAGGTGGTGACTTCATAAGATAAGACATTAAAGGATCCTCAACTGATTCGTCCTTCTTATCCGACTCCGTTGGCAAAGCAGGATAGCACTTATCTATGGACATACGCTGTAGCCTGTCAAACACTTCCTTTTCCTTAACCTCCTTATCACGCTGAAACTGCTCTGCTTTCTTTACAATGGTAGCAACACCATCTCTCTGATTACGTTTAGTCTGTCTGATCTCTTTCTGTCGGGCTTCTTTACGCCACAACCGAAAGGCATCAAACATGGCCGGCCTTGACTTTCTCTCAAACAATTTAGCCTCAAGATTATCTAAAATCGTTGTCTCAAAACTACCATGAGGTGGCCAACTAAGCGCACCATCCTTTTTGGTATAACGGATCCAGTAATCATTAAAAGTAATCGGGCCTAGCCCGTGTTTGCTGTACAGCTCATAAGTTGGAGTTCCAACCAGAGGTATCGGACACGAGTCCTCCAGTCGGGAATCCGTACCACAACGTCTGAAACTACTAAACAAAGTACTGCGACCAGGCATCTTTCACACTAGCCGAGTTTCACAAACGCCAAGGGTTACGGGATTTACCAAGTCCCTGCAAAGAGCAAAAACCCTCGGTTTTTGGCGACTGCAGACGTCAAATGGTGCACAGACAAAATATCGACTCCAAAATATCGACTACACATAATATCGAGTTTTAAATATAGACTGGACAAAATATCGACTGGACATAATATCGACTACAAAAATATCGTTTTTCAGGTAAGTGAAGTAATATCGACTGTATAAAATATAGATAGCAAAAATATCGAATTTTTAATAATATATAATATTTTATAGTGTATTTTTATGTAATAATATGTGTGAAAAGTGTGTATTAATGTTATAAAATATTTTATTAAATGAATTTTGTTTTTTTAATAATTGGGTAATGTAATTCTGTAGCGGGTTGTGGGTTTATAGGGGAATAGGGTGGGAAGTAATTTAATAATAATTAATTAATTAACATATGTTTGTAAATATTTATAATTAATAATTAATTGATAATTAATTAATAATAATTAGTTAATTAATTAATATAATTTTGTACATATTTTGTATTAGTAATTAATTGGTAATTAATTAATTGTAATTAGTTAATTACATTAATTAGAGTACATTTTAATATATATAATTTTGTGTTATTGTTAAGTAATTAATTGGGAAAAAATAATATTAATTATTAAAATAATTACAGCTAATGTGCTAATATATTTACTTTATTGTTATTGTTAATTAATAATTATTTGGTAATTAAATAATATTGATAAATTTTGGGTAAAGGAGTATTTTTAGGGTTCAGGGTCAGTTTTCAGTTTTTGGGTAAAGGGGCATTTTTAGGGTTCAGGGTCAGTTTTTAGTTTTTGGGTAAAGGGGCATTTTTAGGGTTCAGGGTCAGTTTTCAGTTTTTGGGTAAAGGGGCATTTTTAGGGTTCAGGGTCAGTTTTTAGTTTTTGGGTAAAGGGGCATTTTTAGGGTTCAGGGTCAGTTTTCAGTTTTTGGGTAAAGGGGCATTTTTAGGGTTCAGGGTCAGTTTTCAGTTTTTGGGTAAAGGGGCATTTTTAGGGTTCAGGGTCAGTTTTTAGTTTTTGGGTAAAGGGGTATTTTTAGGGTTCAGGGTCAGTTTTGGGTTTTTGGGTAAAGGGGTATATTTCAGGGTTCAGGGTCAACAAATAAGATTGTAAAAAATTATTTTTATTATTTTCATTTATTATTTAATTATTATAATTTAATTTAAGTATTTTTAAGTATATTTTAGTAATTAAAATTTAATATTAATTTAATTTAACACTGTTTTTAATAAAGTCGATATTTTTTACATCTATATTATTGTTAACGATATTTTGTACTCAATATTTTTGTACTTACCTGTTTGTAGATACAAACTCGATATTTTGACTGTCGATATTTTGTCCACGATATTTTGGCAAGTCGATATTTTGTCCCTCGATATTATCTCAGTGATCCACGTCAAATATCACAACAAAGTACCAAGAACTACAAATGCAATGGAACCATGCAACAACTAAGCAACCACCACCAAGAACTCTGGGAGCGACCCACAAATACTTAACTCAGAGATCGATGGCGTCACCAGGAAGGCCCGTCAATCGTCTCGCTATACCAAGGTCTACGCCAGGCGCCAAAACAGGTCTACAGTCAGGGCAGCAGTCCGTCGCAGCCGTCAGGAGGCGGGAATCTTCGCGGGAAAAGTCTTCGGGCCACTTGTTTCGACAACAGGATCGATGAAGCGGAGTGCACCTTCCCTCGGAGATTTCACACGAAGTTCCTCACGATCGTCGGGCTTGGACCGGTACCACTGATGCAGCCCCACGTTGGGCGCCAACTGAAGGACTGGGTTCTTTAAGACCCAGCGGTGCCAGGGGACAACACCTGAAACCTTCGTGGGTAACCTGCTCCGGCGTACGAATGACAGAGACACGGGACACTTCCTTCGGCGTCAAAGATTCAAGGTTTATTTACTGCAGGGAAACACAGAAGTCACAGGAAGTACAACGAGTGTAGTTCGGGGAGACTGCTTCAAAGTGGTTCTGTGGATCGCTCCTTTTATACACGATTCTCCCATAGGTTTACATGGTACACAAAGGTTTACGACTTGGTTCCCACAATTATCCCCGAGAGGGGTCGCTTTAGTCACTTTGATACATTCAAGGTCCGGAATATAAGTGCGGAAACATTTGGCAGTTCCCAACTGTAAAAACCCATCTTCCCACCATTAGTACATTCCAATCAGCAGTAAAACAGATCGAAGAAGGAACAAGAACAGGTGTGGAGGAATATGGAGACAGCGGGGAGATTGGAAAGGGTGTAAAAGGGGAGGTATCGGGAAACACGAGCTACAGGCATCAAAGGGACGTGCCTAATGAGATGCACGGCTGAGACAATACACCGGCACGGCAAGATGAGCCTCGAGCGGGGCCATCTGCCTTACAGTATCATCCCCCTCGTAATAAAGACACTTTCAAAGGACATGTGTCTTCCGCAGATATCTTGGGAATCCCAGGGTCGCGAAGCGGACAACGTCCGTTCGCTGGCTACTTGAGGGCAAGAGACAAAATGGATGCCGTATCTAAGATGGAACCCGTGGGTACAGATGAAAAACCCACGTAACAAACGAACGGTTTAAGTTAGCACAGCGAAACTGCGCACACTTACTAAACTCGCCATTTGCGGTTCGTAGATACCAGACTCGACCATATTCGTGCGAATCGAAAACACCACTTACAATTGCCACGGAACCTCAATAGCCACCGCCTTCCTATCAGCAGAACTTCAGTCCAAAGAAGTACGAGACCTGGTCGATGTACTTCTGACGGCTGCGGTGAAAACTATCCTGGGTAACTGGAAGGACACCAGCAAAGCCACCTTCAAACGCTGGTTCAACTGGGTCACGTTCCTCCGGGGGGCTGACAATATCACTGCCAAACACAAGACGGCGAATCACACTGCTAAAGATAACATGTGGGAAGCTCTCGACGCATATCTAGAACAGTGACCAACACCCCCCCTCCCCCCCCCTCCTTTCTCTCTCTTCCTCTCTTCTTTTTCTCTCTAATGGCCCCACCAGGCCGCAACGTTGCAAGATCGGTACAAGTATTACGAATGTTTTGCCTTTGTTTTGTATACAAAAATTTTTACTTTCAATAAAGAATATTTTGAGATAAAAAAAAAAAAAAAGTTTGGCCACATGGTACCCCTCCAATCGCATTCACTTCGGCCTCTCCTTCGGAGAGGCAAGTCCCTCATCTGATGTTGCCCGCTAGAAACTGGCCTGTGAAATGGGGCTATTGTCTCATTTTGTTTACCAGCAGTAGCAAGGGCTACAAATATCTTTCTGCTGCTGGACCAAGGGCCGGCTCTGAGTCTGTTAGTCAGTGTGCAAAGTGCTTGCTTGTATTTTGCAAGTTGTGTTTTTGCCTGATGTGTACATTATACAATTCCTACCCTTGCATAAATAGAGGATGCAATGGGTGATCGAAATAAACTTATCTTTCCATAAATTTTCGAAATGTTAACAGAAGCACACTAGTATACAGTGCTGTCCTGTAGGACACGATCGTGCTCAATATCACACACAGCTGCCATTATCACTCATGGCAGTACAATGTAGTGGTGTCTCCCAATAATGCCCAGTGGGGTTCCGTAAAACATTGCCCTGCTCAATATCACACAATGGTACCCAGTATAACAAAGGTCACTGAGGCAGCCTATGATGGACTATTTACAATCTGAGGATGGACATGAGAGAGGACACAGGGTAGTATGTGGTAGTGTTTACTAGAAATGGTGGTATCGTCAAGGCATTCTCCTTCATTTGATAGAGTCGTCCCCAACTGTGTATATTTAATACCATTTGTTTTGAATGTACAGTACATAGTGTTGCTTCTACCTATGTCTGTGTATGTGTGTGTGTGCGTGTTACAATTATCACTCTAGCCATGTGTATGATATCCTTCATCCTATTTGTGCCTCTGTAGTAGTATTCACGGTTCACTGACAAAATATTGAAACCACAACTATCGTGGGACATAAGTATCGTATCAAAAATATCGAGCACAAAAATATCATTATCCTATACTTATAATGTAAATAACAAAAATATTGAAGAAAAATATTGTTATTCCCCAATGTTGAACACAAAATTATAATTTTTTAATATAAACATAGCTATGCATAGTAAACATTAACTATATTAACATTAAACAGTAATGTAAAGTAAATTAAATACATTTAAATAATTTTAAATTATATATCATTTTTATACTTATTATGAAACTCATATATGTGTGTGTATGTTTATTTAAACATATTATATTTAAAACTAGTAATAAAAGAATAACAATAGTTTGTTACTATTTGCACATTTTTTGTAAACTTACACAAATATCAAATAAATATATACACACATATATATATATATATATATATGTATTCAATAAATTACAAATTGTAACAAATGAACTCAAAGCAATTCTAAAACACCTACCAATTTAACTACACATAAAAAGTGAACAATAAAATTACATTGTATTAAGAATATATTACAAACATTAATAAATAAAAATAATATAAAGTTAAGTACACAGAAACATCATAAGAATATAAATCTAAACAATATGAATAAAATATAAAATTGTAGGAATAATATGTATACTATTTCCATTCCAATCTCTGCAACAGTAGGGAAAGCGTTTGACTCAGGAGGGGTAAAATGTACTATTCCCACTTCAGTCTATGCAACAGTAGTGAAAGTGTTGGATTGTGGAGGGCTAAAATGTACTATTTCTACTCCAGTCGGTGCAACAGTAGGGAAAGTGTTAGATTGCGGAGGGGTCAAATGTACTATTCCTACTCCGGTCTGTGCAACAGGAGAGAGAGAGTAATTCACATCAAACAAATAAAATATTTTAACAACTACAATAAACTAACAGTAAATACAAATATTTAAATCTAAAATATATATATATACGTTTTCTAAATAAAAAAACACATACTTATTACAATGTTTAATAAACATTTTAAATTAAAACAAATAATAATAATATAATTAAAATACCACACTATTTTCAGAATTATAACAACAAACTAATATAATGTTATTTACAATTTAGAAACATAACACAATGAAAACATACCATAAAGAACAGATTTTTAAAACAATAAATAACTATTTTTACGTTTATTATTACTTAAATAACTTCCTACCCTATACCTTTAAGAACAAACGAATATATTGTTATTTACAATTTAAAAACGTAACACAATGAATACATAATATAAATAACAGACTTTTAAAACAATAAATAGCTATTTTCATGTTTATTATTACTTAAAAAACTTCCTACCCTATACCTTTACAAAGTAAACAACACACACCTAAAAAAATCTACAAATTATGATAATTACACATTTTACATAATTAATTATCAATTAAACAATGAATATTAACTAACTAATAATAACATAATCATATTTAATTAACTGCCCTCCCTTTATCCCTACAAACACAATAACCCGCAACTCATATATAATTAAAAAAAGTCTTAATTGTACTATTTACATAATTAATTATCAATCAAATAATTATTAAAAATTAACCTTACATGTGAATTATTATAAGTAATTTCCTTCACACCCTTTACCCCACAAACACTACAACATACAATACACCAAAATACTAATATTTGTTTTTTAATTAATTACACAATTTACATAATTAATTATCAATTCGAAAACTATTAATAAATAACTATTACATTTAAATAATTTCAATTAAATTACTTCCCATTCTTTACCCCTACAAGCCCCACAACCCACACCTAACATTTGACGTAATAAAAAATAATAATTACACAAGTAACATAATAAATTATCAATTATATAATGAATTATGAATTATAATAGATTTACTTCCCACCCTGTATCCATATAAACCCCCCAACCCTCTACTGCACTAACATACAAATAAACAATTAAATTAAATTTAAAACCAACAAAAAATGTACAAACTATATTAAAAAAATTAACAATTATTATACAAACAATTGATAACATATATAATTAAAATATACACCAAGTACATAAAGATAATAACAGTGATATTTTTGTGAACAATGTTAGGAACATAGATATTCTTAACATCGATATTAACAGCATAGATATATTAAGCATCAATCAATATGACTTCCCTTAAAATCGATATTCTTGTCAATATTTTTGCACACAATATATGTGCATCACGATATTTAAAACTTGAATTTTCTGCTCCTCGATTTTTTCCCCAATATTTTGTGTGAATACCAGTATTCACACGTCTGCGTCTGTGTGTGTAGTGGTATCTACTCTGCATGATGTTGTGTGTGATACAGTTCAATCCCCCATCTGCCTTTGCAAGTGTTCCCCTAACTGTGTGTTTGCAATCATTTGTGCGCATGACTGTGTGTCCAGATGTTAACTCTACATTACCTCCTCAGTCGTCTTCCTCATCCACAGTCCTTACAACGTGGACTCGGCCCTCTGCACCAGAAAGAGATTACAATTGCTACAGTATAACAATGAACAACCAAAAAAGACACCACCAGACAAACTTTCTGTTTTAGCATTTCACTAAGACCAGGAAGTAAATAGGCTTAACCCCATGCCGTTTTCCTGTGGTTACCAAACATTCCCAACTCCTACTAAATCCTAGGACAATCAACAGGAAGAGGAGGGTAGGTAATTAGGAGTGTGACAAAGAAGACCTGGACTCAGAGTGATGTTGAAATTACTTACCATAAAACCATTATTCTCCAAACTTAGGGATCCATTAGGATGGCGGATGGATTGCCACCGCCATGCAAGCAGTGGCGATCCATCCACCATCCTTGCCCGTCCGCCACCTTTCTTCCCCCACCATATTACAATAGCGGGGTGGACGGTGGTGGGGGAGAAGACAGTCCACCGCTTTTCCGCCGCGGTCGCCTTGCGACTGCGGCGGAAAAGGCCTGTTATGGTGGCGATGTCAATCAGACACCGCCAGCCATATTAGGCTGGCCTGGGAGGAATGCCTTTCCGTGGCGGTAATGCCGCCACGAAAAGGCATACTGTTCCTGATTTGGGGGCCCGTTGCAAGCCCCCAGGGTGAAAGGGGGTGGGGGGTGCACATGGGGGGTACCTATTTTACCCCCCTGCATTTCACAGAATAACATGGCAGGCACCGCGCTGTGCCTCTCATGTTCTCGCACAACAAGCAATTTTCACGTTGCGGCGGCCGGTGCTTTAAGCACCGTCCGCAGCAATGTTAAAAATGCGGGATGCACCCGCCACTGTGGCGGGTGCATCCTAATTGGGGGCACGGTTCCTCCGCACTTGTGGCGGACGGTACCGGCCCCCGACAGGATGGCGGACGGACTTTGTCCATCCGCCATCCTAATGGACCCCCTACTTGTTCTGATCATTACACATGTGGCATTATGCCTCAACAGATAGGTTTTTTAAGCAAGCTCGATTTCTCTTTGAAAGTAAAATTCAACAAATACCTCCTCCAGTAGAAGCATATATGCTCACCACTTACTTGATTCGACTTGTAATATACCAAGCTCACCAGACCAAAGCCATCAATAACATATTAGCGTATAATCATTTGAAGAAATTGATGGGAGCAAAGGTAGGGATGCAATGGAATGCAATGATCAGAACAAGGAACATTGGACTCAGAGTAATGGAATTACCAGTAAGTAATTTAAGCATTTCCTCATCATCCTCTTACATGCTCCTATAATTACATATGAGGTCATGTCTAAGCTCTAGATTACAAATGACTATAATGGAAGAACAAAAAAATTACAAAAAGCTGAACAGCATATTTCGCCTTGAATGCACATTTTTTCTACTACTTACTCCACAGCAGAAAAAAAGTTCAAACCAAACATCTTCCTGATTGCTAACATTATCAATTGTGTATTGCCTGCCAAATGCAGAAGGATTTGTCCATGTGGATGCCCAACAGATGTCTTTCAAAGAAGCTCCTTGATATTCCACCCAAGAAAGAGCCATGCTTTTACTATGTTGCCCCTAAATATTAGCTGATGGAGAAACACCCGGTTTTTGATAAGCCAAGACAATTACTGACTTCAACCACCTACTCAAAGTATGAAGAGAAAGATAGTCACTCTTGTTTGCTGCACCATCATTTACTAACAATGCTTTTCATTGTCTGAATTAAGCAAACCTCTTACCAATAATAAAAAATGCCCTTTTGATTTCCATCTTGTCTAATTGTACTTCCTCCAGTTCTTCTGACAGTTGTTTTTCCCATTAGAATTTTTTTTTTGAAGTTCAAAAGTTCAGATCTACTGATTCCAAAGTTTCGAAGGGAGTATTTGTTAACAATTCCAAAACCACTAATAAATCCTTAGAAGGTAACTGAGGGGCTGATTAAGATGGCGGGGGCACCTTATCGGAAACGAGACCGTCCGACAGGCTGTCGGAGGTCCCAGCATAGGCATTATAATGCATCCGCCACCACGGGGGTCGCAATGCTTATACTTTGCAATTCAAAATAGGGACACCTGACTTATCCCTGCACTATGTGGCAGGCACCGTGCGGTGCCTGCCACATGGTGCAGGGATATGTAGGGGGGCACGATAGGTACTCCCCACTGCCCATATGAGAGGGCCAGGGGGTAAGAGGGGCCCGCTGCAGGCCCCCAAAGTCCCTTTCAGTCTGCCTTTTCATAGCGGGTTAACAGGCTTGAAAAGGCGGGCAGAAAGGGACATTGTAATCCCTATGGTGAAGCCTGGCAGGCACCACCACCATTGTAAGGACTACAACACCCTCTGTTGCACTGGCGGGGTCAAGGAGCCCGTCGGATGCGTGGTGGTCAGTCTTGCTAACCGCCAACCATTCGCCCGCCATTGAAATATGGCGGGCGGATAAGATGGTTCAGATGGCGGTGGGACTGCCACAACGGGCTGTCAGTGGCAGTACCACCATCATCATCATTGGCCCCTGTGTTCTTGCATCTGCCCTGATGTGAAAAAAAACTTTAAACAATCTGGATGTAAGAGCCTAACATTCTGTAACATCTGCACAGTTCTTTTTTTGTGGTGTTAAAGGCTGCCCACATGATGTTCAATGTGGAGACTTTGATACTCATACTAAACCCATCATAGAGAAATTGAAGAAGTTGTGTGCCCTAGATAAGACACCATAGCATCCATCCATCCTGAGCCCCTTGCTCTTCAATTTGTATGTCAGACCTTTGGCTACTATTGCGGAGCAAGCTGGGCTCACCATTTACTCGTACGCCGATGATATCCAGGTCATCTACTCTCTTTCCACGGGTTCTCACTCCTCTTCCTCCTCCCTCTGCGCAGGTCTCAGTAACATCGCAGCTTGGATGTATGATAACAAACTGAAACTGAACGGGGGGAAAACAGAGCTTCTTCTGTTTGGCCAAAATACCACCTTATGGGGACCCCAACACTGACCCTCTCAAATGGGCACTCTACCCATTCCATCTAAAACAGCACGCAACCTCGGCGTCATTTTTGACGACCAGTTATCCATGAAGAACCACGTGGTTAAAACTTCCTCCACTTGTATCACTATCATTAAGTGGTTGCGTAAGATCATCTGGATGCTCCCCCAGGATACTCAGAAAACCGTGGTTCAGGCCTTAATCACCTCTAGACTGGACTACGGGAACATTCTTCTCCTGGGAGCATGCAAGGAGGTGATTCCTAAATTACAAACAGTCCAGAATATGGCAGCGCAACTGCTCTGTAAACTCCCCAATACATCCCCTACCTCCAATTCTCTACGCACTCTGCACTGGCTTCGCATTGAAAGCCGCACAAAATTTAAGGCCCTTTGCTTTATGCACAGAATAAATGCTGGCCTGGCCCCACCCTATCTTAACTCCTTGGTACAACACTACTGTCCCCTCCGTACTCTGCGATCATCTAATCAGCACTTGTTCTTGGTTCCCAGAATTAAAAGATCCAGAATGGGTGGCTGCTCTTTCGCCTGGCTGGCCCCTTCACTCTGGAATTCCCTTCCTCTCCTGTTGCGAACTGAACCCTGCTGCCTTAAGTTTCGCAGACAAGTAAAAACTTGGTTATTTAATATGTAACAGCCTTCCTTTCTGACTCTCCCCGCCTCATTTGGTTTTTAGCGCCGGGAAACCTATAGGTAGCTGAGCGCTTTACAAACTTAAATATAATATTAAAATAATAATACAGCATGTCAAAATACAATCAATTGAGTTCTAGAGCAAGCACAGAAATTTTAAAAGATTTACTATTTACATTTAAAAGGTGCCGTACAGAAATTATAAATGTAAATGCATAAAGTAATTGCCATGAAGACTCTCAGTAAATAGGGCAATACAGAATAAGCTGAACAGCATATTTCGCCTTGAATGCACATTTTTTCTACTACTTACTCCACAGCAGAAATAACCATCAAACCAAACATCTTCCTGATTGCTAACTTTATCAATTGTGTATTGTGGCGATGCCTGGCAGGCACCACCACCATTGTAAGGACTACAACCCCCTCTGTCGCACTGGTGGGGTCAAGGAGCCCGTCGGATGCGTGGTGGTCAGTCTTGCTAACAGCCAACCATTCGCCCGCCATTGAAATATGGCGGGCGGATAAGATGGTTCAGATGGCGGTGGGACCGCCACAACGGGCTGTCAGTGGCAGTACCACCATCATCATCATAAACCCATCCTAGAGAAATTGAAGAAGTTATGTGCCCTAGATAAGACACCATACAGCATGTCAAAATAGAGTCAATTGAGTTCTAGAGCGGGCACAGACATTTTAAAAGATTTATTATATACATTTAAAAGGTGCCGTACCGAAATTATAAATGTAAATGCATAAAGTAATTGCCATGAAGACTCTCAGTAAATAGGGCAATACAGAATAAGTTGCGCAGTGAGAAAAAAATCCAAGTCCTAAATGAGCAGCAAAATCAATAAGGAATCAGTCAGCATCCATAGTAGCACTCAAGATAATCAGAAAAGTCTTCAGGAAAACTCTGGCTCACCACCAATGCCTATGGTTTGTATACATTTTTCTTGTATAGGAAAGACTTACTTCTTCCAAATCATCATGGTGTGAGCAAAAGAATTACACTTTTAGCAAACCCAAGCACATTTCTATTAAACATCATATGGCCTTACCTTCTAAGCAATATCCCACTACATGAATATTGATTCTGCCCACTCTATGCCTATCCCATCTGGAGATAGCAACACAAACTAGTTTGAAGAACAAACACACGCTTTTGTGAATGAATACTGTACAATCAGCCAACATAAGGGCCTTGAAAAATGGCAACATTACTGTGTCCATGTTGAAATGTTTTTTTCAAGGACACCGAGTACAGAATCAATGGGAATAAACAAACATACCTTGCTTTTGTGTGTCCTGCAGAAATGATGAACAGTGAACACATAGGAAGAAACATCCATTTTGAGCAAGATGGTGTTAAGGCATAACTGGGGCCTACATATCATAAGCCATACAAAACACTTTAATGCATCATTTCAAATTAGTTTCAAAACAATAGCACCATATCAGTGTGTACATGTAAATTAAAGAGTAAATCCACGTTATACCCATTGTTAATAAGGCACAAAAATACAAAATGCTGAAAACTCCAAAAAATGCAAACATTTGCACAGCACAAATAATCTATCTATCCTCACTCCATCCCCTAAAAGATGACTGATGGTGAAACTATGTCCTCTGTATAGACTTTCTTCTAGAAGCTTGAATTGTCACATCCAACTTTTCTGCACACCCTATCCTCTTCAACCTCATTTGCTCAACCTCCAGGCCATTAACTGAAGACGTAGAAGGGTTAGCTGCAACTAGAGAGCGTAAGTCAGAGATAACAGAAGAATTGGCAGGGTTTACTCCTGGCTCACCTGCATATTCACTTCTAGAGGATACCAAGCAGAGCAGGTTCATGCTGAAGCAATCAGGATTAGAATGCTTTCTCTTTCGTCACCCTGAGAAGAAGCCTCGATGTGAGAGGGCATGGGGGAAATGGATATAATATTCTCTGAGGCCCAGGGCAAGAAAGAACATCCACATGACAAGCATCCTTCTCTCTTACTCTTGAAAAAAAATGATGAAGAACATTCTGATGGTCTGCAAAGAAGTCTATACCAGGTCACCTTAACCCCAACCCCAGGGAAATATCTGTAAAGAATAGAGCTTTTAACTGGCAATTCTAAGAAGAAGTACATTGTTTTGAAAAGCTGGTCACCTTTCTGATTCAGAATTCCTTAAATGCAGGGATGGATGATAGTCTTTCTAAGTGCAACTAAGCGCATGAAAAATCTGACTTGCACATTATACAAATGCTTTCTCAATTTCGTGCTCCCTGTTTATTCAAATATACTTGTGCCAACATTTTGTCTGTTCTTATGAGAACTGCTTTGTTCTCTATTTAAAGCGCAAAATGAAGAATGGATCAGTAAATAGCACCCATCTCTCTCCACTTGGACAATCTTTCCTTCTACTGAAGAGAGTGCCCATTCCGGATTTAGGGCATCTTACAGCACAGAAAGCCCTCTTGTTGAAATGTCAGAGGCAATAAGGGATTGTCTGGACGCGGGCGGCAGAGCGGCCTGGTTTTGCTGGACCTCTCTGCTGCCTTCGACCCCGTCCCCCACCAACAGCTTCTTGCTCATCTCTCTAGCATTAGTGTGTCTCGTCATGCTTGTGATTGGCTTAAATCCTTTCTAAAGGACCGCACCCAGCAGGTTTGGCTGCAACCGTTTTTATCGACTCCCAGGAGGGTGGCTACGGGGGTTCCGCAGGGCTCCACTTTGAGCTTTCTGCTTTTCAATATTTACATCACACCCCTGATCTATCTTGCAGAGGAGCTGGGAGCTAATATCATATCCTACGCGGATGATACCCAGCTCCTCTTCACTTGGAGTGAAAATGATCTGTCCCCGGCTGCAGCTCGAAATTGTCTCTCGGCCGTTTCAAATGGCTCGCATGGGCGCAGTTGAAGTGCAACGAGGGCAAATCGGAGGTACTCCTATATGGATCTTTCCCTCCAGCTTTTAGGGAGTCCATGTGGCCTTCTGAGTATCCCCGGCCAAATTCAACTGGCGACCCTGCTAAGAACTTAGGGTTTGGGGAAGACCTTAGTTTCTCCACGCAGATAAAGAGACTTGCAGGAGTCTGCTTGGGCACATTACAATCACTCAGAAAGTTTCTTCCCTTGTTACCTAAACCAGCCAAAGAAATGGTGACTTGCGCCCTCATTTTGTCTCGCATTGCTTATGCCAATGGTCTGTATTTTGGTCTGCCAGGGTATCAGCTAATAAAATTGCAAACAATACTGAACGCGGCAGCTAGGGTTTTGCTGCAAATCCCAGGAAGATCAAGCTTGAACCAGTATCTATGTGATCTATATTGGCTCCCCTTGGCCCACCGAGTCCAGTTCAAAGCTCTCACTTTGGCTCATAGTGCCTTGCATGGCTTGGGGCCGGTATATCTTCAGAAGCGTTTTGCCTTCTATGCCCCTCGCAGAAGTCTCCATTCTGCTTCGCAACGACTGGCAGTGGTTCCTCGTTGTCGCAGGACTTGCCTGGGGGGCAACTCTCTTTCTGTCAAGGCAGCAGCAGCCTGGAATTCCCTCCCTCTGGACCTGCAGAATATACAGGATCTTAGGCTATTTCAGAAACAATTAAAGACTTATCTTTTCACCTAGCCACTTTATTCCTGACCCTTTCTGTTGTCACACTCTCCATCCACGCCGGGACACTCATGAGTATCTGTGCGCGCTACAAATACCACAGAACATAACATAACTGTTTCACTTGAACAGTCTGAGTGCCCGTCCAGGCTCCCCATCTAACCTCAGTGGCATCCGTTTTCACCAGTTTATATGAGCTAAGTGAATCCGCTTTGAAAGATGTCCTGGATTCAACCACCATGTCAAGTTCTGTTTAATAGCACTTGTCTGATTCGACTATGCCTCAAAACTGCTGAGAGCTGGAGACTACAACTGAAGAAATGGATTTATAAACAGGTTGAGATGATACCTCACCCAGGGAACCAGGAAGTTGGGGGTTAGTATGTCCCCTTGAATCTTTAGCTATTCCCTGGCTGTCTCTCTCTTCTTCTCCAGAAGGTATGATAGATTACTGATAATCTTCTCCTGTGTTCTGAATGGCATTGAGACCTGTTTCACATCTATTTGGAATCTTGTCCCAATGTACTCCAGATCTTGTGATGGAGTAAGTTGAGAATTCTCCCAATTATAAGGAACCCATGGAGCTGTAAGACTTCTAAACCATGTCACTACCTCTTATGATCTGATCTTTTGATCTTTAATGGATAAGTCAATCGGCAAAGTAAGGAGGCAAAACCACCCCTTTCTCTATGCAGGATGCCTACTAAGGGTGCCAGAACTTTTGTGAAGACCATTGCTGCTGATTTGATCCAGGAAGGCAGAACTAGAAATTGGAAATGTTGATTTTAGACTGCAGATGTCAAATGTTTCTGATGATGATGAAAAACCGAGATATAAAGATAGGCGTCTTGTACATCTATAGCTACCATGAGATCTATCAGCAGAACCATTAGGATTATTTTGTTAATGCTGTCCATTTTGAAGAAAGTAATTTGTATCCAACGATTGACTATTTTAAGATCTAGCACAGGTGGGAATGAGCCTGATGACTTTGCACTAGAAAGAGAATGGAAAGGGGCGACCACTCGGTCCCCCCGAACGTATGGCAGAGTGCCTCGATCCCCCCGGGAAGCCATTTTGGGCGGGAGGCGCGTCTCGGCTGGTATGCCCGAAGCGGCGTAGCCGGGGCGCGCTTTTTCCCGCCCTAGAGTGGGCTGGCCTAGACACTGACGCGGCCGGCCACGCCCTCGGGGCAGGCAGGGGCGGGTTTACGCCCGCCCTGAAGATGGATAAAGAGGGACGCAAGACCAGAAGACATCCTCTTGTTCCTGTGCTCTGAAGCTGCACCTCCTCGCTGCACGTGAGCTCGAGACGGAACGAAGAGCCAATTTTGAGCGTTTTAATCGTTCTTGTTTGTTTTACAGTTACTCTGTTGGAGAATGCCGAAGAAGGTGGGAAAACGCATGACTACTGAACAGATGCTGCGTGTTCTTATGAAGGAGATGTCCGAACTAAAGAAGCGGGTGGATAAGAACGAGGAAGGGGGACCAATACGTCCTTTGGCGGGAGCAGCCCCGGGAGGGAAAAACAAGAGGCCCAAGAGGGGAGCAGTGGGAGAAGACATCCCAGCCCCGCTCGAGGCACCAACTCCCGTGCCGGAGGAGGGGAATCCGATTCCCGTTGTGGTCACCCCCGTGTCCAAAGAGGATATGCCGCCCGAGCTGGCGGCACAGCTTGCAGCGTGGTTGGGCGATAGTAGTGAGGGCGCCACGGCTGCCGAGGCACAGGCGCTAATGAAACAATTGCGCGATAAACGGGATGCAGCCAAGGTGTCCGCGCCGGCTGCAATAGTAGACAAGCCACAAGGGACGAGTACGACCACAGAGGCGGCGTCCGGTGCAGGTAAGCGGCCATTGCCGATAGCGAGGGATGAGTCAACACCCTCTCGTAGAGAAAAGTTGGGTCAACATGTTCCTTTGGCAATTAAGGAAAAGATTTGGGCAGGGGAGTATGTGAACATTTTCTCGTTGCTTGTTGATCATTATGAGGTGGAGCATGTTAAGAGTCAGAAGGACCTCATGCACCCGAGTGTTTGGCGCGCAAAAATGGCCGCCTTTAAAGTGAATGAGAATATTGGCAATTGGGGCAATGCTTGGGGAATTTTTACGTCAATCTTGGGGGAGCGTAGGCCTGAGTTGCTTTCCGAGTTTCCAATCTATCAATCACGAATCATGGGGTACTCGACATCGCACCAGGGTAACCATTGGTTCTGTTACGATAATCTTTTCAGAAAGGCAAAGGAGCATAATAAAAGTTTAACCTGGGATTGTTATGATTCTTTGACTTGGGATAAAATGAAGGAGACAGGAATGTTAAAAATGCCGTTGGTAGGAAGTAATGTTGGCGAATCCTCCCGGCAATATGCGGGGACGCCCTTTCGATCAGGTACGGGTACCGACGATTACTCGAAACCTGCCGGCAATACTGGAAAAAGGGGTTTCTGCTTTAATTTCAACAGAGGTAAATGTACTAGACCCCAGGGATCGTGTAAATTCAAACATGAATGTAGTGGTTGCGGGTCGTCCCATCCTGAGTCCATGTGCAGAGCCAGAACGGGTGATAACGGGGGGAGAGGAGGCGCCAAACAGGTCTAACGTAGGCCGAGGGGCGCCTTTACCAACCCCGATTGATACCCTGGCGATGATTCCCTGGCTCAGTGAATACCCGGATCGTACTTCTGCTGGGGTGCTGCGGAACGGTTTTTCGTATGGTTTCCGCATCCCGGTAGGGGACTTTCAGGGTGTGGAGAAGTGCAAAAATCAACTTTCCGTCCTGCAGCATACGCCCGTAGTACAGGATAAGATCCGTAAAGAGATTGCACGAGGTCGGGTCGCCGGTCCGTTTGGCGTACCACCGGTTCAGAATTTTGTTTGTTCTCCCTTAGGGGTAGTCCCCAAGAAAGACCCAGGAGAGTTCCGACTGATTCATAATTTGTCAGCTCCACGAGGGCTTTCCGTAAATGATGCAATCGATCCAGAAGTGTGTTCGGTGCGGTACGCATCCTTCGATGAGGCCGTAGCCATTTTGAATCGCCTGGGGCCCGGGGCGCTGATGGCGAAGTCAGATATCGAGTCAGCGTTCCGATTGCTCCCGGTACACCCAGACGACCAGCGTCTCCTGGGATTCATGTTTCAGGGTTGTTATTACATGGATAGGTGTATGCCAATGGGGTGCTCTATATCCTGTGCCTATTTCGAGAAATTCAGTTGTTTTCTACAATGGGTCTTCACAAAGAAAACGGGTTTCGAACATGTAATGCATTACCTTGATGATTTTCTGTTTCTTGGGGCAGCCGGGGATCTTGAATGTGGCCGGGCCTTGGCCGAATTTTGTGTGTTAATGAAACAGTTTGGTGTGCCATTGGCGCCGGGTAAAACAGTGGGTCCTACGACTTGCCTCGAGTTTCTGGGGATCGAGTTGGACTCCAGTGAGGGTTGTTTCCGTTTGCCAGCTGACAAAGTGTTGAAGTTCAGGGCAGCACTGCAAGTGTGTATAACGGCATCTAAAGTTACGCTGCAACAGTTACAGCAGTTGGTGGGACAGTTGAATTTTGCCCTGAGGGTGATACCAATGGCCCGCCCCTTTTCTCGTTCAATTGCCCAGGCGATGGTCGGCCTAAGAGAGGGCCATCATCGCACGAGACTATCGGCTGAGGTCCGCCAGGACATGCGTATTTGGTTAGCATTTCTGGCAGACTTTAACGGTCGCGTCGTCTGGAATAAACCAGCCGTGTCCTCTGAAGAGCTAGGGCTATGGACGGATTCAGCAGGAAGCATAGGTTTTGGCGCCATCTTCGGCACAAAGTGGTCAGCACAAAGATGGCCGACATGGTGGCATGAGAATGGTCTGACGAGTAATATTGCTTTCCTGGAACTGTTTCCCATCTTGGTGGCCCTGAGAACATGGCCCGAAGGGTTCAAAGATCACTCTGTCATATTTTGGTCTGACAATATGACCGTGGTCGAGTGTATCAATAGTCAGGCAGCACGTTGTAAACTGATTTTAAGACTGCTTAAGGAAATTGTTTTACTTTGTATGCAATTGAACGTGCTATTCAGAGCAAAGCATGTTCCAGGGGTGATGAATCAGGCGGCTGACGCATTGTCTCGTTTTCAAATGCAGGCTTTCTCGGGTTTCCTCCCCTCAGCTGACCCAGAGCCGGCACCCTTTCCCGAAGCTCGGACGAGGAAGGCATACGAAGGGGCGTTTCGGGCCTATTTAGCCTTTTTGGGGACTGATAGAGAGCGGCTTTGGGGTCACGAGGAATGGGTAGTGAATTTTCTGATGTCCTTACGTAGGGCTGGGAAATCGGTGGCTACGGCCCAGAGGCATCGTGCTGCCATTTCCTTTGTTGCCAGAGCACACGCTATCCAGGACCCGACAGCGTCTTTCGTGGTACAGAAAGCGCTGCGTGGGTGGCAACGCCTTGAGGGTCGCAGAGTAGATGAAAGGCGCCCGATAGGTTTGGATAGATTGTCCCAGTTGTTGGCCACACTCCCGGCCACATGTTCATCTCAGTTTGAGGCGGTGCTGTTCCGAGCCGCTTTTACGCTAGCATTTCACGGGGCAATGCGGGTAAGCGAACTAGTTGCTGGGAGCAAACTGGATGTGGCGGGGGGTTTGTGCCAAGAACACGTTCAGATCAAGGGAGAAACAATGACTGTCTCCTTTGTAAGGTCCAAGACTGATCAAGATGGGATGGGTGACTGCGTCATCATACGCAGGATTCCTGGGTCCTCCATGTGTCCGGTAAAGTGTTTAGAAGATTACCTAGCACGAAGGGTGGCATCATGGGGGGGGACTTTGTTAAGACACGCAGACGCCACCCCACTGACGAAATTCCAGTTTCAGCGGGTGCTTGCGATGTCAATTACCGCTGCGGGCTTGAACCCGGGCGAATTTGGGACCCATTCCTTTCGGATAGGGGCTGCTACGGAAGCTACAGCCAGGGGTCTTAATGTTGAGCAAGTGAAACGAGTGGGGCGTTGGTCCTCCAATTGTTATAAGAGATACGTGCGGTTGCACATGTTGTGAAGCTGTAATGATGTACTCACGCTTCTTGTTTTTGTTTGGTTTTCAGTTACGCAAGCCTACGAGGCGGGGCGGACTATGCAGTCGACCCTACACCGGGCCAGCGGTCAGACGTCACCGGCTGTGAAAAAGGAGGTGTGGGTCGTTGGCCACTCATACGTGAGGCGTGCCGCAGACGTATTCAAAGCAGGTGACATGATTCACGTAGCTGGGGAATACGGGTACAGGATGTCCTTCTACGGAAGAGGCGGTCTCTGTATTGACCAGTTTCAAACATTTTTCGAGGGTTTGTTAGGGCGGACAAGGTCACCGCCGTCTATAGTTATAGTACATGTAGGGGGCAATGATTTGGTCACCACCGGTAGACGACTACTCCTGGAGGCAATGCTTTCCACGGTAAGTTGGTTGGCGAGGAGAGTTCCGGGGTGCACAATTGCATGGTCCCATTTGATTCCACGAAAGGTGTGGCGGGGGGCTATCTCTATTCCTGCTTTGAATCATTCTGTTAGAAAGCTTAACAACAAAGTGAATAGGTTGTTCCGTTCCAGGACACTGCATTCTATTTCTCACAGCTGTATTAATGATGACAGTATGTATCTGGGGGATGGTGTGCATTTGTCTCGGGTGGGGAATGAGTTACTCTTGGGAGACTTCTTAGCATGGTTAAAATCGTTGACACATGACCTTTAGGTAGGAGTTTTGTGGGGGGTCCGGATAGCCGGTCAACTATCCGGCCTGTGGCGGTAAGGTCATGATCGGTGAGCACTAATTGGAAGATCCCTATGAGTGGGCGTCACCCAACACGGATGGGAGCGCTCGGGAGAGGTGGCCTTTGGCCCCTCAACGGGGAGGCGGTCCCTTCTAAGGATGGGTCGCCGAAAGAAAAGGAAAGGCGGTCAAGGCCCCTTCCTGTGTAGGAGGGGTTACAGCCCCCTCCTGGGGAATTTCCCGGGGCCAGTGACATCTGCGACGGCAGATGCGGTAAGTTGTGTGGGGTTGGGGTGGAGGTCCACGATACCTTCTAGATACCTCACACGAGTCTTCGAACGACCTTTAACTGGCGTCGAGTTAATAGGTGCCCCCGTCAAGTCAAAGGGAAATTGGTAGTAGTTGCACTTGAGTACGCCTCAGTGCTGTCGCCCCTCCCAAGTGGGGGGGGTATGTCTGGTTAGGGATCTTGACACCGGTTACGACCTTGCCGTTGGCCCTTAAACGTTAGGATGTACAATTTCAATATTTCAAGAAAATGTTTTGTAGGATGTTAGTTCGGCTAGGAGAACCTCTGTATTAGAGAATCTGTTAAGGTTAGCCAAACATCGCAATGTGGTAATGAAATTGTACATTAATATGAAATATTTAATGTTTTAATTTTTTGTTTTAATAAATACGGCCGGGAGGGTCACTCCCTCCCACTTCCAAAAACTTCAAGAACTGTTTCCGGTTTCCCTCCTTTGGGGATTGTGTTGAGAGGGGGTGGCGGGTATCTCGGCCATATGGAAAGGGGCGACCACTCGGTCCCCCCGAACGTATGGCAGAGTGCCTCGATCCCCCCGGGAAGCCATTTTGGGCGGGAGGCGCGTCTCGGCTGGTATGCCCGAAGCGGCGTAGCCGGGGCGCGCTTTTTCCCGCCCTAGAGTGGGCTGGCCTAGACACTGACGCGGCCGGCCACGCCCTCGGGGCAGGCAGGGGCGGGTTTACGCCCGCCCTGAAGATGGATAAAGAGGGACGCAAGACCAGAAGACATCCTCTTGTTCCTGTGCTCTGAAGCTGCACCTCCTCGCTGCACGTGAGCTCGAGACGGAACGAAGAGCCAATTTTGACCCACCCACCAGCCCCTGAAGACAGCCAGTTGTTTTAATACAATTGATCGATAATTCCATTTCGTTACAGGTTGTGTTAGTATCGTATTGATGTTGAATGTGTAATAAAGTTTGGTCTAATTTTGTAAGTTTGATGATTAGAGAAATTCAGATTTGACGTCCATTTATAAACATGCTTTTCGGTCATAGTGGCCAATGTATTTTTAGTTTAGTTCGCATTTGTCGTATTTATTTTGGTCGGGCGGTAAGGTCATGATCGGTGAGCACTAATTGGAAGATCCCTATGAGTGGGCGTCACCCAACACGGATGGGAGCGCTCGGGAGAGGTGGCCTTTGGCCCCTCAACGGGGAGGCGGTCCCTTCTAAGGATGGGTCGCCGAAAGAAAAGGAAAGGCGGTCAAGGCCCCTTCCTGTGTAGGAGGGGTTACAGCCCCCTCCTGGGGAATTTCCCGGGGCCAGTGACATCTGCGACGGCAGATGCGGTAAGTTGTGTGGGGTTGGGGTGGAGGTCCACGATACCTTCTAGATACCTCACACGAGTCTTCGAACGACCTTTAACTGGCGTCGAGTTAATAGGTGCCCCCGTCAAGTCAAAGGGAAATTGGTAGTAGTTGCACTTGAGTACGCCTCAGTGCTGTCGCCCCTCCCAAGTGGGGGGGGTATGTCTGGTTAGGGATCTTGACACCGGTTACGACCTTGCCGTTGGCCCTTAAACGTTAGGATGTACAATTTCAATATTTCAAGAAAATGTTTTGTAGGATGTTAGTTCGGCTAGGAGAACCTCTGTATTAGAGAATCTGTTAAGGTTAGCCAAACATCGCAATGTGGTAATGAAATTGTACATTAATATGAAATGTTTAATGTTTTAATTTTTTGTTTTAATAAATACGGCCGGGAGGGTCACTCCCTCCCACTTCCAAAAACTTCAAGAACTGTTTCCGGTTTCCCTCCTTTGGGGATTGTGTTGAGAGGGGGTGGCGGGTATCTCGGCCATATAGAATAAAAACCCGGACCTCTTTCTTCAATGATTACTTTCTTTTGTAAAAGTTCTAAAATACCTTCTATCAAAGCTGTAGCCTTTCCTCATTCTTTGGTACAGGAATAAGGCTTTCTCTTGAACTTAGAGGGTTGGGATCGTATTCTATCACATAAGCTAATATTCAGAACCCATTGATCTGTAACATCTGCTTCCCCTGACGGAATTACTGCAGGTGACCTCCAACTGAAGGCATCTCCTTTCGCTGATAATCAGTACCTTTCTTGTTTTTGTCCTGTTTTGAAAGAGGATGGCTCAGATCCTTTCATCTTCCTCTTTGGCTAAAATGCCCCATGAGCGAAGAATAATTGTTGTATGAATTTTTCCTCTTGTCGTCGTAGGATCTTGAAACATTACTCTTTCCCTTATAACATAAGGTGTGCTTTCCGTCTTTGAATGCCTTAATGACCATTTGCTCCAATTGTTCTCCAAACAGATTTTCTCTTGAATAGGAATCTTTAAAAGAGCTGCTTTCTCCGCACAGTCTGCCTTCCAATACCTCAGCCACATATGTCTCCTGGCCAACACTGAAGCCCGGTAAACAGCCATTATTACGAGTTTTTTTACTGCGCAATACTATTACAACGCATGCATTACTATGCATGCATTGTACATCGCAAAGTAAATTACAACACATTTTTTAGAAAGCATGGCCATTTACCACGCATGCCTTTACAATGAATTTCGTTGAAAAGGTATGTACAGTAAATGACCATGCGTTCTAAAAATATGTAGACCATCCACGTCGTTGTAAGGAAACAGAGGCTGTTCCGTTTCTTGAGAACGTTGTGCTACCCCTCAGAGACGACGTGAAGCAGGAACTACGAGGAGAGAAGAACCATGAGGAGAAAGAGGTAAGGGGGTTTGGGCATGGGGTGGGGGTTACTGTTTAAGGGTTTATAGGGTCGGGGGGTCGTGATGTATGTGTAGTGTAGGGGTCGTCCTTGAGGGAGTGTTTTAGGGTTTACGGTAGTGTAGTGGTGTTTGTGTAGGGGGTCATGCTGGGGTTAGTGTTTATGGGTTTAGGGTAGTGTAGTGGTGTATGTGTAATGTAGGGGGTGTGCTGGGGGTAGTGCTTTAGGGTTTAATGTAGTTGTGTTAGTGTCGTGTAGGGGGTCGTGCTGGGGGTAGTGTTTTAGGGTGTAGGGTAGTGTAGTGGTGTATGTGTAGTGTAGGGGGTCGTGCTGGGGTAGTGCTTTAGGGTTTAGGGTAGTGTAGTGGTGTTTGTGTAGTGTAGGGGGTCGTGCTGGGGGTGGTGTTTTAGTGTTCAGGGTAGTGTAGTGGTGTTTGTGTAATGTAGGGGGTCGTGTTTTAGGGTTTGGGGTCAGGTAGTGGTGTTTGTTTAGTGTAGGGAGTCGTGGTGGGGTAGTGTTTTAGGGTTTAGGGTAATGTAGTGGTGTTTGTGTAGTGTAGGGGGTCGTGCTGGGGGTAGTGTTTAAGGGGTTAGGGTAGTGCAGTGGTGTATGTGTAGTGTAGGGGGTCGTTCTGGGTAGTGTAAATGTAGTGAGAGGACTGACACTTACTTAGAAACTTTTACCACGACTATACCTTTATCATGCATGCTTTTGCATTGTAATAGCATGCTTGGTAAAGGCATAGTCGGTGTAAAATTTTGCGTTGTAATGGTATCTTCTTGTAATTGACAACTAGTACTAATACCCATGTTGTATTGGTACGCGTTGTAACAAGTGCTATTCCTAAAGCCTTGGTTGCCAAGGCAGCAGATTTGATTGACTCACAAGATCTTTGCCCTGCTTCATCTGGTTGAGAAGAACCCCACCTATTATCTAACCAGTCATTAGATGTCCTTCACATACACAAAAATAAACAAGAGACTAAGAATCACCCTTTAAAATAAAAAATAAAAAAATAAATAGGAACTTAATCTCACCCCCTCCCCCATCTTTTTTCCCTTTAAATATGGCACAGGCAGGTCCCCGAACTTCCTGCAAAACCAGGCCACCACTTTAACCAAACACACTAAGACATGAGCTCTTAGTCTCAGGAAGGAGAGTCTAAGACGTTAACCAAAAGGTCACAGGAGATTATTCCGCAGTGCTGAACTTCATTTTAACCACGCTACATTGTTACAAGATGTGGGAGACCACCGGCTTCTTGGAGTTAAGTATTACTATCTCCAGCGCTGCCTCCTATGACTGCCCACTCCCTACTGAGCAGTTTCAGAAACCACACTTTAAACCCAATGCATATATAGACGCTGCCACACTTTACTTATTAAAAATAAAAAGCTGGCATCAATTATAACAGCCTTACCTCATGTGCCGGTGGCCCCTGGCATGGCTACAGGTTCGGCCCCTGCACAGCCTTGTCAACTCCTACCCAAGCCTCGCAGGAGCCATGAGAACCAATGAACGAATGCCAGAGCCTATGCCTTGCACTCAGCTGAACTTGCTTTATCAAGCAAGTAGAGAACATATATGCTCCTATTGGGTTGAGGAGAATGTTCGGTTTTACTTTCAGAAGGAGATTCAGCTTGTTTAAAAGCGTGTCTGTTGTGGCATAATGCCTCACAAGTATTAAAAAGAACAAGGAAGGAGGAAAGTGGTAATAAAGATTACCAGTAAGCAACCGGGCTAGGCCTGGGAGCAGCATCACCATTTGTGTGTACTGGACTCGCAAGTTGCTTTTATTGTGGTTAATGTTTTAACAAAAAGGGGTAACCCTGTGTCCCTCAGAACCTGGGTATATGCGATTAACAAAAAAGTGGTTCTGTTGGGTAGTGACAATAATTGCTTTGAAGGAGGCTGAAGACAGCTCAGAAACACAAAACAAGCAAAACTCTCTGAAGGCAAAGTTTTTATATATTAAAAACAAGGATAAACAATATACTGGAATTACTTCATTCCACTACATTACTAATAGATACTTCAAATTCGTGAATAGTGACTGTGGTGATCAAAGTGACTAGTGCAATGCATATAGTGACACTTACATACAAAACATGTATTTACAATAAAACCACAAGGGGGGGGGAAAGGGGAGGGAAAAAACGAAGTGTTTTCTGTCGTTGCGCCCCAGTTGGTGCAATTTTCACGGACAGCTCGTTTGGCGTTCATTCCGGCTCGCTGAGATTTATTGCGGATAACACTGCATCGAGGGTTGACCAACTGGCTACCCTCTGGAATCATTCACCATTTGACCGATCCCCTTCCCCCCCTGTCTTGATAAAGACCCGCCGCGACCACCAACTGGGGCGCAACTAGGGTCGAAACGTCGACGCTCTTATTTGGCCAAGATAGCTCCAGGAACTTGGACATTAACCATTTGTTTTCCTTGGAATATTTACTTTCACAATACTGGCCTTACAATGACAGAAAACACATCGTTTTTTCCCTCCCCTTTCCCCCCCCCTTGTGGTTTTATTGTAAATACATGTTTTGTATATAAGTGTCACTATATGCATTGCACTAGTCACTTTGATCACCACAGTCACTATTCACGAATTTGAAGTATCTATTAGTAATGTAGTGGAATGAAGTAATTCCAGTATATTGTTTATCCTTGTTTTTAATATATAAAAACTTTGCCTTCAGAGAGTTTTGCTTGTTTTGTGTTACTGAGCTGTCTTCAGCCTCCTTCAAAGCAATTACTGTCACTACCCAACAGAACCACTTTTTTATTGTGGTTAATGGCAGGAAGCATGAGAGCGATTGTTTAATAGGCACAATATCATCTTAATCAATCAATCAATCAAACAGTTGTAGAGCGCATGACTCACCCATAAGGGTCTCAAGGCGCTGAGGGGGGAGGGGTGGGCAGCTACTGCTCGAACAGCCAGGTCTTGAGAAGTCTCCTGAAGGTCAGCAGATCCTGGGTCTGATGCAGCTGTGTGGGGAGAGTGAACTGCTGCCGGTGGAGGTCCTGTGGATGCGGGGGACGGGGGCGAGGTCAGTGGAGCGAAGCTGGCGGTTGGGGGTGTAGAAAGTGAGGTGTTTGTTGGGGTATGCTGGTCCGTCGTTGTGAAGTGCTTTGTGGGTGTAGGTAAGGTGCTTGAAGATGATCCTCTTGTTGATTGGGAGTCAGTGCAGGTCTTTCAGGTGGGTAGAGATGTGGGAGTGGCGGGGTATGTCAAGGATGAGGCTTGCAGAGGCGTTCTGTATGCGTTGGAGTCTCTTTTGGAGTTTGGACGTGGTTCCTGCGTAGAGGGCGTTGCTGTAGTTTAGTCTGCTGTTGACAAGGGCCTGTGTTACCATCCTTCTGGTTCTGGTGGGAATCCATCTGAATATCTTGCGGAGCATGTGGAGGGTGTTGAAGCCTTAGGAGGAGGCTGCGTTGAGTTGCTGGGTCATTGAGAGCGATGAATCCCAGGATGCGTGAGTGGTCGGTGGGTGTGGGTGCAGGCCATCAGGAGTCGTCCCAGACGGAGGGGTGGATCTGAGGATGAGGACTTCTGTCTTGTCTGAGTTAAGTTTCAGGTGGCTGTCAGCATCCAGCTGGCGATGGCCTTCATTCCTTCGTGGAGGATAGTTTTAGCGGTGGCGGGATTTTTGGTGAGTGAGAGGATCAGTTGAGTGTTGTCGGCGTAGGAAACGATGTTGAGGTGGTGCGAGCGGACGATGTTGGCGAGCGGTGCTATGTTGACATTGAAAAGGGTGGGGCTGAGGGATGAACCTTGGGGCATGCCGCAGATGATCTTGGTGGCTTCAGAGCAGAATGGGGGGAGGCGAACCCTCTGGGTTCTGTCAGTGAGGAAGGAGGTGGTCCAGTCCAGGGCTTGGTCGCATATTCCTGCATCGTGAAGGTGTGTGCGTAGGATGTGGTGGCAGATGGTGTCGAATGCGGCCGAGAGGTCCAGGAGGATGAGGGCCGTGGTTTCGCTGTTGACCAGTAGGGTCCTGATGTCGTCTGGGGCAGTGATGAGGGCGGTTTTGGTCCTGTGATTGCATCGGAATCCAGATTGGGACGGGTCCAGGATGTTGTTCTCCTCGAGGAAGTGGGTCAGTTGCCTGTTGACGATCTTTTCAATGAATTTCCCTGGGAACGGGAGCAGGGAAATGGGCCAGAATTTCGTGAGGTCCTTTGGGTCCGCTGTGGGTTTCTTGAGTATTGCGTTGATCTCGGCGTGCTTCCAGCTTTCAGGCAAGGTGGCGGTCTCGAAGGAGCTGTTGATGATCTTCCGGAGTTAGGGTGCGATGATGCGGTTTGCTTTGTTGAAGATGTGGTGAGGGCAGGGGTCAGTTGGTGAGCCGGAGTGGATAGTGTTCATGGTCTTGATGGTGTTGTCGTAATTGACGTAGGTCCAGGAGAGCAGGTGGCTGGTGAGGCTAGGGGATGGTGGGTCTGCAGTACCGGCGGCTGTAGGGAGGGTCTGTGTGTTGAAGCTGTCGTGGATGTCTGTGATCTTGCGGTGAAAAAAGGTGGCTATGGAGTCACACAGGTCTTGTGACGGCGGGATGTCGTTGGAGCTGGAGCTTGGGTTGGAGAGTTCGTTCACAATGTTGATGTGCTCTTTGCTGTTGTGTGCACATTTGTCGATACGTTCCTTGAAGGAGGTCCTTTTGGTGGCTCGGATGAGTTGGTGGTGCTTGCGGCTAGCGTTCTTTAGGGCTGCGTGGTTGTCCGGTGTCTGTTCGTGGCACCACTTTTTCTCGAGTCTTCAGCAAGTCCACTTGGATTCCTGGAGGTCGGTCGTGAGATATGAAACCATATTTTGGTAACCAAAGCGGTTTCAAAGGAAACATCAAAGGGGTAATAAAAAATATGAGCAGGAGTATAAAATGACACCCTGTTTTTTTCTTTAAAAGTTTAATGTTTTTAGAGAAGTCCAGGTTATTCACTTGAATTAATGTAAACTTGAGCTTCTATTTTGGTGGTAGCTTTTTACCAAACAGCAGGTTCTTAGGCACTAATGTACTAAGGGACAGGGTGCTAACACTGGTAGCATATTATGCACTGGTTTTTAGCAGCCTGTCGATGATTTTGTGATGCAGCCTATGTACTAATAGGCCATGTTGCAAAATATCCAGTCGCAAGGGTCACATAATGGCCTGGTAATAATATTAATTGGGTAGCATGCTATTTGTACCCCCTGTGATTGTCTACAAACATAGTAATGACGGCCTGCAGGGACTAGCAGACCACTGTCACTGCGTTTGCAATCCCAATAGGATTTTTCTTTTTTTTGCAAAGCAACTCATTGCTCAAAGGAACCTGTGCTGCTTAAAAAAAGTGCATAGGGTGGGGAGCAGGAATTGATCCTCTGGGTGTTTTTATATGCTTTGATGAGTTTAAATGTGTGAGGCTCTGCATGTGCAAGACAGTGTATATGATACTTCATGAGTGTGTGAGGTCTTGCTGCCTTGGTTCTGTTTGTATGAGCCTGGGTGCATGTGACAATGCGTGTGTGTGTGTGAGACGGCCCATGTCCAGCTTTCTATCTGTTTGAGACTTAGTTTGTGTTAGACTCTGCCAGTTTAGGATTCTGTGAAGTAGATTATGCACTGTGAGAGGCTCTGCATATGTCGGCTCTGCTTGGGTGCGCCTCTGTCCCTGTAGAAGGTCCTATTAATGCACAAGGCTCTGTGTGACAGACTGTGAGTGAGACTGTGTGTGTGTGATAGTGTACACTTTTACATGTCAGCTTGTGTGTGTGTACCTATGAGAGACATAGAGAGACTGAATTTGCATAAAACTGCACATGCATTGTGTGTGTACCTATTAGAGAAATACTGCATGACTGTGTGTGAGGCATATGTGACACTCGCTGACTGCATGACACTCCATGCATGTGTGAGCTTCTCTTTGTATATGAGAACTGGCAAGTGAACCTCAATGTATATGGCACTATCAACCAAGGACATCTTCATGTCATTTCCTGTCATCTGTCAGAATATTGATGCCTTGCAATTAAGAACTAGTCCTGGGCAATTTTGCACCAATGAAAAGCTAGTTTGCAGTGGCATTTGCATAAACAACATGCGCAAAAACATCATATGCACTGACTGACCACTGAAAAATGCCATTTCAGAGCAGCCAATAAGTGCAAATGTTTTTTTGCAGGACTGGTTCCAAAATTGCCTTGCATTTGGTACAATTTACATGATTTGACCCATTGTGCCAATTTACCTAATTCTCTGTACATTGCTCCACCAACAAGTACCAGTATTTCATGATTTGTTTATGCACCATCCATCACCCTTGTTTTGCCTTGCAACCGTGTTCATATATTTCTGCTACCACTGACACGGAGATAAATCACCCTACGACCGGTAGTATGGTACTCCTGAACCCGTGGTTAGTGGTATGCCCCGTGTCATTGGTTGCTGTTGGTTATTACTTGTTATTGTTGGGATTGGAATTAGTCTGGTGGTCTCTAACAAACCATCCATGCATTTACTCCTGTTTCTTTGTGGGAGATTACATTATTATGAAACAATCAGTATCTCACTGATTACATCTTCATCTCGACCCTATGTTGAATAGCAAGCAGTAACGTTCTGTTACGTCACCTAAAATGTTACCTGACTTACTCCAATATTTCTAGTGCCCACACAGCCATAAATGTACCACAAATTTGTGTATTATCACCATTAATGTACTTGAAGTTAGAACATTCTACCTTTCTTGAACTTGCAGTTTAAACAGGGGCGCAGCTACCAGTGCATTGCCACGAGGGCCCAGAGGAGAGGGGGCCAACCTTCCCAGTGGAGGCTGTAGTTATTTAAAAGCCCATTGCCTCACATTTTAGGTCTTGTCAAAGACGAGGCATGCACTTTCGCTTGCATGATCTTTTGTTTTCTATACTGTGGACTTGGAGACCACACATTGCTTACCATTAGTTGGCTTTATTATAACTCTCATTTCCTTGCTTCTGATTGGTCACCTGCCGTAAGCTTCGTTCCTTTTTGTGTGTTTTTTCTCTCCCCTGGAACATGAGAATTACTTCCACCGCTCATTTTTTAGGCGCTACTTTTTAAAAGCAAAACCCAGAGTATCGGGCAGATTTACAAGCCCCTTACATCCCTTTTGCGCCGCAGTTGCGTCACTTTTGTGATGCAGTAGCAGCATAAATGTTGCGACCCATTTACAACGTAACGCATCTAGGGAGATGTGTCACGTTGTAATGCACTGCGCCTCTGTCAGGTATAATGTTTGCAGGGTGGGCGTTCCCACGCAGGAAAGCCTTGTAGAAGTGACGTAGTGAAATCTACAAGATTTCACTGCACCACTTCTAGGATGCTACTGCGTCGAAACCTTACACCTGCTTGGAGCAGGCGTAAGGAGTGACACAGCACAGTAAGAATAGCCCTCCGCATGCATTGCTGGAGTTGTGTCATACTTGTGACACAACTCCAGCAATACGTGACTTTTGCGCCAACAGATGCGTCAGAATTTCTGACGCATCTGTCAATCCTTACACAATGGTGCGCTGTATTGTATATATGGCGCATCCATGGTGGCATAAGGGTTTAGCAAGGAGGCACAGGGAAACTGAGGCATCTATACAGATGCGTCAGTTTCTTCCATATCTGCCCCTATGACTTTTTCAGCCAGCTCCTTCATGTGCTTTCCCCCCACCCACTGTAGATTTTGTTGCTTGCTTTACCTGCTCTCTGTGTTGTTGCTTGCTCTCACCCACTCGTTGCTGCTTTCACCCTTCCAATGTTCGTCTTGTTGCTTTCCCCCTCCCATTCACCTATTGCCATCCATGTTATAGCTTGCCCACTCCCACTGTCTGTGTTGCTGCTAGCTCCCACACGCTGTCTGTGTTGTTGCTTGCAATCTCCGGCTGCAAGTGTTGTTGCTTGCCCCCTCCCTCTGTCTGTATTGTTGCTTGCCTCCACCCCCTCCTATTGCTGTGTCATCACTGGCCTCCACCCACCTTCCTTCAGTTGTCCATGTTGTCCCTGCCAGCCTCCATTACAAACAATGACACAGACTGTGGAAGCTGAAGAAATTGATGTACATAGACAGCATTCATTCCCCTTCTTCTCCCACTCCCCTCCCTGTGAGCACCATGAATACCGTAGATTATTGACCGCATCACTCTGCCAGTAAGAACCCGTACCCCTATGCATATGTACAGCCATTCTAGGCATCATGGCCTTTTACCCATTGGAATCCCCGGCTTCCCTCCTGCGCGTATCTTGAAACCCCCTCTCTCATGCATAGACCATGAAACCCTCTCCCTCTGCGCGACCCTGCTGTGAAAGGCAACTCTCCTGCTTGATCCGCACAAAACCCCCCCCCCCCATTCCCTCTTGAAGAGGCATCCTTCGCCTTAGCTGTCGTAGCCCTCCCCAGCTGCACCTGACTGCCCCCGCTCTCTCATGTACGGGTCATCAGATCTCTCTCTCTCTCTTTGTGTGACTCTGTCCCTGTGTCCACCCTGGCTACCCCTCCCTTCTCCTCACATGGGCAAGTCATAAACCTTCTTCTTCTGCAAGGCTCTGTCCTTGAGGGTCACGACCGCGCCTGACCAACACCTCCTTCCCTTCCATGAATGCCCCTCTGTTGACAAGCCTTCCCTCCGCGCTCGATTGCCCACGCGGCATGAATACCACTCCTTTGATGACCCCTTCCCCCGAGTCCGGCTGACCACACATGTCCGAGGCCATCGCCTGAGCCAGGAGATACCATTTACTGCCCTTATTGTATGAAGTCACTCCTCTTCAAAGGAACCACTATTGATCCTAGCCACCCCACCCCCTGGGCTATGATCAGGCGTACACATCCTACGGAACACTCAGCTGCGTGATGGCCCTCCCCTCTTATCAGCAGGTCAAGGGTCCCCATTGTGAACATATGTGGGGTAGGATTGACACGAGGATTATAGGGATGTCTTTCTTTTGCGTCACACTGTCCTGATTGTACTATCAAGTGTTTTGTAAGGTATAAAAGCAAGAGTCTCAGCTCACTTGTTAGAGCACCTCCCGAAAGACACTGTGTTTCGTGTCCGAAATGACTGGCTCTCCTCATGAGAATTAAACTCTGTTCTTGATTCCTGCTTCCAGCGCCCGTCTCTTTATTTGGTAATTATTCAACATGGGAACTAAGAGGCGGTTTGCGCCAGCGGCCTGGGCATCGATAGAATTATGGGCTCATGTTCCACAATTGGCGTCCCAACGCGGGGTCCATCAGTGACATAAGGTTCGGTAAGAGAGATCCAGACGAAGAAGTGAACATCTAAATGATCGGGGTATGCCTGCCTTGAGAGGGCCCTCGCCCGGCTGCCGATCGAAAGAACTTCGCCAATTCTGAACGGACCTCTCTTGAGTGACCTATTGTCCTGACTGGAATCCCACAGGAATGCTACATGGAGTAAGAGAACGATCGGGCGCTGGAGGAGGGAGATGAAGAACTGTCCGTATGGTCCGGTCCGGGTAAGATTAAGTAGGGTATTTTTACGCCTGATTGGTAGGGTGGTTCTATCCACCTGATTGATTGATTGTTTGTATTGAAATCGGTATTTGTATACTGATATTGTTGGTATTGGTTCATTTAGCTTTGAATGCTACTTGACATATTGGTTCTCTTTTTGAGAACGAGACATTCTCTGTTTGCAAACAGCGGCGAATAGGAACGTCGTCCCTCTTTGCAGATAGAGAAGGGTAGGTAATGCAGACTTTTGTCCCCGTTGTAATCCGTCATGCCTACTTTTCTCCCCACTGGATTGTTTGAAATCGATTAATAATCGATTGTTGCTCTTTGAGATCTTCCCTGTCTACAAACTGAGACGAGTAGAAATATTCTGTCTTCCTTTCTGGATAGCGAAGGGCAGGTAATGCAGACGTTTGTCCCCGTTGTAATCCGTCATGCCTGTTTTTCTCCCCACTGATTGGTTGGTTGCCTGGACATTGTTGTTCCAGGAATTGTTTCGTTTGAGGTATTTTCTGCCTGCAAACAACGTGGAGTAGAAATATTCTATCTAGTCTTTGCAAGTAGTAAAGGGTAGGTTATGCCCCTTTGTGAATTCGTCAGTCCTACCCACTCCCCACTGTTTGGTTATTTGGGGGGTAGCTCGCATGGTCCGCCCAGGAGACTACCCTTATGGAGGACATATGCTCCCCGCTCATGGGCCATTTAGTGGAAGTAGACCATCTGGTCCGTCCAGGAGGCTACCCTAGTAAGTGGAAGTACATCGCTCGGTCTGTCCAGGATGATACCCTAATGAAGGAATATATGTTCCCCTTTTGATCGATAATCTCGTTCCACCCCGGACCATTTATTGGAGGGAACTCGTCTGGTCCGTCCAGAAGTACCCCCTAGTGAAAAGGACACATAAAAATATGAAGTGATCACCGTTCCCTACTAACAGAAAACTTTAGCTCGAAACACGCTAAGGAAGAGAAAGAAAAATAAAAAGAAATCAGGCTAAGTCAGTAACCCCCTGATGAGCTTTTGACTTCACTAAAAATAAGAAACATTAGAAATAGTTCGTAATAAGAAATATAAAATGGCGAAAAGTTTGGCAGCAAAGATAGCCACGAGGTAGCTAGGCTCTACTGCCTATTCCTGCTCCCAACATGTCTGCCTCATTGCCCGCCACGCCCAAATAACGGTCACATGAAATAGAAACAACTCAATAGGTACCTACCCCCATTCCGGAAGCTCCCGAAGTGCAACAGGTCCGCGGTTACGCCCATCCGGAAGGCGAGGCCTCGAGGCACGAGGGGCTCGCCTGGCCGCGGTCAGTAGGAGATGATGTTGGGCAGGCGGTCCAGAGAATGGCAAGGACCTCTCCATCTCTTCTCTTCTGCCGCCCCGCAGGCCGCGGGGAGAGAGGGGGCTGTCTTGCCTCGGCCACCGACCACCCTCTCTCTCACCCGATCCGGCTTTCGTTGATGGGCGAAGCCAAGGCAAGGATGGCGGCACTTCTTTGTGCAATAATGGCCGCAACTACACCCAACGCCTGACAGTTCCAGGTAGTCCCGCCACATGCCATCGCCTGCATAGTTACAGGTAGTCCCGCCACATGTCGACGCCTGGACGATTGTAGGTAGTCCCGCCACATGTCAAGAGAAAAGGGGGGGCTGTCTTGCCTCAGCCGCCGACCACCCCCCCCCCCATCTTCAATAGCCAGCACGGCCAATGTCGAAGCGACGGAGCCGAGGAACGGCGCGGGGTCGCTGGAAGGGGGAGGCGGCGCGAACGAGCCTCCCCCACCTCCCTCCAGGTGGAGGCTTCCAGCGACACCCCAATGCTCTTACTTAAAGAGGGTCAACATCAAAAAGCGGTCTTCTGCCCAGGACGGGCACACGCCCCATGCCTTCTCTCCTCAACCTTGAAGATTCTATGAGAGCCGGGGGGCACCCCGATCCCTCCGCATGGGCGCCCCCGCCCCCTCACTGGGAACCACGACATCGGTGCAACTCCTGCCGGCGCCAGCCTCGGATGGGAAATGGCTAAAATGCAGCCACGGCACGGACTTGTTCAGTTCCGGAGGAACACCAGAATGACCCGGTAGGAAAATTGTTGCCGCCCTCCCCACTCTTTGACTAATGGTCCATATTGTTAGAACTGTTAACCACATGATTCAAAACTTTTTGAACTTCCAACGGAAGGCTCCGGTCCAACCACGAGTCATTGGAGACATTCTGACTGTGCTGGAACTCGCCTGACCCCACCCAAAATGGCGCCGACACAAAATGAGACGTTTTGAATGAACTTTGTTGCACCCTGATTGCGCAGCTTTTTGTCCCGAGATATATATGCAGTTTTTGGATAATGAAAGTAGATATGAAGGATGTTGAGTATGTGCTTGGACAATGAACTGACTTAGGGTGGGTACTGATTATGATTTGGAAAATGAATTGGTGTAATTTAGGTAATGAATGAACATTGGATAATGAATTTATGAATTTATTAAAGATGAATTACTGACATGCATCATGCTTGCTCTGTAGGGAAGTTTAATGCGATTTTATTGCACTGCTGCACTTTATGCAATGAACTGCCACCAATTTCGTTCAACACTTTTTATTAAAAGTATTTTTGAAAAGGAAAGCATGGTTGTAGCAGTTGCATTAATGAGTTTTGGATGTCTTTCTACTATGAGCGAAGAATAAGTATGATGAAAACTGAAGGTTAAAAAGGATCAGATATTTAGCAGCTACATTATGTGTCACGGGCAGCCGGAAAAGTGTTTTAGACGCCCTTAAGACGACACCACAGAAATGCTACCTGACCGTCACCCTTGCGCCCAACAAAGAGGGTTGCGACCAAGTAACTCATGTAGATACGCAGATCGTTGATGATTATCTATCTGACCACTGGTCCCTCTGGGCTTAAACGCCGAGATGGTAACGAAATGCAGTACGTGGAGATAGGTCGAGTAAGTGGTAGGTAAAAACATTTTTGGACTACTGCATGCTGATGTACTTTGAATGCTGCCCCCCCCCCTTCTTTCTCCTCCCTTCTGCAGATCACGTCAGAACGTCGGCTGAAATATGGGAGAGCGATGGTCGAACCACCGACGAAAAGGGAAGGAGGGAATATGTGCATAGTCCTCATAACGATAAGTTTTTGAAAGACGTAGACTTAAACATGACTGTTCCTCCTTAGAACATAGCAACTGGGAGGATGGACTGACATAGAAACTGGACAGGTACTGAATGACGAAAAATTGACTAGAAATGACGCGTTAAATAATGTAACTGGACGTTTGACTAGGTAGGGAAAGGACAAAGAAAAATATACGGGTAAGGGTTACCACGGCACCACCCGTCTGGGAAGTTAGAAATGTTGCTGATGTTCAAAATGCACTGCCCCCTTTCTCACACTCTTATAGATATAGCCAAGCTGCCCGACTGTTCTCCCGATCAATACTTGCCGTTGCCTCAGCCTGGAGAACTTCCCACCAAAGGAAGGAACTGAAAAATGGTTTAAGATCCAACCATGGGTAAATAGCGCGACCAGGTTAATTTCTGATCGACCAACCGAGGTGTGAGTATTGGCAATTGGGAATGCTCGCAGACGTGACAAGCGAGAAGAAAAAGGAGGGAAGGGTAAAAAGAGCTAAGCACGTAGATAAATAGGATAGTAAAGATACGTAGGATATAAAACAAATCTTGTTGGCTAACAATTGTTTCCTGTCTTGTCGTGAATGTCTTATACATGTGTAATGCAGGTGCTGTCTTCCTTGTCTGAGTTTGTGTGTGTGTGTAATGTACGGATTTATGTCTTCCCTCTGTCTGTATCTGCGTGTTACCTGACCTTTGCTGTTCTGTGTTGTGAGCGCACTAAATGACCTATTTTCGTACACGTCTCTCTCTCTCTCTCTCTCTCTCTCACCACCCCCTTATCTCTCTCTCTCTCCCTCTCTCTCTCTCTCTCTCTCTCTACATGTCATACGTGTACCGAATGGCTCGTTTAGATTGCGGACGACTCTCACTCTCTATAAGAGTCTCCCTATTTTCTCTCCCTCTTTTTGGTAAAATTGTGCCCCACCGGCACCAGTCTGATTTGATACATATTGAACGCGAAGGTGTTCAGCGAAATTGACCGAAACTAAAATGATTGTATCTCGCCATATTACTGCCTCTCCTTTCTGCAAAATGAATGAACTTGAATTGGCTGAAAAGGAAAGGACAGGTAAGACGACTAAAGTCCCCCAAATCTGGCCATTTATAGGGGAACTGTATGTCCATGGCACCTTATGTCTGTTCTTCAGAGACGAACGCCAACGTCTAGATTGACCCCCAATGCCCAGATTGCCCCACCCCCTTTTTGCACCCAAGCGCAAGCGCCCGAAGCATCCCCGCCCCATTTTTGATAGACCCCAGTTGCTGTCCCGAATATAAACATGATGACCATGAGTAGCTGTTGACCCCCGAGAAAACCCTGTTCTGCCTGACTCTCGATGATGGCACCCCCGCCCTGTTTGAAAAGATTAGCCAGTCCTGAAGTGAAATGCTCCGTAATGTTGAATATGATGAAATGCACAGTTGATGGGAATATCATTTACCCTCACTTGAGTTATAAATAGGACGATGAATAAACCTGCCATGAACTCAGTAGGAATGCTGACACATGCACTGCTTGGTAATGGACCTCTGACTGTGACCAATGAGCGTATCTCCCAAATGCGTAGAATTGAGGGAGGAATTCACATGTGTAGATATCTTCTTCTGCCATTTCTCTAAAACCTTGTCTTGTACCTATTCAAAGATTCACGATCACCGAAGGAGATGGGTCAGATGTGATGTACAGCCCGACTGCGGATCTTGGGACACGTGTGACCTCGACCAAAGGTGGAGCCGCAGAGCAACAGGATACGGGACGAGACCGCAATTTCAACGTGGAAAATGAAAAATGATGGGCCGCCTTGAAGCCCTCCGTCTGCTAACCCACGTGTGCCTGGAGTCTCCGTCCCCCTTCTTTGGGCTCGATTGATGGGCCTGCCTGCTTGTTATCCTTTGCTCCCTTGGTCCCTTTTGTGTGTCCCAGGAACTCTGACCCAACTCCGCTCGCTCTCTCTCCTATCGACTATTTTGAACCATGCTCACCCTCTTTTCCACGTGACTTTTTGCCAAAGGGAAGAACTGCCTTCATATGGGAATAGGGTGTTGCCACAGAAATATAGGTGCCGAGCATAAGGCGCCGCCAAACGGATTGTTTAGGGAACAGGACTGTGGTCTAACAGCAGAGGACTGACCGCACCCTGCAACGCGAAAGGATAGAACTGAGCTGGACCTATAGCTCCACCGCCGGTGCTCAACAGCGCCAACGAAAGTACTCGGACTAGAGCCTACCAGTGATGGCTCAATGATAAAAAGACACTGTGACGAAGAAATCTTGTGTATTGAACTGAATTCCGCTCTCAACTACCTGGTCAAAACTGTTCATTGGTCACATTTTTAAGTTAGAAAGATTTATGCTATGTAGTGCGTTTAATTGTCAGGACCACAACAAAAATGCAATTTCCTATGTGCTGCGTTCTGCCCATCACCTCGACTGTCTATGATTGTATGCCAAATGTTAGTATCGACAAAATGCTAATTCATCAACGATGCCTGTCTACCTGTAAACCCATCAATTGCAAAAATGACTGCTGTTATGTAAAAAGGGGCGACTGTGGAAGCTGAAGAAATTGATGTACATAGACAGCATTCATTCCCCTTCTTCTCCCACTCCCCTCCCTGTGAGCACCATGAATACCGTAGATTATTGACCGCATCACTCTGCCAGTAAGAACCCGTACCCCTATGCATATGTACAGCCATTCTAGGCATCATGGCCTTTTACCCATTGGAATCCCCGGCTTCCCTCCTGCGCGTATCTTGAAACCCCCTCTCTCATGCATAGACCATGAAACCCTCTCCCTCTGCGCGACCCTGCTGTGAAAGGCAACTCTCCTGCTTGATCCGCACAAACCCCCCCCCCCCATTCCCTCTTGAAGAGGCATCCTTCGCCTTAGCTGTCGTAGCCCTCCCCAGCTGCACCTGACTGCCCCCGCTCTCTCATGTACGGGTCATCAGATCTCTCTCTCTCTCTTTGTGTGACTCTGTCCCTGTGTCCACCCTGGCTACCCCTCCCTTCTCCTCACATGGGCAAGTCATAAACCTTCTTCTTCTGCAAGGCTCTGTCCTTGAGGGTCACGACCGCACCTGACCAACACCTCCTTCCCTTCCATGAATGCCCCTCTGTTGACAAGCCTTCCCTCCGCGCTCGATTGCCCACGCGGCATGAATACCACTCCTTTGATGACCCCTTCCCCCGAGTCCGGCTGACCACACATGTCCGAGGCCATCGCCTGAGCCAGGAGATACCATTTACTGCCCTTATTGTATGAAGTCACTCCTCTTCAAATGAACCACTATTGATCCTAGCCACCCCACCCCCTGGGCTATGATCAGGCGTACACATCCTACGGAACACTCAGCTGCGTGATGGCCCTCCCCTCTTATCAGCAGGTCAAGGGTCCCCATTGTGAACATATGTGGGGTAGGATTGACACGAGGATTATAGGGATGTCTTTCTTTTGCGTCACACTGTCCTGATTGTACTATCAAGTGTTTTGTAAGGTATAAAAGCAAGAGTCTCAGCTCACTTGTTAGAGCACCTCCCGAAAGACACTGTGTTTCGTGTCCGAAATGACTGGCTCTCCTCATGAGAATTAAACTCTGTTCTTGATTCCTGCTTCCAGCGCCCGTCTCTTTATTTGGTAATTATTCAACATGGGAACTAAGAGGCGGTTTGCGCCAGCGGCCTGGGCATCGATAGAATTATGGGCTCATGTTCCACAGTCAGTGCTTTTTAAAAAAACTTTCACCCATTCACCCACCATCCCATTGTCATTGCTCACGCTCACCCGCATCCCCCACCATTGCCACTGCTTGCCATCACCCACCAGCTAAAACAAAAACAAACAAGCATTTGCAATGCAATCGGCATCGCCTTTGGGCCTTCTATATATTTAGCTATGCAGCACATTAGCTTGGATGCTGAAACATCTACTTTTCTTTAACATGGAGGAAAAGTAAGAACCAAACTGCGTGACACGCCAGGTATGGGAACACATGGAGAGAAAAATTTCCTTTCAGCAGGAAATGGTATAGTCCAAAGCTCTGTTTTTAATATTATTGTTACAGGTACTCGTGGAAGACAATTTCTATGGAATGGAATCTAGAGAATCTAGAGAATGCTAAAGTGATTCTGGTATTTTACTGACCTCTGCTGGTCGATTTCTATCAAGAAAGTTAAGTAGAGGAAGTTTCCAGTAGAATAAAAAAAATAAAGTCCCTCAGCAGAAAGCAATTCTGGTATTTTACTGACCTCTACTGGTCATTTTCTATTAAGACAGTTAATAGAGGCAGTTGAACTGAAAAAAAAGTCCCTAAGGTGAAGCAGACAAGTCCTAGGATGATCTCCAGAACCCACAAAGTACATACACATATAAGTATATACTAATATATAAGTATATACTAAAGTATATACAAGAGGTCTCAAAAGCTCGACCTAAAAAAGGGATATGACCCGGACATCGCTGGCCGAGTCATTGCACTTTCTTTGCCCGACCCAACGAGGAGCATTGCCGGTGATGAAGCATGACACCTGCAAGGGTGTGTGAGGCCATTATATCCAACATATTGGATACCCAGGCGTTCTTCCACGACGCACAGGTGTCACCAACACAAAATCCCCGCCCCCATTAGGAACAGCCTGGTCCCTCTTGTGTTTCATGCTACTTTCTTTGCCACATCATCTGAGTTGCACGCCATAGCTCACTGTGTGATGCCTCCCGACATGCTCTCCTGCCAGCAGTAAAAAATAAAGCGATAGATTGTCTTTAGTGCTCACTGAGCAAATATCCTCAGGGTTGGGACAACCACCCCTATGTGGTTGCCTCTTGGATGATTATTTTCTGATAAATAGTATTTTTGGGAGAAAGTGAACAAAAAATACTGGAGAAACCCTGAAAATCAATATTTTCTCCTACAGTACACAGAAGCAGAAGACCAGCTGAGAGTGATTTCCAGTGGCGCAAGAAACAGAATCATTGCCAATAATATAGTACAGCAAAGAGAGATGGAAAGTGTCTTCACAACATGAACAGAAAGGAAAGTGCACCAATTCTTATGCAAGTCCCAAATCCCGTCTCTTTTACAACATGAAAAGAGCACAGGGGCAAATGGTAAGTTGCTGTTTGAGTGTTGCTGGTACCCTGCGCTGTAATGGTCTGTCCCCTTTACCACCACCCAACCCACCCCACACTCCTAGCGGATGCGGTATCAGCAAGTGTTAACCAGTTCGACGCTGATGACGGAACCGCTCCGTCATCAGCTACGGTTGGGCTGTGCTGATGACGGAGCGGTTCCGTCATGGCCCTGCCGCCGCGCCTGCGCGGCGCTGATTTCGCGCCTGCGCGGCGCGTTCTATTGAGCGGGCGGGGCCATGACGGAACCGCTCCGTCACAAGCACAGCCCAACCGCGGCTGGTGACGGAGCGGTTCTGTCACCAGCATGCGGCCGCCGCGCGGCCGCCCCGCCCACTTAGCACTGCGGCGGAATAGCCGCCGCAGCGATGTGGTTAAGAACGGCCAGTGTTGCGTTCTTACCTTTCTAATAAGCATTGGAAGAGCCAATAGGTCTCACACAATGTATTGGCTTTGTCAATGTTTCTTTCTACTAAGTTTACAAAGCTAAAAAAAGCTTTTTATTAACTTTCAGACATGCTAGATTGCAGTGGCATAGGGAACTCACTGCTTTAGAAGCTTATGTCGGGGTAGCCACTGCACTAATGCTCTGGTAAACTGGGTCCCATTAAAAACTGATTCGTTTTACATTTTACCAAGCTTTCCAGCTTTCCCACGCCTGTAGGCAAAGGCTCTTAAAATTGTCCAATGGAAGAGCAGTGTTTGGCTAAGATGTCAGGGTCAAGAGCTGCTAAGTGAACAACATTCAGGGAAGGAGTGCGAGAAAAATAAATGATGAAGACATTTAAAAAGAATTGAGAGCTAAGCAAATCGAGTGAGTTGGTGGGAAAGATAAGATAGAAAAAATAATATGAGATAAGAAATAATGATGTTAGAAACTGGAAAAGAAAAGAGACAGGTAGGAAGGGTGAAAGGATAAAAGGTCCGATGGAGGGGTATAAGGAATCAATTGTAAAAGTTTGGAAGGAAATGTGAATGGACGGGTGGATCAAAGGTTGGACGAAACGGTGTAGGGGTGAATGGATGAACGATGTTACTTGTTGTATCTTTAGGACTGCAGAGATAGTCCTATCTTTTTATGTGCAGAGTTCTCTGCAATCGTAAAGATACTACACATAAAAATACACTCGTAGTTTGTGAATAGCAAAACATAGTAAACGTACACTAAAAGTGTAAGTTTACCTTTATGAAAAGGCCTACAAGTATAGAGAGAGACAGTCCAACTCTATGTGCCTGATGGTAGACAGGCTGCCATCAGCACAAGCAGAGAGGACTGCTGCTACGTGGGTAATAACATCTTGAGAGAAATAGACCTAGAGGCGTAGGACTGCGTGAGCTGGGTCACATTCATACACTCCAAGCAGCCACAGATTAAAGCCCTACTTATTTCAACCAGTGCTCTGTAATTTGAGTTGTGAGATAAGCAGACAAGTGACAAAGATCTAATGAGTGCCCTTTCAATGTGGAAAACTCTCATGAGGAATGACAATGTAAATTGGTCTTTGTGACTGGGAGAAGTTAACTCTTTCCCTCATATCACCAGCTGAAACCACCGCACTTTTCAAATTAATGCAACATATTGACCGGTCTATCACAAATAGACAGTATCCATGTCCCCTTATGCCTTACTTGCTGCACATGACCTATTCACATCTCCTACAATTGCCTCGCACCATAACAACCTTGTTTCTTATCCCTGACTGGACAGGACAGCCCCTCCTCCACACTGCATTATGGGGAAAATACTGAAGCTGGAATCCCTGTCAAGAGGTGGTCCAGGGAAGTGGGCACAGGGCTGAGTGTCGATTAACTAGTGTCTTTGGGTTTAACATTATCTAATGGGTGAGGGGAGCATCGCTTTGTCTTTAAAATTAAAGTGATGTTGCTTCTGGAACATGCATATACTTGTACTGTATACATGACCTTGGAATGCATTCATATGTTTTCTACTGCTACTAATACAAATGTCAGCTTGTATGATGTATGTAAGCTTAGGGTTTTATGCTTTAGGTACAAGTTGACCTTGGGATGTGGTGTTGACAACACCCGTGACCCTGAGATTTGCTGCTTAATGCACAGGCGTGAAGGGTAAATGTGCTGCTGAATATCAGATGTGAGACGGTGATGTATGAGGGGAAGGGTCGAGCTGTCAATATTTTCTTTATGATGGAATGTTCTTCTTCATGGTACATAGGAGTATGTGCATTTCTTTTAGATATACGTGTGCTGCGGATGTGTTGCTTTACGGAAATAGTTGTAATTGGGCTGCTCTTTCTTAGGGGAAGATGTCAGAATCGGTTGTGATGCCTTTTGGAAATATGGGAGTGAGACGTGCTTTTTAAGGTAATGTGAGTTTAGGCTGTGCTGTTTTAGGAAACGGGAATTTGGTATGTTCTAATGTAGTGGTAGATGTAAGGTACTTTGAGCAAAGTATGAGCTTAGTATTCTTGTCATGTATGAGCTTGGGGTGCTTTGCCACAGGTTTGAGGATATGATGCTCTACTTTAGGAACAGATGTGAGGGGTGTGCTTCTTTGGGGGCAGGTGTACAATTTGTTGTGCATAAAGGACTGGTGCAGTTTGTTGTGTGAATTAATCTGAATATGCTTCTGTGTTGGGGTGTGTAAGTATCTGGTTGGGAAAAAACTGCTGGTCATGTCTATCCTCAATGGTGCATTTACAAGCCAGTCCCTAGATGATGTAATCAGTGCATACCCACTGCACCGGAGTGTCTTTAGAAATGTGGCACTTATTAGATCTAGAACCCTATTGATAGCTCCCAAAGCTGTGCTTCTTACCCTCGGTGGTAATATGGGCCTTGTGTCATCTCACTCGTTCTCCTTGCAGTAAGAACAACCATAGAAGGCATGTAAAAACCTCATCCCCAATAGCCTAAATGTGTCACAATGAATGATACAGGGATCCAAACCTGTGAAATGATGTATAGACCTGGGGCCATATAACAGAAGTGCCTCGGGCATGCAACTGACATTTGTGCCGCTTTGTGCGCCCCTGGGACAATTTTGTGTTGCAGAAAGAGCCGCAGATACTTGTGTGGGCCCTTCTGTATAACAGATGGCACTGGCCCACACATAGGGCAAGCGCTATCTCAAGAGGGTGATGCCTCATTTACATGGGGGCGTGGCCCCATGCAAATGAGGGAATCTCTTTACCTCTGCACCTGCGCCATATTATAGACGAAGGTGCAAAGCCAAAGAAGCTGTCAGGAGGAACACTGCAAGTGCACCACCTGAAAGCAGTCCTCTGGAGGGGGAAAAGGCGACCAATAGACTCCCAGACATCCCCTTGCAGGTGGGTGCAGTCACTCACTGCACCCACCTGCAAGGGGATCTCTATCCTCTCTTAAAAGTACAGGTGAGTTGCCACCTGCACAGTGAAACACAGAGTGGTTCCTTCAAAGTCACTCCCTATTTCCCTTGAATACTCTGCCTCCCAGGGCAGCACAAGTTCATGACTGCCCTGAGGGCAGCGCATTCAACATAGTAGGGTGCACTTTCCCTGCTTGTGCATGACACACCTGTATGAAGGTTCACCGTGGAACAAAGGGAAATTGTGCCCTGTATGCAATAGGACCCCGGGAGGCAGGGTTTCCATTTTCTAGCTTGCATTAGTTGCCACTGCACCCTTGCTCCAACGCTGGATTCAAGCCAGTTTTATGGAGACCAGAAGAAATGATTTATGTTTAAAGAGAAACATAAGCAGACGTAGACAATTATTACATTCAGATGGATGCTTGACATCTCAACACAGAAAATACCAGCCTACAATAGTTATAATTTTATTTGATGCAACAGGCAATCAATTGAAAAGCCTAATAAATTAAGTAACCTAGAGATTTGTCACTCAAAAACAAGCAGCTAACAAGCTTGAATCAAGAAGTAAGCACATTGTGATTTGTAAAGTGACAAATGGCGCACTCGGTAGGTCTGTGATGCCAAAGAAGGTGAGATGCTTGTGTGATGTTAAGCACAAGGTGCAAAAATGCTTTGCATCTAGTTATGATCGCTAATCCCTTGTGTTACACGTAGGAGTTCAGGATAAAATAAGGTTCTGCAATGGAGAGGGAGCACACTCTGAGCGTCTGCTGACAAGGGAATCATTGAATGATACTTACTGAAACCCTATTTTGTTCTTTTCAGTTATCAATCAATCAATCATTTGTAAAGCGCACTACATACCTGCAAGGGTCTCAAGGCGCTGGGGAGGGGGGGCGGGTGCTACTGATCGAACAGCCAGGTCTTGAGTATCCTCCTGAAGGTCAGCAGGGCTTGGGTCTGTCGTAGGCGCAGTGGGAGGGTTTGCCATGTCTTGGCAGCGAGGTGGGAGAAGGATCTCCCGCCGGTGGTTGTTCTTCGGATTCGCGGGATGGTGGCGAGTGAGAGGTCGGCGGAGCGGAGCTGGCGGTTGGGGATGTAGAAGGAGAGCCGTCTGTTGAGGTAAGCTGGGCCAGTCTTCTGTAGTGCTTTGTGTGCGTGTATGAGGAGCTTAAAAGATATCCTCTTGTTGACGGGGAGCCAGTGCAGGTTTCTCAAGTGGGGGGTGATATGGCCCTGTCGTGGAACGTCGAGGATCAGTCGTGCCGAGGTGTTTTGGATGCGTTGTAGTCATTTGATGAGCTTGGTCGGGGCTCCCGCGTAGAGGGGGTTTCCTTAGTCGAGTCTGCTGCTGACGAGGGCCTGGGTGACTGTCTTTCTTGTATCTGTCGGGATACATCTGTAGATCTTGCGGAGCATGCGGAGGGTGTTGAAGCAGGAGGAGGAGACGGCGTTGACTTGCTTGGTCATTGAGAGCGTTGAGTCGAGGATGATTCCCAGGTTGCGTGCGTGGTCGGTGGGTGTCGGGGCTGCCCCCAATGCCGTCGGCCACCAGGAGTCGTCCCAGGCTGAAGGGTTGGAGCCGAGGTTGAGGACCTCCGTCTTGTCTGAGTTAGCTTCAGACGGCTGATCTTCATCCAGTTTGCGACGGCCTTCATTCTTTGTGGAGGTTGGCTTTGGCGGTGATGGGGTTCTTGGTGAGGGAGAGGATCAGTTGAGTGTCGTTGGCGTAGGAGATTATGTAGAGGTTGTGCTGTTGGGCGGCATGTGCAAGCGGGGCCATGTAAATGTTGAACAGTGTCGGACTGAGGGAGGATCCCTGGGGTACGCCGCAGATGATCTAGGAGGCTTTGGAACGGAATGGGGCAGGCAGACGCTCTGGGTTCTACCGGAGAATAAGGAGGAGGTCCATTCCAGAGCCTTCTCCCGGATCTCTGCAGCGTGGAGGCGTGGGCGTAGAGTGCAGTTGCAGACGGTGTCGAAGGCGGCGGAGAGGTCTAGGAGGATGAGTTATTCTTAGATATATGATATCCAATATTCACAGAGGGCGGGAGTGAATGTTGGAAAAGTTTCAGCACTCCGTTCATCATCTCCTTGTATTTGCAATATTTATTCACTACACACACACTTGTCTACATTTGGGGCTCAAACGTAGTATGAGTGGAAGAGGTGTGGCGCAGCGGCTAGGGCGACTGACTCCGAAATCTGGGGATCACGGTTCGATCCCCGGCACCGACGGTAGGTCAGCCCAGCGCCATGTGACTCTGGGCAATAGCTTGCTTAATCTTCCCGACGGCCCCCAGCGCCTAGAGACTGTGCGCTTTACAAATGTGGATTATTATTATTATAGTATCAAATTAAATCATGAGTTCGCCTGCTTCCAACATGGAGTTACTTTTGGCCCTGTTGTCTTTATCAGAGACAGTTGCTTGAATTACAATATTTGTACACACAGTCCCTCATTAACAGTGGGCTGGTATATCCAATAGGAAGCTACATGTTTTGCAGGAAAAAGGAGCATCGATGGTTTTTACTCTGAAACTTCACCTACTATAAGCAGGTGAAGTTCAGGGCGATAACTGGGGTTAAACATGAGGGAATTGAAACTAAAACACTAATTCGGCGAGGGTGGGTGTGGGCAGTAGGTACAATTGCAGACCGTTTATAAAGAGGGATTAAGTAATTGACAAATGGGAACGTATTAAATCACACCACTGAAATGATTTTAGTAATACATGTGAAGGAGTGACTGAATTAGTAATCAGGAAGTTGCTAGCTGGCGAATCCTCCCTTTGAACCCACTTGTAACACGTTACTACAGGGATACAAACACACATAGACCTATGTTCTTGGAGAGTGCAAGGGTGCCTTTTGTGCCTGATAGAAATGGGGGTCTCTAGTTGGCAATGGTTTGCAACGTTGTCCAAGTAGGGATCCTTCTTCCTAGTCAGGGTAAGGGTGATACACTTCTAAAATAATCCCTGCTCACCCCCTTGGTAGCTTGGCTCGAACAGACAGGCTTATCTCAGAGGCAGTGTGTAAAGCATTTGTGCACACATACAGTAATACAGTAAAAACACTACAAATGAACACCACACCAGTTTAAAAAAATAGCTAATCTTTATCTAAACCAAACAAGACCAAAACAACAAAAATCCACAATACAGTAATAAAAATATTACTTTTAAAAGGTAGAAACAGTTCTGTTCAAAGTAAATTGCAGATGTGATGCTTTCAAAACAAAGTACCTTGGATGAAGTACCTTGAATCAAAAGCAAGAACAGCCGTAGGTAAGGTGATGCGTCAGTTCATTACGTGCCAGTAAGGTGATGCGTCAGTTCCTTACTCCCGGGGAGGTGATTCGTCAGGTTCCTTACTGCCACGCAGGGGAGGTGATGCGTCAGTTCCTACCTGAAGGGGAGGTGATGTGCCTTGTCTAACAGGGCCCCATCGGCAACCACCGGATCAAATTAAGACCTGTGCACTTCTGGGATTGTGTCTCTTTATTTTTACTGCAACGCCGATGTGCGCGATTTACAGACCAGAATCAAGTGTGGTTTTGTTTCAAGAGGATAACAGTGTGTGCAGAGGCATTCTTCAAGACCCTGGTGGAAATCAAACAGTGAAGCAGCACCTGCAGATGTAACTCCTTGATGTAATGTCTTGGTGGCTGCAAATAATGTTACCCGGGCTAGCAATTAAAAGCGAAAAGTGTCAGCTCATGCTACACTCAATCACTGTCTTCGCATGCCAAAAATCTGCTCTTATAAAAGCTGTTTAGGAGACTTTCATGCCTGACAATGTTTTCCTGACAACATTGGTAAACAGTCGGTAGGGTTATGTCAGCAGTAAATTAAACTTACCAAACAAGACGTAGCCCGAGTTTTAAAAATCACTGTTAAGGTTTGTGCCACAAGCTACTTCGAGGTGAGGTATGCATCAAAAGAGTTCACTCAGCACGGTTGTCAAGTCGGGACTGATCGTGCAGAAAGACTAGGCTTTTGGTCGCAAGTTTGGAACACTGTGCCGCCTATGTCACTGGCCTTATAATGCCAGGAACATGACAAGTGCTAACCTGATTCACGCCTGGATGAGGTCTAACCTTATTAATGCCCGAAGGAAGTCTAACCTCATTGAATGCCTGGTTTTATAAGTCTGCCTATTAGAAGGCAGGGTCCGACCCAGCTATGACAGCCCATGTAGATTTGTACGATGAAGGGCACTCGATCTGAGTGTTTGTGATGAGAAGACACAGGGCTTGAAAACATTGCAAGGGGCAGAGTCACAGATACATTTTAACTCTCGAGTTCATATAAAGGCAAAACGAGCACGAACAAGGCCAATAGGTTTAGCTTCTGTAAAGGGAATTCAAAGAGGGACATGGAAGCAGTGTAGGGCTTAATGTTGACCCTTGCAGAACATCTTGGTCCTGTATTCCTATACAATGGTGGGAGAAAGACTGCCTGCAATCTCCCCATTAAATAGGACCTACACCAATCTAATGCCTTCCCTCCAATGCAAAGTGCATGCAGCTGGAATAATAGGATGGTGTGTGAGACAGTATCGAATGCTAGTAATAAAAGAGCAGAAGGCTCCGCTCGGTCCATCAGCAATTGTAGGTCATGTATCAGTGGTGTGCAGAGATCCCACTGGGAATTTGGTATTTCTTCAATAAGGCACTGACGTATTTCTCCTGAATCTTGATTCCAAAAGGTCACAAAGTTATAGGTAAAAAATTTGAAAGAATGGAGAGATCAGAAATAGACTTTTTAGCAATATGGGGTCTCTAGTTGTTTGCACCCTGTTCAAGTAGGGACCCTCACTATAGTCAGGGTAAGGGAGTCAAACAGCTAAGATAACCCCTGCTCACTCCCTTGGTAGCTTGACACGAGCAGTCAGGCTTATCTGAGGGGCAATGTGTAAAGCATTTGCACATACAAACACAGTAACATACTGGAAACACTACAAAAAGAATCCACATCAGTTCAGAAAAACAGTCAGTAATTATCTGAATAAAACAACACCAAAACGACAAAGCTCCAGCATACACAAGTAAAGATATCACTTTTCAAAGGTTAAATAAGTTCAGTCCATAGAACTCTATGGATACTTTTCCTTTAGCACAATGTATCTTGGATGCTTCAAAATACAAATACGAAACAGGCGCAGGGGAGGTAAGGCGACTGAAAACCAAAGCGATGTGATGGTTACTTACTCCCATGGGAGGTGATGCGTTGGTTCTGTACTCCCAGAGGGGGGGGAAGAGTCGCTTCATTACTGCTATGCTACAAGGTAATGCGTTGGTTTCCTACTGTCGGAGGAGGTGATGCGTCGGTTCCTTACTTGAATGGAAGGTGATGCGCCGATCTACGGAGACGCAGCCTCAGTACCTTACTGCTGGCCAGAGTCGATGAAGAAATCTGTGACCAGGGATGATGCGTTGAAAACACAGGCGCACAGCTTTGATTCCACAGCGATGGAGCAGGGGCTGCGTCAGTGTTGGAGTGATGTGTCACAGACTTTAGTGATGTGGTGCTCGAAACTCAAGCTGCAGTGGTTTTTTTGACTCGCTGCGATGGCAAGCTGGGGCCTGTGGTGAAAGCCAAGCTCGATATGCCAATTGGGAACCACGCTCCAGTGCTGGCAGTGGAGATGCATCGACATTTGTAGCAATGCGTCGATAAAAACAGACGGTGGGAGTCGATGCATGGATTTTCTCCTTCATTCACCAGACTCTACTGCCCAGGGACTGGATTTGGCACCACTTGGCAAGTCAGGACTCCCAGCAGAAGAGCCCAGGCTCTGGTAGGTGAAGCATTTGATGGTCCTGAAACTTATTAACAGGAGGAAAGCACACACAAGCCCTTGGAGAGCCTTGGAAGCAGGATACAGTAAGCAAAGTTCAGTCCCTTCACACACAGGACAGAAGCAGCAAGAAGCAGACCAGCACAACCAAGCAACAGGCAGCGTGGCATTCCCTTCTACAGCACTCAGCTCTCCTTCCTGGCAGAATGTTTTCAGTCCAGAAGTGTTCTGATTTGAGAATGTCAGAGGTCCCATACTTATACCCCTTTCTGCCTTTGAAGTAGGCATAGTTCAGAAGAAAGTCTTTGTAGGCCACAATACTCTGCTTTTCCCTGACCTGGCTCCAGATACACTGCAGGGGGGTGGGAACAGCTTTGTGTGAGGACAGGCACAGCCCTATTCATGTGTCAGTGACATTCCTCCCCCCGCTCTAGCTCAGGAAGGCCCATCAGACTGGTGATGGCCCATCAGGATATGCAAGGCACCCTTTGTGTGACTGTCTAAAGTGAATGCACAGGACCCCACTTATTCTAACCCAGACGTGGATACTACATACAGGCAGAGGCACAGAAGGGTTAGGCAAGAAAATACTCACTTTCTAAAAGTGGCATTTTAAAATACGCCATTTAAAACCTAACTTCACCAAAATATGTATTTTTAAATTGTGAGTTCAAAGACCCCAATTCTAAATGTCTATCAGCTCCCACTGGGAAATTACACTTAAAAGATATTTCAAGGCAATCCCCATGTTACCATATGGGAGAGATAGTCCTTGCAATACTGAAAAACTAAATTAGCAGTATTTCACTATTAGACATGTAAAACACACCAGGACATGTCCTCCCATTTAAATACACTGCACCGTGCCGATGGGACTGACTTGGGCCTACCTTAGGGGTGACTTACATGTAGTAAAAGGGAAGGTTAGGGCCTGTCAAGTGGGTGCACTTGCCAGGTCGAAATGGCAGTTTACAACTGCACACACAGACACTGCAGTGGCAGGTCTGAGACATGTTTGCAGGGCTACTCATGTGGGTGGTGCAATCAGTGCTGCAGGCCCACCAGTAGCATTTGATTTATAGACCCTGGGCCCACTTGGTACACTTTACTAGGGGCTTACTAGTAAATTAAATATGCTCATTGTGGATAAGCCAATCACCAATATAATTTAGACAGAGAGCATATGCACTTTAGCACTGGTTACCAGTGGTAAAGTGCCCAGAGTCCTTAAGCCAACAAAAACAGGTAAAACGGGGAACTATTACGAACATCAAGTGGTGGAGGTCCCAGGATCTCAGTTAGCACTTTACTCTGAACAAGAGGCAAAGGATCAATAGGTGAACCAGACACAATCATGTTGGAAATGGAAATAAACAGTTTAAGAGATCGAGGCTCTCAGGGATCTATATAGGCACCCTGTTATAATTGGGGGTCTCTAGCTTGCAGATGTAGATACCTTTGTCCAAATAGGGGCCCTTGCTTTCAGTCAGGGTAAGGGGGATACACTACTAAAATAGCCCCTGCTCACCCCCTTGGTAGCTTGGCAGGATCAGACAGGTCTATCTCAGAGGCAGTCTGTAAAGCATTTGTGAACACAAACGGTAATACAGTGAAAACACTGCAAATGGACACCACACCAGTTTAGAAAAATAAATAATCTTTATCTATTCTTAAACAAGACCAATACGACAGAAATCCACAATACAGCTCTCAAAATATCCTTAAAAATAAGTTATTCACTTAAATCAAGCTTCTAGCAACAAATAACTCCACTTGTAGTTATAACGGTGTCGAGACTAGTGGAAATCTGAAAGTACAGGGTTGACCGCGAGGTGCACTGGGTGGGGCCCGGAGTCAAACAGACACACAAAAAATAGTACATTGGAATTGATGAAAACAAAGACACTGTTCTTTGGAAGTTCAAAATTAAATATTGCTTACTAAGTTCCCTCTGTTTTTTCTATGGGAAGACTAAGTAACCTTACGCTTACTACTTCCTCCAAACCTACTGCACAACCAAACTCTGTCTTTGCTCTCAACGAAATGGACGACATTTCTCCTCAGAATTCTTATCATGAGACAGGCACCATTCAAAAATCACACCTCTCAAGTAAAGTACCTGCAATTTCCACCAAGCGACCAAAAAAAAGACCCTCCTTCTCCAGTGAACTCATTTTCAGCCTCCATGGATATAATCCTTGAGGAAATTCGTGCTCTGAAACCCTTCATTGAGAAAACCAATAAAACTTTGCAGCATCGGGATGATAAATGGTCTTCGCTGGATTTGCGAATGCTTGTTGTGGAACAGAGAATGGAGAACGGATTCTCTTCAGGTCTTGTGCGCTTGAATTTACTTTCTGGAGTCTGGGATATCTCTGCTTAAGAAGCAATCGGAGGATTTAGAAAACTGAAATCACAGAAATAACCTTCGAATTTACAGTCTTCCCGAGAATACAGAGGGCTCCAACCCAACCATCTTTTTTCAAACCTTTTTGCCTAAGCTCTTGGATCCATCTACTACTTCTCTCTTAACATTCAAATGGCTCATAGACTTGGTCCCAAGATCTCTGCAAAACCTCATGGAGTCATCATGTTTTTCTTGCAATATACAGATCTTCTCCAAGTGCTATCTGCAGTCAAGTCCCAAAAACTATTTTTTTGGGAGGGTCCACGCCTATTTTTCTGTCAAGATGTGGCTAATGTTACAGCTGATCGTCTGAATAAAATCCTTGATTTTCACCTTCAACTGCTTTCCATAATTGTCAGATTCGGACAAATTCATCCCTGCCTTTTCAAGGTCACCTATAAGGAAAAGACTACCACATTCGACAATCCAGCCGTATTGCAGGAATTCCTTCGTCAACATGGAGCTGTCGCTTTGGATACTTCAAAATTGACTTGATTTATTATTTTGCTTCACCTTGTCTGATTGTTTCCTGTATATGTAATTCCTTGATCATTGTGTTGCATGTATTTCTGTTATGCTCACTGTATTAAGATGTTTTACCTACCTATTTTCTCTCTTTTCCCTTTCTTCAAATGTTTTATCTCATCTACATGTTTTAACCCTTTCTTATACAGATGAAGTTCTTTTTCCCGTTACCGCTTCCCTTATGGTCTCCCCCTCATATCGAAGTCTTACCCATGGTCCCGCTGAGGTTTCGGTAGAGCTCTGACGGTGTTATCTCCGTCTTCTTCTGGTGTAGCCATACCCCATTTTGTCTTGTGTTGTAGGTATGTTTTTCATTCATCATTTGTATGACATGTACTGTCTTTTTGTTCTCCATCTTATCTCTTTTTCTTTGGCATTCTTTTTTAAGGTCTCTTTTCTCCACTTTCTTTCGTATTTTATCTTCTTTATGTTTTTCCTCCCTTCTGTCTTCTTTGTTAAAACATCTTTTATATTTCTTCTACTTTCCTTCCTCATATCTATCTTATTCTAGATTTGGTTCTACTCTTGTAAGCATATTACATGTTCACGCTTTTATCATTAAGCTACATTTTGGGTTACTACCTGGAACAATAAAGGATTACCATTTTCAATAAAGCTTTATTCAGTTAAAAAGTTTTTAAAACCATCAAAGCACAGTTCCACACAAAGGTCATAATAATATTCACTATATACATATAATACAATTAATACCAACATACATGTTTCATAGTTATTAAGAGAAGACCATTGAAGTAACTTGTCCCTTACAAACATAATACTTGACATTCAATAAATAATTAAAAGGATTGTCACCCACTGAATTTACATTTTTAAAACTACATGACAATATAAATTCATGTCATAGATGCTCCTTAGTCATGAAGTCACCACATGTGCAAAAATAGAAGGCTCATATCGTAATAGCTACATCATTAAAGGATTAAGCAACCCTATCAAAAGGCAACTGGTGCTATCTCATCTAATGAAATTAAAAACGGGCATTGCCCATATTTCTGTGGGGGAAGCTTCCAAGTTGAAAATATGTTGGGTGGGTCATGTGTTTAATTTTCTTGCTTTAGGCAAGTAAAATGGGTTTGGGATTCTATGTCACAAAAAATTACATGTTTCCCTTGTTCAACTGGAATCTGATACTGAAGGATGTTGGGTTATTGTTAAGCTTCTCATAGAAATGATCCCTTTAGTCATTTTAAATGTGTATGCACCTAGTTCCATTGATAAGGTTTTCTGAACAAATATATCTGACAAACTGCTTCTATACCATAATGATTTTATTATTTTTCGGGGTGATTCATTCTATAGTAGATAGTCACTCTAGAGCTAAGCTCGTACCCTCTAAAATGCACTCAGAATTTACATCCAGAATTCGTCAGAAATGGTTAGTGGATATTTTTGAGACTTTGTCACTCTGTCCTTCGAGAATATCATTTTTACTCAGCTGCACATCATTCACAATCCCGTATTGATTACCTTTTCCTGAGTAAGTCCCTTGCCCAACATGCCATTCATTCTGTAATTGGTTCAATTTTAATCTCAGATTACGCCCCTGTACTTGTTGCAATAGATCTTATCCCTGTTCCCCCTTCCAGGAAGACGGCGTTTTAATAATTCCCTACTTCCTGATCCTAATTTCTGTCAACAATTTATTTCCTTTGCCTCTGAATTGTTTATTATTAACACAACTCCGGAATCACCCTTTGTCATGATATGGGACTCTTTTAAAGCTGCCGCCAGGGACTTTCTTATAAATTTCGTATCACAAAAGAAAAAATCTCTAGAAAAATAATCCACTCAACTACTTAATAAAATTAAACAGTTAGAATATACGTATTATCAATCTAATAATGATCTTCTTTAAAAAATCTTATTGATGCAAAACTTACCATTAATAGATTATCCACAGATGTTGTCTCCAGTTATTTACTGAAATGCAGCTCTCGCTATTATGGGGGTCAAAACAACATGAGGAAGTTATTAGCTAACTATTTAAAAACTAGAAAGGAAAGAACGAGATAGAATCTCTGCAGAGTTCTTTTGGTACGCCAATTTTTAAAGATAATGATATTTAAAAAAAACTTGTTATATTTTATAAAAACATATATACACCTGAATCCCTCCCAGAACAGTCTGATATTTCTTCCTACTTTCAGTCCATTCCTTCTCCTCCTTCTAATCACATTGATTTTGATTCCCTGGGAATTGATATTTCTTTGCGGATATCTCCCTTGCTGTCTCGGTTTTACGTCGTGGAAAAGCACCCAAACCAGATGGTTTTACTTCTTAGTTTTATGACCACTTTGCAAAAAATGTTTTGCCTACTCTTTTACTCTTGTTTAAATCTTTCTCTGACAATGGGTTGACCCCGTCTTACCGGATATGATTGGCCCTGACCAATCCGGTTTTGTTAAGGGGAGACTAGCCTCTGACAACTCTTGAGTCTTTTTTAATGTCATAAGCAGGGCCTCATCTTTAGATCACCCCATGGCTGCTATTGCTTTAGATGCAGAAAAGGTATTTGATAGGATTGGATGGGAGTTTATGTTTCATGCATTACATTGGACCTGTTTTCCTTCTAAACTGATTGCCTTAATCTCTTTGTTATACTCAGGCCCCAAAGCTTCAATATTTGTCAACTGTAAAACTTCTGATTATTTCCCATTGCGTAGAGGTGTGCAACAAGGTTGCCCCTTGTAACCATTGTTGTTTATCATTGCATTAGAACCTTTTCTAACTAAGATTAGACAGGAGGATTGTATTTTAGGATTTCAATTCAGTCCATATCAGGTTAAAATGTCAGTTTACGCTGACGACATCCTTTATATTGCTCCAATCCTGAATCTTCTCTTCCCCCTTTTCTTCAACAGGTTACCTCTTTCTCCCAGCTCTTAGGATATCGTCCTAATCATGACAAATGTGAAGTCTTACCTGTAAATGTTTTATGTCAGAAACATCTCTTTGATCTTTCTGGATTTTCTTGGCAACCATCTAAAATAAAATACTTAGGCTTATAGTTTGCTCCCTTAATTCTTGAACTATAAGGTTACATTTTGATTATCACCAAAAAATCAAATGACGCTATCACAAGTTGGCATACCCTTTTTCTACCTTGGTGGGGTCGTCTAGACTCGATTAAAATGATGCTTTCTCCTCTTATTTTATATAATATTTCTATGATCCCTATACACGTTCCTCGATTCTATTTTAAGAAAATTGAATCTACCTTGACAAATTTTCTATGGAAAGGTAAGCCCCCTTGTATAGCTTTATCTTCTTTAAAAAAAGATAGACTTAATGGAGGTATTAGGTTTCCTGACTTTAAAGCTTATCATTCCGCTTTCTCCTTAAAGCAAGCTTCTCATTGGATCTCTATGAACCTTACTCTATATCCTCCATTATGGATTAAAATAGAGAAATATCTTATTGCCCCTTTTGATTATTCAGAGTTCCTCGTTTTTACCACCAATATCACATCCGTGCACTCCCCTGTCATTTCCCACTCTCGCAAACTTTTGGTCCCTCTTTTAGCATCATCTTATCCCTCATTTTGTCCTATCATCAACAACCTATTTGGCATACTAAATCATTACAAATTCATAATCGTTCTATATACTGGAAAACTTGGCATTCTAGGGGTTTACGTTGGATATCTCAACTAATACATAATGATCAACCCCTCTCTTTTTCTGATCTCCAAACTAAATTCTCTTTACCATTGTCCTCTAGATTGCAATATAATCTTTTATGTTCTTCCCTTACTCAATATCTTCTAACTTTACCAACAGATACAAATGTTCCTGTAAATTATAAAACCTATCTTCAATACTCAACACTTCCCCCCCTGCTTCCAATATATATAAATTGCTACAATTCCCCCCTGATAGACACAAATCAAAGACTGAATTGGCTTGGGAGAAAAATTTCTCACACGTCTGGCCAATCATTTTATGGAACAAAATATGGTTTAAGCTTCACAAAACTTCTCGTGCTGCACACACCACACAAACTCTTTATGTCATTTATCACCTAGTATTATTTTCTCCACTAACCCTAGCATCTTTTTCATCAGACATGTCCTCTATTTGTTGGTCATGCCCTTGTCCATCTGCCAATTTAAAACACATGCTGTTTGAATGTCCCCCTATCCATCAATTTTGGCAGCTGGTTTGGTCCCAAATTAAGATAATTTTCAAAGTTCAGATCCCCTTTTTTTCAAATTTATTCCTGTGCACACTATCACCCCAATTGCCCCAATCTCCATCGAGTTTTAAACTTTTAGATGTATTGCAAGCCATTGCCTTTCATCTAATAACCTCAAACTGGAAGCAGTTAGACAGAGTAACCTTCAGATCCTGGTGGAACGCTGTTTGTTTCCATCACCGATTAGACACTAATTATGTTTCCCTTATTTCCCTAGCAATTAAAAGAGATTTATTATGGCTCCCATTAACAACATGTCTATCTCTGTCTGCCTCTTCCAGTGTTAAATCTACCAACATCTCAGACGATGTAAGGAAACCACCTTGAATTCTCCCTGTGCGACTTTACTCCTAGATGATTAATAGTTTTATGTTTATAATACGTTATTCCTATTCAGTCATTGTTATGTTGACATTGTTGCATTATTACTCCTAATTGTTATATAGTAATTGCATATTGTTTCCATCCCCTTGCCCCCTACCTTTATTATTTATATTGTGTATATTTCCTTATTTTTTATACAGCTTGACACGCCTAACCTTATATACTCTTATTCTACTACATATCTTTAAGCTAATAGGATTTGTGCTATTTATTGTATTGCTGTTCTCTTCATGTTTTTCTTTGATAAACTCAAATGCTAAAAAAAAAGTAGCACCATTATTATTCTGGAGATGGATATGGGTCAAGCAAGTAACTTGGCTTAATCGGGCCCTAATTAAGGACTAGACAGGGTGTCCCCGATATAGAATTCAGACTAGGCATGGATTTATGATACTTTTGCAACAGTATTTGATATACAGCAAGAATATATAAAGAGATGATGCTATATTTCAGAGTGTGACTACAGGAAGGGTTCCCCACTCTGTCCCCGAGTTAGGATCATCATTGATGAGACTCTGGTAAGTAGCCTTCACTGATTGTCACTGAGCAGGTGTGGAGATATTAGGTCACTGATAATGGGTCGTATGGCTGTCGTTTTTAAATTTAGGACCTATATATGTGAATATAAATATATAAAATAAAATATAATACCATATATATATTTCGATATTCCTTTTATGCAATGGGAACATATAATTTTAGGCACAGGCATCTGGTGGGTTGAGGGATTGACCAAAGGTCGGTGAAGATCAAACAATATGGGATTTTAATTTTGGTATTTGCTATTCCTTTATAGATACACAGATGGTGTGTGTCTACAAAAAGGGCAAGTATAGCCACATATGAGTACCCTACCATAGAGTGACAAAACTAGGCAGGTACGTATCTAGAACGTTTGTAGGGATCCGTATCCTGATGAATGCCATCGACCCTTATGGGCGGCTACTTACGGCAGAAACATGTTGATACGGCAGATAGGTTAATGAGCTCGTTACTCCTTCATATACCCTTCATTTGAACATTTTTTAATCCTGCCAGGTTGGATCTATAATAAATACAGTGTATAGCCACTTAAACAGTTTTACAATGTTTCTCTGTGTGAGGGATAACTAATCTAAGATTTCTTTCTTTTCTATATTCTTTTTTTTCAGCGCTCCTCTCTAGATGTTGATCTGCACCAGGGAGTCGCAGCAGCCCTATGATAAAGCTGACACTTATTGAGAGGGCGAGGGAAGTATTTACACCCCTAAGGGATTCCCAAATTAGGTTATAATTTTCTCCTGCCTAATTATTTCTTGCCTCTTTCATAAGTCAAGGGGAATTCTGTTTTTCCTCCTTTTTAAAGGTAAGGAATTTCTTTTTTGAACTGGGATGGGACTGGCTGTCTCACGCCCTAGAGGGTAATACATATAAACAAACATTTCTTGAGTTAATATCCCTATTTACAAGTTCTTCTCGGGTAGTGAGTAGCATAGTTGGTGGGAGAACGAGGGAAGGCACAATCTCTCTTCCGTTCATTTTTGTGGACCTAATTAAGGACTATGAGAAGTACAAGTAAGTTAAGGACTGCAAGTCTTTAGATAAAGCTCAGAACCTCCCATGGTTATCCTATGTAAAGGAGCATCGGGCCCTGTTGGGGAGGGAAGATTGCTACCTTAATCGACTCTTATTGGCCTGTATCGCAAAGGGGCAACTTAAATGTGATCTTTTTGCTACATACCCAACAAAGGCTAGAGCAGGAGTTGAAAAAGAAGCAGGGTTTGGATTGCTTTCCTCTCATTACCACTATGTACATGGAACCATACATAACATTTCCCCTCTCCCACTCAAAAAGATTTTTTTTTACCAGATTCATATTTGGTAGAGCTCACTTTTTGGTCTTGTACCCTAGTTAGTTGTGTATACCATGACAGCACTTGGACCCTTGTCTTTGCGATTCAGTAACGGCCCAATCTCTTTTTCTCTTGGTAAATTATACACTGACCCTCAAAAACAGTTTTTGATTCCCTTATTAAGGCATCCAAATATTAGAAGTTGTATATCTTTTTTGTTTATCTACAGCTTCTTCAGTCAGAGTTTATTTGTCTGAAGAAACTAGTGGGGAAGGTAATAACTGCGTCTAGTATTAGTTAAATTTTTTCTGTACATATATTCTTTTAGACTGGGGTTTACTCAGGTACACAATTTTATTTTTGTTTTTAGCAGTAATTGTATGTGCGCTGTCCTCACATAAATCGGTGGAATTAGAAAATGAATATCTGTTTGATGTTTGGGATGTGTCAATAACTATTATTGCTATTTTTAATTCTGCAAGGATTTTAATTATTTTACATATTAACATATGTTTCAATGTATTATTTTATGGTTATACCCTTGTTGTATACCGTATAAAGATTACCTGAACTGATCAATGTATGACCTTTTGTGTCAGAAGTTCCCTTAACCAGCCTGACCAGATCAAAAGTATTCAAGCTGCTTGGTTACGGGATGGGAAAATGAGGAGCACATTATACCAGATACTCTGACTTCCAGCCTTAAGAGAGTATTATTGAAATCATGTAAGATTATCTATAAGACAACCTACTGCTTCTCCTGACTTCCACATGACTACTTTAAGTGGCATGCTTCTCTTCATACTTTAAGACCAGCTAACTGTTCTCACTTGCATGTTCCACTCAGAGGTAGAATTTGGGTGAGAGAAAGGTACTTTTCTGTGGTAGCTGATAGACGGTGGGAAAACTGACTCTATAATGTAGTCCTTGGTAAGGTTTACTTTGCAAAGGTGTAAACATGGCTTAGGTTGTGATGATAACAGAGTGCCGTAACCCAACACCTGCAGGAAAGCAGTTCTAAGTGGTGTGAATATGTTACAGCCCGCCAAGTTAATGCTGTAAACGCTGTCATTGCATCTCTCATGACTCTATGACTACTCCAGATCAAATACTTTAATTTCTCTATCCCGAGATCTGGGGAATTGGTGGACGTAATTCATTAGGAGCCGAGAAAAAGACTACACCTCCCAGGATCCTTTGTTGGGACTTCCAGGAGAGCGCTCCCTCATTGACTACAGCTGTGAGCCAGGTAATATCTTTCGGAATCGTGCGTGAAGCCTCGCAGATTATTCCAAAGAGTCAGCATGGAGGCCCGCTTGCACAGACTTCTCTTCAGAGACTGGTGCTGTAAGAGGTGCGAGTTCAGTTGGAGTCACGTTTGGTTACACACGAGGGGGTGTGACGGGCTTCAGGGTCGGCTGATCTTGAAGTCAGTTTGTTGTGTCAAATTTTAGAAACCTATACGGGTTTAACTAACATGAGACATTGATTATTTGTTAGCTACTCTGATTATATTGGAAACATTGAAACAGAGAGTGGTTCCAGGTTCTGAGTAAAAGCGCATATAAGTAACGGCTATTCTACAATCCCCTGAAGCCGTTGAATTTGAGGCTTATTATCGAAAACTCTTTGGAGGCTGGGTGAGTTTATCGACAGCTTCATCTATGGATTTTCTTTGTTATTTGACTGAGATCTTTGTTCATCCCCCACATCCAGATCAAAAGCTATACCGCAACTTGGGGAACTTAGGGAGAACGAACTTGCACTTTATGCACTTTAGGCCTTACTGAAAACACTGCGCATATCCTCTTCTGTTGCCCAGCATACTCTAGGGCAAGGAAGAAATGGTTCCATCCCTTGTGCAATAGGCTGGCATTTAGGAAGCACCAAGAGGCCTTAAGGGTATTGAAATATAACACAGCACCGTATGTAATATTTGCTACATTTAAATACCTGCTTACAGTAGGGTTTATACAAAGAAAGAAGGGTCTAAAGCTGTCATGTTTCAGTGAACAATGCATTCCCTTTTAAATTTGCACTTTTTATTGTAAATACTCTATATTGTTTTTAACGATCTTACATACATGAGCATAATGGGGTCTAGATTGTAACATTTTAATGAATAGCACACTCTCCACACCATGGACTTTGTACTGAGACCAATGATAGTTTTATTGCGATACTGTATATATGGTTCAACTGATCTTAGATACTATTGATTTTAAATTGTCCACTTTTATGGCTTTCTAAGGACCTACTGATAAATTCAAGGACTGGCATTTCTTTTGCTGGTTCTGCACTTAAGGCTGACACCTAAACAGTATTTCCACACATGTTTATAATATCGTTGATTGTGGACTATTTGAAAATCTTGTTTTATTCTGAAACTTTTATGGCCTAGGGCCGAAATAAAGTATTTAAATAAAGATCTTTGTTGCTTGGATTTCATTATCCTGATAACTACAGGGACATGTAGCCTACACAGGATGAAAGACTTAAGAAACTGGAAGTGTTCTATATTTGATTACAATTCGTGCAAAAGATAAATATAGTTATACAAAGAAATTCCCACATATCGCAGCACAAGTGTTTACTGTTTCTTTTCTTCTCTTCATTGCCATTAATATGGGAACCCGTGTTTTGGGAAAAAGAGAATGTAGGAAGAATTCACTAATTTTTCCAACCCCCCTGTGATGCATTGGCTTGTGTATGGCTTGGTGGGTATTTAATGTCAAAGGTGTTTCTGTTGGAAGAGTTAAAATCTTGTACGTCTCTAGATAATTACAGTGAGGGCTAATGCATGGGTCTGCCTCATTTCTTGTTACTACAGTGCCAGGATTAACCAGTTGAACAGAGGCTATGTTCTTCCTTCCCAGGAATTTCTAAAGGATAGAACCTACCTTATTTTTGTTACAGGTATAGTGGTCTCAACAGATTCTTGATAATCACACACAAAATTGCTTTAGATGCTTGTTTAAGATGTTTATGGTCTTCAGTATTGTTTCTTAGGTCTCCTTCCCGGCTGTTCCATTCCTTTCCTTTCCTTCCATTGCTTGATCTAATCAACATTCTATGCTATACTGGCAGTTCAGAATTGAGACGATAAAGAGGTAGACTTGTTTAGCATTGCTTCAATCCTTAGTACCTCAAGCCTGTTACAGAATATTAGAAGCAGGTAGCATTCCTCTAGGGCACATGTCCTTGTTACCTGAGGCATAGCAGGCCATTACTAGTGGGCAGTGGCCTCCAATGAAACTGGTCATATCCCAGAAAATGTATAAGGCAATCCAGGGCTGGCAAATATGGAGGTATTGGGGTACCTCAGAACAAAACCTGGTTCTCACTGTTCAATAAATTGGTTCACTTGCTAATGCTATTTTCCACCGCTATAAGGATCCACATTCTGATGATACCGCTGTGCACAAAGCTCAATCCTTGTGAGTGAATGGAAGGATTAGAGAATACCACAGTTACTTCAAAGGAAATCGGCCCCTCTGTTCAAATCAACAAGAAGGTGGTGGTGGCATTCAAGCATTCGTAATGGGATACAGAACATTTCTATCCCCACAAAGTCTTTTGTAGTCTGTGCCGCAAGTCACTACTCAAGGTTTTCAGCAGTAACCCAACAGTATGCAGGCAGTGGATGATTGGTGAAATCTACTGTAAATTATGGAACAGAAAGAAGTCTGTTTTCCATTGAATCTAGTTTGATTCACTGTGTGTCCCTGCTCTAGGTTCATGAGCAACAGTTGCAGCGGAAAAACAATTGAAACAGTCCTGCATGCTTGACAATAGACTGAAGAGTATTATTCTACATCTTTCTTTACTGAGCCTAGGGTTGCTATGTCGTTATCTAGATGTAACTAGCAGAGCAATCAGTAAAGGTGACAGAGATAGTGGGGCTTTGCACATCCACTGGTTTACAGTTCTCATTCATTTTTCAAAAGCAAGAGTGTGCTACCTTCTTCAAGAACTCAAACCAGAGCTTTGGCTGCAGGTACTGGTATGCAAAACTAAGCTATCAACCTTTTTAATTAATCAGAACACACCTAATTTAAGAATAAAAATGGTGTCACAGGTGTGCCTGGTGATTTTAATCACTTGTTTTGTCACTCTGAGGAGCGACCATTTGTGCTCCTTGCTTGCACTCGATTTATCTATTGTTCACATACTAAGTTGCTTTATTTGACACTTTTTTCTTCTTTTCTGAATCAGAATGACTACCAATGATGAGAAAGGGGTTTTAAGTTGGTAACATCTGCCGTTTGCCCCGAGGGTTTGCACCCGTGAGCTGTCATTCTCTGTCATCACACTTTTTTCACCGGCAGTAAGTGTGGTTGGGTGTACTGTCTCAGTGGAGCAGACACCGGTGTTTCTCTGTGTGACTGTCAGGTTGAAACCTGTTGGGAATTTCCTTTATCTATGGAAAGATTTGTTGTCGGATGAGACGCATTTAGCATACCCAACTACAAAAGAGGGGATGCCTAACTGGAAGTTGACATTTGTGCCTTCTCAGATGATTAATAATAAGCGCCAAGCAACACAGCGGTATCCGACGTCCGGGGTACAGAGTTTTTGTTATTGGCATTGATTGAGTGGAGGGCTTCCCTGTTCTCACCCCTTTTTCCCTCTTGGCTCCTTGTTGAAATATACTTTTCAGGATGCAACCAAGGGCATCTATTTTTTTCACTGAAAAATCACAGTCCTCTGCTACTCAGGGCCAGCCACTTCCAAATAACCATGATGCTCCCTGGTCAGAGACCCAGTCCATGTGAGGTAGACTGCAAGCATTTTCCATCACTTGGGTGCCCATGGTTAGACCACTGGGTATTTTAAATCATGGAGTAAGTGTACTTTATCACGAGTCTCTTGAACCCTGCTTCTGTTCGACATCATTTCTTACATATGTCACAAAAGGGAATCCAGACATTTACTGAAAAGAACAGTAGCATTTGTCACATAGGAGTAACGGGTAGAGCAAATGTATGTTACCCTCTTTTTGATGTAGAAGCTTTTTGTCAATAATCCTCCTGTATTTACCCATATGCTATCAACAAGTCTCACTTAAATCTAATCAAGAATCACCTTAATCTATTTCAGAGATGTCCTAATATCTCTCGGCCTCATGACATTAATAAGCATTACACTCCACCCAAAGCACCAGAGTCTTTGCTTTAACATTGGAGTAGGACACTTCCACTTCGCTGCCCTAACATTTGGCATCTCTTTTTTTCACTTAGCCTGTTTGCAAACTATTGGCACAGGTGCGAGGGAGTATTCATGTCAAAGGATTGCAATCCTACTCATTCCTCAAAGGTTGACTATTCTTTGTTTCCCAATGGCAACTTTGGCTATCCACCTGATCATCTGGGCACTTCAAGTGTGTTATGGCTTAGAGAATAAGAATCTCATCTTGATTAAATCCAGAATTTGTCCTTCCTTGGTGTAAGTGTATTGATACACTTAGTGGGGGGTGGGTTCTGCAAAAGACAAATACGGAGAAACGTCATGCTTGTCTGACTGCTCTTCTGGAGAAGCTCAGACTCTGACCAGGGAAGAGATGCATCTTCAAAGGGAAATAGCAGCCTAAATTTCAGTTATAATCCCTGGAATGCTTCATTTAAAACTAGTGGCCCATCATCTACTTTCATGGTGGATTACTGAGTCTCAAGAATTCAAACATATAGCAACAGCACTGCAGTAGGTCCAGGTGGCTCTTGCCTAGTTGAAGAATATGTTGTCCGTCCCTGAAACATTACTATAGATGTTCCTCAACCCATGGTCATGACCAGAAATATAAGTACCAGGATTGGCCCAGTACACAAGGGATTAATTCTGCTCAGAGCTTGTTGTTTGAAATCTTCCAAATCATTGGATTTTACAGCACTGTTTTCAGGCATAGAGTGACATTTGCTCTTCAGCTTTAGGATTGAGCAGCTCCGGTGAAGATCATCAACCAGGCCTTCCCAAACATGGCCCACAATATTGGTTTATTAGTAGAGTCACCTTTACTCTTTGTTTAAAGCATATCATTTGGAGAGGAAAAATTAGAGTGAAAATCACCTTTGTAGGCCCTCTTGTCTATTAACTATTGTGTTTGTCTATATGTCAGATGCTGCTCAAGTTCATTTAGTTGAAATATTTCAGAGATTAACAGAAATTGCCATACCTCCTGCAACTCAGACTCTTAAAGATATACTTAGAAGAAAAATGCATCCTGTGACAAGGATACAACTCAAGAGTCTGTTTATGTCTGTTGTCCTGAGTATAAAGCAGTCTTCCTGTAGCACCCTAACTTCAACTTCCAACCCATTAGGTGATAAAAAAAGAGGTCTATCCTGTTCCTCCTCCATCGTTAGATTATTTTGTATGGAGGATAATTCTGAAGTTCTCATTCTTTTTTCAGAAATAACATCACCTAAAATGTGTGGGGTAGGCATGCTTTCCTTTCCCTGGATTTCAGGAGTGTCATAACATTCTGTGAGATTGATTTAGTTTATCTTGCTCTAAGGAAAATTCTTTTTTTTTCCTACCTCAAACTTGAACCCAGGATACACTCCATTCTGTAGAGTTATCTTCATCTTCACCTGATAATTAGAAAATTCAGTGGATCGTCATTTAGGGTATTGTATATTGCATAGAAGTTGCTTTCTGCATTTGGACTTCATACATTCCCAAATTATGGAGACTATGCCCATTACTGGTCATATTTTGTCATCTTGATACATATTAAGGTCTGCATACCGGGGACTGCAAACAAGATTTGTCCTTCCACCATTTTGCGGAGTGAGCTTTTAAAGAAACTGTTGTTAATGCCTTTGCATGATGAGAGAGTAGCAATTTGAGTTTTGTATGAGCCATGGGCTGGAAAGGAGGTTTCTCCTTTGGTGTCATTCACTGCCTGCATATTGACCGCTTTGAACACAGCATGCCAGTGATCTATTCTCTAACTTTCTTTTGTGGTGCTTTCTAGTGCTTCGGTGGCTTCTGGGTGTCCCATTAAAGGTTTTTTGGAAGCACTTTGAAATCTCTTGTCATAAGGCCTGCTTTATGTAGCAATAACGCTTGTCTCTGGAGTAGAATAATTGAGCACTCTCATGATTCTGGGCTACGTTCTTATAATTTTCCAGATAAGGGAGCCTTATGCTGTCAGATCCCATTCAGGGGTAGTGGGCCGCAATCATGGGAGGTTGAATCCTTTCACGCTTATGTCCCAATGCCTAACTTACTATGGCATCTAATTTTTGAGTATCAAGTACACCTATTTAGCATTTAAGGTGAGCAGTGCACAACTTCCCTAGGAAGGTGGTGTTAGCGACTGAGGGTAGTGACTCAGAACTCAACATTCAACACAGCTCTTAATAGACAGCTTTTGACACCGTCTCCCACAACATCCTTCTCTCTGCCTTAAAGTCTGTTGGTATCTGCGGCTCCGCCCTTGCCTGGATTTCTAATTTTCTTTCCAATCGTACTTTTCAGGTTTTCTCCCCCTCTTCTGTGTCCACTGTTCACAATTCTCCATATGGAGTTCCCCAAGGTTCTATTCTTAGTCCGTTATTTTTCAACCTTTATGTTAGACCTCTTGCTTTTCTTGCGGAACAGGCTGGACTTTCTATTTTTTCTTATGCTGATGATACTCAAATTATTTTCTCCCTTTCTTCTAATCAGCACTCCCCCTCCTCTTCTCTTCGTTCTGGACTCACTGACATCGCCAATTGGATGCTGACGAACAAACTAAAGCTAAATGGCGATAAAACAGAGCTTCTTCTGTTTGGGCCGGACTCTGCTCTCTGGGGCCCCCAACATTGGCCTCAGCAAATGGGCCCATTGCCGACCCCAGTTACTACAGCACGCAATCTCGGGGTCCTCTTTGATAATCAGCTATCTATGAAACATCATGTGGTCAAAGTCTCAGCCACCTGTACCACCATCATCAGGTGGTTGAGGAAAATCACATGGATGCTTCCCCCAGACACCCAGAAGTCAGTGGTCCAGGCCTTAGTGACATCTCGCCTGGACTACGGTAATGTACTTCTTCTGGGTGCCTGCAAAGAGGTCACCCGGAAGCTCCAAGTGGTTCAGAACATGGCTGCCCGTCTTCTCTGTAATTTGCCGAGAACTTCCTCTGCTTCTTCGACCCTGCGTAGCCTGCATTGGCTGCGCATAGAATCCAGGTCCAAATTCAAAGCTCTTTGCTTCATGCACCGTATCAAAGCTGGAAAATCCCCTCACTATCTATCCACTTTAGTTCAACAATATTGTCCCTCGCGCACCCTTAGATCGTCCACCCACTGCAGATTCTCTGTCCCCCGTTTCAAGCGTGCTAGAGTTGGAGGGCGCTCTTTTTCTTACCTGGCACCCATGCTTTGGAACTCGCTCCCCATTCCTTTGCGGTCTGAAACATGTTATTTCAAGTTCCGCAAAGGAGTGAAAACCTGGCTGTTTTCCCTATAATCTGTTCTCTACAATTCCGTTTGCCTTCTACTACTTCTGTTCTCCTAGCGCCGGCAAACCCACGGGTAGCTGTGCGCTCTACAAAATCAGATATAATAATATAATAATAATAATAACAAATGTACCACCCAGTAGTTTTACTTATGAAAAGAAGGACTTCATCATACCAATTACTAGGCCTGGGCGGTAAATTCCGTTCCGCTCGTGGAATTTGCGAATTTGGGTAATTTCGCATTCCACGGAGAACGCGGGATTTCCAACAATTCCGCGATCCGTGGCTTCATGGAATTTTTTGCTTGTTCTCGCTTTCAAAATGCGTGTTCGTGAGATATTTCCCCCCGAGCACGCAAACAGCGTTCGCGAACAGGACAAAAGTAGGCCTGGGTGGTAAATTCCATTCCGCTCACGAAATTTGCGGAATTTGGGTAATTTCGCATTCCACAGAGAACGCTGAATTTTCAAAAATTCAGCGATCCATGGCTTCGTGAAATTTTTTGCTTGTTCGCGCTTTCAAAATGCGTGTTCGCGAGATATTTCCCCCCCAGCACGCAAACAGCGTTCGCAAACAGGAAAAAAGCATAGCGAACTGGCGGAACCAGCAATTGTTCACGGAACTCTGCGTGCTCGCAGAGATTTTTTACAATTTCGCGGAGCTTTGCGTAGTGCAACTACGCAAATTCCACCCACCCCTAGAAAAAAGCATTGCGAACGGGTGGAACAAGCAAAATCCGCCCACCCATAGCAATTACACAATTTGACCCAAAAAAGAATAGGTGCAAGAAGCACAAGGTATAATCATGGTGCTCCACGAAAGCCCTATACAATGAACTGCAAAGAAAAAAGCACATGGACATACTCCCAGTGCTGGAAGCCAGCAGACTACTGAATATCTGTCAAGAAGGTCCGGCCCATGTGCATGTAACCCATTAGGTAATAGTTTTAGAATGAGAACATCATCTCTGGGCTATCCTTGCACTCTCGAGCAATGTAAATCTCTGCAGAGTAACCTGCGTGCTGCAGTAGAATTTTAGTTGCTGTTATCCTGCACATCTGGCCCCACGCCTTTCAGATGCCACGGTCATCCGGGATCAGTCACAATTTTTATTGTGGTACAGGTCCAAACGAAAACCCGCCAACCAAATGAAAGATCAGTTGGCAAATTCTCAGGAGTACGTCATGGGATGATGGCTAGTCCCAGGATCTCATGCTTCAGGGTCCTTGTGACACAATGTGGGGATCAGGTGTTGCAGAGGGTATTTTCCAGCACCAGCACAGGTTCTGTTGTTCATCAGTCACAGCTCTGATTACTCCTATGTCAGTAAAATAAAAGGGGCAAGAACACTTGAGGCCCATGAGAGTATCTGTGTAGCGATTATGAGGACAAGGGGACTGAATTCCTGTTATGCAGAGAAAACAGGAAGAATCCATCGAACTACAACTACCAGACTGCCTTGGGGTATGCTCGTGAGTCTTAAGCCCCTCCTTTGCATGAGTAAGGGGCTTGTCAATCTGTCGGGATTGTCAGCAGCGCAAGAAACAAGAACGCCACTAACCTTATTCTTGTGCCAAGCAGAGACGATGTCTGATGCCAAGTCCCTTAATTCCTTCCTACACGACCCCCAGCAGGGAATTATAATCACCCTGCCTGAATTCCTGCCTGGAGGGAAAAAAGGGAAAGAAGAAATGTAGGAGGAGGAAGTAGTTTTGGCAGTAATCCTCTCCAGGACTCTCAAGGGCGTGGTAAACTCTTTGTGTTGGCTCTGTAACACCTTCAAGGCTATCTGGAGTGTGATAAAACACACAATTACCCTTATGCTCTGATAAACTCTTCACCCTGAATATGATTAGCCCCATACTCCTACTCACCACAGTTTCTCCATGTTAATCGTCATAGAAATACGAGCTCCAATTCCCAATCAATAGAGAGTCAAATGACTTAAAACGTTTTAGTCCCAAAAGAATTGCAGGAGGCAAATACTGCAGAGTAATTAACCAAAAAAAAGAGTCTCGTGAAGAATGAAACGATTCTTCTTCTCCTGGCGTTGTTTTCGACACAACCCGGGAACTTAATTCGCCACAAAGATATTCCTTTAACTTCAGTAAGGAAAATACAGTCTTGATACTTCAAATATCAACATCAAAAAAGGAACGAGGAATTCACTTTCGGCGCATCCGCACCAATTTCCCTTTCCTCAAAAAACCACACTAAACTACAAGCATTCACACTGAACGCGTCTGACTCCCAGACGCGTTACAAGTTTAAACGCCTTGTTTACTCACGTGCTGCCCAACGCGTCTCCGCGCTTGGAACAAACGCCACGGCTATTCTATCTGGCGAAGCTCAAACAAGATTTCAGGAACCAGGTTCAAATAACAAAAGGAGGCGAGCCCGCACTCCTTTCCGTTACGCACAAGAGTTCAGCATGACTACCCTCCGGTAGTCCAGGGTTCTATAACGAGGTACTTCTCCACGAAGCTTGGTTCTTCACGCTGGGATCCGGCGGGGAACACCATCCGCCCTTCCACTCTACTACACAGGATAATTGACAAGCACCTTACTCATGCAAAGGAGGGGCTTAAGACTCACGAGCATACCCCAAGGCAGTCTGGTAGTTGTAGTTCGATGGATTCTTCCCGTTTTCTCTGCATAACAGGAATTCAGTCCCCTTGTCCTCATAATCACTACAACCTGGAGGCATGCACTACGGAGGCATGGAACTTTTTACTACGCTTTGCTGACAACATAGGTGCTGGGTAAGCTGGCTTTTAAAAAGTTCGATTCACTGCTTCTGGGCTGGGCCTTCACCATGCAGTTATGGTTGGGTGCTCCACTGAGTACACTTCCTCTCGCAGGGATCAGAATTGCTTGGCAATACCTGCCAGACAGACTGTTGTCCAAGACAGACCCACAGCTGTTATTCAGAAATTCGTTGCAGACTTTTTCCGGAGATACCCTCTTACTTTTCGAATATTGGTTATCAGTGATGTCCGTATCTAAGCTATTTCCATGACGCTGTTCACCTACATTGGTCAGTGAGCAATCCTGGGATCGTTTTGTATGGTTCAATCCTCCTCTAATACTCCTTTTCCAGATATGGGTTGGTGTTTCCTCATGGTCTGTACTGGAACTTGTTTGAGGCTGTTCTCCCACTTTGTGTAGCCCTTATCCCTAGAGCAGACGCAGTCTTTGTCTTCAGGTGATGACTTAGCATCAGAGAGCTAACAAGGGGAATCGCCAATGACAGCAACCATAATATGAGCTCAAAGAGGAGAGAAGCGCTCGCACTTGACCGCTATCAACTTTTTGAAAGCAGCGTCTCTGGGTATAACAAAAGGTAGGCCCTGATCTGAAAGGTTCATCCTGTAATAGAAAAAGACCACTGTCTCTACCTTTTGACACCATCTGTCTAGACTAGTGGTAGTGCATTAGGAAGGGAAAAAGGCAGGACCTCATCAGAGTCTCTTCTGCACTTTCATAGGGACCTCTGTCTCCATGATTCAAAAAACAATTACAGCCACTGTCACATTTATGTCAGCCAGCATGAGGGCTGTTGTCCCATGCACAAATAAGGCAAGCTCGGAGTCCCCTGTGACCACAGAGATCTACTTTGGGTATTCCGTACCATTCACAAGCCATGGTCCTGCTCACACACACAAAAGTTGTGCACGTAGGCCACCAAATTTCAACATATCATAGAGAGTTGAGTAACGCAGGGTTGTGCCCTCAGAAATCCATACAGGGGATAATCCAGTCCTAAAATATGTATACGATTTTCTTTACATCCTTCTGTTCTTCCTTGCCAATTCCACAAAGAACAGGAGGACATCATCATCCAGTGCATTTTATGGTCTGGCTTGACTGCACAGCTGTTGCAAGATGAGCATGTGAGCATCAGTAGAGAGGGGCTTTGGCTCTGCCCACCAGTTGGGAACGAGGCGCACATGTTTTGCAGAAGTTGTGCACTTCCACAAAAAAGAACCTACCCTCCATGCAGTTGTGATCATTTTATTTATCCAGCTACCTGAGCTTTGCCTTTTAGTACAACACATATTACATTGTAATGCTATTAAACTGTCTTAGTTAACTAGATTATTTATGGAGTTTTTCTCTGGCAGCAGCACAGACTGCAGAAGGGCAGTCATTTACCTCCATTGGTTTTTAAGTCTGGCTTGACAGTGCAAGTGTCACTGACCTTTTAACCTACACCAATATTGCTCTACAGTTCTTTGCTTCCACACAGATACATATGAATTCCCATGCTATTTACTGGGAATGCTTGACATTACCATACAACATTCTATTGAAGCCAGACATATTGAGAGTGCCAATGCTTGCTTACTCTTCAAAAGACACCAAGAGAGGGAGCCCTTCTTTCTTTGGATATACATTATGCGTTTTCGATGCATTTTGTATGAACAGCTAAATTTAGAGCATCTAAATACATCTTTGTTCACTGTAGCCATTCTAAAAAGTGAAAAGAACACACTACCACATCTTAGAGACATTAGCTATGCTTCATGTGCAGCAAATCATAAAATGTTTAAACTACGGTAGGGGGTACAGGGTCAATTGACACGACTCATAGTTGCCTCTTGGGCAGACTATCAAGTAATGCCCAAGAGATGTATACTGTGACGCCACATGGAGTTCTGTCTACCCATTTGTCACAAATCATTCAATGATGGTGGGTACACAGGCAAGTGGTTTTGGTGCATGCATTCCGAATACATCCACACTGCATTGTAGATATTCTTGCTACGATTTTAACCAACAAAGTTAGAGATAAGGGCTCAAACCCCACCATGACACGCAACAAAAAAAGAATGACATTCTGGGCAAATCATTTATTTCCATGTGCTCCCAATTGTAAATATAATTAATCCAGATTTAAGCAGAAAACTGCTGTCCATAGTAGTGTCCCAATCACTAGTCCACCGACCACCCCATCATCTCTTGGTGCCTGTAATCCTACCTCTGCTGTTTATTATACTGCATGCTCCGCAAGCAATTCCTTCAGCTAAAGCTGTCTTCTCTGTAACAGTTCCCCGGTTTCCTCTATGGATTCCCTCTGGGCTTGCCCCCTGTACAGCTTTGGAAATGGCAAAACATACAAAAATATATATAGGGCTTGCTGTATGAAATATCTGAAATAGTTACAAAATAAATACAGCGTGGGCATTTCATTAAACACTGATGCCCCAGCAATTCGCGTGATTTTTGGTTTCCTTCTTTGTGTGGCTTTCGTGTAGGTAGGCTTGTTCCATCCTCGGAGTGTAAGGATTATATTCCCTGCTTTGGCCAATATAGTTTACTCTGTTCTTAAAATGCACCTTTTAACACATTTTTGAAAGAAAATAACTTCTGAGTAAGAAGTTCCTGCAGTCCTCTCTCTAATGGAAAGCATAATATTATTGTTACAGTCAGACTCTTAAAGTCTGACCCAATAAGACATAGATGGGTGTAGAAAATCCTTCCATTTCTGGATGAGTAGATAAATCCGGAGGGGTCTCTGCAGGTGGAATTTCCTTCAGCATTAGGATTCTCCGCCATACTTAGCTTGTCCTGTGGCAGTTGGAGGATTTCCTATTACAAACAAGTTCTGAGGGCCTGAATTAGAATTGTGTGGTAACAGAGAGACCTAAAATCCTCCAGTTTTGGGAGATGGGCGAATGCAAAACTGATTCTACTGTTACAGTTTCCTATGCCGTTTCATATCGAATGTGCTGGCCATATGCTATTGAATGTGCTGGAACTTGCACCTGTTGATTCTATTTAGGGTTACCGTTTGCTTGTGGGCTGTAGTTTGACATAGACTTTTTTTTCCAGAAAAGCAATCTTTCTTAACTGGATACTTTGGGACCACGGAAGACCAGCTTCCCCACAGTATTTTTTTTAGGTCGAGCCAGGGCGAGGCATGCTGTGATTGAGTATGGGCTTGAAGCTCCGCCCACTCTCCGCCTATATTTTTCATTGGCTTATGTCATTGTCCTTCGTACATTCTGGCTTCCGATTCGTTAAGAGGCTTGTTAGTCAGGGCCGGACTGGGAACCAGAACCGGCCCTGGCAAAGTGCTCGACCGGCCCCCCACTCCCCCTCCGGGAGGAGAGGGGAGGGGGGAGAGGTGCGACTGCGCTCTGTGACAGGGCCAGTTTTTTGCCGTTTTTGTTACAGGGCCGTTTTTGCAGCATAACGGCCCTGTAACAAAAACGGCCCCAGGGGCCAAAACCGGCCCCCAACCATGCGGCCCACCGGGGGATTGCCCGGTGCCCACAACGGCAAGTCCGGGCCTGTTGTTAGTCCCTCCTTAGTACAGCCTTGTCTTTATTTGTAACATCCCATGAGGACTGGCCCTTTTACTTCTGTTGTTAAATGTGTGTCCTGTTTAGTATGTAAGACCTATTTTCTTTAATGAGTTTACTTTCTACTACTTCAGGCACGACATGCTTTCCTTCAGCATTCAGCATGTCATGCGTGCTTTCACTTTCCAAGCAGTTTGAGACAAGGGAGGCTGCTTTTTGAAAGTCAAATAGGTCTTGCATTTAAAAGAGTTTGAACTATTGTCCTTTCAAATGACAATACCTTTTAGTTATGTGTTAATTATCAAAACAGAAAAATAAAAGGCATTGTCATTTACAATGCCAATAGCTTAAACTCTTGCAAATGCGAAACCCATTGCATTGCAAATGCTTGTTTTTTTGTTGCTATTTGGTTTCAGAAGCTAGTCAAAAAGCTGCTCCAGACCTTGTGTACGAGTGGCCGTTTCGATGCTATAACTCTCATCTCTGTACAGAAGCTCCCATCAAAATCGTTGTTTTGAATTAGTGTAACATTTGAATGTTATTATGAAAATGTATATCTTCAAATATATTTTATATTCTTTTTACTATCTACGCTGCCTATTTCGTCTGCTTATCGTTGACCAGTCAAACTGTTCTTTCTCTCTGTTCCATTTCAGTCCGCCAATACAGAACGAAAGAAAAATCTGTCGGCTGCCTTCGAATGTGCAATGGTGGCGTCAGCGTTTCTCCACCAATGCGTACCTTGTAATTGCCCCTTTCATCCTCTCTTTACTTCACATTAATTCGTGGTTTCTTCGGGAGAGACGGATTTTTCATATCGTGGTCCCCCTTTGATTAATGTCCTGTCTTATCAATTTCGGCTCATGTACGTCACATTAGAATGTGCAGTCTGGGTCACCGAATGTTCTGAATGCATCCCAGTGAGCTGAAAGGTAAATTCATAATGTCAGTCAGCATCGGTGACGAGAGCTGCTTCTGCTTGAGAGGCCATCCATCAGCGGTGTTTTCGTTGTCACCATGAACCCTGCTTCTGCACTCCCGCGCTGACTCTCGCTCCCACAGTGCGACGCCACCGCCTTGAGTGGAAGGACTGACACCAGATTTGCATTGAGCTGCATCCTGACTAGAGATAAAGGTTTGAGTGCACATATACTTTCGAATGATTGAAGTATCTTGAAGGAAGATCATGGCGCGCTTCACCTGTGTAATTTTTCATCTGGATCTCCTCAGCAGAGGGTGACTGAATGCTGTCACTCCGGCACGCGGTGCTTGAGGCTACAGAGCTGAGATTGTTTGGGGCCTGTGGTTGCAGTAAACAGTAAATAGTGTGTTTTGACATTTTGACACTAGAGTGTCCTGTCCTTCACCGAGTTGAGGTTCCATATGAATTTAAATGGTGGCAGGATGGCAGCGCTTGGGTTTGTTTGATGATCGAACTATGCAGAGGGGTTTGGCATCATGTCCGCAAATCAGTCTTTGCAATTTAGGGCCAGATATTCGACCATATTTTGCGCTCGCAAATGGGAAATCGGCCCGTTTGCGACCACAAAATAGGTCTGCCCTATTTACAAACCCTATTTTGCGAGTCGGTAACCTATTACCAACTCGCAAAATAGGGTTTGCGACTCACTACTAGGAAGGGGTGTGCCAAGGGTATACCTTCCTAATAGCGACTCGCACTTAAATGTAAGATTGTTTTGTGGCCACAAAACACTCGCAGTTTACCACCCATTTCAAATGGCTTTATAAATAAAAAATAAATAAACAAGCATTTGCAATGCAATGGTCTCGGCATCATTAATGGTAGAGCTATTGGCATTGCTCATGACATTTTTTTTTTATTTAAATCACAAATAAATGGCATTGTCATTAACATTGCCAATACACAGCACTCTGCACTCAACAGCACACAATGCTCTGCACACTCACTGCTCTGCACACTCACTCTGCACTCACTACTCTGCGCACTCACTACTCTGCACTCACTACTCTGCACACTCACTTTGCACTCACTCTTCGGCACTCACTCTTCTGCACTCACCCCTCGGCACTCACTCTTCTGCACTCACTCCTCGGCACTCACTCCTCTGCACTCACTCTTCGGCACTCACTCTTCTGCACTCACTCTTCTGCACTCACTCCTCTGCACTCACTCCTCTGCACTCACTCCTCTGCACTCACTCCTCTGCACTCACTCCTCTGCACTCACTACTCTGCACTCACTCCTCTGCACTCACTCCTCTGCACTCACTACTCTGCACTCACTACTCTGCACTCACTACTCTGCACTCACTACTCACTATTATGCACTCACTACTCTGCACTCAGCACTCACTACTCTGCACTCAGCACTCACTACTTTGCACTCTGCACTCACTACTTTGCACTCTGCACTCACTACTCTGCACTCTGCACTCACTACTCTGCACTCACTACTCTGCACTCACTAGGAGGAAGGATACACAGTTATACGAGTAGCTTGTCCAGGTTTTTTGCTTTGGATTCTGCGACTTGCAATCCTCTGTACCCCTTTATAAATTCAGATCTGCAAATCTCAGAATTGAAAGGAAAACATCTGGACTTGATTAGATACTCCTACTCGGAACCAGAAAGCTTGAGAGGGTTGAATGAGCCTGCTTAACTCTGCAGTTCGGTAAGTGCTTCCTAGAATCAAGCGACAGGAAGTGTTGAGTTAAATATGAGGGCCAAGTCACAGGCACATCATGCTAGTCTCCCTCAAGTGCCAATGTGCATAGCTGCCAAGGTTTCAGATTGCTATGTGTGACATTTTCATAATTTCAGTGCAATTATGAGTGACATTTCAACAAATATGAGTGACACCTTCTCGCGAGCAAAATCAAGTAATAAGGACGAGGGAAGCATATAAATATCAGGAATTACAACCATCTGAGGAATGAGAAACTCTAAGATCTTAAAACTGTTAAAAAGCACCAGAAATGGAAGAGCACTTCAGTGTGAATGTGCGAGGCGCGCTGCTTTTAAGCACCCCATGCCCATGACCCCCAGGATCTCCAGCCACGGCCTCCCTGAGTTCTGGGGCACTCTAATCGCCCTACTATGTCTCTCACATTCCATAGCGGACACCCAGCCTTGTACTACAGGTGTAAATGTGTGAGTCACTGTGCTTCTAAGCACCTAACACCAATGATCCACGTCCCCTCCTGTCCTCCCTAAGTTCTGAGGTGCTCCCTCTGCGCTACCATGCCTCTCACAACTCTAAGGGGTCACCCAGGCTGCTGACACACATGTAGGGTCATGATACATGTGTGAATGTGCTAGATGGGCAGCTTCTAACACACCACTACCACCCAGAACCTCCAGCCCTCCTTGAGTTCTGAGGCGCTTCTCTGCCCTACTGTGTCCCCCACGCTCATAAGGGGACATCCAGGCTGCAGGTATTGAAAGCACATTTAAAATTAAGAGTCAACCGCTGACTCGTGGACTCTGCTGCAGACAGGCACAGACATTGACTGGGCAACAAATAGCACTAAGCAGCTGAGGTACACAGCCAGCGGCAGTATTTCATAAACTACCCATCAATTTAGTGATACCAAAAATAATAATTATTGCCCCCGCCCCCTTCTTTGCACAGATCACAACACACCACAGCTTTCACAGAGACCTACACACCACTGAGCAGAGTCACCGGCGCGGCCCAATTAAAACGAATTAGTACATGACACTGCGGGCTCACTCCGTTCCAGGACTCTAAAAGTACAGTGTAACTAACATTGCAGTTTTTAGAACGTACAAAGCGTGCTCCTGTTATTAGTGTTGGTTTAAGCATGGGGTTACGTGGGGACACAGGAGCGGCAAGGACTGCAGCGCTAAAAGTTCGAAACAGACCCCCGGGCGTGGCAGAAGAACCCGAGTGGGGGCCTTACCGTTGTGCCTGAGGAACCAGCATATTTTGTGCTCACAGTGAACCAAGGTGGTTGTCGGCACAAAGGTCAAGCACTGAGTCTTCTTAAGGCACAAGAGGCGGGAGGGGCAAGCTGCTGCGAGTACGTGAGCGAGAGAGAAATCATGTAAGTGCAGGGATGCATGCAGCCTGACTGGCCGGTTGGGGACTCTGCAGCACTGATGCCAGGCTCAGGCCTTGATACACTCCCCCCGCCCCCCTCTCCCTGATGCCAGGCTCAGACCATGATCCACTCCGCCCTCCCCCCCTTCGCGGTAATCATTTCATTTTAAGAGGTGGGTAGCCTTAGTTCCGGCTGACAGTCTGTCCCTGATTTAAGTTCTATCGGGCCTGGCACTGGCTGCTGCACCAATCTTACCGTTCAGTGGGTGTCACACGGAAGACTCCACGATGTCCGATCACTCCACTGCACTCTTCCTCAGCAGGGTATGGCAAAATCGCATTCACTTGTGGCGCCCATCATAAGCCCCACAGCATGGGGGCCCCTACGAGCAGACAGCAATGCTGAGAAAGCCGAGCGCGGCGCTACCTGCAAACCAATGAGCCCACACTGTGCTGGCTTTTTCGCTTGAACTTCCCGCTGCGCCAGATGGCAGCAGGATGGCAGCAGGACGTGACGTTCTCCGCTGCGCCACTGTCCAATTGTATCAGTTGGGCCCAGCCCTGCGTCATGCTGTCTGACTCACAGCCGCGCGGCGCCATGGAATCACCACCTCGAGTCCTGAATAAGGTACCATTAAATGACGAGACGATGAGCCCGCCCCCCCCCTAGCTACGCGGCTGGCCCCGTGTTTATTTCCTCTGCGGGGCTGTGGAGGAAGCACAAAGCACGCCCCCTTCTGCGTGACCCTCCTATGATGGGCTGGCTGAGAATGAAAGTCTTACCATTGTTCGCTACGGCGCGCGCACTCCTGAAACCGAAAGCTATGGTGGGGGCGGGACTTCCGCCTTGTGCGCGAAGCCCGCACCCACGAGTGTCTGGCCCGAGGAGCAGTGGTTGAGGCTGCAGATCTCCGGAGTGGCGGTAAGTGCCCTTACTTGTAGAGGGGGGGGGTGCGCTTGTGTGTGTATATGTATGTGTGCGATGGGGGGCCTTGGTGCACGTGTGTGTGTGCTTGTGCGCGCGTGTGTGTGTGTGTGTGTGTGTGTGTGTGTCCGGGGGTGTGTGTCTATGTATGTGCGTGCGTGGGCGCTGGGGGAATTGTCGGAAGAGGTGCGGCGTAGAGTGTGAGGCGAGGTGGGGGAGGGGTGGGTGCAGTATTGTGGGCAAAGGAGAGAGCGGACGAGGCACTGGGAGGCATGCGAAGGGGGGGGCGAGAGTGCCGGGATAGTGGGCAATTGAGGAACATCAGCGATGTGAAGAGTGGGGTGGCATAGCGAGCGCTGAAAAATGGTTGATCACCGGAGTAGTAACGGCATAAGGGGCCCGTTGCTGGAGAGTTTTTAAAAGGTGCGCATCTGTCGGCGGGGGGGCGGGGTGGGGGCGAGCGGGCGGCTCCCGTATTGGTGGGGATGTGTGTGTCTGTGTGCATGCGTGTGTGTATGCGTGTATGCGCAGGCGTGTTTGAAGCTTCTCAGGAGACAGTGGCTGAGCGCGCGGCCCGCGGCAATCGCCTGAACAGGAAATGCACGCGGCCAGGACTGTCTCCTGGGAAGCACGCTCGGTGACATAAGATCTCGGCGGAGACGCGCTTACGCTCGTCTTTTAGCCGAGACCTAATAAATGGCTAAGATAGGTCTCCGTTTTAAATACATCGGTAGAGGACAACACGGTATGGGTTAAACTCTTAAGAGGTGTGTTTTGTTTGCAGTGATTTACATGAGACTGATAGCATTGTGGATGACCAAATGCAGACTGTTTCAAGGGATGAAGGCAGAAAAAGCAGGGGGGGGGGGGGTTGTCTCAGGAGAAGCACCTGAATACACTCTACTTCTTTACTTCATTCTGAGTAATATCTGCATAGTGACACTGGCTGAGTGCAGAAGGTGGGTGCTGCAATCATGATTGAGTTTGTCCTCAAGAAAGAGCAGAGTCATCAATGCATTGGTATTTAAGGCAATGATATCACAAAATGGCAGAGAGATGAATATTAATGAGGCGCCAGCTACATCCTTCCTAAGACAACTGCATCACACAAAACAAACAAGCATTTACAATGCGATGGGTCTCGCATTTACGCGAGTTTGAGCTTTTGGCATTGTAAATGACAATGCCTTTTATTCATGTTTTAGTTTTTAAAACATACATAAAAGGCATTGTCATTTACAATACCAATAGCTTAAACTCCCATAATTGCGAGACCTATGGCGCATTCAGCACTCAGAGGCTTCTCCGGGAGGAGTCAGCTTAGTTGTTCTGCATTAATCTGAACACAGAAAGGGCATCATTTGAGATACGATTACCAATAAGTGCCATACACTACGTTCTGAAATCTCAGAAAAAGTATTTTTAAAAATATAAAATCCATTCCGGTCAGGGAAGTGGGAGAGCACTGCTCCATTAGCGAGCGTAGGAACTGAAGTGCTCGTAAGTGAAAATAAACACTGTTTCATTTTAAAAAGTCTGGGGTCAAAACAGCGGAAGTGAACCATCTATATTCTCGCACATGCCACAGTTTTAAGCATTTAACACAGCCTCAAACACTCAGGAATTAGCAACCATTCTAATAACAAAAAAAAGCGTTAGGAGAGAGCGTGTCCGCAAAGCTATGTGAGAAAATAGTGCTCGGAGGCTGTAATTAAAGCCTACCGAGCAACAATACATGTAACAGGGGGTGTCGCCATGGGAGGGTACAAAATGCGACTACGCGGTACTAAGGAGGGGCTACTAAGCCTTTCAACCAATAAACATCCACAGTTTACAGTGGACAAAGACACAAGCCAATGAAAAATATGGGCGGAGCTTCAAGTCCCTAACTTTCCCTAACTCAATACAGCATGGTTCACAATCAATCAATAAATCAGGGAATTATAAGCGACCTACTCACCCCTGAGGGTCTCAAGGCGCTGAGGGGGTGGGGGTATGCAACTCTGTTCAGCCAAAGAGCCAGGTCTTGAGAGTCTTCCTGAGGGTGTTGAGTGGGGGAGCGCGTCTGATGTCTGCCGTTAGCTCGTTCCAGGTCTTGGCTGCGATGGAGAGCACGATCTTCCGCCTGCTCTTGCTGTGTGGCTGCGCGGGGTTTCTGCCAGTACGAGGTTGAACGATCGCAGGTTTCTTTTGGGTACGTGGAAGTTTATTCTGTCATTGAGGTATTTGGGTTCATTGTTGTGTAGGAATATGTAGGTGTGGGTGAGAATTTTGTAGGTGACTCTTCTCCACAGGGAGCCAGTGGAGTCTCCACAGGTGTTGGCTGATGTGTTTGTGCCAGGGGTTGCCGAGGACGAGTCTGGCCGGGTTGTTCTGTATAGTTTGCGCGCTGTCTCCAGGCTCGGCCTAAAAAGTAGCTGACTCTCTTTAAAGTTGTGGTTTGCAGACAAGACTTTATTAGAAAATACAGCATACAATGTACAGCAGGACCTCATTACATGCTGCTACCACCACCTCTCAGTCCAACTGTCATCACTAAGATTCTATGTTTCCCTTTCTTACCTAAATATTCCTTAACTATGGTAACATGACATTCCACCCCATAGTTAAGGTTAAGTCTCCACACCCAACTACATGTTCTGCAGGGTGATTTTGTTGGAATAATCTTTCCATACAATGAGTACATAAACACTCAGGCCTTGCTTAGATATGTGCCTGGTAGAGGTATGGCATTTACCACATCCAGTAAATACCATTAGCTCATGTTGAAGAATTTTCCAGGTGTGAAAAATAACCCCATTACAGTTTCTTTTACTTGGGAATGAGACCTAACATGCAAAATCAAAAATTAAACCATCTAATTCTGCATGTCTTGCCTTTTTCAGGCCTTTTCTCATCCATACACTTTAACTGCTTTGATCTGATTAAATCGGTCAGGGAAATACAGTGGTGTGTGACAGTTATCACACAACTCTTGTTTGCATTTGGATCCAAATTTAACCTCTAGCTTATGAACAGAGCCTAGGAGTACCAACTTTAAGGCCAGTTCCAAAAGGCCTGTACTCTCTAAACACCCCCAACGTAGATGGAAAGAAAAAAAGAAATTGAAATTGAAAAGGTAAATAAATGTATAGAAACCTTTTAACAGGAAAATCAAAATGAAGATGGAAATCCAATTGAAAAAGTAAAATCATCAGAGTACCGTCTAAAAGACAATCTTGGCTCAACATATTGGCTAGGCAGCCCAAATTCCCCTGAGATGAAGAAAGTCAAATTATTACAGGATAATATGGACCCTGTAGTGAGAAACTGGGCCAAGGCACCGAAAATTGAATGAATACATGATTAAAGCAGTTCACTTTACATGTCGATTTCAAGCAAATGGGATCATATTAGCCCTAAATCCATGAAAGAAAACTGGCCAATTAAAACTACCATCTGCTCAAGAACCAGGGTCCCACCCTGTCACAAAAATTCTCACCTTCTTCCAACCAAAAAAGGAACAAGTAAGCATAATAGATTCAATCCTAACGTAACAACACATTCCTGGAGACGAAAATCCAGCTAGCTGCAGTTGACACCCATGAGTCAAACAAGATATGGAATACAATCTACCTCTGATTCAATCAGAAAGGAAAGGACTGGGAAAAACAATGTTGCAAAATCTGACTGACTAGAAATGAGCCAACTTAAACCAGGTGACCAATTTAGTGGAAGGAGCTAGAACATTACACTTATTTCCTTGAACTTGGCTGGCCTTCCAGAAAAAGCAGGTAAATCGGACTTAAAGAATTACCTAACTAACTATGATATCAGAGTTCCTCAAGAAACCAGGCTCTCCTCTCCATACATTTTTCCCAGGTATATTAACCATTCAAAATGTGCTACACAATTGGACAAAATGAAATCAGTGGAGGTTTACAAATATCATGCAGGAGTGAAAAATTCAATTCAACCAAGGTCTGGGACAACAGCTACAGAAACCTGGTAATTTGTGATATCAGACTAATCGAGAATTCAAAAGTAAGAATGATTAACATTTGCACCTAACAAAAATGGATTAAGAGTTTTTACACCTCCTTGGTTCCATCAAGGAAGCAGTGGCTACAACTAGCAAATTAAAACTCTATATCCTTATCTGTAGCATTTTTAATTGTGAGGTTGGGGAGTGGGGGGATCACTGTCAAACAAATAACCAAACAGAAATCCAGCGTAGGGATTCCAATCCAACATTCCAATCCAACATTCATTCACAAAATAGGTTGCAAGGGTCAATCTCTTGGCCCGCCTTTGCACAAGGGAGGGCCTCATTTCAGCATGCAACTCCTATAATAATGATACCAATGTACCAACTTACAATGCATGTGGAGCTCAGTCTGTGATTGATTATATTCTGTTCAGGGCAGTTGATTGCCTCAGATTCAAAAGCCTGGGGGTCCACTGGAACCTGCAGAGTGATCATATTTCTGAATGAGGCCCGAATCATGCATATAAAACAGAATATATCAACAGTGTCAAGAGAAGTACAGAATCTGAATAATACTCTGGAATTGGCAGACAGGTGAGGGTGAGATGGAAATCCCATCTGTGAGTCAAACATGGGGGAACTAGCAAATAGATCCTGCCACCTCTTACCTCCAGACACTTTTTTGAAAGAAGCAGACAAAGAAAATCTTCATCTGACACACTATTAAAATATTTATTTCCAATAGTGTCAAAACAACGCACCTCCAACAAACCAATAACGTCAAAAGATACTCTAAAAGAAGGTGTTTTTATAAGGAGTGTAAACTCATAAAGCTGGAATTGCAGACTCTAGTTTGCTATGATGCAACATGCAATAAAATCAGTAAAGGCAACAGAGATACAAATTCCTAACAAATCAAAAAAGAACAATGCCCTCAATTCAAATTAGCTTGAATCACAGAAATTTGCACTGGAAAAATAACTCTCAGGTTTTTTGTCAGTTGGGAGCAGGAAGACATTTTCTGGAAGCCTACATCTCTTGGCATTTAGGTTAGCCCCTTGACACCTCCCAGTAACTGTGTGCTCTAAAATTTTTATTATCATTTCATTTCAATGCAAGACACCTCCTTTCTGGGAAACTGTCAAATTTGGGCATTCACTCAGCCCTATTGCCCTTAATCAAACTTCTTTATACTGATACGACATCTCAAGTGAGAATTAATAAAAAAGGCCATAAGTGCAAAAAAATCTCTAACACTAGTGGCGTATAACAGGGTTGCCTTGTGGTTTCACTTTGGTTTTCTGCCTACATCAATGATCTCTACCATGAAGTTCATAAAGTAACTGAAGATATTCTAGCAACAATTAGCTTCAACACCTCAGCACTTGTATATGCTGACGATTCAGTCTTGATTGACATGACCCCCAGGGGAAAACAGGCACAATTTCAGGCTATGGAAAAGGTACTGCAAGGAAAACAACCTGAGGATTAATACTTAAAAAACTAAAATAGTGAGTTTCAAGATTAGCGTCAAAGGAAGAAATTATTCTAAACTAATGATGTAAGGCTGGAAGAAGTCAATTTCTTCAGGGGTGAAAAGGAACAGCAATCTCAAGTAGGACTTCCAAATCCAGACTGCATTAGAAAAAGCTGAGGTAAAAGCCAACGCCATCCTGATAATGGCATGTACACACTGTCACTGTTTCTCAATCTACATAGATTGGGTTTTCCAAGTGAAAGTGAGAAACCAAATTCTGTAGGGCTCTTAGTTATGGGGCCTCGATAAATTATCAAGTCGCATAGGTTGCATCGCGAGGACATTTTGAAATCGTTATTAATACTGCCCTCAAGCTTTCCCACAATTGCCTTGGAACCAGATGTAGACTGCCTTTTTACTGAAGCCAGTGCCCAGATGGTGCCTACAAAATATGAATTGAAGAGACTGAGAGCACCCGGTAATAATTTGGTGGATTGAGCAGGAAAGAAAATTTTGTCAGAAATATTAAATTAACGTGCAATGCTATGGGGAAAAGAAACTGCAATGCTTAGCTTAACACCGCTATTGGCACCTTCAAACCTCAAAAAATAAACTCAGTTGTAAACAAATAATTTTCTACCATGTAGATGGGACAGAGATTTAAAACTCTTGAAAAATTATGTCCTAGGAGCCACACCGTCATGTACAACCCCTCGTGGAGTGCACACCCGTATTTTGTTCTTCTGTCACACTACAGAGAAAGGAGACTCTTTGATCTAACGAAAGGTGTCTATCTGCTGTTGAATGGCTTAAAGAACAAAAAAAAAACCACGAGGCCTTGAAAAACTGCCTGTGCGGAGCAAGAGAGGACATGAAACATTTCATCTTGAACTGCAACTTGTCGAATCCCATCTGGGTGAGTACAATCAATAGCAGCTTCAGCCAGCTGATGATCAAATCTTCTTTCTCTTCAGCGGCCTCTCAGGTTCTGCCACAAAGCTAACCGGATTGTAAGTGAGAAGAAGTTGGGATTTTTACTTGAGACTTTCAAAAGTTAAAGTTTCAACTGCATGTCTTGCAAATTAGACCCTCATATGAGGGACATTTCTTTAAAGAAGAGATACAGAGAGAGAGAGAGAAAGAGATAGGAGAAAGAGAGAGAAAGAGAGAGAGAGTCTTTTGAAAGGTCTGGATGAATGCCCTAATCACCAATTCTCTACAGACTATGTTTAATTATTGCTTGTTAATATGTTTGCTGACGGTATTTTTGTTATTATTGCTTGCATTGCATGTGTTTTTTTCTTGTAAGATACTTATGCGAAAGACAATTCTGTTTTGTATTGTTTGCCAAAAGCACCTTTCATACATATTGAAATTTTGCCATGGGAGGGATGCATACTTGAGGCATTAATTGTCTAATTTACCACGAATTGTGGTTGTTATCTGGTGGAATTTCTTGATGAGTTTTCTTTTGTAGAAGAAGTATTTGATCAATATTCCTAGCTCTGCGATTTTGCTGACTTCTGCACTTTAAATAACCTCCTATTTTCTGACTTTTGTGTTAATGGGAAAGTGTATCAATTTAAATTTCTTAACCTATAACTATCCAAAATGAGTCTTGTTAGTTCACTAAATAGTGTTTGCATCTCACATGCATCCTCGAATATTACAATCCATAGTTATCTCCCTTTGACGTCCTGGTCTATTTCAAGAAGGACTGTAAAGCAGGAAGCCTTGCGTTTATGATTTGCTGCAATGAGCAAGGCTCCAGGACACAGTTACATCTTAAAGTGCAAGGACTCTCAATTAGATAATTTTTTGTCACCATGTAAATGATTTATAAAAATTGAGCCTTGTATTAGTGTGCACTACCTCGCTATTAACCCCCACACCACTCACATCCTACTGTTACTGTAACAGCACAAGTTCTTATATATTGTCACCTAATGTACGAGTGTACGCAGAGATGTTTGATAATACAATGAATACAAACACAAATAGTATTGTTTAACTCCTATGTTCCTTCTTCCACTATTTTCCCTTTAACACAACTAATAATTAAAAATTTGCTTCTGCCATTGGAAATAACATGCACATTTGAGGGTGGTAATTTCAGCTGCAGTACATGCACCTTACCAATTTTCTGAAAAGATGAGCATAATTATAAAATGATGAAAATTCCATCTTCACAAAGGAGTGAAGATTATCACCACTGAAAATCTTCGCTGCACATTAAAATCACTACAAAAGAATGTTTTGCAGAGGAATTTATAAGCAAAGGTGAGAGCTAAAAGGTGATGTTTTTGTTTTTTCCAGGAAAACCTACTTTTGTACGTTTTTTCCCACCAATCTGTTTTTTAGGTCTTGCCTAGGATGCGCATGCAAGCTCTCTCTTCGAGACATGCCGTATCTACAATATGAGCTTCAGGCAGCGCCCATCTTTTTCATTGGTTCCTCTTACTGTCCTATGTAAATGTCGGCTTTTGTTTGGTAAATACGCTTAGTAGTCCGTCCTTTTGGACTTTTGCATCCTCCCATGTGGACTGCCCCTGTTACATGTGCTTTTACTCTTCAGGTTATTTAGGATACTTTGAGAGCACTCTCTTTTTTGTTGGCCTGACTGCTCGTGTTAAGTGTTCTGCTTACTTCATGCACCGGCTTGTTGTATTTTGTTTCAGCTCATGTGTTTGAAATGTCTATGCATTTCACCCCTCGCGATTACTTTGTGTTTTAAATGTTTGTCTATTCTTCCTGTACACATTCAGTACTAATAAACTTTCTGCCATTGTTTTATTTACATTTCAGATGAGCAGGTCTCTGCATTTTTGTAGGTATGGGGAGAGCCAATTCTGAGACTCGAACCCTGTTTCCCAGTTCCAAAGTCAGCAGTTCATGATGTTATGCCACATCCTCTCACTAAAACAATCAGCACCTTTTGGTGTTTTGGTCTCCTTTTATTTCCATGAGCACACCCACCGTGTACTCAATATCCTGGAGAGTCTGCTTAAGTATGGTTGCAAACAGCACTAGTTTACAATGATTCCTGTCTCTGTCAGTTTTGTAATTCTTGGCAAATGTTTTGAAATTGGAGTCCTTTTTTTTCTCCCTAGAAAGACCTTTGCCTATGGAAAGGTGACAACAAAACTCCAAATTATGCCAAAACATGTTCATCATTTCCGTGGTATTGTCGTACAGTTTATTAAAAGAAAATGTGAGTGCTTCTCTAAGTTCCATAACATTTTTATTTTCAATTCTTTGATAAATGTATTGTTTTCCACATGCACCTTAATTGAAGTAAATATGTTTAATTCGTACAAAAAAAGCAGCTTTGCCCAAGTTTTTTTCTGGAATGAATCCTTTTTCCATCATGTAAATAATTTCTGATTACTGCAAAATCACCACTGCATTTATTTGGAAATCGGGACTAGTGCTTTTTTATTTCTCCATTTCTGTGGTGACATTTAAGTTTAGCACTCGAAACCTTTAGTTTCCCATTGGTTGTTTCAAATTCCAGGAGCTAGTTGCATGGGCGGTAATTGGCTGCAGTGGCAGAAGGTCCCTCTGGCCTGTGGTTTACGGGATGCAATCGCTGCGGTTGCTTGTTTACATTTGTATTGAGCATGAAGAGAAAAAAGTGGAGCGTGTGCCGTATCTTCACCTGTTCTCTTTCCCTCTAGTTGCACCTCTGTCAGTTACAAGGATGCTACTGGTGCGTGAGATCTATTTAACTTCTTTTGTCAGCCAGAGACACTAAATTACGCGTCTCCTAGTCTGGCCTGGTCAGACGATGACCCCCAGACCAGCCCTCCCACCTGCTCTAACTACTTCAGCAGAGAGCTGATATAAAATACAGGACACCAGGAGAGGTGCTGCTCACCAGTAATTTATTGCAATAATTGAACAAATAATTAGGAAGCATTTTACAGATGAATTGCAAGCAGTCCAATTTTGGAATTCCCGGGCAGTGTGTGATTGATTTAATGAGTTGGTTGCCTTTCATTTGCAAAATGCATGCAGTTTTTTGCCTCATGCCTGTCACTGATTGCCAGTTATAGATGCACCATAACTATCACACAAATGTTTACTGCGATAAGTGTGTACTATCGCTTCTATGAACAATTTGGCTTTTCATAATCTTGAACGTGTTATTTATTATATGGTAAAGTTTGATGGTCATTGCATATGCTGTTAACACAACAAAGTCTGTATGTGCAGCTTGTTTAGTTGACCTCTCTTCATCAAAACATCCAAATGTTTCTGGAATAAGACATGCCTTTGTTGTTAAATCGAGGATAGTCAAGGCAGAAGCTCTGTAACAGGCTGTTAGTGGCAGCTGATTAGTCATGGTGAGTGGTAGCAGCGAAGGAAATAAACATTTTCTGTACCCCTGTTGCCAACACTTTAAAGAGTAAATGGGAGAACAAGCAAAGCCTCTAGAGGTAAACGCATTCCAGAAATTGCTTTGCATTTGAACAACCTACTTGCTTATATGACAGTTGTGAGTGCTAACCTTTCAAACATTTCTTTTTACATTTCAAACCCTGCTTGTATATCAGCCAGCGCTTTGCACGCCTGTGACAGTCAGCCCTCTAATACCATGACTGGTATGTTTGCACCATAACGCACCAAAGAGCAGCAGGTGCAGTGGCACCAGGCTCACACATTTCCGGGATCCGATACACAATACTCTGGGGTTATTTTTTACTCAAAACTAGGCCATAGGGTCAAATTTTCATTGCTCACTTTAGAACTCAATGCATACTTGCTATATCATTGGCATCACAAGCAGTGCAGCACAAAATGTGCTCCACCACAGCCAGAACTGGTGTGTAACAGCACAAACTAGAGTCAGTGCTCCCATAGCACCGGTCAAACCATGGTCAGTGCTCCTGCAACCATTGATCACACAAGAGCCAGCGTCCTCGCCCCATAACCATTGTTTGTTCACCATAACCTTACAGGTGGGCGACCCAATGAAAGCTCAAGCCAGGATTAAGCCTGAAGTCTGGCTCTGCTCGAGGTCCTGTTGGAACCTCAAGCCAAGCTTTCATTTGTTTTCTGCCTGCCTTTCTCTACCCAGGATGTGGCATTACAGTCAGAGCTGCTTTCTGGGGAACCGAGTTTGAGTCTTGGTGTCGGCTCAACATCCTGTGATTCGGGGCAAATCACTTAAACTCCCCAACCCTATAACTAATTGTGTGTGACCTTGTATAATGGAACTGCTACTTACGTAAAGTGCTAAAATAACCTTCCGGTCCAGTTTGCACTATATTTTGAAAAGTGCACTAAGATAAAAAATAAACCTTAGTGTAAGGAAAGACACATTGATACCCATTTATTGGCTTATTTGTACAAAGTGAAACCTGAAAAATTGTACATATTGTGCCTTCCTCACTTAAATTGAGTTATCAGGCAAATTATTTATTTCACAAAAACTACTAGTTGTCCAAAAATAACACTTTAAGTACTTCTCAATGCAGTGCTCTAATGTGCCTATTACTGTCAAACCTTATATGTTAAAGAATATTATAGAATATGCTGCATGGCTAAATACTTATAAGGTCCCAAATGCGAGACCTATTGGCTCTGCCAATGATCGTTACACCTTAAAATCTTCATGAACCTCACAATACTTGTGAAGTTTTGGAAAGAGTTTCATAAGGTTTTCATAGGAAGCCATGCACACATTCCTACGCAGTAAAATATGCAAAAGTCGCAAGGCGAATGAAGTTTACCTGTTGAACATAAAGAAGAGTTGGGAGTCATTGATTTAATGCCAGTTCACCGTTGTGGAGAAACAAATCTGATATCGCATTTAAAAAGTAAAACTGAAATAAATTGTGACTCTGTGACACTCTCACATAATATTAAACAACTTTAGCAATCAACATTTTTTCATGTTGTTTAATACAATTATAAAATGAATTGAAATTAAATGGGCTACTTGACCAGTCTTCCAGCACCTCCTGCAGCTTGATGACACAAAAGAAATTAGTACCCAGTGGCTTCTGTCGATTACAGTAAGAGCTCCTTGATAAAGGCATTTGGGATTTGGGGTTCATTATCATGGTGCGCTGAGTATTTAAAAACGGGATATGATTACTCTCGGCTGGAGATTTGTATTTAAACTGAAGTACAAGACAATCCCAGAGGGTGGTGTATCCTCTGACAACAGGGACAATATTGGTGATGGATGGAAACATGGGATTGAATGCTCAGAGGGCACCAAACGCTTTCCTTAGCTACTTTATGGCTTAGGCAAGTGATGTTCAAAGTAAGGCCCTGGGGGCAAAATGCGGCCCTCCTGCCCTGTACATGCGGTCCCCAGGTAAACAGTAGACTGGGCACTAACATTTTAAAACTTTTTTTAAAACGGACAAGTGTTTATGTAAAGTTTAATTGAAGTTAAACAAAGGAAGTAACTAGGGTGTCCTGCACCTCTTAACTTTAGAAACAGCTTAATTTTTAAAGACATCTTGCAGCAAAAATGTAAAAGTATCATCGTCTGTTCAGAATTCAAAAAGTGTTTTTCATTAACATGTAGAACCAGTTAATCTTAGTAGATCAGATTATTTCAGTGCAATGAGAAGTATTTTTTTTTTAAAGTGATAGTTTTCAAACATGAATTTAGAAACATGTATTCTTCCCCCACACCCTGGCAAAACTGCCAATAGTGAACTAAAAGGCAAGTCAGTTGTTAAGAGAACTCTTTGGTTGGCATGGGTTTCTATTATACATGAACAACATTATAGTTTATTAAATCAAACTCAGAAGGTTTTGTACAGCACACATTCTGAAGTAATGTATTTTGAGATAGGTCCTCCTTTGTGATCATGAAAAAAGGAGGTAAAGTAAAATACAAAGATTGCCTAGGATCACACAATTTGCTTAAATGGAGAAGACTTATCCCAAGTTTTTAGTTTCAAATTATGCAATGAAGGCACTAGATATATATAAGCTTTGCCTCCCCTACACCCACCTTACCACCAACCCCTCCCCCCAACATGTCCGCCCCCCACCGGCACCCTGCTGGTACCAATGCAGTGCTCGGACACATCACAGACCAAACCTTGTGGCCCTCCTAAAAATGTTTCTGAGTACCTATGGCCTAGGCCATTCATTGTTTTTGGCTGTCCATTTTCCATTTTCATTTCTGTTACTTGTCTCTATTTCTGTAGTAAATTAACTCATGTTTACATCTTAACGGCATGCGGTAAAATGGACCGTCTGGTCATCTGGGTGCATGCAGGCCATTTCTCAATCGGGGTTTCTTACCTTCAACAGCAGGTTTCAAGGGTCTGTGTGTGTGTATGTAGGTTACGTAAACAAAGTCTTGGAGATGTTTCACTTCATACAACATGTGAAATGTTATGTTGTACCATGGCTACAGCCTTTGGCATTAACATGCATCGTTGAACCACTATGATGACTTAGTCAGATTAACATTTTGTGTTTGTAGCAGTTGTGATCTGAAAATTACAAATTTCCAGCAACACCAACAAAGCCTTACACGACGTCAGTAAAATCAGTACCATTCACTGTATAATAGAAGCACTTACTATTTACAGCACTTAAGCCCTCATTTCTGGTGGCAGTAAGGGGAGTTACTGACAGTGGCGGCTGGCAGGGGACAGTGGTGAAGTAGTCGGAGGGGGACAAAAAAAAAATCACTTACCTCCTCACAGACGCAGGCCGCCAACTCTCATCCATTGTTTCTTTGACCCAGAAGGAGAAAGCACAGAGGCTCCCCTAAGCCAATGACAACACTGTTAAGCAGTGTTGTCATTGGTCTTAGAGCCGTGGTACGGCGCTCAGACGGGGACAGGGAGCCTGTGCATTTTCTCCACCCAGTCTGTGTATTACAGCCCGGTGGAGAACATGCAAAGTGTGCATGACTGTTTGGCTGGCCCAAACCGCAGGCCACTTATTGTGCACAAACCACTCCTCCTCCCTGTGCAACCAGCCCCACCCCACCCTAACCCAACCCCGTAGCTATGAAAAATAAAATGATAATAACACTGTTATTATCATTTTATTTTTCCTTTTTCCAGCTCTGAGCGCAGTGGGGCAACACTCCTCCGCCTTAGCAGAGGAGCCGCCCCTGGTTACTGACCCTATTGGGAATAAATGATCTGCGGTAACTCAGTGGATCTGGAGTTTTTAACTTTGACTCATCGGCCGCTAAATACAGGTGAAATTCATATGTGAAATACCAGGCAAAACAAGCGGAAATCCATGCTCAAACACTGATTCATTCTTACATGTAGTTTCCCAAAATCTCCTAATAGGGAGTAATTACCACCCTCTAGAGTTACTGATGACTATGGCAACAGTAAATCCAAGGAGGGAATTACTAAGCAGTGCTCCGGCCAACTCATAATGGGTTCCATATAAATGGCAAGTGTAATATGAAGCTTAATAGAAACACTGTATTATTATTATTATTAATATTATTATTATTATTATTATTATTATCATGTTGAAATAGTTAGGAAGAACTGGATACTGTAATAAACAAGCATATTAAATGCATTCAGATAACAGCCACTGACAGCCACTGAGTGTGACTTTTAAGCAACAAGTGGCACGGCCAACTAGGAAGATTATTCCTGACTGACAGTGGCCATCTCTCACGGGCGAGCAAGCTTGGGTAATCTCTATATGGGAGATCCTAGTATTGATGTTGAGTTATCTGATATCTAAATGACGCTAGGCAAATTTCCATCAAAAAGCATTGAACTAGATAAATGGTTTAAAGGGCGAAAAGGCACGGGTCACTTCCTTAATTTTAAACATTACGATGACAGTTAATTGAGAGGTATGAACCTTAACCCTGATGTCCCAGACCTAAATTTAAATGAGCGCTACTTGTATAAGTAGAGGTGATCCGGGTACAATCCACAAAACGTTCATACCTTGCTAAAAGCAGTTTGTTAAAGAGAAAAAAACTTGCAGCTTTGCCTTCAAAAATCCCTGTGCACATTGTCTTCAAAGCCCATGCTTGAGCAAAGGCATCAGCCAACTACGGTCAGATTTCCGATTGGTTGCACCGGCGAGATGCTTAGTGACACGAATGATAATTTCAATCAACTTACGCCTGCGAAATGCTTTTTGTGCCGAAAGTTGATGTGAGCACAGCGATTTGCACAAATTCATCTACATTCAATGCAAAGTCTTATCAGTTAAACTCCAGCAAAGCAATACGACCAACCTGTGCATGGAATACTAGGGATACATGAAATTAGTGCAAATGGACAAAATGCAATCACGTGATATTTTAACATACAATTAGTGTCCGCTTCACAAACATTACACCCATCGTGCGCTGTACCCTTGGTCGTCATCTGCATGGACGGAAGTTTACTTATGGATGTGCCATGAGTCTCAAACTAGCACAAGGCACCACTTGCTCTGCCTCTGTACTATGGCACAATGCTAAAACATGTTCAGCATCATACATACATGGCATTATTTGCGTTTGCCTTTCTTATTGCATTATTCACCCATGATGCCAATACAAAGCAGCACATATGTTGCCTGTTGACGCTATGCATATTTCTTTTATAGCGTGGCATTTGGAAATTGTAGTACATCTGCCCCTAGGAGACAGTGACCAAATTTAAAATTACTCCAGGGTGGAGAAAGCATTTGTGCCTACTTTGTGTACCCTGGAACACTTCTGTTTGTTTCTGGCCTTCTTTAATTGTGTGTGCCACATTTTGTGCTCATGCAATGACAAGGGAAAGTACATGCATTTACCGAGGTGTCGGGCCCAAGCAAATAAAGGAACACTTTTGCCTAATAATAATAATATTACGGACACTTATAAAGCGCGACAGCTACCTCAAACAAAGGTGTCCCCAGGGGCGGCCTTAGGCATGTGCAAGCTGTGCACCTGCACAGGGCTGCCAAACCCAGGGGCCACCACGCCAATATATATCCTTAATATAATAATCCTCTGAGGATGGATACATATTTGCGTGGCTCTGCCCCGCCCGGACGCCCTCTTCCGGGGCCCCCTACCTACGCTCCCTGCCCAGGGCCGCCATGAGCCTAGAGCCACCCCTGGTGTCCCGGTGCTGAAGAGGACACTAGTGCAGCAGAGGACAGCCAAAACAAAGTCTCCGGACCCTAATCTGCCCCAAAGAGCAAGGTTTTAACCATTTTCCTGAGAAGGGTCTCGGTTTCTATGGTGCAGAAGTTACTGGGCAGAGAATTCCACAGTTTTGCTGCACCAAGCGTAAAAGATCTGCCCCCCATATGCGACTTCTTGGAACTGGGAATGCACAGTAAAACTTGTGAATTGCACCTCCAGGATCTTGACTGCTTATATCCACGTAATCTGTGTTTTAGATAGTTAGGGCATTAGCCATGCATGGCTAGGAATGCCAGTGTCAAGACCTTAAATTCACCCGGGCCACATTACTGATACGAGCACAGTGGCAAAGCCACACTATCGGCATGCCACATTTGGATCGATACACAGTTATTGCACCTCTCAGTTGTGCCTTTCGGTAACAGCTGCAGAGACACTACCATTACTGGGTCTGTGCAGTCTTACAATGAACACCAACCACACCCTTCCCCGGAAGGGTGGTAGGGGTCCTGCTCCCCTCCGAAGGCGGGCTGGGTTTGCATTCTCACTTCACTGCTGGCCTCTATCCTGCAGAGGAGCAAACACTACGTTAATGCAGGTCCTGGAAAGAGCTCATTTTGGGGGATTATTTGGTTCCTGGTCCAGGTCTAAGGCAGAAGCACCAAATTAGGGTGTGTAATCGGGCATGTGAAACTACCACTGCCATGTAAAAATATAATCTACACAATAATGTTACTAGTGATCATAACCTATAATGCGCAAAACGCTGGTCTTACCCACTTGTATGGTCGAGCCAGCCCACTCCATGCACAACATTGTCAAGTCAAGTCAGGAACATTTGTATCGCGCACATATCACTTCCGAAGAGTCTCATGGCGCTTGCAGACGGCTCTGACAAGTGGACCGATGATGGTTTCATTTCCAAAAAGCCATATCTTTGGCTTCTTACGAAAGCAACTGTGTTCGGGAATGGTGCGCAGATATAGGGGCATTTTGTTCCATGATGAGGGAGCAAGAAAGGAAAAATCTCGACCGCCATTTCTGGTAGTGTGGATTCTGAGAGGAATAAGCAGTGCCTCTTTGCTGGATCTAAGTATTCTGCACGGCTGGTACCAGCTCATTCGAAGTCCATGGCTATGCCTTCAAGCCACTTTCAGCCACTACTTAAATACATAACCAGCTACATAATCTCAGTGCATGTCCTTCACAAACACAGCTACACTTTAGGAACATGGAAAATGCATGGACGATTAAATATGTGTGATGTATAATGAATCCATACATGCAATACAACTCCTTTATCAATGCCAGGTCTGATTTTTGGTTCGGAGAAAAGCAAGCTATCTATTAGCAACGTTCATTTTCTACAGCTATTTAGGCCACTATATTTTTTCTTTGGAGGTTTTTATTTATTAAGTGTTTTTGTAGAGTGTGGGTGCTTGTGTATGAGTGTTGGCCAACATTCATGCCTGTCACTGTGCGTGTGTGTGTGTGCATGAGTGTGCTGTGTGCATGTGTGTTAGTGTGTGTATTTGTGTCTATTGTGAATGGAATTAATTTGTATGTTTGCGGTATGTGAGGATGTCTGTGTGTTGTTTGGGTGTAACGTGTCTGTGTTGAATGCGGTACGTGTGAGATTATCTGTGTGAGAGACTCGCTGTGATTGCGTCAGTGTGCATGTCTATGTATGTTTGGTGTGTGTGCCAAGTATGTTTTTGGTGTGTGGATATTGGCTTGTTTATTTGTACTTGTGAGTTTCTGAAAATGTATGTGGTGCGTGTGTATGTGTAGGGCAGGTGGATGTTTGAAAGTGTGTTTTGTAAGTATGTGTGTGTGTGTGAATGTGTGCGTGAGGTATGTATGTGTGTGCCTGCCTGAGGGTTATCCCGTGATTAGGGAATACGGAGACGTTGTCCTGCTCTTTTCCTTGCTGATTGGTAAATCGCTCCTAAAGTAAAGACATTCAGTAAAATCAAATCCTTTCAGCATTACTTCCGTCACAATGCGCCCTGCCTGGGCCTCTGTGCGCTCAATCTTTCATGCATTTAAACATTTGACGTAAATCATCATCATCAGACCAGATGGCTAGCAGAAGGGATAGGGTTAAATGTGAGGGAAAAACAAACAAACGCTCACTACAATGCTTCTGTTTATGTTAATGTGCAACTTAACCCCACGAGCAATTATACTATTGAAAGTGTGCGGACTTTCGGAGGGAGAATTATTGTTTATTCGTTTGAACGTTAGCATCTAAGTCCTGACATGTTTTGCCTGGACCAGTGATGTAAGTTTTACATTTCAGACACGGCAGATTACCACACAGGCCACCCTTCTTCATTCTCACACAACACACAAATAAAGGCTCAATTCGTTCTGCTACAGCTGTGCCTATTTCCATCACAATTCAGTTATCGGGTCCCGCCTGACTTGTTCATTAGTATAACAAGTCATGTGATTCTCTTCCCTCCACACCTGGATCAGCATTGATGTAGTATATATATAATTATTACTTGCAATTGTAACTTGTATTGCTTTAACCCCTTCACTGCGGCGGCTATTCCGCCGCAGTGCTAAGGGGGCAGGGCGGCCGCGCGGCGGCCGCATGCTGGTGACTGAACCGCTCCGTCATCAGCCGCGGTTGCGCTGTGCTCATGACGGAGCGGTTCCGTCACGGCCCCGCCCGCTCAATGGAACGTTCAGCGCAGGCGCGGAATCCGCGCCGCGCAGGCGTGCCGAACGGGCCGTGACGGAACCGCTTCGTCATCAGCACAGCGCTACCGCGGCTGATGACGGAGTGGTTCCGTCACCAGCAGGGGAGGGGTTAAGGAATTTACTGGTTTAAACATTCTTAGAGTTTATAATGTGTTCCAGTATTCAGATTCTTAATGTCATTTTCTATGCTGGGATACTTGAAGGATGTTGTGGGCTATATTACTCTTGAAATAAATTCCTGATTTCATCTACTACAAGATTAGATCTTATTTTATTTGCATATGAGCTTACTACAATCTATCATCATGTTTCAAGTTGAAAATAAAAATATCCTTTTTTTAAGAAATGTTACAACCATCAATCTGTCTTCATATGTTTATTGTTTGTCGCTGTCTCACCCTCCCTCCCTCCCTCCCTGCCTGTCTATCTGACTGGAGGAAATTTACATTTGAGCCCTCTTGAGGTGGGCTGGATATCCCACAGCAATCACTCGGGTCTCCCCACACCTTCACACCCTTCCAAGGTTTTTTTCTAACGAAGCATCCAAGATCAAACAAGCAGCGGATGTGTATTGGGGACGTCAAAACCAACAATGCTAAAACAGAAATACTTACCTGGTACTAGGCCTCCTTCGACATGCTTGTAGCCAGAGGCCTTTGCCTAATTCTTTCTTGGGTCCTCCTACACGCATTGCAATTAAGGCAATACACTTTTTTTTTTCATATTATACTTTTTTGTGTACTGCATTGCATATTCTTTCATGTGTACACTGTGAATAATACCGCCGTACACCCCTTTTAAATTTCATAAATTTCCTATGACCTCTCTTAATACCAGATGGAAAATAAAAATGGATATGCATGACGCAATTAAATAAGAGTTCAAAATGGCAGTCGGACGTTTGCATCTTGAGTGAGAAGACATGGGAGCTGATTAGGATGGCGGACGGAAATGTGTGCAAGAATTAGGGGGTACCCCCGACTAAAGTTCCTAATTCGGGATAAATCAAACAATTGAGAATACAGTAAATTAGGAACAGGTTAAGTTATGGACTGAGACTGACATCAGACAAAAGTGGATGTATCTAAACAAAAGATCTTAGTACAAAAATGTTCTTTATTAGATCATATTCAGTTTTAAAAGAGCAATTATATTTCGCTACTTTAAATATATATATGTGACAAGCTATCTACATATATAACATACTGTAGATTCCAATTCATAGGTATTTGTATTGCATTACAGTAGTTATCTAAAACATGGCTATAAGTTACAGTTTACTACGCGCGTTTCGGCTGTGAGCCTTCATCAGGAAGCCATGAGTATTCCAAGAGAACCTATACAGAGAAATATATATACAAAGATACATATCAGTGTCAGTTTATACATCTCACAATGTCAGTCTACTATCCTATACAAAAACTTTCAAAAAGAGCCCTTAACAGTGTCTATCTATGTACAATATTTACAAATGTTTTATCAACGCAAGTGGGGCACAGAGCTACCTCACTTTCCTTATTTACATGTGTACAAATCTACAACTATACATGCATCCAGAGAATACTATCATACAAGAGTACAGTTCCTGCAACTTTTTGCGCATCCTGGCTGACCCTTTAAAAAGGAGTGGTACTGGCACTAGAATCTAAGAGTGCACTTAAGGGGAACGGGGGGGGAAAGAAAGGGGAGGGTGGTTGGGGGGGTTTTGTTTGGGCGGGCGGGGGAAAAAAAAAAATGAGATGTCATCAGTGATGTCATCAGTGATGTCACTGACCATGTCATGAATGATGTAATATGTGACATCATCAGCAGTGGATTGCGGATGCGCGAAATATAGTTAGTACAACTAACTATATAGGAGAAATTTCAATGGTTTTTTAAATGCTATTTCCTAACTATATAAGGCCTGAAACCTATGGTGTTTTAAGTGAATTTGCAAGGTTTTTAAAATGCTAATTCCTAACTATATAAGGCCTGAAACCTATGTTTTTTTAAGTGAATGTGCAAGGTTTTTTAAATGCTAATTTCTAACTACATAAGGCCTGAAACCTATGGTTTTTTAAGTGAATTTGCAAGGTTTTTTAAATGCTAATTCCTAACTATATAAGGCTTGAAACCTATGGTTTTTTCAGTGAATTTGCAAGGTTTTTTAAATGCTAATTCCTAACTATATCAGGCGTGAAACCTATATTTTTTTTTCAATAATTTTCAAAGGTTTTGTAAATGCTAATTCTATTAGCGGATAATGTTTATATATGTTATTATCCTTCTGGGACCACCTGAGCAGCCATCTTGTTTTTCAGGAGATGTGAGGCACAATAGAGCACAAAACAAGAGTGGAAAACGCGAAAAGGGGGCAGGGTTGAGACCCCCTGACCCCCTAGCCCTTCTCAGGGGGTCCCAGAAGGACCACCAAGTGAAAAAAAATGTATATATTTTTTTTAAATCGCAGGGTACGCGCACGGTACACGTACCATACGCGTACGGTGCGCGTACCCCGTGATATTTTTGTTTTTTGCCCTTGGGGGTCTTTTTGGGACCCTCTGAGAAGGGCTAGAGGGTTGGGGGTCTCTACCCTGCCCCCTTTTCATGTTTTCCACTCTTGTTTTGGGCTCTCTTGTGCCTCAGTTCTCCTGAAAAACAAGATGGTGGCCAATACTTCCTGGTTTGGACAGTTTGGAATGTTGACAGTCGACTGCCAGCCAATCAGAAACTCGCTCGCACACGTAAGGGTACGCGCACGTACACGTACCGTACGCATATAGATATATAATTTGCTCAAATTCAATTTTCTCAACAACTACTGTAGGGATTTTCACCAAATATAGAAAAGGACTACTGCATACCTGTCCCTACCATTTTGCCAAGTTTGGTGTAATTCCGTTCAACAGTTCGGTCTGTAGCCGTGTCTGAAGGTCCCAAAGAAAATGCCATTTGAAAAATTTCAAATTCAATTTTCTCAAGAACTACTGGAGGGATTTTCACCAAACATAGCAAAGGCACATCTGTATATCAGGCCCTACCATTTTGTCAAGTTTGGTGTAATTCCATTCAGCCGTTCGGGCTGTAGCCGTGTCTAAAGGTCCCCATGGAAATTAACATGGGGAAAACACGTTTTGGGACCCCCCTTTCGGCCCCCGCTTGACGAATCCCACCCGAAACTTTCAGGGAAGGAGCGGAGCAGAGCTGGCCAAAATTCTGGAAAATTACACACAGATTCCTCAATCGGCATCTGTACCGAATCGGTAAAAAAATGCCCCCTACATACCTGTCACCCATTTACCGATCGGTAGGCCAAAATCGGCCGTTACCGATCGGTAAATGGCCTGAAACGGCCACCTACATCTGGGCCTAGGTCCTATATATATATATATACCTACTGGCCTACATCAAGTCACGTGGTATTAACATCATACCATACCATTACAATGGAAGACAGACTTGGTGGTCTACCTGCGGGCTGAGTACGACTCGATTGAAATACATTAAATGAAGTTTTAAATAAAACTTTTTTGAACTGGACATTGTATACAGAGTGACGGTTTTAGTAAGTAAGTAAAGTAAAGTAAAATACAACAAAATACACATTGTATACCCCATGCAGCACGACCAAAGGTATTGTCACAATTTGTATACAGCAACATGTTCTAGCTCAAGTGAGCCCTGGCCGTGTGTTGACTTGCAGAGAGTGTCAAATATTATATAATTGGTCAAGTGGTTAAACAGATTAAAATAGTGGTGATGCCCAAGTGGGCAACTTCGTAGGACAGAGTAAACCTCAATCAAAGGAGAGTTAGTACGTCTAATAAATTGCGCATATATATATATATATATATATATATATATCCCAACAACAGCGACCCGTTTACTGAAGCCCTGGGACCCGTTGGCAGATGGCGGGCACAAAACCGAGCGGATCACTCGGTAAAATTGTAGCACGCGGTAATCCTTCACAGGAAAACACCTGCACTCAGGATAAGAAACACCGCAGTTTATTCCAGCAAAGTAATGCGTTTCGACAGCAAGAGCTGTCTTGTTCACACATTTGCATATTGGGACAGGAGTTCCCTACATAGGTATACAACATAAACACATAAACAAAGGACTTAAAGTTTGTTAACTAGTAAAGCAGTCCTACTGTGGCGGCCATCTTTAAATGGTATATAAACTCATAATGAATACCGGTGTTTGGTCGTTATATATTGACCACTGTACATACATACATTATTTACAAATCTGAACATGATTATATACAGATATACAATTAACGAATATACATTCTCTCGACATAGTGCCGTAAAACTCCCTCTTTTTTATGAGAAATATGGATGAGAATATCCTGTACATATGAATATGTTAATCACATATTGAACAACACATGATTAGTCTAGTTGTCTTACCGGTACAGAGTAGAAAATATCTATATTCTATACTCTTTAAGTGTATTGCCTATATACAGCTTGTACAATCTACATATAAGAGGCCAATCAAAATTAGTCAAGATTACATAAGTACACCTGCGGACCACAACCTGTGTCAATAAAGAGAAGATAAAGTGAAAAAGAAACCTAAACCAAAATCATATAAGGGAAAATTCTTATCTGATTAAATAGGACCCTTGGAGAGAAGGGAGTAGATGGTCACGAATAGATATAACAGTCCAAATTTCGTACACCATTTCCCTTCTTCCTATAAGTGAAAAAAGTGAAATATATTTCTACATTAATTGAGCATGATTCAGAGAGAGTGCAGTCGTATAGCAATATACAATTATACATAGTTCAAGAATGATTCAGAAAATTGAAATAACAATGACCAGTCCAGACATTATTGTTTTAAGTGATAGACCAGTTCTTCATCCAGATTGTGCCCATTAGGATGTATGGTTTCAAGATTAATTATCCACTTCGATTCCCGTTTGTGAAGTGCAAGAGCTCTGTTCCCACCCCTTGGACCCAGATGAACTTGTTCCAAAGCAAAAAAACTTAGCAAATTGCTGTTGGAGCCATGACACAGTTCGAAATGTCTAGCTGTGGGGTAATGGGGGTCTTTGTTGGTTATTGCCCGCATGTGTTCTAGAACTCTTTTTTTGGTCATAAGGGTGGTACTGCCCACATATTTCATTTTGCATGGGCACATCAATACATACACACAGAAGGTGGAACTGCATGTCAGGAATTGGTCGATGTTTTTCGGGGTATTTTGGCCAGGAATGGAGACACTTTTTATCATGCAACTGGTACGGCATGCTTTGCAGTGCCCACAGGGGTAGAAGCCTTTAAGTTGGTGATCATTTATTGTCTTTTTTGCTGTAATATCATTTCTGACAATAATATCTTTTATGCTTCTACCTTTTCTATAGGTGATTTGGGGCCTGCGGGGTATACTGGGACCGATGATAGGGTCACTACGCAATACATCCCATTTGTCAATCAGTATCTTAGATATCTCTTTAGAATTACTATTGAAGGTCATTATTGTTCTTATTGTACCTTCAGAGTCTTGATTTGTTGTTTTTGAGCAGATATCGTTATTAGGATTCAACAAGGAATCACGATCTACTTTTAGAACTCTCTCTCTTGCTTTTTTCAATACCCATTCAGGATACCCCCTCTCTTTAAATCTAGACATCATGGTTTCCATCTCTTTTTCAAAGGCAGAAGGTGTACTGCAGTTTCTTTTCGCCCTCAGCAGCTCTCCATACGGAATACTCCATTTGACAGTGTCCGGATGGCTGCAGAGGGCGTGTAGAAGTGTATTCACTTCTGTACTTTTTCTGTACAAACTGGTGGTCAGTATGTTTTGTTCAGGTGTTACTTGGAGATCTAAGAACTCTATTGTCGTACCACTGATTTTGCTCGTTAGACTAATATTTAGATTGTTGGTATTTAGGATATTGATGAATTCTTTCGCCATAGTTTCTCCCCCTGTCCAGATAACAAACAAATCATCAATGTACCTGAGCCACACCTTTACCTTTGAGAAATACAGGTTCAGGGTGTGGTCAGATATAATCTCCTGATCCCACTTTCCTAGGAAAAGGTTGGCAAAGCTTGGCGCAAAACATGTGCCCATAGCAGTGCCACAGATTTGTTGGAAAAGATTCCCGTTGAATATGAAGATGTTACTAGTAAGACATAGGAGCATCATTTCTAGTATCATGTTTGTATGGTCACGATATTGTATGGATCTTTTTTGGAGGTAATGGCGACTCGCTTGTATGCCATCCTTATGGTCGATGATGGTATACAATGAATTCACATCCATTGTGATGAGCAGATCAGAGGGTTCCCATGTTACATTATGTAGTTTACACATGAAATCAGTACTATCTCTCACATAGGAGGGTAAAGAGATCACATAGTCTCTTAAAAAGAAATCAACATATTTGGATACGTTTTCTAGGGCGCTACCAATCGAGGATACAATGGGTCTCCCTGGTGGCAAAGTGGGGTTTTTGTGAACTTTGGGGAGAAGATATAATATCGACAGTTTCGGGAAATCTCTCTTTAAGAAACAATACTCTTCCCATGTTAACAGACCTGCCTCTTCCCATTCTTTCAGTCTTGCCCATGTATCAGTGATACTGTTATTATACACACTAGTATTTACCGGGAGGTAAAATTGTTCATCATTCAATTGTCTTTGAGCCTCCCTAATGTATAAATCTTTAGGCCACAACACAATATTGCCCCCTTTATCTGCGGGACGAATAATTATATTTGTATCGTTGGCTAAATCCATTAGAAAATTTCTTTGTTTGAATGTGAGATTATGGCATATATTTCCAGGAGCTTTTCTTTTCAGTCTTAGTAATGATTGTGTCACAACATCCTGTAATGTATCGATGTTGTCATGCGGTAAACTGGGATAGAAGATGGAACGTGGTTTAAAACCAGTACGTGGGATACGGCTAGTGGTCACACCAATGTCTCTTTCATCCATCATATTGGCAACATCATCATTCTCAATCAACAGTTCTTGTATAGTCTCAATTTGTGATGCATCTCCCACATCCAGATTGGGAAGGGTACTGGGAATGGTGTCTATTTGTGAGAGTACATCTGTAGCATTTTGTTTGTACAGTTGATGCCATTTTTTCAATTTAACTTTTCTCACAAATTTATACAAGTCTATTCTGGCATCTGCATAGTTGAAGATCTCAGAGGGACTGCCTTCGTCAGTGTGTAAAGCACTCAGTGTCAGGCATGTTAATAAAGTTTTTCCACTACATCTCATCATAGCATGGACATAAACATAGGACATTGACCCCTCATAGACGCTGTGGGCGCCATCTTGTAACGGTGTTAAATGCACAATTTATAACAATGCAGGAGCTACACAACACTTGTTTCATCTACAGATAGGTTACTGCGCGCGTCTGAGGGTATAAGTTATCATGATGTTATACATTGACATTGTTATTAAGCCGTGGATCGGCCTATGTCCTATGTTAAACTGTGGACCATATTGCTATTCCTATATCAACTTACACTGAGACAAAGAGTTAAGACCAAAAATCAATGGAAGTTCAATTTAGTACAGTTAATGGCTACCATGGAATAGGCCATCCCTTACACATTCTAAGCTTTCAAGAAAGCTTGAAAAACTCAAAAAAACTCAATGCAACTTCAAAAAACGGCGCATCTAAAAGCATCTGGCAGGGTTGCAGTAACTTACTCTTAATCAAATCAATTCATATAATATCAAGTAATTCATCTCCTGAACTATCAAAATTACAAAAATACAAGTATGTATATCTTTATCTTCATATATATTCTTATATGCATTCAGGAATATATGCGTCTTTTGATAAACAAATTACACAATCATGATTCGGCATGTTCAACATTTGAAGTTTATCACAGTTATATATATATCTCCACAATGTGATCCGACTTGGTCTTTGAGCGCTCAACAACGGGTGCTTAGTGCTAGGGTCGGATCCTGACCCATGTCTTAATTTCACTTGAACAAACGGCGCAGCACTCCAGAGTAGGCTACTTAATGGACTTTATTTTTCCGCTGCTTCACTCAACCAGGATGGCCTTAATCACGGGTCGGTCGTGATTGAGGCCATCCAGGCCGAAACGCGTTGGTTGAGTGGAGCTGTGGAAAAATAAAATCCATTAAGTAGCCTACTCTGGAGTGCTGCGCCGTTTGTTCGAGTGATATATATATATATATATATATATATATATATATATATATACTAGCAGCCCGTCTCGACGTTGTCCAGATATGAATTGTTGCCGGCCAGTAGTATATTGTTTTGCAGGATTTAGTTTAGATAGCATTTCTTATCTGTGACAGGCCTGTGAAATGCTCTGATTCACAGTGCACTGCTGATGCACTTAAGAGTGTGCGTTCAGTAGTCGAGTTTCCCTACTTTATTTTTCCTTGCAATATTATATAGCGCGAACTGGACAACATGGCATGAGCACAATTTACAATACAGAAGAACACATTCATTTGTGGTAGGCACGGGGAGACAAAGCGATTTGCCTGGAATCACAGGATGTTGAGCTGATGCCGAGATTCGAACGTAGCTCCCCAGCTCTAAAGTTTGCAATTCTACAACTTCTGGTGGGAGGTGTGTCTAAAAGTGTATGTCGGTGCTGGCCATCAATGAGAGAGACCTGTGCATTTTTCAAATGAGTAGTTAAAAAATATGAGTATTGTGCTGGAGATGTGGGCCGCCGTGCCACCAATGTACTTACCAGGGGATAGTAAACACCCATTATTCCGCAACTTTCTTTCCGCATACCATGACTCCGCATACTTTCATTATGAAAGTACCATGACTCCGCAATGCCATTATAACGCATGGCAATACATTTTATATGCTTTAGCCACGCATACATTTACAACGAAATTCGTTGTAAATGCATTAATGGTAAAAGCATATATATTTTTTTTAATGTTTGGATAAGGTAAGTATGGGTATAGGGGTATATGTTTTGGGGTACTGAGGTATATGTTTTGGGGTGTTTGGGTATTTTAAGGGTTCAGATATAGTTTTGGGTTATGGGGTACAGGGGTAGTTTTAGGGTTTAGGGATAGGTATTGGTTTTGGGGTACAGGGGTATTTTTACGGTTCAGAGCTAGATTTGGGTTTGGGGTATAGGGGTATTTTTAGGGTTCGGGTTTTTGGGTACAGGGGTATTTTAAGGGTTTAGCGCTAGGTTTGGGTTTTGTAGTACAGGGGTATTTTTAGGGTTCAGGGCTAGGTTTGGGTTTTGGGGTACAGGGGTATTTTAGGGTTCAGTGGTAGGTTTGGGTTTTGGGGTACAGGGTTATTTTTAGGGTTCAGGGCTAGGTTTGGGTTTTGGGGTTCAGGGGTATTTTTAGGGTTCAGGGGTAGGTTTGGATTTTGGGGTACAGGGGTATTTTTAGGGTTTAGGGATAGGTTTGGGTTTTGGGGTACAGGGTATATTTAGAGGCTTATGATTATGGGGTGCAAGGGTATTTAAAGGGAGCAGGGTGGGATAAGCACACAATATGATACATGGCATGAAGGGCGGAACGTACCACACACCCCCAGCGTTTGTCACGCCCACAGCACACGCCCACAGCACAACGCAGACACTCCCACAAGGGACTACTTTGCTGGCACGGTTCTTTTACCTTTTAAATGTATATGGTGGGCGTCTGCATAGCCTATGTCCTTCTGCTGCAACTGCCCTTTCCAACGCTGTATTGGGTGTTGTGATTGGTGCTGTGGTTCCTGAGATTACCCGCCTCAAAGGTTTGGGCTCTCTCTTCATTATATTAGTATGGATATATATATATATATATATATATAACCTACTGGCGGTCGCCAGTAGGTAGTTATAGTTAGGACCTATTTTCCACAGGAAATTCACAACATTCTATTCCCAATAACTTTGGCGCCCATTGACGAATCTTCGTGAAATTTTCACAACTTATGGCCCGCTCCAGTACGCTCCTATATTGAAAGTTTTGGGGTGATTCGTCAAGCGGGGGCCGAGAAAAAAGGGGGTTCTAAAAGGTGTTTTCCCAATGCAATTTTACATAGGAAACTTTAGCCGGAATTACTCCAAATTTGGCAAAGAGGTAGCCCTTGGTTCAGAAAGGTGCCTTTTTGTTAAATGGTGTAAATCTGTTCAGTAGTTACTGAGAAAATCAAAAGTAAAAACACATATATATATATCTATGGCCGTGGTGGATCTGCGCACCCTGCGCACATCCTGCGCGCACCCTCCCGATCACAAGCTGCATGCTAATTGGCTGTCAACACTTCAAACCAGGAAGTGTTGGCAGCCATTTGATCAGTGCAACAAGAGCACAAAATGTGTAAAGGGGCAGGGTAGAAACACCCTGACCCCCTAGGCCTGCTTAGGGGGTCCAACAAGGACCCCCAGGGGCAAAAACATATATATTTTTTAAAAGCGGCAAAATCCGCGCAGGGTGCGCAGATCCTGCCGTGAAAAAAAAACAAAGCACGGCCTCTCGCCCTTCTTTAATAACTAGCCCCCAGGGAGGCAAATTCCCTGGGGCAAAAAATATTTAATTTAAATGAGGGGCCCCCCAGCCTCTGGGGCTGCCACCCCCCAGGGCTTTTATCTAATATGTGCGGGGGGCTCACAGCCCCCCAGCCCTGGGGACCACTACCTACAAAATACATGGGTGGGGACCCTCGAATGCCCTCCAAGCCCCGGGGTCCGCCACCCTGGGGCTTTATAGCACTTGGGGAGCTGCATGTTAGCAGCTCCCCATGTGGAAAAACAATGCCGGCTCCTGAAGGACGCGGGGAGCTGGCTGGACCGTGGAGGCAATGGGGTTCCCCCCAAGGTCTCCAATGTTGTATATAGGCCCTGGGGGATGGGGTCCCCGAGAAGAATATAAATTAGAGATAGAAGCCAAAAAAATAAATCGTTTAAATTAGGAGTCGCGCACCCAGCGCTGCGCTCAGCGCGCCCCCTGGTGTGAACGCGTTTGGTGCGCGACTCCAAAACGCGCTGGGACTCCAAGCAAAAAAAAGTAATATTTTTCAAATATACATCAAGTTTACGTGTTTAAATCTTGGGTGGCTTTAAAAAGAGCCCTTGAGTTTATTGGGAGATTTTGGTACCTACAAGTAAGTACCAATGCAGAGTCTAAAGTTGTTGAGGAAGACTCTGTTACCCTCATGTGCAAAGTGCACACCATCTCTCCTATAGATGCCGTCCATATTAAAGCGCAGATAATTGTTATAAATTGACCCCATCCTACAATCTCTGATATATGCAGAAACAGCTTTATTGACATGTTTACTAGCTTTCTCAATCTGTGGACAAAATTGATTGGACCAGTTCCATTTCTATCTTTGGCATATGTTAGAATAGACAAAGGCAGTTTGGGGGAAAAGTGGCATCAATTCTCCAAAGGTGTCCTTCATTAGCATTTCCAGACCTACCCCAGTCAAAGTGCCTCCCCAGTCAAAGTGCCTAGGTCATTGCCACCACAGTGCACAATTATGAGGTTAGGTTGTTGGAGATGCAAAAAGGATTTAACCAATGGCATCAATTGGTGCCACTTTAATCCTCTCTGTCCAATCCATATAATGTCTACATTTGGCAAAGCTAGATCTTTGTCAATACCTCTGTTTTCAGCATACCTCTGGCTCCAGAAAATATAGCTGTGTCCCACAAACCACACTCTAAGCATCTTGAAGGGAGGTCTGGATGCACTCAGAAGGTGTCTGTATGTGAAATGAGCAGTTTGAAAACTAAGATGTTTCTAAAATGGTGGATAAGATGCAGTTTTTAAAAAAAAAAGAGAAATGATTGGCTGTTTGAGAACATTATAGACTGAAAAATAGGGTGCATGTTTCTCTTTTAAAAGGATGTTTCTTATTGGTTAATGAAACCTGTTTGAAAGGAACAGAACATAGGATAAGCTGATATTTTGAAAAGTCATGTAACCTTGCTGTTAGAATTTGCAACATTTTGTGCTGAACTTGTGACCTGTTTGTTCAGTTGAGTGTTCCATGATCTGTTACTATGGTAACAGGCATTAAGCAGTATGGGGGTAGGGTTCAAAGTTATGTCAATTGGAAAGGGTTGAAATGTGTAACCAATAGAAATGTGTGTTAGCTTTTGAATTAATGTGGGAAGCAATGTGATTTGATATTTACATGTATATGTGTGCAGAATGAAAAGGAAAGTTTGCCATTTTTTGGTTTCGCTAAGAGCAGTACACTACAGACATTCTCTATAAGAAAATCTGGTGTGTGATTCAGATACTGTCTCCTCCTCCATTCTGGGGGCAAAAAATTGTCCTCTGACTCTTTTTTCTATGGTTAAGAAGTTAGCAGGCTCAGGTACTCAACCTATCCCGCCTGTTTTTGATGTAACACTCTTGCTAACTTCTTCATAAATAAAGTAGAACAAATTCAACTGACATTAGGGGGAACTAGTGTGACGAGTCCGGCTCTGCCTTGCCCTGCTCCTTTACCCACTGTGGTAGATGGTCCTCTGATTAAATTAGAGAAGTGGTCACCTTTGGATATTGGCTCTTTTAGAACAATCCTGGCGAGTATTAAATCAGGTTCTCTGTGTGACCCTCTTTCAGCTTCGGTGCTCCTGCAAATGGAACAGCCGGTTGTTATGGAGTTACTTAATGCCTCTCATAGCAAGACCGAGATGCCATCTGTCTGGAAACATGTGATGGTCGTGCCTTTACTGAAAAATTTAAATGCAGACCCTGCTATGCCGACTCATTTTAAGCCTATTTCCCTACTCCCGGTGTTTTCCAAAGTTTTGGAAAAACACGTGAATGCACAGTTGTCTACGCTTGTGGAATCCTCTAATTTCTTGCACTGTTCCCAGTCGGGTTTTAGAGCAGGGTTCTCAACTGAGACTACCCTGTTGGGCGTCACGGAGATGTTACGCCAGCGTTTGGACGCAGGTGATACAGTGGCCCTTATATTACTAGATCTAAGCGCCGCGTTTGATACGGTTTCGCATACCATATTAATAACGTCTTTACAGGCTTTGCGCATCTCTGGATCGGCACTTGGCGCGCTGTTCTCTTTTTTATTTGAACAAACATTCTAGGTCTTCTCTTCCAGGGCTACCTCAAAGTCGTACGCCTCCTTGTATGGGGTGCCACAGGGCTCAATTTTGAGCCCGCTTTTCATTAACATCTATGTGCAACCTCTGGCAGTGATTGCTGAAGAAGCAGGGCTGGCGCTTTTTTCTTGCGCCGATGACACTCAAATCATCTTTTCTTTATCGGCTGACAAGAGAATGGGTTCTTCTACCCTGCAATTGGGCGTGCGTAATATTGCATCGTTGATGCAATTTAACCTGCTCAAGCTCAATAGGGAAAAGACGGAAGTTCTCATTTTTGGTAAAAATACAGAATATGGGGCCTCAACACTGGCCAGTTGAAATCGGGCCTTTACCTATGCTCTCCTCTCAGGTTCGCAATCTTGGCTTTATTATCGACAATAAACTGTCAATGAAACAACAGGCAGTACAAACGGCCGCCACCTGTTTCACCATCCTAAATGGTTAAAGAAAATCATTTGGATGCTCCCTGTTGACACCCAAAGGACAGTAGTCCAGGCACATGTAACATCCCGCCTGGACTACGAGAACGTCCTTTTTTTCGATGCAAACAGGGATGTGTTGCGTAAGCTTCAGGTGGTGCAGAATTCTGCAGCCAGATTGCTGTGTGGACTTCCCAGAATGTCCAGCATGTCTAATGCCCTGAGAGAATTGCACTGGTTCAGGGTGGAAAATCGTGCAAAATTTAAAGCCCTGTGCTATATGTTTAGAATCAATAATGGCTCGGCACCAAAATACTTGCAAGATCTGGTACGCCCCTATCATCCCGGCCGCTTGCTTCGTTCCTCCAAAGAATGGAAATTTGAAATTCCCAGGATTAAACTGGTGAGAATGGGAGGCCACTACTTCTCTTTTCTCGGACCAACCCTGTGGAACTCTCTACCTGATGTGATGCGGAAAGAAAATTTGTACCCCAATTTTCGCAAGCAACTAAAATCTTGGCTTTTAATCAATAATTCTAATCTAGGTTTTCAGAGTCTCTTTCAGGGCCTGCGCTAGGAAACCCTTATTGAGTAGCTGTGCGCATTAGAAAAATAAATTAACATAACATAACATAACATACTTCTTAATCTACTAATCAAATTGAAAGGTTGGTTATTATTTTGTGAGGTGTTGTATGTGGTGCCTTTGTTTTTAATTAGAGTACCGTGTTTCTCCTGCTAAAGTCCAGAGAATAGTGTTGCTTGTCTAGAATCACACTGTGAGTCTGTGTCCACCTCTGCAACCATTGTGACAGAAGCATGAGGTTAGTTCATGTCTTTGCAGACACATAAGTTCTTAAAAAGCTGTCCTGCTGTGAAATTTCAGTAGTATTAGAACGCAGTGATTGCTTATGCATTCGCTGAATGAGCCAGGCATTCACACAAGAGTGCAGTAGTGAAATGTGTAGAATGCATGTAGTTATCTTACCCCTTCCAGACTAGTGAGTTTCTTTTGCTAAAGTCCAGGGAAAAGTCTTGCTTGTCTAGAATCACACTGTGAGTCTGTGTCCACTCCTGCAACCATTGTGACAGAAGCATGTGGTTACTTCACGACTTTGCACATAAGTGCTTAAAAAGCTGTTTTGTTGTTAAATTTCAGTAGTATTTGAACCCAGTGATTATGTATGCATTCGCAGAATGAGTCAGGCATTCACAGTAGAGTGCAATTGTATGCAGTCACCTTACCCCTCGCAGACTAATGTGTGTCTCCTGCTTAAGTCCAGGGAATAGTCTTGCTTGTCTAGAATCACACTGTGAGTCTGGGTCCACTTCTACAACCATTGCGACAGAAGCATGTGGTTACTTCATGTCTTTGCAGATACAGAAGTGCCTAAAAAGCTGTCCTGCTGTGAAATTTCAGTAGTATTAGAACCCAGTGATTGCTTATGCATTCGCAGAATGAGTCAGGTATTCACACTAGAGTGCATTATTGAAATGTGTAGAATGTATGCAGTCACCTTATCCCTTCCAGACTAGTGAGTTTCTCCTGCTAAAGTCCAGGGAATAGTCTTGCTTGTCTAGAATCACACTATGAGTCTGTATCCACTTCTTCAACCATTGTCACAGAAAGATGTGGTTACCTCATGTCCTTGCACACACCTAAGTGCTTAAAAAGCTGCTCTGTTGTCAAATGTCAGTAGTATTTGAACCCAGTGATTATTTATGCATTCGCAGAATGAGTCAGGCATTCGAAGTAGAGTGCAGTAGTGAAATGTGTAGAATGTATGCAGTCACCTTACCCCTTCTAGACTAGTAAATTTCTCCTGCCAAAGTCCAGGGAATAGTCTTGCTTGTTTAGAATCACACTATGAGTCTGTATCCACTTCTTCGACCATTATGACAGAAGCATGTGGTTACCTCATGTCTTGGCACACACATACGTGCTTAAGAACCTGTTCTGTTGTCAAATTTCAGTAGTATTAGAACCCAGTGATTGCTTATGCATTCGCAGAATGAGTCAGGCATTCACACTAGAGTGCAGAAGTGAAATGTGTAGAATGTATGCAGTCATCTTACCCCTTCCAGACTAGTGAGTTTCTCCTGCTAATGTCCATGGAATAGTTTTGCTTGTCTAGAATCACACTGTGAGTCTGTGTCCACTTCTGCAACCATTGTGGCAGAAGCATGTGGTTACTTCATGTCTTTGCAGACATATAAGTGCTTATAAAACTGTCCTGTTCTCAAATTTCAGAAGTATTTGAACCCAGTTATTGCTTATGCATTCACAGAGTGAGTCAGGCATTCACACTAGAGTGCAGTAGTGAAATATGTAGAATGTATGCAGTCACCTTACCCCTTCTAGTCTAGTGAGTATCGCTTGCTAAAGTCAAGGGAATAGTCTTGCTTGTCTAGAATCACACAATGAGTCTGTGTCCACTTCTGCAATCATTGTGACAGAAGCATGCGGTTATTTCATCTGTTTCCTGAAACATAACTGCTTAAAAATCAACTGCCCTTGTGCTTCTCTAGTGAGCCATTCAGCACTATGTACTAATCCATTCATTGTGCCAAAACCCAACCACTTATAAATTCACCCAGACATTCTCTTCGCAGTACTCCATTTATTCAGTCAGTACCCAAGTACTCATGCAGTGAGTCAGGCTTTAGCACATGGACTGCTTCAAACCCCTATCCACTATCCATGCAGTCCTCTAACCACCTACACATTTGTCTTTCACACCTTTAATTCCCCAGTAAGTGTCCATAGACTCCAGGAAACACCCTGCCACTCCATTTGCACTCCTCTAGTGACCCATTCAGCACCTTGTACTAATCCATTTACTGCGCCAAAACCGAACCACTTATAAATTCATCCAGGCAGTTTCTTTGCAGTATTCTAATCATTTAGTCAGTACTCAAGTACTGACACAGACTCACAGTGTGATTCTAGAACAGCAAGACTATTCCCTGGACTTTAGCAGGAGAAACTCACTAGTCTGGAAGGGGTAAGGTGACTGCACACATTCTAAATTCCAGGGAATAGTTTTGCTTGTCTGGAATCACACTGTCAGTTTGTGTCCACTTCTGCAACCATTGTGGCTGAAGCATGTGGGTACTTCATGTCTTTGCAGACACATAAGTGCTTACAAACTGTTCTGTTCTCAAATTTCAGTAGTATTTGAACCTAGTTATTGCTTATGCATTCGTAGAATGAGTCAGGCATTCACACTAGAGTGCAGTAGTGAAATGTGTAGAATATATGCTGTTACCTTACCCCTTCTAGACTAGTGAGTTTCTCTTGCTAAAGTCCTGGGATAAGTCTTGCTTGTCTAGAATCACACTGTGTGTCTGTGTCCACTTCTGCAATCATTGTGACAGAAGCATGTGGTTATTTCATTTCTTTCCTGACACATACCTGCTTAAAACTCTGCTGCCCTTGTGCTCCTCTAGTGAGCCATTCAGCACCATGTACTAATCCATTAATTGTGCCAGACCCCAACCACTTATAAATTCACCCAGGCATTTTCTTTGCAGTACTCCAATTATTCAGTCAGTACCCAAGTACTCATGCAATGACTCAGGCCTTAGCCCATGGTCTGCTTCAAACTCCTATCCACTATGCATGCAGTCCTCTAACCCCCTACACATTTGTCTTTTGCACCTTCAATTCTCCAGTCATTGTGCATACACTTCAGCAAATGCCCTGACACTCCCTTTGCACTCCCCTAGTAACTTATTCAGCACCATGTACTAATCCATTCACTGCGCCAAAACTCAACCACTTATACATTCACCCAGGCAGTTTCCCTGCAGTACTCTAATCATTCAGTCAGTACCCAAGTACTCATGCAGTGAGCCAGGCCTTAGCACATGGACTGCTTCAAACCCCTATCCACTATGCATGCAGTCCTCTAACCACCTACACATTTGTCTTTCGCACCTTCAATTCTCCAGTCAGTGTCCATACACTCCAACAAACACCCTGACACTCCCTTTGCACTCCTTTAGTGACCCATTCAGCATCATGTACTAATCCATTCACTGCACCAAAACCAAGCCACTTATAAATTCACCCAGGCAGTTTCCTTGCAGTATTCTAATTATTCAGTACCCAAGTACTTATGCAATTACTCTGGCCCTACCACATAGACAGCTTAAAACACCTATCCACTATGCATGCAGTTCTCTAATCACCTACACATTTGTCTTTCACACCTTCATTTCTCCAGTCAGTGTCCATATACTCCAGCAAACACCCTGACACTCCCTTTGCACTCCTTTACTGACCTATTCATCATCATGTACTAATCCATTCACTGCACCACAACCCAACCACATATAAATTCACCTGGGCACACTCTTTGCAGTACTTTAATCATTCAGTCAGTACCCAAGTACACATGCAGTGAGCCAGGCCTTAGCACATAGACTGCTTTAAACCCCTATCCACTATGCATGCAGTCCTCTAACCACCTACACATTTGATTTTCACACCCTCAATTCCCCAGTCAGAGTCCATAGACTCCAGCAAACACCCTGCCACTCCCTTTGCGCTCCTCTAGTGACCCATTCAGCACCATGTACTCATTCATTCACTGTGCCAAAACCCAACCACTTATAAATTCACCTAGGCACTCTCCTTGCAGTAATCATTCAGTCAGTACCCAAGTATTCATGCAGTAATCCAGTCTTTATAACATGGAGTGCTACAAACCTCTGTCCAATGTGCATGAGGACTTTAATTACCTATACACTTATCTTACACACCTTCATTTCCTCAAGAAGTATCCATACACTCCAGCAAACACTCTGTCACTCCCCTTGCACTCCTGTAGTGACCCATTCAGCACCATGTACTAATCCATTTACTGTGCCAAAACTGAACCACTTATAAATTCACCCAGGCAGCCTCCTTGTAGTACTCTAATCATTGTTTTGGTACCCAACTACTCTTTTAAAAAAAAATGTGAAAAAGTGTATTGTTTCAGTTAATTAAAACCATAACAATACATTTTGTAAAATCAAGTACTGAGATCAAGGCCCTTAATGTTTAACCGCATTCTCTTTCGTTTGATCCTAAAACAGTCTAGTGCAAAAACATTTTTTTTAAATATGAGCATTTTGGTTACATAATATACAAGTTAAAAGAAAGAAACAGTCAAGAAACTATTGTTAACACATATAAAATGTGGTTCCAAGAGTTCTGATACTATTCTTTGTTGAATTCAAGAGGGCCTTTATTAGGTTCAAGAGAGTCCTCTTCCACGGAGGCCACTGACGTGTGTCCCTTATTCAGGCAGGGTTGTGTTTCAGCGCTTGAGCATGAACCAGCAGGAACTTTATTTTTAGGCAGTTCAGGCGGGTGTCTGTTGGGTTTAGGACTGCCATAATCGCCGATCTTCTGATGCCTCATTCATTCATGGCCTTTTTTAGGAAGGTGGCTCGAGCGTGGGCCAAATTCAGACAAATTCAAACGAGATGAATGAAGTCCTCCTTGTTACAACCACATAGTCTACAAGTTTTGGGTCCGTCATGCTCCCAAATTGGCTGGTCCATGGTAGATGGAAATTTTCCCAGGCGTAGCGCCATTAACTTTTGTTTTCTAGGGGCCGGAAAAGTAATTGTTAGGTATGGGGCTGCTGTGAGTGTTTTGTATTTGGATATGACCATCCAGGCATGTTTTCTTGTACTGAAAGTAGCCTTGTCACTTACAAGTGAATGGAATTTTTTTGACTTATTTATGGCTTGCCTAAAAGCTGGGTAAGGCAGGTTAATTTCCCAAAGGTTTCTTGTCCCGGTGTCAGTCAAGGCCTTCTCGAGAAACTGATTGTATGGAGACTTTGCGTCAGTTTTTATTTCGTCCCACAGGGCTTTATGCAATTCTGAAGCAGATGTGTTCTGTTTCAGGCTGTACCAATACTTTATTGTTGCGTACTTCCTTCCCACTATTTCGTTTATTACCCCAAACTCTAATCTCGTCTGAGCTGGTGAAGCTGTCTGGTGAATTTGGAAAGTGGATTTGTACATTGCCGTCTGTATTTTGTTCAGCAGATCCGCATCCTTCCCATGAAGGGCTGCACTGCCGTAAGACAGCGTAGGAAGCACCTTGGCTTTTAATATTGCCAATAGAGGTTTGTATGTTGGCCCCGTAAGCTTTTTTGCTAGAGACATGAAGGCAAATGAAAGTGCGTTTGCTCTCTGGGCGATGTACATTTTTTCCTGCTGGTGATTGTGTCGATTATCAAAATAAAAGCCCAAGTACTTATAGGTGGATACAGCTTCTATGTTTTTTCCCTCTAGTTGGACGCGTTGGCTTAGTGTCCGTCGTCTAGTGATGAGCATTGTTTTGCTTTTTGTTGTATTTATCTCCAGATTATTATTACTTATGAATTTCGCTAGCCCCTCTAGCGATCTTTGGAAGCCGATCTTGGTTAAGCTCATCAATACGACGTCATCCGCGTATGATAAATGAGTTAGAGATAAGGAGTCAAGTTTTGGGGGGTGGGATAAGATGTTATTTAGGCTCGGAGCTAGGTCTGCCATAAAGAGATTGAAGAGATGCGGGGCTAGAACACAGGCCTTTGCTGGTGTTAATTTTCCTTGAGAGCTGTGTTCCATTCCCCAATTTTACTTCCATCCATGTGTTGGAGTAGAGAAGTAGAATTCCTATCAATGTTTTTTCAGGGATATTCCAGCTGCGAAGTTTCCTCCATAGGATGCTACGGTCTACGCTATCGAAGGCCGCCTTTAAGTCAATAAAGCAGACATGGAGGGGCTGTTTCCTTCGTAGATATTTGTCGGCTAACACTGAGAGTGATAGGACGTTTGTCATTGTCCCGCACCCCTTCCTGAAGCCGGTTTGATTCAACGGGATTATCTTTGTGGCTTCAGACCAACTTATCAGGTCTTCAAGGAGCAGGGATGCAAAGTACTTCGCCTCCACATCTAGGAGAGCGATCAGTCTGTAATTTGCTGGAGATGTTCTATCTCCTCCTTTGAAGATAGGTGAAATTATTGAGCCTTGCCAGCTTGATGGAATTTGGTTTTCATTTTCTACTTCATTGAATAGTTTTTTTAGGTTTCCACTCCAGTAGTCCGGATCGTCTTTGAAAACTATTGGAGGGATGCCATTCGATCCTGGCGCTCCACTGCCGCAAGACTTCCTTAAGATTCTTCTTATGTCCTCGTCGCGGAAACCTGTGTGTCTGGGCATCTCTGCTGTCTCGTTATTCTCTGAAGATTGAGCCTGTTCTCTAAAGTGCCTTGCTGTCCTTTGGTCCCCATCTGACAACTGTGTTGCACTGCTTTCTTCGTTCATGGATTCTGCTTTTGTACAGGGCATTTTTTCTTCGCCACTAATTATGGAACTCACTTTGCTATGTTTGACCCTTTTGTTATTTTTTTGTTGCTCTGCTAGTGTGTTGGACAGGTCTTGTGTTGCATCCGAGAATCTCTGTGTTAATAATGCCGCCCAGTCTGCTTCTTGGACATTTGATGTTATTGGGTTTAGAGGATGGTTTAGACCGTTGATGATCTTCCAGAATGCATTCGAGTTGGTGCTCTTTGCAGTGCAGAGTAATTTTGCCCAGAAATCATCCTTCAGGGATCTTTTATATTCCCACATTTTCTTTTTGTACTCTCTTTTAAGATTATGTCTTTGGACCCAGTCTTTTGATGACGTTGTTATCTTTTTTAATGCTCTAGCATTTCTTCTAATTTCTATTTGAGCTTTACCAAGTTTTTTGTCAGTGGGATTTTATAAGTTGAAGGCCGTGAAATTTTTTTGGGAGTGGGCATAATTGTTGTTAGCATTTCGGAGAAATTCTCCCATTTTTGTATCTGATTGCCTTTAGTTGTCTCCCTCCCCGTTTTTAGTCTCTGTACTTTTATCTGCAACTCCTCAATGTTAGCCGTTGTTCCATTTAATCGTTTCAGGTTGGTGGAGAAGGAACTCTCTCCAACTAGCTTGGTATTATGATGTTTGTAGAGTTTTAAATTAAAATAGGTATGCTGATACGAGTGATCACTTTTTGATGTCAATTAAATTGAAAATTGATGGACGAGGGGCAGTAGTGGCAGTGAGACTGCTGTGTAGTCGAGTCTTGAGGTAGTTGAAGTACCCAACTACTCATACAGTGAGCTAGGCCTTAACACATGCACTTGTACAAACTCCTTTCCACTACGCATGCTGTCTTCTAACCACCTACACACTTGTGTTTCACATCTTCAATTACTCAGGCAGTACCTACACACTCCTTCAAACACCCTGTCACTTCCTATGCACTCCTCCAGTCAGCCATCCAGAACCATGTACTAATCCAAACACTGCACCAAAACCCTAACACTTATACATTCACCCAGGCACTCTTCTTGCAGTACTCTAATCATTCAGTCAGTACCTACGTACTAATACAATGTCCCAGGGCTTAACACAAACACTGGTACAAACACTTGTCCATTACACATGCAGATCTCTAACCACATACACACTTATCTTTACACCTTCAATTACAATTTCAATTAGTGATTACAAAAGAAAGAGGTTAAATGGTTTTTATATACAATGTGCTTGTATAGTAATAGAAAAGTGTAATTTATAAATGTATTAAAATACACGTATTTATATTTATTTTTTACAGATATTGTTTATCATCATTAAAATAAACTTATCATGCCTGAAAAATCAAGAAAAAGAAAAGGACAGAAAAAGGACAAATATTTGAAGAAAATTCAAGAACAAGTATTGGATGAACAACCTCATGTGGGGAAAAACAATAAGTGTTCAGGTAAGAGGACCTAAGAATTTATCAAAAAACCTTCAAAGCCTACAAATAATGTGCACATTGATGAAAGTTCAAAGAATGTTCCAACAACTAAAACGTATAATAAGGAATGAAACGTACATACAACAAAATCACATTCAAAATACACAATATATGGTAAAAGGAGGAAAAGTTAGTATGCAGAAATTAGAAAGAAAATGTTTTACAATAGAGTTGTTTCTAATTTGTTAAAAGATGTGAAGAAATACAAAAAAGAGCAGTATTTTATAAAAAGAAGAAGGAAATAGAAATTATTGTAGAGAAGGCTTTGAATTAAAAAGGAAAATATTCATTTTAGTTTTAAACAGAAATTGATCAATAGATAAACCAATCCATTTTATGAAGGCCAAAAGTAAGAGGAAAGGAGTAATTAGCAGAACACATTTTTGTGATTTTTTGGGGGGTGAATGGAAACACAGTTCAAGTTCAGAGCCTTTATTTGATGAAGAGAGTTATTTTCAGACCAATAATTTATTGCATGCAGTTGATACCAGTGGTCGAGCTTATGAAGTTAGAAATGGTTTTTCAATTGACAAAGAGAAGATGGTTCCCAGAAATGCAGAAGTGATAGCTGATGAAGTTCTAGGGAGACATCCTAAAGCCCCAGTGTATACTTAGGATTGCAGTAGTATTTGTAGTATACAACAGGAATCTATTGATATTTTACACAATTTCTTACAAAAATATAGTAAAATAAAGTGTTAAACAAAAGATTAAAGTGTTGCAAGGACTAGATCCTTGCAGCGTGAGAAAAAATACTGGTTTGCAAGGTCATTCTCTAGCTTGTCTTTCTAGAAAAGTATGTCAAAGTGTTTTCCATCATTTCAGGATGTTAGCAGTACATCATTCTCAAATGCGGAAGTTAGTCAGAAGATTGTATTACGCAAAAAGTCCAGCAATAATCTTAAATGAGTTGGACAGTGCTCTTTTGCGTGGATCAGTATCAGATGTGAAGAAGGTTTGTGATGAAATTGAGTTTTGTTACTTTGCTCTTGGACAAGAGAGTGCAGAAACTGACACATTAATAGAGGAAAAAGTTGAGGAGAATGTGCAACATACTACTACAAAAAATTTGAAGAACAAATTACAAAGTTTAAGGTGATTTCAGGTGAAAGGCCACATTATTCTTGTATTTGTTGCAGGCAAACTCACTGTAAAAATCAGACTAGGACTGTTGATCTGTATTTAAAAAGTGAAAGAGAAAATAATGATAAGTGGAAGGAATTTGCAACTTATTTGTTGGTAGAGAATTGTTTTGATTTGGGTTCTGACTACCATATTTGCAAATATTGTTATAACAAATTAGATGAGAATAAAATGCCTGCTAGAGCTGTACATAATAATCTAGAGTTGGTAACTATTCCTCCAGAACTGATAGATTTAAATACGTATGAGTCTATTCTGATTCAATGTGGGCACCCATTTCAAGCTATTGTTCGTATGGAGCCTAAAACAGGTAAATTGCCTCCTTCAGATTTAAAGAGAGGATTAAAAGGAAGAGTTGTATAGTTACCCCTAGATTTAAAGAAAAATATTGAAACTATTGGTGTAGAGAATGTAGAAATTGAACCACTAGTTATTCTAGTTAATGGTGTTCCTACTAAGAGTAAGAACATCTGGCAAGAATTAGTGGATGTTAGGAAAGTGCAAAAGGCAACATTATATTTCATAAAAAACAATGAGTACTATGAAAAAGTGTATGTGGAAGAAGAAGAAATACTTTTAGGAGATGAAACTGAAACGTCAAGTGGTCAAATTGAAAAAGTGGACATTTCCAAAAGTGAAGAAATCTATGAACATTATAGTGTACATCCACTTTATTCAAAATAAGTGATGGGGAACACTATTGAATTATTCCAAATGAAAAAAGCGAAGGGAAGCCCCATGAGTGTATGGGACAAAAAGTTTGGAAGCTTGTTGTTTTCCTCAGCTGTTCCCAACAGGAAAAGGTGGACTATATGATCAACGACCTGTGCAGATTCCTGTATCTGAATATCGGACAACAAGATTGTATGCAGAAGATCCAAGATTTCGACAATGTATTCCATATATATTGCATATTTTGTTTGAGAGTGACTTGTCTGGACTTTCATATGCAGTCAACCACATTTTGAAAACAGGAGTTCATCTTCAAAATGTTTCTGCAAAGGAATTCATGGATAAAGTACATCAGAGAGTCGATCATTTAGAATCTCCGCTGATCAATTTGATGGCATGTCAGCATGGTACTATTGAGTATTGGTACCGTCATCAAAGAGAACTTAAATGTATGCTAAGGAACTTAGGAACTCATACGTGGTTTTTACCCTAAGCTGTGCTGAATACGCTTGGGATGATTTACTTGAATTTCTTCGAGAGGCAAATTCTAATATAAAAAATATTGGATACAAAACACCTGGAGAATTGTGCTCTTTGGATCCTGTTAATGTATGTAGATATTTCAATCATAGGCTTGAAGCTATGATGTCTTTTATCTGCAATAAAAAGAATCCTCCTCTTGGAGAAGTTGTGGATTTCTTTTGGAGAAAGGAGTATCAAGCTAAAGGTGCTCCTCATATACGTATGCTGATATGGATCAAGGATGCACCCAATTTTGGAACTGATTTGGATGTTACTGTTTTGTCTTTTATTGAAGAATATGCTACATGTGCTATACCAAAACGAACAGAAGAAAACAACTTAAGGTAACAAGTTTTACGATTCCAAAGTCATCGATGTGGAAAATACTGTCGACGAAATTACAAGTCTAAGGTAAAGTTTCATACCAAATGTTGTTTTGGATTTCCATGTGCTGTAATATCCAAAGGAAGAGAAAACAGTTTTATGTCAGCTATGAGACATACCATCACTAGAAAATCTCCCAAAAATACATACAATTTGAGAAGAAGTGAAGAATCAAAATACATAAATGATTATAATCCAGTTATTCTCTCAATGATGAATGCTAATTTGGATATTCAGTATGATGCAGATAGTTCCATTGCTGTTGCCCGGTATGGGACATCCTATATTACAAAATCAGAAAAGACAGAATTGAAAGAAATGTGAAAAGAAATTTCCCACGAGAAGAGTCTTAGTAAGAAATTATACAGTTTCTGTTTGAAGATGTTATCCCATCGAGAAATTGGAGCGTATGAATGCTCAGATCGGTTATCATCTGTAAGTTTATACTCAAAATCTAGAAGAATCGTTTGGGTGAGTCTAGGTCTTGCTGCAACATGAAATTGAGTACTTAAATCAGTACAAGAAATTGAATATTTACAGAAAAAGATCCAGAAAGTACAGATATTGTCAAAACAAACATGTTGGATACATATACTCCAAATAGAAGTCATCATCTTGAGAACACATGTCTCCATGAAGTGCTGCAATATTACACTTTTAAATGGAATACTACAGAAAACATAATTGATGGAAAATATGCAGTGATTGGTTCCGAAGGATGCTTGGTGAAACAAAGGAAAGGAAATTTGATTAATCACAGAAAACTGAGTTGTGATACTCCTGATAAAAGGGAATTTTACTATTTGGCACTTTTGCAACTGTTCAAACCATGGCGTACAGAATTGGAATTACTTGGGAGATTTTCAAAGCTATGAAGATTCCTTCAATGCTTGTAAAGATACCATAGAATGTACTGTTTCTGCAAATTATCTCAAAATGTTGAACGATGAAATTGATCAAGAAGCTACTATTGCAGCTGAGATTGCTTGAGACAGTTCTCAAGACAGTCAAAGTTCTGCGCCACTGGGTCAAGATCCACTAGGACAACCAATTCTTGAAAATGAAGCAGCAAGCGCTATGAATGAAGTGGAAACAGCAATGCATCAAGCTCAAGAAGATATTATAGACTTGTGTGGAGAGTGTGGAGAAGTGTGGCTCAATGATTAGAGCGGCAGACCCTGATGCAGAGGTCTAGCCCGGGACCAGGGTTCAATTCCCTGCCTCGGCGGGTCTTGGGCTAAAAAATTCCACGGACCCGATAATTCTCGGCTTGGTGCCTATTCCAATCATGGAGTCCCACTCTGCAACTCTGGGCAATAGCTTGCTTAATCTCCACAATGAGCCCCACAACGCTAAGGATGCTTGGCCTCTACCTTGGGGGTGTCCAGGAGTGGACGTCTAACAGGGAAAGCCAGGATGGGTTCCGCAGTGGTATTCGTACTAGAGCCTTGAGACCCTTGCGGGTGAGTAGTGCGCTGTGCAAGTATCCATTTACATTTACAATTTACAATTACTTCGAAAATTTGGAAGAACAACTAAAAGTTGAACAGAAAGAAATATATCACCAAGTGAGACAACATATTGACCATGGATTTCTTCATGAAAAGAAAAAATGCACATGCACATCATTTCAATGTATCCGAATGTATGTCAGTGGTCAAGCTGGAACAGAAAAAAATTTCTTAATTAAAGTTTTGACCAGTTATCTACAGAAAACAACTGATTCACATTTGTCTTGTGTTGTAACTGCTCCAACTGGGTTGGCAGCACACAACATTAAAGGAATCATGTTACATCATTTACTAATGCTACCTGTAGAGCATGAAAACAAATTGGAATATCACAAGTTATCTGTAGAAGCTTGTTATGAAGTTTCAAGAGTGCTAAAGAAGATGAAACTTCTGATTATTGATGAAGTAAGCATGGCCTCAAACTTAATGCTTGCTTTTGTGCATTTAAGAATGCATCAAGTTCTTAAAACAGAGTATGATGTCTTATTTGGAGGAAAACATGTCAGAGTTTTTGGAGCTCTACTGCAACTTACTCCCGCAAAAGGACAACCAGTATTTAAAACACTTGTGCATGAAGACACCAGAAAGTCTTGTCAAGTGTTGGAAACGCTAATATTTGGTCATATTTTGAATACAAAGAACTCATTACAAATATACGACAGGCAAATGATGTTGATTATGGAACTATTCTTCAAGATATAAGAATTGGAGTACTGACAGAACATAGCAAACAAACTTTGCAAAGTCGACTACTTAAGAATTTGTTTCCAAATGAAAATATAATTCCTGAAAAAATTTGTACGAAAATTGAAGAAAGTAAATCAATAATCTGCTTAATGCCAACACTGCACGAGTGTTCTACATTCAATGAAGAACTTTTAAAGCTGGAAAATGAAGAAATAATAAAAATGGAAGCCATTGATAAAATAGAGCATGAAGGAATCACTATTATTTTGACAGAAAAATTGAAGACAAAATTGGATTCTTTGGAAAAATCGATATCTAAAACTGCTGGTTTAGAAAAGAATCTATACATATGTATAAACTGTTGGGTAATTTTAAGGCGTAATTTGGATGTAGAAAAAGGATTAGTAAATGGAGCAATGGGTAAAGTTGTTAATTTTGTTAATTATCAAAATAGTGATGAAATTGAATTTTTAAAAATCAAATTTGATCAAATTGAAGAATTAAAAGAAATTGGTTGTTGCTCTGTTCGTTTTTTGCTTGTTAAATGTCCGTAGAAAACAGTTTCCACTTTCACTGGCATATGCAGTGACTATTCATAAATCTCAAGGATTAAGTGTAGACAGTGCTTTGGTGAACATTGGAACTACCGTATTTAAAGAGGGTATGGCATATGTTGCTTTGTCCCGAGTCAGAACTTTATCTGTATTGTTTTTGATTGATTTTGATGAGAGAAAGAATATTGCAGATGCAAACTGTGTAAAAGAGTATAATAGGTTAAAAATAGCGCATGCTCCCAATTTAGGTGAATATCCTGTGTTTGAAAAGTCTGCCTGTACAGGGGTGGCCTGGGCCGAAGAGAGGGAGTCAGAGACCTTCAATAAAGATTTTAAAGAGGGCTTTATTTTGATATAAGATCTTCGTTTTCTGCTGGTTATACGCTCTCGGGCAAACGCTGCCGGGTCTGTTATGGGCTTCCGTAAAGGATCCAGGATGTCTCTTTGGATGGGTGGAGGCTCCTCCGTCAGGCACGGCAACCGGGAAAGAAGGAGAGAAACAGGAGCGGGTTAGGGACGAGTAATGACTAGGAAGAGTTCAGGGCCGGGAGTGAGAAAAACAACCACGTGCATAAGTAGAAGTAACCCTCGGTCGCTGTGATATACAAGTCCTCGTGAGGAGGTAGGGGTGAGAGTTCAAGACTATACACAGGGGGGGGCTTTACACTATATACACGTTTACTCAAAGGGCGGGTACGCCGTCACACCCAGCCTGCTACTTTGCCCCGTACCTGTTGGAGCCACGCCCCTCCCGTGGGAGCGTGGGGGGCGACTCGTGAAGTCGGTGGCCTCCTGGCTTCTCCGGGTCTTCTTCAACCTTCTCCTCGTCCTCGGGCTTCTCAGCGTCCTCGCTCGTCCTTCTCCAGTTCCTTCCTTCACACGGTAGCTCTTTCTCCTCCTGGGAAACGCCGTCCGTTGCTTCCTGGGTTCCTCCTCTTGTTGACGTGGGCCTGGATGTGACGTTGGGTAGGGGTGGGGTCTCGCCATAGGTGTCCTCCCCCTTAAAGGTATACTGTCCGAAATCCTCGGGATCCCAACGATTCTTGTCATCTTCCTCTGGCCAGTCCTCTTGGAGACAGGTATCAGGCTGCTGCGGAGAAGGGACTGAAGTGGGTAAGAGGGGGGTGACTGTCCACCAGTTCGAGTCTGGGGTTTGTCCCTCGGTCATTTGACCGCCCCGTCACAGTGCCATAGGTCGAAAAAGAAGTTATGAGAATATCTGTAGTGAGGTTATAGAAAAGGAAAAAAATCAAGATAATGTGGAGATTGCAAGCAAAAAGAAAAAGTACACTATTGAAGAAATTGTTGGTTATCAGTTAGAAAATAGTTCAGGTATCAACTAAGCATGGGTGGATTTTGCGGATCCAAGATCCGCGAATTTGCGGATTGGCGTATTCGCAAAATCCGCGAATTTGCGAATCCGCGGATTTTGCGGATTTTTTAAATGGGGGGGTCTTCTGTGCGAGTTCAAGTGCCTCTTGTGTGTATAAATGGTCAGAGACCGATCAGAGCAGCAGATGAAGAGAAAGAAGCTCCTGGTCACAGGAACAGCATGAGGATTGCACTCGTGAAAGTCATGGATACAAAGGCCTCTATCCAGCATCACAGCTGATTTGCGACTGTAGATTTGGGAAGAAGGCACACCTGCCCAGCCTCGACGACGCTCTCCATTGTTTTTGGGCTGATGAATGAGTCACTGAATTTGAGCTTGAACTAGTTCCAGCGACCATGTGTGTGTTACTCTACAATCGCCCCAAAATGCGCAGGGGTCCCTTGAGTGAGCTGTCCATCATAGTGGGTAAATGGCGGGAAGACAGTGCACACCGCGAGTGTGTGAGCGGGGCCAAACGGGCGGGGCTTCCATGCGAGTTCACATGCCTCTTGTGTGTATAAAAGGTCAGAGACTGATCAGAGCAGCAGATCAAGAGAAAGAAGCTCCTGGTCAGTGGTCACAGGAACAGCATGAGGATTGCGCTCGTGAAAGTCAAGGATGCAAAGGCCTCTATCCAGCATCACAGCTGATTTTTGACGGGATATTTGGGAAGAAGGCACACCTGCCCAGCCTCGACGACGCTCACGATTGGTTTTGGGCTGATGAATGAGTCACTGAATTTGAGCTTCAACTAGTTCCAGCGACCATGTGTGTGTTACTATGCAATCGCACCGATGTGCGCAGGGGTCCCTTGAGTGAGCTGTCCATCATCCTGTAACTATTTTAGGATGGCGCCGGCAAGCTGCCAGCGCCATCCTAAAATAGTTACTAAATTAGCTTCATCAGGAAGCACTAATAGATAAAATAAAGCAGGTGCTCGAGCACCTGCTTTATCTTATCTATTAGTGCTTCTTGTTGAAGCTAACTTAGTAACTATTTTAGAATGGCGCTGGCAGCTTGCCGGCGCCATCCTAAAATAGTTACAACTTCAAGCTTGAAGGCTTGCACTTTTCCCCCCCGGATCCGTCGCTCGCGGATTTGCGGATTTTCGGTTAATTCGCGGGAGTTCGCGGATTGCGAATTTACTGAAAATCCGCGAGCGGAATGGATTTTGCGCTCACGCTTAGTATCAACTACTATGCTAATGTAGTGGTCAATGTTGTTTTTTTTCTTGAAAGTTTACAACAGCAAATTATGGAGAATCGTGAAAAAAAAAGATTTTGTTCCTTGTTGCATTGTATTTATGAAAAATTGAGAACTGATAAAAGTAAAATGCAAAGCGTTTCTGATATTTCGTAATCTTTTGGATATATGTTCTGGGTCTACACAATTTACGCAGAATATCCAACAAGATGCTCAGGAATTTCTAATGCATATGCTTGCCGTATTGGAAAATGAAGGAATAGAAATCGAAAATCTTTTTGGCCTTTGTCATAAATGGGAACATCAATGTGAAAATGGTATGTTTACATGTAGCACTAACATAGATACGGAAATATTTATATATTTGACTTTACCAGACTGTAAAACAGTGCCTTTCAACAAACTAGTTAAAACAGCAAATCAAAACATGGAGTGTAGCCAATGCAAATCAGAAATGTTATTAACATTATTTATACGAAGATATGCACAATGTATAATTTGAATGATACAACGTTGTACAGCTGATGGAAGAAAATTGGAAACTTTAATTAAACATTTTGTAGCAAGTCAAGTATCAATATCAGGAACAACTTTTGTAGCAGTAGCAATTATTTTCCATGATGGTCCTTCAACAACATCTGGACATTACACTGCCTATTTAAAATGCAGTATAGGATGGACATATTGTAATGATGCTCAATTGGTGTTTAAACAACGTTTGCCTAGAGAATTACCAAATTCATATCTAATATTTTTAAAGCCAAAGTGTTAAAAAGATAATCCTGCTTATGAGGAATAGGTTAAAAAGTATTAATACAATTTCAGTATAAAGGATTTCAGGAATACCATTTGGCCTAGAGGAAAGGTATACATTTAAATTAAGAACATCATTTAAAGTATATGAAAATGATAAAGAATTGTTCATTTAATTATTAATTCAGTTCTTTGAAATTGAAGAAAAAAAATTCTTAGAAGAAAGCATTTAATATATATGAGATTTGTATTATATAGGTTGTTATTGAGGATGTTGTTTTTATGCAATGTTGAGAAATAGTTGAATATATTGTAAATAATATTTACATACATTTTTTTTTTTTTAAACAATCTTATTGATGTTTATTTTTGCCCGCTGTTATGTGAGGAGTAGCATTGAAATCACTGTTTGTAGTGAAATTCAATATATTCTGACAACAGCATAAAAGGCAAATAAAATATTTTATATAATGTTCAAATTATGTTGTGTTGTAAAAAATATAATATTATATATTATAACTGATTTTTTCTTTTCTTTCACAGATCCTAATTCTTAAATATGAAATTTTCAAAAATTTAAATTATAAAAAATATCTGAAAAAAATGTATAGCATTTTTTTAAATCGACTACTCTCCAGGTAAGATTAACTAAGTATGAAAACGCACAATGGGCTGTTTTTGCACACTGGTGAAGAAAGTGGGGAAGGACTGAGTTGATATGTGTGCTAACATGCTTTGTGGGCATTTTAAGTCAGGGATAACGTCCCCATGCATTCTATGGGTCCTTGGGGGTCAACTATCCCACCAGATATGTGCAAGAAGTACCAGAAAGTTATATTGCAAAGATGTGTAAAGTGGGGCATGGCCTTAAACCACCTCACTGCAACGCAGCTCTATGATGTTTAATAGAGGGACATGGTGGGCTAGTAAGATCCAGGGAGTTTCAGGATTAGAGGAGACTTAATTCCTCAAGTTAAAACATGCCACAGGGTGTTTTTACACAAGTCACATCAGGTCCTATCCCCTCCCTTCACCACTGTGTAAACACGCCATATAACCTTTTTATGTTTGGAGATTATTCAACTTAAATCCTAAGGGTTCTAAGAGTTCAACTAGCTCACTACATATGTCCAGTGAACACTACAGAACTGCATTGCACAGAGATGCAAAAAGGGGCACAGCCTAGACCACCTCTCTGCAATACAGCGCAGTGGTACTTTCTGGAAGCATGTATTCTATTTACAATTCTATGCAGTGCGTATGAAAACTTCTAATCACCTACATAGAATTGATACACTCTTTTAAATAGTTAGTTACTAACTAAGCAGTCTAGAAAACTTTCTGTCTGTCTCAACCACTTGTCCATTCACATCCATCCAGCACTATGTATGTATCCTATTGCTTTGCCAAAACCTAAGTACTTATAAATTTATGTTGGACTCTCTTTTCAATACTGAAATTACTCTAGTTAAAAGACATATACTTAAGGATTGGCCTAGCCACTAACCCTAGTACGAGTTAATTTCTTTATATACTATGCATGCAAAGCTGCAAGAAGCTACAAAGTATTAATACACTCTTCCAAATACCCAGTTAATATGTAGTGTTGAAATCCCTCTGGCATAGGATCCCATGTGACCTAAAAAAAAATATTTGATTGGTTCATAAAATTTTAAAATGTACCTATTGAAGGACTGCACACATTTCGATCGTTGTTCTTTAAGCATCTTTGGAGAGATATCTCTGTGCTTACCTCCTGTTACTCTCATGCAATTTTTCAATCAATCAACTAGCAATATGTTCTTATTGTAACAGTCTGCCAATACCTAAGCACTTATGGGGCAGATTTAGAAGCATCAAGTACCAACAATATGTCACTTTTTGTAACATAGTGATGGCGCCAGATGCTCTTTCATATTTACAAGGAGAGGAAAAGGCACTCTGTGTAGCTTTTCTTCTCCATATAAATACAACCTCATCATACACACCACTTTGCAATGAAGGGGCATTTCATAGGTGTTGTTGTGGGTGTTTGCACACAACACTCATAGAGCAAGACACATCTCCAGATTTATCATAAATCATAAATCTGGAGATGTGTGTGAATGCTGCACCATTTTCCAGTTGGTGTAGCAAGTCACAACAAGGAAAATTGTTTTCATTTCTCCTCATTTTTTCTCTTTCAATATAATTAATCAAAAGGGTGTCAAGTCCTGCACCTATGAAATGATGTGGCCAGACATCTAGAAAGATGAACCAGTGGTTGACCGGTGGAGCACGAGTATGTGCCCGCCATAGTGCTAAAGTAGCAAAACAAAAACAGCACAGTGTCAAAAAACGCTGTGCTGTTTTTGTTTTGCTACTTTAGCACTGTGACAGGCACATACTCGTGCTCCACCGGTCAACCACTGGTTCATCTTTCTAGATATCTGGCCACCCCACTTTATAGGTGCAGGACTTGACACCCTTTTGATTAATTTGGAATCATGGATACTGGCGTCCTCATACTTTAAATGAATTTAGAATACACACTTTTATTCGATCACTACCTATCCTTGATCAAGCTATCCTTTGACTCTGAATTCGGTTACCCTTCCGGGTTGGAATTAGCACTGGAACAGAGCCTCTAGCTCTATACCTTTTGATCATCTCCTCTTGTGCTTCCCTGGACTCCTCTTAAGTGGTGCAGTTTCGGTTGAATCTAACTAGTTCCCCAATGGGATATTCCACTTCATATGACCTGGGTGACTGCTTAATGGGTGTAGAATGGTGTTTACAGCTGTTTTTTTCTAAAGATGTTACTAGTTTAGATTCTATCAGTTCAACATGAATATCAAGAAAATCAATGTCATTGTGGCTTGCTGTCATGATACATTTTAAATTCATAGTATTCTCATTCAGACATCTGCAAAAATAATTTGCCTCTTCTTCCATCCCATCCCACATCATAAAAAATTGTTAATGTAATGTAGCCATAACACCACCTTATTCAGATGTTCCTCTGTCCCATGGACGTTCAACACCTCTTCCTCTCACCAGTCCACAACCAAATTGGCAAAGTTGGGTGCAAAACAGGTGTGTACATGACTGTTCCCTGTGTCTGCCTGTACAATTATTGGTAAACAAGATCTTTTCATTTAGGCAAAATTTGATAATTTCATTGATCATTATCATGTGTTCAAATGCAGTCAGAGTTCTGGCACTAAGTAAATGTTCCATTGAAGCTAACCCTTCTTAATGCCTTATATTTGTTTACAAAGATTGTACATCTAACATTGCCAAGATTTACATTGATTCCCATGGAATATGGTTGATATTTTTTAGGAAATCTGTACTGTCACGGATATAAGATGTCAATGTTTCAACAAAGAGAAAGAGAAAGTGATAAATATACACTGAACTTCTTTCCAGGAGACTTTTCTTGGGCAATATAATCAGTATTCACAGTGGTTTATTCATAATCTTATGCACTTTGGGCAATCAGTAGAGCGTCGGTATGGCAGGCACTTCTTTTCTAAGGAACTGAAATTCTACCAGTTCTAAGATTCCTTCATTCTTCCAGAAAGTCAGCTTTTCATTGGATCTGATGATGAGTTCCTTGTGGTAACCTCTGTTTATTACCTTGTAACAGTTCTCATCATTGTGCTGTTGACGGTCTTCTTCTATATACATATTCTTATCCCACAACAATATGTTACCACCTTTATCAGATGCTTTTATTATGCAATCCATTCTTGTGCTCGGATTGTAAAAAGGTCTCATTTGGGAGCAAGTTAGATTCCATTCTATCTTTTGTTTCTTTTACATTTGTCTCCTTAGGTGTATCAATTGTTTACCCATAACCTCATGGAACACGCCGATGGCATCATATGGTAATACTGCAACCATTCTTAATCTAGGTTTGTAATCAGTGTCACTGCTTAAATTTGTTTTCAGACCCATTTCATTCAGGATTTTAATCATCTTTTGGTATCTCTTACACTTTTTTCATCCTGTGTTGAATCATTATCCAGATCAAATGCATCACAGAGCCCCTTAGCATCTTCCACAGTCCAGGGAACATTATTTCCTGTTGAAACCCTTTTCTGTGTCTCTACCGTCTTGGGGTTTGCAATTGCATGGCTTTAACCAATTTCAGCTTTCAAATGAAACTGAAAAATCCTTTCTGGTTTGGACATAATGAAATTGGCTCATTGGGCAGAAAGAGAGCCAAGGCTGAGTGTTTCTCTCTCTTCTTGTGTCAGTTCTTTGTCTGTCAGATTGAAAATGGTATAGTCAATTATTCTGCTTGGAGTTTGCCCCTACGCCTTCATCTGTTGGACTTGCAGCCTCTTCAGTTTCCTCTTCCTCTTTGTTCATTTTCTCCATCTCTTTGTCTTGTTTGTCTGGGTGCTGCAAGTGAATCTGGCTGCAGGAGCATGTATTTGTTTACATAGGCCCTTTCCATATTTGGATTTTTTTTAGTGTTTAAAGACTCCTGTTCTATATCTGAGCTCATGATTGAGCTATGCTCTGATGTTGGAGTGAGCGGAGCAACAGAGTTTTACTCCGCGGAACTCTGCAAGTTTCCATGGACTTTCACTCACCCCTAGTAATATGTAAATTCAGCTGAAATGTTCATCTTTTGCAGATGGCCTTTCATTGATGTGGATTAATTTCTCTTTAGTAATCAAGGTTCAACAGAGCGCTTAACCCCCATGAACTCCATTTTTATCACGTTTGATTCATCTGCCCTTATGAGGGACCCAATCACAGGCTTCTGCAAACCATACTGGGTTCGCGACCCGTGATTAGGAAGGGCCAGTTTGGCAGTAGGAACTTTGTTAAGGTTGCATACAAATTGCACTTACTTAAGACATGGGCAAGACATAGAAGCTCATTTATAGGCACTCTGTCTATCATCATGTCAAAAAGTGTAGCTTTGCTATTCTGTAATTTTATCTAAATCTCCCAAGCCATCAGTAACAGGGCCAAGCACAAATGTTACTTCCGTTGGCGTAACGAAAAGTGAGGGGGCCTCCCTGCACGGTACTTAGAGGGGCCCCCTCTGGGCTCAATAGAGGCTCTCCAGCCACAGTGCAGTGCCGAGGGGGCCCCTTGGAGCTAGAGGCCCCCCCACACCGCAGGGGCTGCGTGGGCCTGTGTTATGCCCCTGGTTACTCCCATTTAAAATGGGCATGTGCCCAGATATCCAAAAATGGATAATCTATTGTCAACAAAAGCTTTGGCCTTTCTCATACTGTTTTTAGAACAGGATTTGGCTTTAAGCCACAACCTTCCTTGAAGCATAGCCCTACTAGCCTATTCAGGTTTGATCAGCTTTTTCCTTGTTTAACATGGAGTAATTCTTGCGCTCTAAATGTTAGTGTTTTGGACACTGTGCACCATATAACTTTCACCATGCACAACCACGCATGTCTCCAAGACTCATACTATTTCAATCAATCAATCAATCAATCAATCAGGATTGGTAAAGCGCAACTACTCACCTGAGAGGGTCTCAAGGTGCTGGGGGTAGGGGGTCAGCTCCGTTGAGTGCTGGGGTCATCCGAAGAGCCAGGTCTTTAGGTCCTTCCTGAACGGGGGCAGTGTGGGGCTTGCCGGAGGTGAAGGGGGAGGTTGTTCCAGGCCTTGGCTGCGAGGTAGGAGGTATGACTATGGTGGTATCATCAGTGATGTAATTTGAGGATGTAATTTAACATGCCTTGAGTGATGCAATATGTGAGATAATGAGCAGTGCATGGTAGAAGCATTATATATATGCATAAATACAACATTAAATAGAAATTATTTTACAGAGCTAAACCACTCTGAATGTTTAAATATTGTATATAATTATGGAAAGTCTTTTTTTTATATGTTCGTTAATTGGTGTATACTGTATGATATATCGCATTATTGTTTCTTTAGACTTTGTAGGAGGACTGTAGGTGTGCTTGGTCCAGACTGAGACTAGTGTGGCATGCCAGAAGGACAAGGAGACATTAAGTCATACTGCCAGATCTTGGGATTTAATAAATCTGTTCCTAGTTGAGTGGAGGTCCCTTAGGATGTAAGCATTGTAAGCAGTGTGGGAGCCAGTTATGCTTAGGCTTAGGTTGATGGGCAGGATGTGGGAAGGGTAGAAGAAAGAACATAAGAGTGGTAAGCTCATCAATGGCTCTCTGTTCACTACACCGTCTCCTTCTCCACCAGGTGCAGTGCAATATTATTGTTTTAAATTGCTTTAGTGTGACAATTGCAAAAATGTATGAAGGGAGTGGAGGAGCAATATCATTTCTAGTTGTATATCTAATTTGGAAAACAGGGACCTATTTTTAGGGCAGGCGTTAAAGTTGGGGAATAGGGTTGGTTACTCAAGCAGTACATTTGTTTGCCTGTAAATTATCATATGTGCTTTAATATTATTGTACAGAGCGCTATTAGCCAGTGTAGTCTTTTTCTTTCCTCTTTCAAGAACTCCACAAAAGAGGAGGCCCGAAGGAAGATGTTCCTTCTGGTGCCAGTGATAAGTCTTATAAGATTGTTTATTTGTACTTTAATTTAACAATCTCACCTATAGTAATGTGCAGCATAGCCTTCAGTCAAACAGTATTTTCATTTTTTTAAAATTTTTCCTAACTTTTTCCTAACTTGCACCTTTATCTACTTCAGTTAGTGTCCATATACCTTGCCCACCTCATTTTGTTTCCCTTTACAGACCCTTCTGTTTCTGCAGACTACTTCCTCCAGTATTTTTTTGTCTTTCTCCTCTTTACTCCTTTTTTCTCCCTTACCCCTCTTACATGTCTCCTCTTAAATTACTTCTTCTTCCTTTAATCATTGTTTCACAGATCATTTCAAAGCCATTTCCTGCATTAGTAAAACTTTTATAGTGCTACATTGCTGACTATTGAATTTAAAAAATGTAGACTTACACCACCGAAATTGATATTCGGCTAGCAATAAATCCAGATTTCTTAGGTATCCATTTTTCTAGTGCAAATACTGTGGGTGTAGTGATAAATTACTCATTAAGTGCCTGTTGTTGGATTCTAGGGCCTGCAAAAGCTGAAAATGAGGAAGAGGGCCACGCCCAGCATCCTGTGCATGAGACAAGAGAGACAGGATTTGGCTGCTGTGACAAGTGGTAAGCCAAATTCCTTTTCTCATTTACAAATGCTGCATTTGTTTAGCTATTCCTGCATTACTACTAAGGCCAATCCTTTCTATGTTTCTGTCTCCACCTCTCTGTCATTTAAATGAATTGCCCATTTAAATTAATTTTTATTAGGTAGACGAGGAGGGTTGCCCAGTGCCCACTTCCCACTTGTAACTATCGCCCCCTATACTGTCGAACGTAATCCTGGCATTTACCACATTTCTCCCTCATCTTCTTTCTAAGTTTCTTCCTCTATGCCATCTTTTACACTGGTCTACCTTCCATTAAATACTCAAACTGTCTGTCGACAAACCTAAACCCAACTAAACCCTGGCCTAAAAAGTCAATCTTACCTATCACTCTATTGCTCTCTAAACCAGGAATAATATTTGTTGTACTGGTAATGATCTGAAGTAGGGGTGAGGGTGGGCTGTGGGAGAGTTGGAGTCTGGTAGGAACTTAGGAGTAGGGAAAGAGTAGGGTTACTGAATTTATTGTTATTATGTGCCAATTTATAGTCCAAAAATCATGCAGTCCACCAGGTTATAGTAAATAAATTTGCCAACGTTTTTGATGGCATTATATAGAACTTTGCAGTCTAGTCATTATTTTTAAACACACGTCTAGCCGAGTGTCTTGTAAAAGTTTCACCCCATATTATATTTTATTTAAACTTTTCATTTTTTTTCCATTTGATCAAACTTAGTTTTTTAATTATGAAGGAATTGTGGAATAATTAATGCAAAGTACTGCAAATAATAATTATATGAATAATGTGTAAAAAAGTCACAGTCATGGAATCACATAAAAATATTTCCAGTGATCCTAGAGAAGCAGCACACAGTGTGCCTGACTTTCTGACTATACAAACATGTTTGCAATAATTTGTGCAAATAATGTTCTTTTCTTCTTTGCTCACAAGATCCTGTTGTCCCCTTCGGAGGCCTAGCCCGGCAGTCCAGCTCCAGTACAACCAAGGGGGATGGGTACTGGCGGGAGATATCCACTCAGCTTCACTTCCAGATGATGGAGGCCACAGCAGTGGCCTTCTGTCGGCTGATGATACTGCAGGAGGAGGCAGCAGAGGTTGTTGCTTCAGCAAGTGTCCATCTGACAGAACGAAGGCCAAGGAACCATCACCCCAGCCACCGCAAGTGGACCATCCCACACTGCAGCTACAACCAATTCCCACTCAACCACAGAGGTCATTTTCCCCGAGATCTTTAAGAGCATGGAGGACATAACAGAGGTCAAAAGGGACATTGTACATAGACTGGAAATTTTGGAGGGGCATTTTGAGTAGGGAGAGAAGTGGCACTGTTGCACCTGATATGGTTAGGAAAAGTTGGGGAAGGGTTAGGTTTGTTAGTTGTATGTCATTTTGAGGATTTAGAGAAAGAAGTGGGCCTGCTGTGGGTGTGTACAGATGGGGAAGGGATATGTTTGGTAGTTGTGTATATTTGTGAGGGTTTAGGGAGCGGATGGGCATGTTGCAGGTAGGGTGGGCTGTAACAGTTAGGGAAGGGGTAGGTTTGATGTATCTTTTTGAAGGTTTAGGGAGGGATGGATCAGTAGTGAGTGACATGGGGTAATTTTTTGTTTAAAATAAATATATATTTTTATGACATATAGTTTTTTTTAAATATGATTACGGTATTAGTTGTTCCATTCATTACACTTTTTACTCTGCCATCCCAATAAGTTGAACAAGGATGCTCCACCTATCTACCCTCAGAGCAGATGCTGATCACTGAAGCTGACCAATCAAAAAGAAATTGCCTAATTGTTTAGCCTTGTCATCCTCTCTCTAGTCTACTCTCTACTTGACTGGATCTCCCGTACCAGGCTAAACCCAACGTAGGCCTCCACTCCACCCTCTTGCAATAAGTGTTGGAAAACTAATGATGCATTACCTTTGCCTCCCCCTTTCATGACCTGATATCACCTGAGAGCATCCAATCCTCCCCCCAGCCAGTATTGGAACTACTTGTGTACTGCTCTACCCTCTGCACCTAATTACAACTTACTACTAATAATTAATACTACTCACAACAACCTATGGAATACAGGAGGTGTGTTTATATTATGCATATTGCAAACCCTCTCCAACCCTGAACCCAAACGCTCCCTCCTTTTAGTTCTAACCTGAGTAGAAAGCTAAGGCTTGCTGTTGAAAAGGTTGATGATGTAGTCGTGTCTCCAAAGGAACTAACTGTAGGAGGCCCTAAGAGGCCCAAGCAGGGAAGACATCACAGGAGAACAAGATTCTTCTTATTCAGAATGGAGCAGGTGACCCAGAAAAGAAGGATGTTAAGGTCTGCAATATGAATGAAAAAGAAAAAAACAGAGCGATTGGAAAATCCATGACAAAGACCGACATACATCGACACAGTTTAAAAATACTAATCAAGTAATACTCCCCCATTCATCCTGAATCAAATGATCACCTAGGTTGAAATACCACATTTAGGGCCTGATGTAGGTCGCCAAATACCGGTCGGTAACAGCCGAAATTTGGTAATTTCGGCCCTTACCGACTGGAATAAGAGTTTCGAGATGTATGTTGAAAAAAAGTGTCCGAATCGGTAAAAACCAGTCGGTAAAATACAGATTCGGTATTTCACGAATCGGAAAATACCGAATTCATATTTACCGAGTCGGTAAATAAGAAATGGGTATTTTCCGAATCGGAATATACCGAATTCAAAATTGTAAAAATGGCATATCGAGATGTAGGAAACACAAAAAATACCGAATACCATGAAATCGGTATTTAAGAGTCGGTAATTACCACGGAATGAAAGCAGGTGGAAACCAGGTGCAGGATATAAAAGAAGGCCCCAAAATACAACAGTGCAACCACAATGGCGGCTTTCTACATAATGACCAGGCGGCTACGGATACAGGCATCAGGAGAGAGGGTCTGGCTAAGGAAGGAGCAGGTGTATAGGCAGAGGATCACCCTATTCCAACTGACTGAACCAGAGATCCTGCAAAGATACAGGCTACACCCCAGAGCCATCCTGGACTTGATCAGGGACCTCCGCCCATATCTGGAACACTCAACCCCAAGAGCACACGCCATCCCACCCCATGTGCAGGTGCTGTGCTGCCTACACCTTCTTGCTTCTGGGAGCTACCAGAATGTGATTGCTGTGGTAGGTGGGGTGTCCCAGAGCTGCCTGTCACGTTTCTTCAGGAAATTCCTTGACGCCATGATGCAGAGGATGGGACACTACATTGAGTTCCCTGACACACCTGCTGAACTAGCAAAGACCAAAACCGATTTCTACCAACTTGCAAACTTCCCGCACATCATAGGCTGTATCGATGGCACGCACATCCCACTATGCCCACCTGCAGCATCAGAACACATTTATAGAAACCGGAAGCCTACGCAGTCAATCAATGTGCAGGTGATCTGCAACGCTGCCAACATCATTACCGACATTGTATCCAAATTTCCAGGGAGTACCCACTACTCCTACATCTTCCAGAATAGTGGGATATACACACGCCTTGTTGTTGGTGATTTCGGGGATGGATACCTGCTAGGTAAATAACTGTGAGACACCCTGATAGTCAATGCAGAATGATCAATCATGAGTATGTGACTAATCATGATTTCATTTTCCAGCCAGGTTACAGTGCATATGCTCTGTGTTCATTTGTCCTCACCCCCTACCTGAATCCATCCACCAGGAGTGAAAGGCGTTACAATGTAGCACACAGAACAACACGTTGCGTGGTGGAACGCACTTTTGGACTGCTTAAAAGCAGATTTTGCGGCCTCCATAAGAGTGGAGGTGCACGGCAGTACACGCCAATGATCTGTTTCAAAATTATTGAGACCTGCGCCATGCTGCACAATCTTGCCACCAAGGAGGGTACAGAGGTAGAAATCACATATCATGAGGACATAGATGATGGGACAGAACAAGCCGATCACAAAGCAGCGCCAGCAACAGATGGCAGACTGAGACGCGCAGGAATCACAACCCAATATTTCTAATAGAGTGAGGAGACACAGGCATGTTTAGTTCCTGAAGCACTCAGTTTAATATGCACTACTGCACTTCACATATACCAGACCACATGAATCAAACAACATCCGCATTTCACACTGGGTGGCCAAAGTTCACATCAGAGTGACCTGTCCTGTGTTCAGGATTATTTGTTAATGCCTACGCTTACGCAATATGGTGTGGGAGCTACGGGGCAGGGGGTCAACTTGCGCAGTGGTGCCAGGGTCTTCTGCATGGAGCCTGCTGCTCCGACGAACTTCCTGTACAGGCGTGCTGGATCCACTCCTGCTTTTGGACTCCTCTGTGTCCCCGACACACATGTTACCAGCAGTGGCTGTCTGCTGTGTCAGCAGTACCTCCATAGCAGAGGCCACTCTCCCCATCCCCCTGGGCAAGTCACTGCAGCAGTGCACAATGTCAGTCTGCATGTTCACTGACCAGCGGCATAGCAGGGTGGTTGCAGTTGCCAACCGGTTGATGGCGTTATTCTGCTGCTTAAGTATGTGCCTATTCCTGCGCCTTTCTGACTGGTCACTCTCAGCATGTCACAGAGGGAACCCATGCGCATACCCATTTCCCTTACCCCCTCTGCCATGAACTCCATTCCTTTTACCATGGACTCCATTCCTAGGGCCATGGAGCATATCCCCTGATCAATGTTTGACATCCTGCTGTTCAGGATGCGCACCTGTCTGTGCACTGCCATGATCCCTTTGGCCTCCATGTGCTGGATCTTCACCATAGTGGTTTCCAAACCAGCAAAGACCCCCTGCATTTCCTGACCCTCGTCTCGCTCACGTGCCCTACGACCACGGACACTTGCACGCACAGATCCTGATGACCCCTGTTGCCCTGCGTTGCCAGCCAGTGGTGGAGTGCTGTGTGTGTGAACCTCCACCTCTTCTTCATCAGAGCTTTCTAGGATCCTGAGTGGTGGAACATCCTGCCTTCTTGGCCTCACATGCACAGAGGACCCTGAGCTTGGTGTTGTGGCACCTGCAGGTGCTGCCGGAGTCTGTGTCTCAAACAGCAGGGGTGACAGTGGCTGTGCTGTGGTGTCTTCCTCCAATGCTGTGGGTGCCTGCGCAGTGGAAGTGTCCTCAGGGACAGTGCTGGGTCCTGATGTGTCTGAAGGCTTCTCCCTCGCAGCCGTTGCTGGTGCACTCACCTCCCCTCCCTGCGCTGCACTGCGCGATGACTCTCCTGTGGGCAGACATGGACAATGATCACCTGTGTGTCTTCATTAAACACATTCCTATCACACAATTTCCTACGCCTCAACTGCTTGTGTATGGGGAGTGTGGCATGGCATGCTGAATTCTGTGTTGGCTGCTTTGAAGTATGTTCCTATGACTACGACGACCATGATGCATTGATGGTGAGTACTGACATGTGTTCTGGATTGTGATTCAGTCACCCACATTGGGGAAGGGGCCTGGGAATGGGTGGGGATTCATGTCCATGCATCTTACCTTTCTTTCTTGCAGCTCTGGCTGAGCTGTCAGCATCCCCAATCCCGTGTATGCATTCCGGCTCCATGGTGGATTCCACCAGCTGCTCCAGTTCAGTGAGGCTTGGTGCACGGCTCTTCCCTCCACCTGTGGCTGAAGATTCATTCCTCTGGGTTGCAATCTTCTTTTTGGTGGTAATCCTCAGATCATACCACCTTTTTTTGATATCTTCAATTTCCCAATGTGTGACCCCTAGGGCATTTACTTTGCTCTGGATCGCCAGCCAGGTGTTTCTTTTGACAGACTCTGCTACTTGCAGGGACTTTCTCCCAAAAAGCTGGCTGTAATGCTGTGCTACCTCCTCCACCAGCACCTGGAACTCAGTTGTGCTGAATTTTAACTTCATTTTTCTATCACCTCCATCCTTCTGGCCTTCCTGGGACTCCATGGTGATGCTCTGCGGGGCTCAGTGCAGCCTGCTCCTCTGTCTTCCCTCCAGCTCTCCAAGCAGTTCTGCAGCTCTGCACCTGCATGGGTGTGGCCACCTCCAGGTACTGGGGTGTGGTACTTGCATCTGATTGGTTGATTTCTCAGTTGCTTTGTTGTGGGGTGTGGTGGGTGTCCATGATTGGTTAACTGGCTCACATGTCTTCTATTCGAATTTTCGAGATCGGATTTTACTGATTCGGTAAATACCGATTCGGTAATCTCCGAAGCAGGTCATTTCCAAATCGGTATCTACCATTCATTCCTATAGGCCTGGAGGCGCATAGGGTTGAATGTGTGATACCGAATCGGATATTACCGATTCGGAGATTACCGAATCGGTATTTACCGAGTGTGGTTTCCGATTGTTACCGATTCGGTATTTTTAACCGATTTTTTTAGCTACATTCAGTTTTCCGATTCATAAATACCGATTCGGTATTTAAGAGCCGGAAAATTGAAATTACCTACATCGGGCCCTTAGCAAGGCTAAGCCCTCGCTTCCATCATGTGAATCAGCACTTGACATTCAATGATGCATGTTACCTGTTGCAAGATCTGTGTTTATCCTCCTAAGTTTCTATGTTGCCACACAAGCAACATGCACACTCTGTGTAGACCTTTGAATCTTCACTAACAGCTGAGCATGTGACTGCAAGGGTAGGCATGGAAGGCAGACATCTTGTTTTTTTCCAGGAACTGGTATGGAGGCATCTATTGCAGACTTAGATACAATTTATACCATTGATTGCTCACTGTAAAGTCTAAGGTTGACTCTACGGTTGACACTAAGGTTGCTTTAGTTATCTTTTATTGTCACCTCTCACCACTCCATCATCAGGCTAACGTGGTTGTGTCCTCCTTGATTGTATATCTGTGCCATGCAACAGTTTCATTTAAGCTTAGTTACTTTAGCCGCACACTCTCAAATTGAGGCAGGTCGTCTGCAGTATGATTACTTGCCTAACTTGAAATGTCCAAGGAATTCCCCTCATCCATGATTGCGTCTTGTATAGTCCTATCATTTTTGGCTTAGAAATGTTTATTCATTCTAATCATTGTATGTGCCTCCACATTTTGAGGAGAGAGACTGGTTCTTCTTACTGTGACTAAACACCCACTTTGAGGATTCAATGGTTACAGGACATGCAAGATACTTTATTTGCAGTCAACTGAGTTGTGGGCATTGTTCTTTGTTCCCATTCCAATAGGTAATTAGCTCTTAATCCAAGTGGACTTCTGTTTGGTCATCCAATTAGCCTTGTACTATCTACTCCATCATTGTGGTTGTGAACATTTTCTGTTTTGGAGTTGCTTGAATTTATGAGCTTGATTTATGTCCTGGAATATCCATACACCAACCCATTGCAGTTGTTGAAAGTGAAAATGATGCGGTTGTTGCTCTAGTTTTTGTAGAAGGCAATTGTGCTACCTGTGGTGGGTACTGATGTTGCTACATGCTTTGGACTCACAGCCTCCTCAAGCTCTTCAGAAGTTAAAGGCAGAACTTCAGTTTAGCTGTGCCCTCCAAGTGGCAATTGTTCATCTTCTAGGCCACTCACTTTCCTGAAATCTAATTCTTATAAACTGAGACATGCACTTATTAAAAAGGAAGGAAAGTGGGGAGCCTTTTTTTGTACCCTGGATCCAGTTTCATAGCACTGATATATTCTTTGGAGCACATTATCTCTTTTTTAATTTGGGTTCATATGAAGGATTAGGCTGTTGGCCAAAGCACCTAATTCTTCATTGACATACCAGACACTTGGCTTAATGTGTGTTCGTTCGACATTGTACAAATTGCACTGTAGCATGGGCAACAATGGAATGGCTTGGCTCAGTATACACTCCTATTTGCTGAATTCCTGTGCCAAAATCTCAAAAGACATTAGCATTTGGATCATGTACTCCACTAGCTATCATTTTTCAACCTCTATTGTCATAGCATTGACAGTTGCATCCCCTCTCCTTTATAGTATGGAATCATTAATAGACCAATACTTCTCAAACAGGTGTTGTAACGTGCAGAATGTGGAGTTTCAACATGTTGGAATCTCCTGTATGTAGCCTTTCACAGACTCTAGTATTGCATACCTCCAATATGTTGGCAGCTATATGTTAATTCTCCATGGAGAACATTGCAACTGTTGCATGCTCCTGAATGCCTTGAAAAGCGAAACTAGCTTGACAACTAGTCCACATGTTTGTCATCAGAAGGATTGAATGAACAGTGCTCTCCTTCATTGCAGCCCTAACCAATTGCAGCACTTGGTGGTACAACACTGGCACAGCAACATTTGAAAAATAGACCTGGATTAGAACCTTCCACAAATTCAAGAAACATCTCTCCTTTCTCCAAAGAAAACCCAGTATGCCAAGCACTGACACACAAACACAATTCCTTGCTACACATAGACTGATAGTGGGTTGTTGCGCAAGTTGTTTTTTTGTGCGTATACTACCTCAGGTGGCCTACAGGGAGAAGGTAAGCTATTTCCATCCTTTGGGGTGATGATATTTTTCTTTTCCCTGTGCCATGCCGAGGTTGCTGTGGGTGAGGACTTCACACTAAGAGTGTCAGGGCTTCTTCGCATGATATTGACATCTACTTTTACTTCCTCACCATCACCTTCTTCTATCTGTTCGACAACTTTCTTTCAGCTATCCTTTTGAGGAGCTCTTCCCATATGATTGTATGCTGGTTTTTCAGATGGGTCAATTGTGGTCCTCTTGTGGCCCAAGTGTAAAGAGGTCCCAAAATGCAGAGGAGAGCTTCCTTATAGAGCTAACGCCAGAAAAACCTGTTGTTGAGGAGCTGGTCAGTTGGTTTGCCTTTTCCTATGGTGGGCTGTGGTAAGGATGGTAGTTGCTGCAGGTTTCTAAAAAGATGAAAACAGGTGGAGTTACTGGTAACACGTTAATCAGAGCGGGTTGAATATAAGTGATTGGCACTTCCTGTGTGAAACTCTCAAAATAAACAGTCACTGGTTAATCTTCCTTGCATCCAAGGCTTTCAACAATCTTCTTTTTCCCTTATCTCTCATGGCAGAGGTTGGGTTTCCAGTCCATGCCAAGATCATCTGAAGGGGGCTTGGAGAAGATGGGAGAGTGCTCTTTCTTGTCCTTGGAGGAGATACTGAATGTGATGTGTCCAATGGAAGAGCAGTCACAACATCCTGCTCTGTAGCAAGCTCAAAGTCCTACTCTGCTCCTACCTCTATAAGATCAGGTGTAGCATATTTTATTGGTTATACAATTCCTAAACATTAGCATAATATACATAATATATTATATACATGAAAATTATATCTGGTGTCTCTATATATCTATCTATATTGTCAGGACAAGGAACAACAAACTCTACAGAACCTGCAGGTTCCATTTAAACATTTGTAACAAAGGGTCTAGTGCTCAAAGCCTCCCCCCCTGGTGAGCAACAGCAATCACAAATCCTTGCATCAAATGCTTCCATTCAGGGCCAGCTATGATTACTAAGCTGATATCACACACCTCCAGTGTCCCTCCTAAAATAATATAGCTTTCTTCCTTGTCTTCTGTTTCCTTTTTTATTTTGAAGGGCATGCCAGGCCTAAACCATATGAGCATTTCATGGGCAAAAGCCAAATACTCTTTTATGTGAGGGTGCCCTCTCCTCCTTTTCTGAAGGGCTTTCACCTCAGCTAGGGTGATGTGTGGCAGAGCAATTGTACCTCTTTTCTCTTTAGGTATGCCTGAACCCCGTACCTTTAGTTTATATTATTAAGACCCCAAACATTCTAGCTAAGCAACTTAATCTTCAGGGATTCCTGATTTCATATTGGACTACTCTTACCTGTCACCTTAGAGACACACTTGGTGCTCCAGCATTTTAAATAAAACCACCATTCACATTTATCACTAGTTTAACAAAGTGACATTATTGCATTTCCCATTACCCACCACTCTAACTTAACATAAAACCATAACAGACTCAACTTCCCCATTGCTGAACAAAAAGGTGATGGCCACCCATCCAAACTAAGATGAGCAGTAAAACATTAACTACATGCTCTGCTCATCTCCCACTCCTTTGGGCCAGCTGAGCATGTAACACTCTGGCCAACCACTCAGCCATCCAATAGCTGCACAACAATTTGAATCCAGCAATGATGGGGCAGCTTCTGCCCCTGTCTCTCCATGTAAGGCAAGATGTCTGACTCTGCAGCTGTTCGACGCGCATCTTCCAATTCCGTTGTGATAGGTCTGTACCCATTCTGGAGGGATTAGCTTGTTACTGCTTTAGGCATATTCCCTTTAAGACTGACCACCACCACAACTGCATTGTCTTCATTGACCTGAACCTGATGTTGAGATGCGTGCCTGATATAAGACTTTTTCCTGCTCCATTTTCGTTGTTGTGGACTCTGGAATCCTGTTGCTCTGTCACTGGGTGCCTCTTCATTGTGTTGTCTCTATGTACAGTTCCAAACTTCCAGGGGGTCCTTGAAAAATCTAGAAATAGCAGCTGTCAGGACCTTCAACTTGGGTGGGAACAGGACGGCATATTTCACTCTCTGTTCCCTGAGTCTATGTTTCATTTTATTGAAGGAGGCTATCTACTGCTACATGGAGGCTGCAAAGTCTAGAAATGTCATTACTTTGTGATTATCCACACCTATTGGGCCACTGGATTGCTGTTATATGCAGTCCCGATGTCTAAAATGGAGCAGCCTGGTAACCACTATTCGGGGAACTGCCCCATGTGCTGTCCTCTTGCCAGAATGCACCCTCTCCAAGGCAAAGAAGGCTGACATGATTCCCGTGTCGCCACCTGTTTCAACCATGCCTCCAGAAATGTGACCATGCATTTTCCATCAGTACCTACATATGGCCCCATGAGCTTGGCATTAACTGATATTATTACAGTTTATTCGTTCCCCTGAGTCTTCAGCCCTGTATTCCAAGTATCCGGCTCTTTTAGTCAAATATTTAATCTGTGTTTGAGGTACTAGGTAGCTGATTTTAGTTTTGCCTGCCACAGCATGCTGTTATGCACTCTGACATCTTCGTATGGTCATCTTGAAGGAGCCCTACATCAACCACCATTCTGTCTATTTTTGTTCCATTGCATTCTTTATTCTTGAGAAAAATTCTAGAATGGTGTCCATTTTATCAGTTTTTTCATGTTGTTTGGACGGTCATAGGCGGGTGCCCATCAATCTGTAGAGCTCTTCCCATCATCATACTGTAGCTTTTATTTTCAGCCTGGACTGCCTGCCCGTGACAACTGAAAATACTATACGTGTGTCCCTCCTGTTATCATGGGGTAGGATCCCTCAGGACTCGTTATTTTACTGCAAGGCAGATTTTGGCTTCTTCCTCTGTAATCTTTGAGGTTCTCTTAAGTGGCGGCTTGGTAGTAGTTTATTTCCCATCTGTAGGATGTGGAACAGTCACTCCATTTTTCTCAGTGGGTTCAGACCCATGTGCCATCTATCATGTTAGGGTAGGTCTGCCCTTGGAATAAATTCCTCAACTCGTGACTAATTTAGCATTCCGCTCTTAGGCTAGGCACACTTGGATCTCTCTGCTGCACCTCCTTTATGGCAACGAAGTGAGTAGGCTTCATAGCATGTTCCATGGGGCTATGTCCTCCCGGTGCAACACTGTTTATCAGACTTCCCTGTCCCACCGGGGAGGAGTGGCAGCAAAGGAAGGGGTGGTGGGAGGGGTTTGATCCTCTATTGTCTTTTCCACGCAGCTGCTGCAGGCAGAGTTTACAGTTTGAGTATCCCCCTCTTCATCCTCCACTCCCCATGTTCATTGCTATTTCCTTTGCAGAGGCGGGCTACCAAGTCCTGCTGGCACTATGCTGCATCCAGAGACCTGCGCGCAGGCCCATGGAGACCATGCTGGTATCAGGGGTACCTTTAGTCGTCAACTTTCCTAGACTGGAATTCCCTCTCCAGCTCTCACAAGTTCCTCCACACAGGCAAAAGGATCTCTGCTGGGTCACTTCTTCCTTGTCTAACACCTCTGCACATCGAAGCCTGCCCGCTTCAATCTGGTCTGTGACAGCCAGCATCTTGATTGATCACACGGCGTGACTCAGTCTTCATGGATTTGGACACGTCTTGGCTGAATCATTTTTCATCTGTTTTCTGCAGGTCCCTGGCTGACCAGCACCTGCTTTGTTCACTTTTCTAGTCAAATTGAGATCCTGGAAATGCTGTAGGATTATCAAAATGGTAAGCGCTGACTGGGAGCAGAGCTCAGTGTGTGCTACTCCTCCAGTATTAGACCACTCCACAGCCCCTCCCCCAGTTTAGCACACTCTAATTACTACTGAGTTTCCTGTGAAGATTTAATGTACTGCTGGGACAATTCAATTTCAGGTTGGTTCACTGATCTTAGCCATGATTACAGTCACTGCAGCACTGAGGGACACCTGCTTCGATTTTGGCATTAGGTATGTCACCTTGCCAGAAAAATGATGAGGGCTTGATGCCAGTGGTGGCAACATACTTCTCCTCATTGGTCGCTTTCTTGGCAAGAGCCTGCTTCTTTGGGACCAGTCTCTTTAATTCTTACTGTTGGTTCGCAGCATGAGCAGAATCACTTAGCAGAGTGAGGTCTCTGGACTCTGGTGTGACATAATACACCAACCAATTTCTGTCTCTGTATCATGTGACATAATTCACTGACCACTCTCTGTCTATGCATCTTCTCATCCCCATGCATCTGCAGGTGATAGAAAATAAGACGGAATAGCGTGAGACTTGATATTTCTTGTCAATGCTGTACAAGTCATCATAACCATCATCAGAATCACAACACTTTTAAAATCAATTAAATAAATTAATTTTAAAAACACCTCATGTCCCGCTAGATAAAATGGTGCACTTGGAGGACCCAGGGGAAGGGATGCCAAAATTAAGGACATTAATAAAATAACAACTGGTGCAGTGTGGCCTAAGGCCTGCTTTGCACACATGTTATGTTAGCATGGCTTATTAGAAGTTTGAACGCCATTTTACCTTTTGCCGCTTTTGCACACAACACTGCATATAGCTGTTTTGCAAGTTAAGGTCTACATATGAGAAAAGGTTTGTTTTCGACATCTCTAGACTTACATCGTGCCCCTAGTCTACACAGTGAGTGCTGAAACCGTCAAGGTTATCATAACATGGTAGCTGTTGTTCCACATGATCGAGTAATGCTTTTTAGACACAACAATTTGGTAGCTGTGAGCCAACTGAGATTCTGGCGCCCTTATTATTGCACAGTTGCCATGATTTCGAACACTTGGAAGATTTTCCGTTTCCAGGGATGCAGAGAGTTTTAGCTGATCCTGATGTGATTTACTCTTACTGAGCGGAAAGGTAATGGGGTCTCCAAACAAGCCTAAGAGACCTTCTTTAGTTTATAAACATAGTTCCTATTTAGGGAGGGTGTTAAAACTAGGCGCTATAAGACCTATTTTCACCATCATTATAATATGATTTTTCCTTTTGTATTTTATGGAATTGTAACAATGCTGACCATATTATTTCTAATAATATGTCTGCTTATGTTGGCTAAGATACTGTACCTGACATCATGTTGTTAAAATAAATATTTTAACCTTACCCGTGTCTCTAATTTACTCCTGTTGCGGACTGGTATGAGAGTATAACAAGAGAGTGTTCTCACTTCCCACCATTACTGAGTTTGTACTAAGTCGCATGTTCTAGGTTGTCTAATCATTGGTTACTTTGCTATAGGACGAAGAGCTAATGTGACACCGATGCTAGCTGGTTGGGGTTTTTCTAGGTACTGAGGTAAGTTTCTGGTACTCCACAATTCACTGATGTCCTGGGTCTCTGTGCACAGTTCTGCGTATGAGCAGAATCCTTTCAACACTGGTGTCCCTTCAGAGTTCATGGGGAACCTATGGAATCCAGGCAAAAATATATTAAGTTATTTAATAAATGGCTTTTGTCACTCTAGTGCCGAAGGGACCCAGCATGAAAGACATGGAAAAGGAGTCCAAAATAGATTAAATTAACTGAAACCAATAACTGTGTACTAGAGACTACTACAATTACCCACAACAATCAATAAATATAACAGGAAAATATATATGAAAAAACAAAAAAGAACCTGAGAGAAAAGAAAATCGAAGAAATCTGTTTTTCACGAAATATGCGTTAAAAATGTATTTGAAGAAATCTAGCTACAGTTAAACAAATAAAATCCTCTCTAAGTACTCTAAATGTTGATCATCCCTAACGTGGACAAAAGTAAGTAGAATACAAATCAAATACAATAATTATTTCGCCAACATACTACATGATAATAGGGGACCCTCCTGTTGCGTGTTTATCTAGGTTCCTGATCGATACTGTGACCTTATGCCCCTATTCGGCTATAAATCCATTTATTCCCTATATTGGCATAACCGTTCAAGTGCGATTTTCAGAAAAGTCATCTCTGGCCTCACACGAACAGAGTCACATTCCAGCATAGCTCTCTGCCACTTCCTTTGCGACCAATTAGTGCAATGACATAGCAGAAGTCACTATCTGATATTCCTAGATTAACACTCCGAGTTCTTCAACAAGATAAAAACTCAGCAAACCTGGAAATCCCCGCTTGCTGTGTTTTGATTAGTAATGGAACTCTAATGAGCAACTGATAACTATCACTTCCGAGTGACATCTTTAATTGACGTCTTATGTCCAACAAACTTGCGTCAAACCCGGCACCTGTCAGGTATAAATATTACCAACGTTGCCTTAAGCAATGGGAGCTACTGTTGCTGAGGCCAGCTGCCTGCAAGACCCCGTGTTGATAAATCTAGCACTCTGTCGCTGCAGCCTGCTGTCCCTGTGGTGGTGAAGCTGCTGATACCATTATCGCTGCTAAAGCGCGAACTATGGTGCAGTACGCTTAGGAGCTGAACAGCCGTCCTCTGCGAAGACATCCAGCAGATTCCAGCTGCCCGCGGACGCTGTCCCCCCTCCTTCCTCGACGCGCTGAAGAGACCCGCTGCCTTTTTCTCGTGCAGAGAAATCCAGCTCCGGCGTTTTCGGTCTACCCTCGCGGGTGACTGGGATATCGAGAGTGACCCCTGAAGGAGATACCAATCCTCCATCATTCTATTCAGAGGTATGGTGTTGACTAAACCCTTAGACGAGAATTCTTGAAACAAACCTTGGCGAAACCAACTTAACTTAAAGCTACTTACTTACTCCCCTTCCACGTGTTAGGCTTAGGTCAGGCACACTGGGGTAGGCTTAGTTAGAAGCACCAGTTGAGTATGTTAGCCTAATGTATATATGACTGTATATATGTTTTATTACTTTTAAACCATTGTATGGCTAAGAAACCATATCAATGCTTTTACAGTTCTATTTCGCAATACTTATCTTACTGTACGTACTTTTTATAATCACAATTCTTGCAATTGTGGCAATACATTTCTCTTGTACGAGAAGAAAGACTGTTCAATAAATGTTAACCCTTTATTGACAAACGCCCGTCTCTCTATTCTCTACATCTCGTGAAAGTAAACTGCACTAGACTGACTGAGTGAAATACATGTCTATTGTTTCACACGACCCTAGAGATTGACTCTTGATCTGAGGAGCAAAGTTGTCATGTTGCACGGTTGTTGGAAAGCTGAATCCCTTCTTGTCTGTGCCAAGGAAGCTGATCACTCCCTATGCAGAGAAGAAAGTTTCCAGTGACCTCTGAGCTAGTTGGTAACACAACCCAATTAAGTTTAGCATAGTCAGTGGAGGCCTGGAATATCCGCAGTTCCACGTCAATACTACTGTTTATGTTATTCCAATGCGCAGGGCCTAGTGGGAAACTAGGAACTACACTACATGGCGCCCAACGTTTGGTAAGGCGATAAACTAACGCAAGACTTTTAGAGTAACTCAGTCGTGCATATTTCACACAGACCCCTTTCTCCCGTAAATACTCCAATAGACGTCTGGAGTGGGTGAAAGGTTAAAATCCGCCCGAACTCAGTAGGAAGAGATTCCTATGTAAAGCTCTGGTTTATTCAACGTTGAAGGATACAGTGTTCCAAAATATTGTGCACCTAATCTTTGTCTCCTTGGAGACCTACTCTGCAAACCTTGCATTTTTACAATGCCAGAAAATAACGGAACCCCTGGGGCCGCAGCAGATGCGACTCAGCAAGGTCCCGAATACACAGACCCGGATGCTATTATCATCCCGGTCCACTTAAGAAGATCTATAATTTTAAAACTTATAGATAACGGACTGACACCTCAAGGTGGTACAGTAATTTTCGTGATAGAGGCTCACGAATATCGGCAGACAGAGGTATTCTATTCATGGATAAACTTTCCAGCGGTAAACGCTAGAACAAAAGAGTTTCACTATTACAAAATAGAGAAACCTCCGGAAGAGTACGCTCCTTTCGAGGAGATTGAAATTCCACTTAAATTTCAAGAGCACCTGCTCTGGTTTAATGGCGCCCTAAAACACAATGATCACATTACCAGGCTCGGTCCACTAGGTAGACCAGGAGCAACGTGGCCGGTTCTAGCCAGCTACACACCACATCCTGACATTGTAAAAATGTCTAGAGAAGAGCTGTTAGTACAGCTAAACACATTAATAAAAATACATAGGCAATTAGTCCAATATGTAATGCGGACTGCAACAGTCCAGCCAGCTGTTAATACACCACAGCTGACCCCTCATCAGGGGAACACTAATATAATTACACCACAGAACATACAGTCATGTCTTGGTAAAACACCCGTAAAACGGGAACAAATTCCTTTCTGGTTAGCACAGAAAATCACTCAAATAGAGGCAGTATTTCCTGATACTACCCCTATAGAGAAACACAGAATCTTGACCATCTGCCTTCCTATGGGAATCGCACCACACGTGGAGGACTGTGACACTTGGGGTACAGTCTTTGCTTCCATTTACACAAGAACACACGGTGTTCCGTCTATGGCGGTAATACCAGAAGTGCTAAAACAGATTCAAAATGAATTCGGTCCAGAGCCCGCTTTAAATCTAGGTATGAAATTACTGAAAGACTTCAAGCAGGTCACGGCTATATTATTAGCCAACATTAGAGGAGAAGCAGCATCTGTGGCGATCCGCCAGAAGTTGAAGGAAACAGATATAAAAGATCCTGTTGAGCTTGCAAAAATCATAGAAAAATGCTATGAAGAATTAGGTAGAGACAGCTTGGGTGGGAAACCGGTAAAGCCCCAACTGCTCGAAAATCCTGAAAAATTATTTATTAAAAATAATTCAAACACTCCTAAAAAGAGCTGGGATGGAAATAAACAATCCACTCCCAAGGAAAAAGTTTTCCAGTCCAGAGGAAGGTCTCCTCGACGGAGGGAAAGAACTCCGACTCGAGAACGCCAGTCTCCCCAGAGGGAGCCCTCTGAGAAAAGATATAACCTTAGAAATAGGGATAATCTGAAAAAACCTGATAGATATCAAAGTATTGATACACGTCCCTCTCGATCTTTTCCACAGAATTCGGAAAGAAGAGGACGGTCAGACCCAGGAGAGCACACCAAGTCCAAAGACAAGGAACCTGCTCAAAATAAGAAATCTCAATTTCAGAAAAAGAAGGTAGCCAGTATTAGAGTAATCAACCATGCCGAGAATACTGAGGACACAGTTGAAAAACGGGGAGTGGGCATTGACAATGTTGGACAGTGCAGCAGAAATCAGTATAGCGCGCAAGATCTTGATGAGTCATCTGGAGACAGTGGACACGAATGAATTCATTCAAGTTGAAACTGCCGACGCCAGACTTAGCGAGCCCCACAAAATATACGAAATAACATTGCGTATAGAGGGTGATAAGACTAGGAAAATTAAGGGTCTATTTTGGGATAAGCTCTCAAAAGGCTATGATATTCTGTTAGCTGAAAAAGATTGGCCCCCAGAGTTTGTCAGGGAGTGCCCTCGTGGCGAAGAAGTGATTATGCCTGCCTTCTCGAATCACATTCCGATTCACAAAAAATATACATATGCAAGGAAATGGGCAGTGGCCCAGGCACCTGCATTATATAAAAATCATGTAGGATGGGATGAGGATTCACCGCCTCACAAAATCCAATTAAAAAGTGAACCAACTGCCCAACGGCAGTATCCCATAAAGCAAGAAGCTAAAAAACAAGTCAGGGAGATCTTAGATCAACTTGAATACCAGGGGGTGATTGAAACATGCACCTCTCAAATGAACAATCCTTTGTTTCCTGTCTCCAAGCCAGACAATTCATATCATCTAGTTTTGGACTACAGACACCTTAATACATGTTGCAAAACCTTTGCAGTACAAAACTCGCATAGTGCAGCCCTAATGAACAACATAGTTAGGAAAAAATATAAAACGACATTAGACATATCTAATGGTTTCTTTTGTCAAAACATTGCACCAGAAAGCAGATATTTGACCGCTTTCTCCGCATTTGGGTCGCAGAAAAAATTCTGTCGACTCCCACAGGGGTTCAAGAACAGCCCAGGACTATTCTCAGCTAGGGTAACAGAGTTACTACAAATCTATGATGATGAAGCATTATCTTACGTAGATGATATTTATCTCACAGACGACGACTTGGATACTCACTTGAAAAGAGTGAACACCATTATACTTGGGTTCGCAGCAGAGGGTTACAAATTCAACTTTAAAAAGTCCCGAATATCCCATCTGACAGTACTGTTTTTAGGGTACGAATTATCAAGTGAAGGGAAAAGCTTAGCGGACAACTTCTTAGAGAAGTGCGCTGTACTCCAAGCTCCAAAAACGCTGAAGAATTTACAATCCATACTAGGTTTTCTGAATTTCGGAAGAACTTACATTCTAAATTACGCAGAGAGGGTTAAACCTCTCTACGAACTAATTAAACCTGATTTTAAACAAATCAATTGGACTCAAAAACACACAGAAATTTTGAGATCACTGCAAACAGACATGTTAGCAAAAACAAAATTAGATACACGTGACAACACAATCGATCTTGTAATCCGAGTCATCCCAGGAAGATGCGGATTCACGTACCTAACCTCTAATGTGGGAGAAAAGGTACCTATTTCAATTAAATCTCACTTGTACACACAAGCAGAAAAAAACATTCAGTCACACAGAAAGAACTGTGAAAGCAGTGCAAATCGCATTAGCAAATGAACGAGAACTAGCACACGGCAAGCGGATTAATATCCTTACAGCGGAATCCGCCTTCGAGGCGCTATTCAGCCCGGTAAACCTGCCTACAGTGTCACTGGATCCGAAATGGATACAGTGTATAGATTCTCTAGGAGCGGAAGACGTGAAATACTATTTCGCCCCGCAATTTGAAGAAGAATATCCTCTGCCAATCGAAATTCTGCCTCTCCCACAATACGCCTGTATAATCTATACAGATAGCTTTGTACAGCATTTCAACGTAGAGAGAAAATCCTACGATGCAGCATGTGCGATCATTAAAGGTCGTTGGCTGTGCGGTAAATTCAGACCGAAAGTAACAAAAACTGAATCTGTAAGAAACTGTTCGGTTCAAAGAACTGAAATCAGATCTTTAAAGATGGAGCTCGAAAATGCAGAACGTGAATTCCCGACACTTATAGTGTGCGATTCTCATTTTTGCGTCAACTCTTACAACAATAAACTGCAGAGCTGGATTGAAAACGACTACAAAGATGACACAGGTGCCACAATAAAGCATAAATTGCTCTGGAACGAGGTAGCTCTTTTACACAAAGAACTACAAAAGACTCACGTGATTCACGCACAGAGTCTTCGACGTGATGGCGTTCACGTTGCAGGGAATTCATTGGCTAATACAGCCAAAGCGGAAGCAACTAAACCGGCTTCCGTAGCCACAAAAAAGCGTACAGATAAATACATAGACGGGGAAACCATGCTGGCAGTAAAAACGACCGTAAAAGGCGACTGTGCAGCACTACCCGTAAACTATCCACTCAATTATGCATACATAATCGATGCAAACTCCGTTCCTTTTGCTCGAATCCCTGGAGTGGGGGGCAGAGTAATTCCAAACACGAACAGGAGAATATTTTTAATAGCAGACGCACATATGGGTTTGGGTCTTAGGCACAGAGAGATCAAGGAATCACTGACTGAATTACAATCAGTATTCTGGTGGCCGGGAATGAGTGTAGAACACCAAATATATGCAAACAACTGTGAAAACTGTAATAGGGATCGCAGTAGCGAACCTTGCTACCGGCTACCAGTCAGAAAGAGCGTAGCGCTGCCTACACCCCATCCTGCGTCCTATTAACAGTTAAGACGAAAAGCACTTAAAAAAATGAGGCCCCCAGCGCTCGGCTGACGCTAGAACGGTTATAAAAGATTTGCGAGTCTTTATCGGCACATACGCAATTACCACGTTCCATTCTGATCAGGGTCCTGCTTTCAGCTCTCGAGCTTATGAGGAGGCCATGGCCAGCATGGGAATTGGGTTGCGGTATTCTTGTCCGTCGCACCCCGAAGGGAACAGTGTGGTAGAAAGAAAAAACCGTGACATAAAGCAATCTATAACAGCGAAGGTATTAGGTTCAGGCGCTGGGTGGGTCAAACATTTAATAAGTGTCCAGACTAGTCTTAACAACATGCCAAGAAATTCTCTAAAAGGTTTCAGCCCATACGAACTATTGTTCGGAATTAGAATGCGAGTTCAGGACCTCGATAGTCAGATGTCAGTGGTACAAGAAAAAACAACAGACTTTGACATCAAAGATCGTTTGGCTGTTTTACAGGAACTGAATGAAACAAGAAAATCCTTAAGCAACGTAAAGTTAAAGCAACAGCCAAGTACCACTGACGAGGCACCACCCGCAACAGCCCCAGCAAGGCCTGTCTAGATTCCAAAGATTGGGGATCTAGTCAGAGAAAAGATCGCGGTTAAGAAGGAATTTGGGCCTTCTTACAGAAAAGCAGTACCTGTCTTGGCAGTCACCGGAACAAGATCAGTTGTGCTACCGCCCCTTGCTGGTAAAAAGGAGAACAGAGTCGTGTCTATCGATCTGGTAAAACCACAAGCATGTGGCCTATAATCAACAGTAGGCCCAGTGGACTCCCAAGAAACAACAGAATACCCAAACTTGCAACAATCCAAGAGGTTCAAACTGAAAGACTAATCACATTCGATCAGCCTGCAGTGCACAATGAAGGACTATGCAATAATGCCATGGAACTCGTGCCTCTTGAAACACAGATTGAAACAGTTCGTCAAGAAACAACACCAGTCTACACTAATGTGGCATCAGAAAGTGCTACCGAGAGACAGATTGAAAGAACAATCCCATCAATTGACAGAACTGCCTCTGGTTATTTCATCAACTTCGACAACTTCTCTGAAGATCAAAACGACTCCGAAGTGATGCCAGAAACTAAAAAGACTTTTAAAGAAAAAGCAACGGAACTCTTTCATCAACTGAAGGAAATCTACCTAATTTCCCCTTGGCTAGAGTTCTGGTTCGGTCTAGGTGTATTTTTCCTCCTGCTTTGGCTCATCATGGTACTATGTTTGGGAAAATTCATTGAAGGAAAATATATTACAATGGACACAGCAAGTCAGAACATCAACCTAGTCCTGAAACCACACAGATCATCCCACGTGAAGAAAAGAGAACTGTCAACAGTAAATGTCACAGCAATTCCAATACCTGGTGGGGTAGTGTGGGAGAAAACAGACTATGAGATCTATGGTCCGGTCGAAATCCTGAAGTATCCTCATCAACTAAAGGTTTCCTTAAGTGACTTTGTGACACCTAGTACATTCTCTGATGATTGGGACTTTAACAGTATTAATGACATGATGTCTGATTTAGTAATGTCAGCTAGATTCACAGATCATGATTATTTACAAGGTTCATCTAGTTATGAGCAGTTATTCTGTTATACCCACTATGGGGATCATTACTTGCATAAATCTGCACAGCCTAGAAATGTTTTTATGTATAATCAATGGGAACATTGTTCTACACCACCTAAAAGCAGTTCTAAAGCATTTTTTGAGAAATTCAAATACTTCTCAGGGTTTAACACCAGTGATGCAGAAACGTTTTATTATAAACTGTTAGATAAAACAGGAATGAAAACAATGCTGACAAATTCTAAATTGATATATTCAGAAGCATTTTATGACAAAATGATGACATTTGGTTTTGATTATTGGAAAAATAATATTGAAACGAAAACAATTTGGGGTACAAAAGATTGGCAGGTGCAAGGCATTGAAGCACTATTTAGAACCTGCATGATACCAGAACAAATGTTATTTTTAAATGACACAATACACCAAACATCTTGTCTTGGCCTAGCTAAGATCAAAGACCTTAAAACACCGTCTATACCAAAGCCAATACCTGAGAATACAACCACAGATATTGAGTTAGACGTGTCACAAATTTTACATTTCAACAGAACACATCCTGATTGGAAAAAGTGGTTAATCTGGCCTACAGACACAAATAGCTGTCAAGATAGATTCCTGAATAAAACACAGGGGTTAAAAATGACCAGATTAGACTCGAGATATTCCCAGAGACAACATCCAGGGATTATAACAACATACAGTGTAGGGAAACTCTGCCTTGAATGGCTAACCTCGTCCACACTGGCTGAAATTAAGCAACACTTGTCTTTATTAAAAGAGGGTGCTGATTTGCGCGATTTCATTCTTGGACCACGCAAACAGCGTCAAAAGCGTTTCATAGCGACCAGTATCTATGCTGCTTACAACGAGGCTTGGAAAGTAAAGCAAATTGAAACTGCTGAAAAAATACGAGAAATTGATCGTATTAATTTGGAGAAATCACTTTCTGTGGTAGACAATGGGTTAATGACTCTGTCTTCCAGAATATATTCGTTGGACAATATTGTATCCTCTGCCTTTGATGTGATAGACAGAGATTTGCTAATGTTACAACATGGCCAGTCTCAATTACGCTCTATTATAGAATTAGGCTGGACGCTGCAAAATCTTCGTTCAGGCTATGTGCCTTGGCGTTTAATCAACACAACGTCATTATTTTCCAGTTTTAACCTTACTGATAAACAGATCAGTTTGGCACAGAAAGGAGCAGACTATACAATCCTGAGCATCGAAAAACTCGAGAGATTACCATTGACAATGTCAGAGAGTCCTGTCATTGAATGGATAATACACGGAATTATCACAATTCCGATAACAACTTTCCGATTTAAAAAGTGCCTTGAGTACATACCTGCTGGCCAGTATGAACAATTGGGTAAAGGATATGTAAAATCTGAATGGAAATTACCATACACTCATTCTTGCTATAGTGACAGCGACAAAAATGTATTTCTTAGTGGTGAGAACTGTAAACATTCACTAAGCGGTATACTTTTGTGTCAGGGTATTAATTTACACGGAGCATGTGATGGAAATTCTAACAACCTTTCATGCCACCAGCTAGTCACACCTGCAACTCAGATAGAGCCCTTCTTTATGCAACTTTCGAACGGGAGTTACATTCTTAGAACGGATCACAGATGTTGTGGCCTCGTGCCAGGGAAAAGTTATCTAGTAGAAGTAACATCCATGGTCAAATGCTGTATGCAAGCATTGTTTCCGAGTGGGCCTCCAGACATAGTGACTCCCATCTGGCCTCGTCTGAATCTCTATTCTATACGAATTGATACATTAAGCAAAATGAAATCTGTACTTTTACAGACAACAGTGCCTATAACGTCATCTAAAGAGACGTATGATCTTCTAGTTGCAAGGACAGCTACTGAAGTTCATGACCTTTTATCAACAAATTGCCCTGTGCATTTCGTAGAAATGTTCAGCCAACTCCTTAACATGTCTAGTGCAACAAGCATCCCAGGCATATTTAAGACAGTCTTTACGGGACTGCTAACACCCTTCCAGGCAATTTTGGGAATCTTTCCTAATTTTGTGCACTCCATTTTTGGCGGCATACCATTATTTTTGGGACTCGTCGCAGGGATTCTATTTTTGACCCTCCTGCTACGTTATGGCAAGCCTCGGCTCAGACATAGCTCCCATGGGAATGGAAGAGACAATCCTAGCAATGCGCTACCAGGACAGGATAACTAACGTCCTTGGATTGGCCAGGCTGAGAGATCTAAACATGACCTGGTTCCTTTCATTCAGACCGATATGGCAAAATTGCATTTTACCTGTGCTACGGTGTATGCTTTGCGGCGATGAATGCGTGTTGGACATCTGTCTTTCACTTCCATCAGCAGTACCAATGGACGTCGATACTTTGCTCAGTCCAATAACGGCTCACGCATTGTGTTGTCCCCAGCGGCTACCAATCCTGATGACGGCATTCGTGGAGACTCCTGTGTTACAAACAAGTGGTAACAGTGGAGCGAGTGACAAAAGCAACATCATCCAGGTACAACGTTCTGTGAGCATTGCTGGTCCCGACTATGATGACAGCAATCATTCTCACACCTGCCAAGTTACAGCGCTATCTAATTTGGTTGAACTATCACCTGAATTTGTAGACCAATTCTTTGAGAGCCTGTCTGATACGATGTTCTCACCCGTACAGAAACAATAACTTTTGGAAGCTTTTCCGACACACAGCGTTCCCATGAACTCTGAATTCGGCCTTCAGTTTTGATCAACAAAAAACTGCCAAGAGCTTTGGAAATCTATTTTTCCCCCGTTCAAGCAATAATTCTTTGAATTGGACATTTTTTAATATTGACCTTTTTTTGGCACGAACAATTCTTTGCTTAACGTAAAAACTATTCTTAGAGAACAGAAGCTTCACACTTCTATTTCTAAACACATCTAGAGACATAACAACATTACACCAGCCTCTAGCACACATGTTATTACAATGCATTTTTATGTGATGATTTATCTCGCTCTTCTTCTGTCAGAGATACTTCATGTGTAATTCCTTTTGCATAATCGTTCATTGATTTCATATGCAATAATTTTTTGAATGATTTCTATGCTTTAAAAAACGTACAGTACCTAAATTCATGTATTACAAGTACGCCTATTTCAAATGCATTTATGTATTTTGGGGTGGGCAATGTTACACATGCATCTAATTGCTTTAGTTTTAGTAATTTGATGGACATGAATACGTGGAGTGGGTGTTGCGTGTTTATCTAGGTTCCTGATCGATACTGTGACCTTATGCCCCTATTCGGCTATAAATCCATTTATTCCCTATATTGGCATAACCGTTCAAGTGTGATTTTCAGAAAAGTCATCTCTGGCCTCACACGAACAGAGTCACATTCCAGCATAGCTCTCTGCCACTTCCTTTGCGACCAATTAGTGCAATGACATAGCAGAAGTCACTATCTGATATTCCTAGATTAACACTCCGAGTTCTTCAACAAGATAAAAACTCAGCAAACCTGGAAATCCCCGCTTGCTGTGTTTTGATTAGTAATGGAACTCTAATGAGCAACTGATAACTATCACTTCAGAGTGACATCTTTAATTGACGTCTTATGTCCAACAAACTTGCGTCAAACCCGGCACCTGTCAGGTATAAATATTACCAACGTTGCCTTAAGCAATGGGAGCTACTGTTGCTGAGGCCAGCTGCCTGCAAGACCCCGTGTTGATAAATCTAGCACTCTGTCGCTGCAGCCTGCTGTCCCTGTGGTGGTGAAGCTGCTGATACCATTATCGCTGCTAAAGCGCGAACTATGGTGCAGTACGCTTAGGAGCTGAACAGCCGTCCTCTGCGAAGACATCCAGCAGATTCCAGCTGCCCGCGGACGCTGTCCCCCCTCCTTCCTCGACGCGCTGAAGAGACCCGCTGCCTTTCTCGTGCAGAGAAATCCAGCTCCGGCGTTTTCGGTCTACCCTCGCGGGTGACTGGGATATCGAGAGTGACCCCTGAAGGAGATACCAATCCTCCATCATTCTATTCAGAGGTATGGTGTTGACTAAACCCTTAGACGAGAATTCTTGAAACAAACCTTGGCAAAACCAACTTAACTTAAAGCTACTTACTTACTCCCCTTCCACGTGTTAGGCTTAGGTCAGGCACACTGGGGTAGGCTTAGTTAGAAGCACCAGTTGAGTATGTTAGCCTAATGTATATATGACTGTATATATGTTTTATTACTTTTAAACCATTGTATGGCTAAGAAACCATATCAATGCTTTTACAGTTCTATTTCGCAATACTTATCTTACTGTACGTACTTGTTATAATAACAATTCTTGCAATTGTGGCAATACATTTCTCTTGTACGAGAAGAAAGACTGTTCAATAAATGTTAACCCTTTATTGACAAACGCCCGTCTCTCTATTCTCTACATCTCGTGAAAGTAAACTGCACTAGACTGACTGAGTGAAATACATGTCTATTGTTTCACACGACCCTAGAGATTGACTCTTGATCTGAGGAGCAAAGTTGTCATGTTGCACGGTTGTTGGAAAGCTGAATCCCTTCTTGTCTGTGCCAAGGAAGCTGATCACTTCCTATGCAGAGAAGAAAGTTTCCAGTGACCTCTGAGCTAGTTGGTAACACAACCCAATTAAGTTTAGCATAGTCAGTGGAGGCCTGGAATATCCGCAGTTCCACGTCGATACTACTGTTTATGTTATTCCAATGCGCAGGGCCTAGTGGGAAACTAGGAACTACACTACACTCCTTCCATTCAGTCATATACCATAATAATAATCTGGCAAAACATATAAGCTGGGTTAAGTAATGAGGTTATATGATAATTAATTGAAGACTGGCCACTCTTTCTTGTACATGGGCGGTCACAATTCTGAGTTCTGATGCCCCTGGTCTTCAGGGTTTGAGGAAAATGCCCCGATGTTAAACCCATTCCTAATATCCAACTGCAACTTCGATTGAACATTTGCATCTTTGCTGATCCCTCACTTCTGTCAAAAGATTAAACAAACTATAATTAATTATCCACTCTACTCATTCTTTTAAAAATTCTCCAAGACACTCTGCTCCTCCTGAACACTGCACATTCTCTTAACATCCTTACGTACATCTCCTTTACAACAAAAAACCTTACACTCCCTCACTGTGGCCAACCTCAACTTCAGGTAGGCCAAAGACCACACTCCACCCATTCACAATTATATCAGTGTAAAAACATACATATTCTAACTATAAAACATGACTTGATAAAGCCTCTGGTCCCCATACTAAGCTCCTATCCATAAGGGTACAAAACTACAACATCAGCATCATCCTGTTGTCTTAGGACACTGGTCCTCAATCAATGTATAGAATACCATGTTCAGCTTCACTAAAGCTTCCTTCCACCTCCACTGGGGCAATATTGTGTCATTACCATGCCGATATTTCCCCCTTTCAATAAGACCACACTCTTCTGTCCTCCAGTTTTTCATTAAAAATACATTCACTTTATTTCTGTCCTCAAAGGAGAATTCATCATGGAGGATAATGGCATGTGATGTTTCAAAGCTTCTGGCTACTTTACCAACCTTAAGCTTCTGGTCTCCTGTAATTAGTTCAAAAGCACGCACACAAAACAGTCCACACTCTGAATGTCTGTGGCTGTGGAAAAGTAAGCAGCAGTCACTGGTGCACTCTTTCCAAGCAGCACAGGAAGGTTGTCCCAAGAAAAAAGGCGCTGGCTGTGGAAAGATCAACAACAGAGCCTCTATTCAGAATAATTTAATTCTAATGTTTTAGATATGGGTGCGCACTCTGCAGCCAGATAAGACATGTACATTGCATAACAGTGCCTACATAGAGCACACCTTTACATGAGCCAGTTTGGCTCAGAGACATGTTGAAGGTGCACACTAGAGGGGTGTTAAGCAGCTACTGAACTTTGCAGCTGGAGATGATAAATCAAGACTGCTGAGTGGAAATGCAAGATTCAGGGAAATTTCCTATCCACAGAGGTCTCCTCATAAGTTAGGGAGTCCCTTGTACAGAAACAAGTAGCTCTATGCTGCCGCGATGTTTTCTGTGAAAAGGCACAAGACTGAGCGAGTGACCACTGGAGCTTTCTCGTCGGGGAAGCCGAAGGTGTAGGAATGTATCAAACTCTTATCACTGAAATGGATGGTAGTATCTGCTAGTCAAGGTAATCGGTCTGATGTACCGACATGAATTAAGTCTTTCGATGGTGCACAGCCTTAAATTAACTCCAACCTTTCTGGTGCTATTCCTGTTTATAGTATACTAGCAGCCCGCCCCAGCGTTGCCTGGGGCAGAAGGGGGCTGGGGGCAGCATTTCAGGCTTGTGTGCACTCATGGCTCCCGCCCGTCCCTCCGCCCGTCCCTCTGTGCGCACCCGCGGCTCTTGGCTGCTTCATTTACCTCACCCGCCGGCGTTGCCCGGGGCAGAAGGGGGCTGGGGGCAGCATTTTGGGCGTGTGTGCACTCATGGCTCCCGCCCGTCCCTAGGTGCGCACCCGCGGCTCTTGGCTGCTTCACTTCCTTCACCCGCCGCTCCTCCCCGCGCTGCTGATTTCACCGCTCCACTGCTCCTCCGCTTCTCGCTGCTCCTCACCGCTTGACCGCCGCTCCTCCCCGCGTTCATGTCCTCCGCCCTTCCTGTTGCTCCTGAACTTCGCTCCTCCCCGCGCTCCCAATGTCATCACGCAGACGTCGCGGCCGGCGCTACTTGCAAGGCACTACTTTATTTTTATTTTGAAATTTTTTAAACAACGTATATATAGATTTTTTTATATAGCCTATGTCCTTCTGCTTGCCCTGAGGTTTTCAAATATATCTTGGGTGTTTGGATTGGTGGTGTACTTTTCGAGTTTACCTGGCTCAAAGGACACAGTTCTCTCTTAATATTAGTAGTATAGATTACATTTGAAACACTGGTGGTAGTGAAGGAAGGGCACATGCACTACAGGTTGAAGAAAAAACATTAATAGGGAACCTCCCACATCAATACCCTGGGTGCCTAATCTGAAAAAGTGAAAGTTGAAAAGCATGACACATGCTCATGCATGGTGAACCCCTATGTTTGTAGCTAACAATTTCAGAAGTGATTGAAAGAATCTGCCACTGTTGCAGAGTCCCAGAAGTACTTAAGTGCATCATTCTTTTGGTATATAAATGTAAAGCTTTTGTATATATTTTTTTATATGTTTTCTCCAAGGGAAAGGCTTTCTTCCTGGTCCCCATCAATCGTGGGGTTAATGCCATCATCATCATTTAGCTTTATTTCGGTTAAAAAACATAAAAGCATTGTGACAGGTAACGGCAGATATTGCGACCCAAAGACATTTTATACAATAAAAACGTCATCTAACCGACAGCAGCAGCAAACATTGTTCAGTCATAAGCCCATAAAAGTGCCTTGTGCGATTTTGCTCATACGCAACAGATTAATAAAAATAAGGTAGAGCATAAAATACACAGCGAGCTAAAATAATATAAAGTACAATTCATTCCATGCATTAAAAATTAAAAGGAAATAGATTATATAATCATATTCTCAAAAATAGACCAGAGGCAATAAGCTTAGATTATTATTCACATGCTGGACAACCTTCAAACTGGTGCAGCCCGAACAGCAGCGCCTCTGAGAGGCGGAGACTTCTGATGGGGTCCACTACGTGGCTTAATGTCCAACTCATGCCTACATATATTCATCATAAGGGTACTTTACAGCAGGTGCATTAGGTTACTTAAAAAACAGATAAAGTGAATTCTAGTCAGTCTCCTCCTCTGTTTAGCAGCTTCTTCGTTATGCCCCACGTGTAGCCCAAAAACTTTGCAACTACACAGGCTATCACTTGTCTGGTATCGAATCTAAGTATGTGCAAAGCATCAGCATGATCACATGTCCCCCACTGCTTGCATAAAGGTGTAAGCCACTTTGCTCTAAGACAAGAATAGGCAGTGCTCAGTAAAATCTATATTAAAATCAGATAATTTACATTTCTTCTTTAAGGATAGAGTAGAATCCTTTACAAAGTCAAAATTAAATCTGATCAGAAAGCAGAAATTGTAATTTCACCAATTAATACAGAAACATTAAGTCTATCTAAAAAAAATACTAACGGTGTAAAATCAGTTAACCAGGGTTTTATTTAGCTTAAAATTAAATGATTTGGGGCAGAATGGTTTCAAGTGTTGTTTCGGCTTTGAAGCAAGTGGAAAAATAATACACTTTCATATAAAAGGGCTTTGTGCTTTAAAAGACTTGGGTCTGAAAAGAGCCCTTCACTTGTCAAATTCCTCATTCATTCTTCCACACCTTGAGAAAGTGGGCAAGCCAAGATTATTGGATAACTTCTCACCTTGTACACACTCTGAATCTCCCTCAGTTGTGTGCGGTCCAATACAAGCTTCAGTGCAGATTTATTCACCTTTTCCTTAACGGAATGGCACCTGAAACTTTCACCACAGTTGCTTGCCTTCTGTCCCTTTCTTAATCACACTACTGAAGTAAGCACCTCACATTTGTTTACTTTAAGGCCTCAGAGGTATATTTTTGTTGTGCCGGAGGGGAGGTCTGGTGGGAATAAACCTCATCAAACCTTTTCCATCAGTGTTGAGGTCAGTGAGAAGCAGTCAAATAAAAAGAAATGGAAGCAGCAGGAGAGTGAGAGAGAGAAAGTTCAATAGAGAGTGAGGGATGAGGAAACGAGATATAGGGCAGGAGAGACTGTGCATAAAGACTTTGCGTTAATGTATTATGCGAGAACCAGGTTTGCCGCTCAGCTGAAACTAATATAAGTAATCAAAATAACAAATGTAATCTTTGCATATTGAGAATTCTTCATTATCCATCCATCACAGATAGGTCAGCGTGGGGCAGAGATTGTGCACATCTCAAAGAGGCTAGTTTCACAAGGACAGCTCTTTACTGGCTTCCATTTTATCCTGAAAAATTCAGTCGGTGGATGTGTAATCATGCGTGCTATGCAATCTGAGGGGGAAATAGCCTTTACTACGAGGTTTTTACCTCTTTGTGCCTTTACCACGCATTTTTAAGCACACACATTTTTGTTGCGAATACGCATTTACAACACATGCCATTATCACACATTTATCATAAGTTGGGCAGGTGGGGGGTCTACCCCACAAATACATTGTTTTTAAATCTAAAAACAATGTATGGTATCGGCATGCGTTGTAAATGCATATTCACGGTCAAAACATGCTTGCAAAGAAATGAATGGTAAAGGAACACAATGTATTTACTTGCGTTGTACTGTCGTACAACCATGGTATGCTCTGTGAGACTGGAGGAACTTCCCTGCTCTCTAAGGTGTGGACCTGTAAATTCTACACAACCTTATGGGATGTGCTTCAGGCTAGTCCTTATAAGCATGGTTTCAGACTAATGCCAAACTTTGTAACTTTTAGTGTGAGGGGCAACGCTCTACAGCTTAAATTCAACACCCATGAGTTCTGTGTAATCCAAGGGAAAAGTGCTTCTGTCTAAAAGCTGAGACAGTGAGATTTATCTAACCCTCATTGCTGTCTAATGAAAAAAAAATTGTACGATCAGCTGAACCTGCAAGATAGCACTTCTGTCTATCGCCCAAGCTTGTATGTTTTCTGTTACTTGAGGTACTGTTACTTGTGGCACCTGCTGCCTCTGTATGTGCTGTCTGAAGCAGAGTATGTAACTTGCTGAATAGTTCTGCACTGTGAGGCCTTAAACAAGTGGGAAGGGTGTAACAGCAAGACAGGAGCAGATGGAGTTTGGTCCCCATTATTTTACCTTGCAAGGGGACCTTGTCAGGTATCCTTAAGCCAGGTAAATGCTTAAGCACCCTGGCTGATTAACATTACCTCTGAGAAAATGCACAGTGGCCATTTGGAGCGGTGGGTACAGTAATAACATTAGCATTCACCATTTATCTGCTTTCATCAAACCTTAATGAGATGAACATTTCGCTCCAGCTATTTGCATCAATGTTGGTCTGAACAGGACTGGAGAGTTGTACTTTTGTCTGCCTAGAGGAACAAAATGTTAGCAGCAAACTAAATCATCATGCATTTATATCAGGTGGGGAGAGTAATTCCAAGTGTTATTATATGTATGTTTCACTTTATAAAGCATATTTATCACAATTGCTTTACATAGCACCTATGAGTTCGCAGTTATTATTGATCACTCTGAACTGAGATTGATTTCACCTACCACATATTTTGGGAGCAAACAACTGCTATTTGCCCCACCAAAGTAATTAACAAGTTTGCACCCCAAGCTGGAATACTTGGGGATTTATGTCACGAAGAACCCCACCTCTTCTACAAGAATAACCAGACCCCTATACTTGATCGCTATGCATCGGATGTAAAACATTGGAAACGATTGCCGCTCTCCCTGCTGGGTAGGGCGGCGATGTTCTAGATGATGACATTGCCCAGGATGCTATATGTGCTCCAAAACACCCCTTACTGCATACCCGAGGAATTTTTCAGAGAGACTGAGGGCCAGATGTAGGTGGCCCAATACCGGTCGGTAACGGACGAAATTACCGAATTTCGGCCGTTACCGATCGGTATTGGGCATTTGGGATGCAGGTGGCCTAAATTGCAAATTCGGTAATTTACCGATTCTGTATTTTATGGAATCGGTAAATAACAGATTCCTTACAATACCGAATCGGTAAATTACTGAATTTGCAATGTAGGGAGCACTCAAATGAGTGCTTTTCCCATTTTAGGATTCGTTATTTACCACCAACTATAAGTTGGTGGTAAATAAGGAATACCTTTAAAAATGCAAATCTGTGCATTTTCATCTCTGCCATGTGGCAGACATACATGCCCTTAGGGCATGTATGTGTGCCACATCTGCACACAAGCACGATTCAGGGGTGCAACAGGGTGTCAAAGTGACACCCTGGCACCCTTGAATGTTTCCCATCGGTATTTACTGATTCGGTAATTGCCATTCATTCCTATGGGCCTCCAGGCCCCTAGGAATGAATGGCAATTACCGAATCGGTAAATACCGATTCGGTAAATACCGAATCTTACCGATTCGGTAATTTTTACAGAAAATGTATCTACATCCCATTTACCTATTCTTAAATACTGAATCGGTAAAATTTGGTATTTAAGAATAGGTAAATTGGGATTACCTACATCTGGCCCTGAGTCTTTACTCCGCCTTCTCCTATTGGACTCTGGCCCGCCCTGCATTTGCCTTCAGAAGCTCACCCCTGGTGTGTATGATGGGGGGATTGGCCTTTAAAGATATTAGAGAATACTACTGGGCCACATAACTGGCGGTGGTTAACAATTGGGCATTCACTGCTTGGGATGACCCTACATTCAGATTGGAGAGGTTGTCATCGGGCGGATGGGTTACCACGGGATGCTTTATAATTCGGCCACCTCAAATTCACTCCTACCTCCGACACTAACAGTGACATGAGCATCGATGGAGGTGGCTGCTTTGTTGGGTTGGAAAGGAAAACTGACAGAAATTACCCCTCTATGGCTCAGTGATGTTCAGTGATGTCTTGAAGGAGGTTGGGCTATTAAGAGGATTCACAAAATGGAAGCTCATTGGCATTTCCATGTTAAGCGATGTATGGAAGGGGAATTCCATGCTCAGCCTGACCGAAATGCTGCACAACATGAACTAGGACTCACAGAGTCCTTTGAATATGTCAGTTGCACCATGCGCTACTGACACATATCCCCAGTCCTACTGTGGTTGAGGACTCCTCTCCTCCTGAGGACCGCATCCTCACAGAACCGCTACCTAAATGGACCATCTAACTCATCTACAACAAACTCAATAATAACTCGCCAGACACCCTCGTGAGCTTGAGGACCAAATAGGAAACCGAGGTGGAAGGCTTTGTAGAAAGCGAATTTGGGAGAAGATATGGGTGCCCTCAGAGAGGTTGCAATTAAATCAGGATTTTCCCTCATTCAGCTACTCATATCACACCAATCCTAATATTCCTGCACCACTATACACGCCAGGGGCCAAAGACCCTCAGATCTCTGCCTCCAAGGTTGCAGGGAATGGGGCACATACCTTCATATGCTCTGGTGCTGCCATATGATTCATGCCTACTGGTTGGCATTGCAGGGACTAATGAAGAAGGTCCTAGGAGTGGGGATCCCTGACTCAGCCAAAACATTCCTCCTGCATATATGGTCCAGGTATAAGTTCTGGCTATTAGTAGGTCTAGCCATGGCCAAAAGAAACATAGTACGCATGGTAGGGAAATATACGAGGGCTAAACAGGGGAAATTATTTTTAGCATTTGTGGATCTCACAGCCGCATTTGACTGTGTGATTCACAGTAAACTCTGGCTCATTGTAGAAGATATGGTGGTTGAGGCTCCGATTATTTATTTTCTTATGCTTTTTTATAGTGATGCCAAGGCACGTGTGCGTTGTGGACTGAAGGGTGAATGTTCTGCTACTTTTCCGATTAAGAACGGAGTCAGGCAAGGATGTGTCCTGGCTTCATTTCTTTTTAATCTTTACATTAATGGTCTGGGGGATGCTCTCCTTAAAGATAATAAAGATGTTCCACAAGTGGCAGGACGTCCTATTCCAGCGCTTCTGTATGTGGATGGTGCTGTGTTGATGTCCCGCACTCAGGTTGGCCTTCAGAGGGTATTAGACAGTTTCTCTCAGTTTATGGAGAATCTTGGCCTGAGAATAAACTCCTCTAAGACCTTTATCATGCGCTGCGGCCGTGGCTTTAAGAGACTTAAAGATATGTTTGTTGCAGGACAGAAGGTTCTCTTATTTGGAATCCTCTTTGCCCATAATGACACTTGGGTACAGGCACTTACAGCCAAAAAGTTGGTACTCCTAAGTACAACGTCTGTCTTACCACCTTTGCCAGAAAGCTGGGAAAACGGCCACCAGAAGAGCTTATCAAGATCTATAAGGCAAGGTGTGTTTCATCTATAGTATACGGGGCAGGAGTCTGGGGGTACGCTGACTTGCTCCCAATCCAACGCAAAGAAAATTCTTTTTTGAGATATATTTTATCATTCCCAAACAGTACTTCATCCTGCATATGTCATGCAGAGTTGGGACTCCCCTTCATTTCTGATTTAATAAAGCTTGAACCTGTACTTCTTTGGCACAGATTGTGGACCAAAGAAGAGGCTAAGTTTTACAGGGATATTTTATCAGATGTTTTAAAGTTGGAAAGGGTTTTGAAAATTCCATGGATAAGATATGCCCACATTTTTTTAAAGGATCTTGGTCATCTTGAGTATTTTACTAACCCTTTTTTTACTCATCAAATATCAAGGAAGGAACTGAGAAAGGAGGGTTTATTGTTATTGGATTCTATTCGAATGTCATCTGAGATATTAAAACCTACTGTACTTCACAATCAATTGATTTTAACTACTATTTTAAATATCCAACCCTATTTAACTTTTGTTCGCGGAGTTTATGACAGATTTTTATAGACTAGATTTAGGTTGGAGGTTTTTTACAGACTAGTCACCTTGCCCAAAATGAATGATTGGTCCTCAAACCTCCAACTATGCCCCTGTGACAATAATTCCAACCAATCTACTATCCATGTAATATTGTTCTGCAAATTTTATACCTTCTTAAGGAAACTCTACCTGGTACCGATATTAAAAATGATTGGGCTTCGACATTGCCGGCCTGCTTTAATTGTATTACAACAGCTTGAAGATGTACATAGTACATTTAAAATAGCGACTTATTTAAAGAAAGTTCTGAGATACAGGAATTGTATGTCCATTTAGAGCTTTATTCTGGATATAATACTAGAATACAAGTGAATTTAACAATGTTTTAAGCTTATAGTGTACTAGGCATCTTGCTTACATAAAGATATTAACAGGATATTTCTTATTTTCCTAGATCCTGTATAGACACTTTTCTATCATCATAGATTATGTAGCGATGTATTTTTACCCTGATATGATATATATATTTAATTTTTTTAAATGTAAATCATGAACTGATGTGTTCTATTTCTGTGCTTTTATGATTGTCTTATGAAGCAACCGAATAAAGCTTTTGATTGATTGATTGATAGTACGCATGTGGGGTGCGCGGAATACACAAGCAGTGGCATATTGGGAAAAAAACATGGACTGGTGCATGCTGGCAGAAAAAACGATATACCTGGGTCGAGGTTGCCCAGTCAAATGGGGAAGCTTTGGTCCCCAGGTCGATCATTTTGTGGGATGGGGAGTAATCCCTGGGGGGACTCAGAATCATTAACTAATGCATTGTTGATTTCTGCTTTACATACGCCTCATGGGCTACTCCAATGATACTCCCCTTGGTGGCCCAGTGATTATGCTGCACTGCCTTTTTTATTTTATTGTCTTATAAAATTCAATAAAAAGCTTTATAAAAAAGAAAAGCTAGAATACTGCCCGCTCATGTGTCAAGTTTCTTATATTACAGGATGCATGGAATTGTACATAGCATGGGAGTTTGGTGGTATTAATGAACTGTTAATATCTTTATGTTTCTCTGCAATACACTCATAGTGTGAGTTTAGATACACACACAAACACACACATATATGTTCAAATATATCCATATGTTTGAATATTTTATAGTGAAATTACCCAGAGGTGGTCGCCTGTGAGTAGTTATAGTTAGTTCATATTTTCCATAGACAAGGCATTTTTTGTCAGAGTTTGTCAAATCTTCATAAAACGTACCCAAAAACAGTTCACCCACCTCAGCTCCTTCCTGGAAAGTTTCGGGTGATCCGTCAAGTGAGGCTGAGAAAAAAGCGAGGTCCCAAAATGCAAAATCTCAATGCATTTTCCATGGACTTTTTTTTAAGAAACACAATGTAAATGTAAATTGATACTTGTATAGCGCACTACTCACCCGCGAGGGTCTCAAGGCGCTTGTAGAATACCACTGTGGAACCCATCCTGGCTTTCCTTGTGAGGCGTCCACTCCTCGGCACCCCCAAGGTGGAGGCCAGGCATCTTTAGCATTGTGGGGGCCGTTATGGAGATTAAGCAAGCTATTGCCCAGAGTTGCAGAGTGGGACTCCATGATTGGAATAGGCACCAAGGCGAGAATTATCAGGTCCGTGGAATTTTGAGCCCAAGACCCGCCGAGGTGGGGAATTGAACCCTGGTCCCGGGCTAGACCTCTGCATCAGGGTCTGCCGCTCTAATCATTGAGCCACACTTCTCCACTATCGCAAGAACTGCTAAACAGAATTAAATCAAATTTGGCAGAAAGCCAGATCTTGGTCCACACATTGTGCTTTTTGTAATTTGGTGTAAACTTGTTCAGTAGTTCTTGCGATATTAACAATTAATATTGTTTGTATATCATGCGATAATCAAATTAGAGAGTAGTGCAGCGGAAAAAAGAGATCTAGATATTCCAATTGGTGTACATAACACTTTTCTAAACATCTATGCACCCATTTTTTTAAGCAAGGGAAGAACACAAAGGCACCCGCAGTGAAGGAAGGGCAATGGTATAACAGAGATTGCCGGGTTGCACGTAAGGCCCTGGGGGAAGCCATCAAAGGGGGTGATCCCAAGAAGGTTCGCGAAGCAAGGTCATTTTATAAGGGCACACAGTCCAAAGCCAAGAATTCATGGGATGACAACAGATGGCAGGAGTTAAAGGACGCCTGTGCCATGAAAACCCCAAAATATTTTTGGAACGTTTATAAATGGTGCAACGGGGGCCAGGCAGTCCGCCCCCAAAATCATGTCTCCCAAACCGGCTGGGTGAGTTATTTCAAACCCCAATATGCCTCAATCCCAATAATTGGAGAGGGGGAAGTTTTGTGTGCCCTCTATCAGCATAATACATTTACTAAGACTGAGGCAGACACTGCACTCAAATCTGTCCTAGACGGTAAGGCACCAGGGCCTGATGGCATACCAGGGGATATCTTTTTATATGATAAAGATAGATGGTGCAGGTATATCCTGTTGCTGTCTAATGCCATTGTGCAGGGATCCCCCATACCGGATTCCTGGAAGAAAGCCGAGATTATCCCCGTTTACAAGAAGGGAGTCAAATCAAGCCCAGGGAACTACAGGCCCATCATCCTAATCGATTGTCTCCAGAAAATAATTGGGAGGCTTGCGCTTAACAGGGTGCAGGATTGGATTGAGGAGTTTGAGGTCTTGTCACCCCTACAAGCAGGATTTTGTGCGTCCCTCAGCACAATCGACCAGGTGTTTCGATTTGTTTTGATACACTGGAAGATTGTGACTCTAGGCAAGGGTAGCCTGTATGCCGCCTTTGTAGATCTCAGAAAAGGGGGTGGTGATGGACAGAGTGTCTGAATTAAGCAGACCACTCTTACCCAGTCCAAAGATCAGGGCTTGATCCATCACCGTTATTTATCTCACTGCCCCATCCCAGCTCAGAACCTGGCTATATGCAAATCAGTCTGCCCCTGGCCCAGTGCATCATGGGAACAGGGCAGACTAAACTACCAAGCCGATTCTTCACCAGAAAGGAGACAAGCTACCGGGGACCGGTTTCTGGCATTTCAGCCGTCTTCGGCCCGGCTTGCTTGAATCCTGATGGAGCAGTGAGAAAGGGACTCATGTCTGAGTATACCCTGCCACACCTATAGTGGCCAAAAACGATTCAGAAAAGGGGGTGGTGATGAACAGAGTGTCTGAATTAAGCAGACCACTCTTACCCAGTCCAAAGATCAGGGCTTGATCCATCACCGTTATTTATCTCACTGCCCCATCCCAGCTCAGAACCTGGCTATATGCAAATCAGTCTGTCCCTGGCCCAGTGCATCATGGGAACAGGGCAGACTAAACTACCAAGCCAATTCTTCACCAGAAAGGAGACAAGCTACCGGGGACCGGTTTCTGGCATTTCAGCCGTCTTCGGCCCGGCTTGCTTGAATCCTGATGGAGCAGTGAGAAAGGGACTCATGTCTGAGTATACCCTGCCACACCTATAGTGGCCAAAAACGATTCAGGAAAGGGGGTGGTGATGAACAGAGTGTCTGAATTAAGCAGACCACTCTTACCCAGTCCAAAGATCAGGGCTTGATCCATCACCGTTATTTATCTCACTGCCCCATCCCAGCTCAGAACCTGGCTATATGCAAATCAGTCTGTCCCTGGCCCAGTGCATCATGGGAACAGGGCAGACTAAACTACCAAGCCAATTCTTCACCAGAAAGGAGACAAGCTACCGGGGACCGGTTTCTGGCATTTCAGCCGTCTTCGGCCCGGCTTGCTTGAATCCTGATGGAGCAGTGAGAAAGGGACTCATGTCAGAGTATACCCTGCCACACCTATAGTGGCCAACAACGATTCAGAAAAGGGGGTGGTGATGAACAGAGTGTCTGAATTAAGCAGACCACTCTTACCCAGTCCAAAGATCAGGGCTTGATCCATCACCGTTATTTATCTCACTGCCCCATCCCAGCTCAGAACCTGGCTATATGCAAATCAGTCTGTCCCTGGCCCAGTGCATCATGGGAACAGGGCAGACTAAACTACCAAGCCAATTCTTCACCAGAAAGGAGACAAGCTACCGGGAACCGGTTTCTGGCATTTCAGCCGTCTTCGGCCCGGCTTGCTTGAATCCTGATGGAGCAGTGAGAAAGGGACTCATGTCTGAGTATACCCTGCCACACCTATAGTGGCCAAAAACGATTCAGAAAAGGGGGTGGTGATGAACAGAGTGTCTGAATTAAGCAGACCACTCTTACCCAGTCCAAAGATCAGGGCTTGATCCATCACCGTTATTTATCTCACTGCCCCATCCCAGCTTAGAACCTGGCTATATGCAAATCAGTCTGTCCCTGGCCCAGTGCATCATGGGAACAGGGCAGACTAAACTACCAAGCCAATTCTTCACCAGAAAGGAGACAAGCTACCGGGGACCGGTTTCTGGCATTTTGTAGATCTCAGGGCGGCATTTGATATTGTCCCGCGTAGAAAGTTATGGCTAATCTTACGACAGCTAGCACTCCCCCCTGAGCTCCTGACTCTGATTATTAGATTACATGAGGGCAATAGCGCGCAAATTAGGTGGGGCGGGCAAGGAGAGGTTACTGAATTGTTCCCAGTAGAAATTAGTGTGAGACAAGGCTGCGTTATGGCTCCTACTCTATTCTCATTATATATTAATGGGATAGTTGATTATATGAGTGCATTGCCGTCTGATGCCCCTACACTTGCTGGTGATAAAGTGCCTATACTGATGTTTGCCGATGACATGTTGATCCTTTCCAAGACACCTAGCGGACTCCAGAGGGCCCTCAAAACTTTTGAGGGCTTTTGCTTGCAGCGGGGTTTGGAGATCAACGTGTCAAAGACAAAGTTAATTGCATTTAATGCTCACAAGACCTTCAAAGGGGGCATTTGTATGTATGATAGGCCTTTGGATCTGGTGAACGAGTTCACCTACTTAGGGGTGAACTTCCAAAATAATATGAGGTGGGATCACCAGGTGGAACTAGCTTCCATCAAACACAGACAAATGACAGGGATCCTGTTCAAAGAGCATAATTTATCATACACATACGGCCACATGCATCAATGTTCCCGTTTGCGAATTCTTAATTGCGAAAATTAAGGAATCGCAATTAAGAATTTGCAAACGGCTATGCATTAAGAAATCGCAATTTTTTTTGCGATTTCTTAATTTTCCTTAATTGAGATTCACAATTTGCGAATCGCAATTAAGGAATCCCTTAGGGCATGTGTGTGTGTAAAATGAAACTTTCAAAAATGCACTTTTGTGCATTTTTGAAAGTTATCGCAAATTCCCATGAAGTTTAACTTCATGTTAATTTACCACTTCCTATTTGCGATTTAGCAATTAAAAAAAAATCATGCATTGCATTTAAGAAATCGCAAAATTGCTATTTCTTAAATGCAATCGCAATTTAAGAAATCGCAAATAAATTGTGATTTCTTAAGTTGCGAAAAAAGCAAAAAAGCTTAATGCATCCCTAATCAATGAATTGCATTCGCAAACGGCCGAATTTTGCGATTCGCACCGTTTGCGAATGCAATTCAGTTTGATGCATGTGGAACATTTGGCCCTAAGTCCTGTTTTGGAAATGTATAAATTGAAAGCAGTTAGCTCATCCTAATATGGCTCAGAACTTTGGGGATGTGAAAATCTTGCAACTCTAACTACTTCGGAAAACAGGTTTCTGAGGAAAATCACTAGACTGCCACAGAGCACTCCTACCAGCCCCTTACAAATCGATCTAGGGATGAAACCGATTGCAGCAGTAGCCAAACTTTGTCTCATCCTCTATTGGAGGAGACTCTGGTCTACACCAGAGCTCTCAGGCTATGCAAAAGGCTTCCTTGAATTAATAAGAGCTGATGTTTCACATCGTATTAAATGGCTTTGGGCGGTCAGAGACCTTTTATTCGTTATAGGCTTGGCATGGATGTGGGTGGATCCCGTAAACGCAAACTTTCCTACTAAGGAGGTGCTGAAGGCTAAGTACTGGGAATGGTTCAGGGAGAACAATAATAGGCAAAGTGAGTCTCTCACCCTCACAAGCCGATTCCTGGAACATAAAGTCTGTCCGATGCTGGAACCTGATTGGGATCTAATCACAAAACCAATGGACCGTAAATTGTATTTTCAGTTTAGGGTGAGCTCACTACCAGTGAGATCACTTGCTGGAAAATGGTCCACTAATGGAGTAATCACCTGCCCGGGTTGCGGGTCTTGTAAAGAATCCTTGTCCCATCTCCTTTTTGTCTGCGCGGCTTATGCTGCCCCGCGTCAGGTCTGGATGCTTCCAATTTGTAAGCTACTAGGCACCAGACGGGCAGCTAAAGCTGAACGTATCTTGCAGACTGATACATCTCAGCCTTTGGCAATAGCCACGGCTAAATTTTTAGGGTGGGCTTGGGTATTGAGGGCTCACATGCTATCTTAGAGCATGATTAAATATCAAAACGCTGGGAATTAATCTGCTTATAGCTGAGAAGGGTGGGTCTTGATAGCAAGTACTAACGCCTATACCCGATAAAATACCAAATGTAAGAAGGTCGTGTGAATTACTTTTTGTATTTTTTAATGTGGTGTGTTTTGTATATATCTTAATTGTACGATGTAACTTTTTAAGGAGCTTTTTAAAAAAATATTTTTTTATTATAAGTAAATTTAGCACAAGTTAGACATAAAATTAGGAGCCCCCTAGGGGGTCTGTCTTGGCGTGTGTATTTTACTTCTTAGGTTTTACTAATGAACTGTATAAATAAGGACATCGGAGCTGCCTTTTTTTATGTATCTATTTAAGCTATGCTTCTCCTTCAACAGCTGTTTTATATATATAATTCTTCTGTATTTTTACAAATGCTTTTATTACTGTAACTTGTCGAAATAAAGTTGTTGAAAATGAAAATGTATATCTAGACAGTTAGGTTTGAGGGTCTCTCCCAGTTTTTGAAAAAAGGAGTTTTCTGATTGGCCCAGAAAGCCATTTTCCCTTTTGGGCAATTCTTTCCAATAGGAGTCAAACTCCCATGGGAGCAGTGCTCTGAAGGGCTCGCAGTAACATGAGAAAAATTGACATAGTACCCTGTCTTGAAGTTTTTTAAAAAAAAGGTGGGGTGTGTAGGGATACCCTGCCCCCACCCATGCAATAGGGACCCTCCCCCAGGGACATAATCAAATGAAAATTGACCGTGGGACTCCTGTGGGATTGTGTCCAAAAAACAAAGAAATGAAAAGGGCATCTACCATTCTCTTTATTAAATATATGGAGAGGGTGTAGCGGGTAGGGCCTGGGGACCCCATCCCCCAGGGCCGGGTATATTTATTAAAGGGAGGAAGCACATCCCCCTCCCAAAGTTTTGTTAGGCCCCGGGGACCCCACACCTGGGGAAGAAACAGTAAAACAAGTGGAGACCAGTGCCCCTCCTTCCTTGAGCCTTGAAAAGCAATGGGGACCCCATAACCTGAGGCCGATTTCAGTAATAAAATGGAGGGGGCTGCATGGCTTCTCTCCAAGAGCCTTTATAGCCATGAGGACCCCATTCCCCAGTGCCAACATCAAGTTTAAAGGAGTATGGACGAGCATTCCCCTGCCCTGAGAATAAAAAGGGCCCAGGCACCGCATCCTCCAGGGTCCTTACATAAATTGAAAGGGAGGGGGCCATGTGACCCCCTCTCTGAGCCTTTTTAGGCCCAGGGACCCTATCCCCTGGGGTCGGCTCACTTACTGTGTCCCAGGGTGTCCACCCTGGGACACAGTAGTTTATATATTTGTACCCGTGTGGTAGAAGCATTTTAAAATCTCGCACGAAACTGGACCAAACATGGAAGTGTGCTTCCAACTGGTGGAAGCTTCAAACATGCTCCCCCCTGCTGGTAGCAGGCTTTTGTTTCGCACTCCTGGCAGCAAAACAGAGCATATATTGCTTCCACGCTGAGAGAGTATGCATAATTAGCTGCTCCATCTGGGTGGGAGCAATTCTGTCTCCCCCGCAATGTGGGGAGCCGGCTAGGCCTACGTTGTAGGTGGGTGCCTCGTTGGGCACCAACCTATAAAATAAATGCAGGCCACAGGGATGGGGTCCACAGGGCCAAAATATGCTCAGGAGGGTGGGCTCCCTACCCTTTTATATTTGGCCCAGATGATGGGGTGGTGGCCGTTTCACCCCCTTTCCTTTTTTTAAAATTAATTTAGGCCCTGAGGATGGTGTCCATGGGGCCAAGAAGGTTCAGGGAGGGGTCCGTGCAGCCCAACTCTCCTTTACAATAACCTGAGGCCCAGGGGGTGGAGATCCCCGGGCCTATTAAGGCTTAGGAAGTTGGGCGGCATGCCCTCCTCCCCTTAGGATTTGGTCCCTGTGAGAGATTGGCGGGCAAATTAAAGTAGTTAGGCCTAAACCATATAGAGTCTGATTTCGGCTTTGGTGGTCTTCCTACAATCCCTCCATGGGGGCTTGGTCATGACCTCTTCCACCCTGCCAGAGGACCGTCCGCTGGGCTTGGAGATCCCTATCTGCCTGATGGGGATCTCTGTCGGCTGTTAAGGGGACCAGCGCCATGACAGACCCCTTCACAGCATTGAAATTTGCCAGGTGGGTGCCAGGTTTAAAGGTTTGTTGTTCAGCGAAAACAAACTCCAAAAGCAAGAGTTTGTTTTCTTTTCATAAAAAGTAAATGATCTGTTGAACAGATAACTTTTTCCCTGAATGGGTGTCATTTAACATATTCCTTGTCCGTTCCCACCATGCCTCACATGGTGAATGTGGGCATGGAGTGACAGGAGTCCTACCCTCTGTAGGGCGGGACAAACATCACTGCGGTGCAGTCCAGTGGCGCATAGGCTATTGTGTCAGGTGATACTGCAGACAGGGCAATCAGAGTCTCTCCCAATGATAACCCGACTATAAACAGACTGGTGGACCATGGAACTGAAGGTAAACTGTGTTCCCGACATTTCCTGATTGTGTTGAGCCGTGTGGATTCGAGCTGCCAGAGAGAGAAGAATTGATTCCTACCCGTGCTGTGTATTTTTCTACCGAGTGGGCACTTGAAGTGAGCACCTACTTAGAAGTACCCCCTGAGGGGTGTACCCCTACCGTGGATTTCACAACCCCGGTGCACAGGGTCCGCATAATTTCGTTGTATCCCTGTAATTTGGCCCTTCTGTCCTGAGGAAGCCCATAGATACGTGTGGCTGAAACGCGACCGTGACTGCGTCGACAGATATTCTGTGGAGGAGTCCGTTTCAATTGTTAATTTGTGCTATACTATAGCATAAGTGCCAGTTGAAGTAATCTTGGTGGGGTAATTAGTTTCCCTAGGCGCTGATACATAGGACTACCTGGTAGTGTAGCACTGAAATTCAGGAATGCGCACATAGACATATAAGTGTTTTTCTGTGAACAATTTTTTTTTGTTTTTTGTCTTTTGTAGGGCTGTGTTCTTTGTGCAATTTGAGTGTAAATATCTATATGTGATGTATATGTTGTGCAATTTGACTGTAAATATATATATGTGATGTATATGTTACATATTGTATTATATGGAAAGTTTGAGTACAAGTGAAGGTACTCTCGTTGTATATATTCATTTGTTGCCTGTTTTATGTGCTCCACCTAGTTGTTTGATATAGCTATATATGTGACTTGAATTTTTGTATTCTATACTTCATAAAATTCATTTTTGGATATATCAAGGTTTTTAATTTAACCTTGATTATAAATAAATATTGAATCGATCCCTCTGTGCCTCTTTGTATTTATAAACATCTTTTTGATGTCATGTGCTCATGTAGATGAGGGTAATTTGGGCACGACGCCCCCTGTGTTTAGGTCTCGTGACCTATCAATGCGCGCATGCACATTGAGCGGAGCGAGAATTCAAGTGCTCAAAATGCTTGTCAAACCAAGGGCTTTTTGGTGCAGTTTTCTTTGAGTTCACGTGAATCACGTGACCAAACAAGCACGCGCATCAGCCTCCCTCCCTCCCTCCTAATTGCATTTTTTCACGGCCGCACAGCACATCAAAGGGCTTCTCCCAGCGTGTGCTGTGCGGCTTCTCCTCCCCTAATTATTCATGGCTGGCCGGTGGCCGGCCGTACTTTCAGTTTCCCGGCCGCTCTGCATTATCAGGTACGTGTTGGTGACGATTTACACAGAACGCTTGTTTGTACTACTTGCCACTTGCATTAAAAATAAAATTCCATTATTTCACTTTGTCTCCTTGCGTGCATTTATTTAATGTTTCTTTATTTCACCTTTCTTTCGCGATTTGCTTGTTGTCACTTGTCTCTCTCTTCTCCCCTCTACCTCCTATATCCCCTCTTTCTGTCTTTCTCCTTTCTTCCTTCCCCCTGATACTTATCCTCTCGTTCATTAGGTCCTATCTCTTGCACTTAGGTCAATGTGTCTCTATCACACTCTCATTATTTCCCTTTCTTTTTCTGCCCACTTCTCCCTCCTCTCTCTCCTCCCCTCTTCTCCTCATCTCCGTCTATCACTCATTCTCCCTCAGTCGCCTCTCTCCTTGATTTGCTTCTCTTGTTCTCTATCTCATTGGATTCTTACCCCCTTGATTCTTTCTCTCATTCTCTTTCTCTAGACTCTCTCTCATCCTCACGTTTCCTCTTTCTGTCTCTCACGCACTCTTTCATTGTCACCCCTCAATCTCTCAACGTCTGTGTTCCGCTCTCTCTCTTCCCGCATCTTTCGCTCTAAACTGTCTCGCACACACACCATAATTATCTTTCTTTTTCCTGTGACCCTTGCTTCCTCTCCTGCGTCCCTTCTGTGCCTCTCTGTCTATTACTCGTTGTCACCCACACTGTCTCTTCACCTCTCTGTCTCTCCCGCACCGCTCTCATTGACCTACTCACTCTCGTCTCTATTGCTCTCCCACCTTAGACATTCCCCTTCCACTCACTCCCTCGCTTTCCTGCCCTCACCCCATCCTTACCTCTCGATGTTGCGTGTAATAGACCAAAGGAACATTAAAATAATTCTATAATAATCTGTAAAAATAAAAAATAACTAGAAAAGTGAAACGCGAACAAACTCAAAAGTAAAAATAAAAAAACATACGCGCGGTTCACTTGTTTATTTTTACTCATCTTCGAAGTTTTAGCCGTTAATTGTGATTCTATATTTGGGGGCCCGCCGTTTAACTCGCAGTAAGAAATTGTCCACCCAAACCTCAATGCTGCCTAAAGCCAGGGTTTAATATTACGTATCCCAGTGGTGATAGCTTCGAGGACAGCCTAAGACATACGGATCGGTTCTGTTTAGGGTTATGGAGCCGCACTCACCTGATCAAAGCGGGCAGTGTGTAGGGCTACACACGTCCGGTTTTCTATCGGCACCAACGGTAGTTTAACGCCTTGGAAGGTACAAAATAATCAAAATAACCGAAAGCCGGTATTTTTCATTTTCTCACTCCTTGATCTTATTATCAAACACGATAATGTGAAACTGATTATCACCTTATACAGAAAGGAAATACTTTGCTCAAATACCACACAAACCCTGATAAAAGGCTACCCTGTGGGTAGTTTAACAGGCCTCAACTCAGTTGCATAAACATTTTTCAGTTTTACATTATGTCTTCTTGGTTATAAATAAGGTAACAAAAATGCTTTTAACACTTTTTTATTATAACTTTATGGCATGCCTCACAGCAGCCAAGCTGCTCTTGAACATAGCTTACATACATTGCCAAAGCCAATAGCTTTGGCAAAAACGTACCATTGCCATTATAAATTACAATCACTTTTATTTAAGTATTAATTATTTAAAAAAATTAAAAGCCATTGTTATTTGTAATATCAATACATCTAAGTCACGTCAATACAAAACATGTGGCATTACAAATGCTAAAAGTGTCACATTTGCTAAAGTTAAAAGTATTGGCATTGTAAATCACAAAACATAAATATAAAATGTCATTTACAAAACCAATAGCTCCAACTTTCCTACTGCGAGACCTATTGGCAACGCCAGTGCTTGTTCCTAGTAGGTTCGGCAGGGATGGCAGGACTTCTGATTTGCGGCATTCCTCCAACTACAACAAACCTTTAATAGGTTACCGAGGCAAATACACAGCACCAGCCTAGAGAGACAGGTACTGGTCTGTGTGTGTGCGTGTGTGTGGGTGTGTGTGGGTGTGTGTGTATGTGTGTATGTACAAGGCAGAGTGACAAGACAAAAGATGGGTTGAAGAAAGAAAAGAATGGAGGAAGGTGGAGAGGAAGATTGGGTATAAGTGAGAGAAGGACAGAAGGAAGGGGGACATTTAGGATGGAGCTGACAGGCACAAACGAGATGGAAAGGAAGGGTGGTGGAATTCAAGTTTTCAAGTTTCAAAGCTTTATTCGATTATTAAAAACAATCACAAAAGCAAACAATTTATAAAAAATACAGGTAACAGACATTTCAGTATAAAAAAACAGCTTATCAGTAATGGGATTAAAACACCAGGCTTTTCCTATGAGAAACAGCTTTTAGTAAAAAGGTAGCAGTAAGAAAACAGATATCCAAAGTATCAAGTGCAAATAACAGTTTCATTGCTTGGGCAGTAGTACACACAGAATATTTCTTAAAAACAGGTCTGAGATAATAACGACGAAGGTGCATATAAAGAGGGCAAATAAGCATAAAGTGCAAATGTGCTTTGTCTAGTGTGTCCATCACAGGGGCAGGGAGATTGGCTATAAATTTTCATCTTTGGAAAAGCCACTAAATTATGTACAATACCAAGTCTCAACCTAGTGAGAACAAACTGATGGGATTGCTTGGCAATAGTTTTAAGGTACATAGGCATGCCCCTGTCTTCCAACATGTTAGAATGGTAAAATACATGAGTTGACATGAGGCTACATTCAGCCCTGCGCAAGTTAGTTTTGGTCCCTAAAAAGACGATCTTAAGTTCCTTTTTTGGCACAGTAACAGCACTATGGGGGTCACTAACAATATCCAGGTTAAAAATTTCTCTATAAGAAGATGAAACGTAACTTAACCAGGGAATCTTACAGGCATTGTCCAAACAAAGACAATCTAGGATAATCCTCCTGGTAAAGTCAGTCTCATCCTTAGCCCAGATTGACCTCCAGACCATTAGAGGTCTCATTCCCATTAGGTCTGTAAGATGATTTAAGCCCACCTCTCTATGGCTCAGTTCATTGGATGCCGACGAAGGTAGACAAAGGAGTCTTTTAATGAACTGGTTCTCAGTGACTTGCAATTCCCTGTGGTTACAATAGCCCCATATACCAGAACCATATAGAGCAATGGATGCACATCTATGCCTATAGATATATAACATGTCTGGAATACGGCGGCTACCCAACTTTGAAGCAAAGCGAAATACTCCAGAGGAGCTTTTGCCCATCCTAGCATTCACGTTTAAAATCTCAGGAGCCCAAGTTCCTCTGTTATAAAAAGTTACACCAAGATAACAGAATCTGTCCACAACCTCTATTCTGTGGTTATTAAAATGAAATGGTTTGGTAAGTTTCATCCGTTTCCCACAGGCCATGATGTAAGTCTTGGAGTTATTGATTTTTAGTTTCCTCCCCTTAATAAAGTCATAGAAATGGTTCATTAACTTTTGGAGCCCATTTGGAGTGCGAGAGAGTAGGACCGTATCATCGCCATATAGCAGGACCGGCACAGGATGATCACCAACCTGTGTGGGATCTGCCTGTACCCTCTTCAGTTCAGACTCCATGGAATTTATAAAAAGGGAGAAAAGCAATGGGGCCAGCACACAGCCTTGCCTTATGCCGGATTTAACCCTAATTTTCCCAGTGCATTCCCCTGCATGACCATAGCGAATCTGGGCCGATAGTTTGTTGTATAGTCTAGCCAGGAAATATATAATTGCATGGGGGGCTCCCATTTCCAGTAGTGTTCACCATAACAGAGAATGGTCCACGAGGTCAAATGCACTCGAGAGATCAGCGAAACAGAGAAATAAGGAACCCTGTTTCGCTTTAGTGTACTTCCCGATGAGGAGGTCGAGATTAATACACTGCTCTGTTGTCCCAAGGCCTTTGCGGAAGCCGTATTGAGATTCCGCTAGAATTTTATTATCCTCTACCCATTCCTCTAAACGCTTCAGTAGGACCCTACTCATGATCTTAAGGGAGGAATCCAAAAGGGAGATAGGGCGGTAGCTCTTAGCCTCTCCTCTATCTCCCTTCTTGTAGATGGGTAAGATTATGGATTCACTCCAGGTAGGTGGTGTATTCTCGCTAACTGAAGCATTGAACACCTGTGTTAGAAGTGGACTCCAAAGTGTCGGGTTGGATTTATACAGGTCAACCGGGACCCCATCAGGTCCCGGTGCCTTTCCCCCTTTGCTCAGACTAATGGCAGTTTCCTCTTCTTGGAGGGTAATATCGAGGGATAACTTCTCTTCAAACATGGGAGAGGGGGAACTAGCGCAATCCTCCCTGGTTGGATCGAAGATTTCAGAAAAGTGAGCAACCCAGTTTGCTTCACTAACCTGGGCTGACAATACGGGGAAGTCTTCTTTTACCAGGAAAGGGCTATTAACAATGTTCCAGAAGAGCTTGCTATCATGCAATATGGCTCCTTTATCAAGGGCATCCCAGGCTTGCTCCCTTAGCTCTTGTTTTCTGCGGGTTAGGTGCATTTTATAAGTCTGTCTAAGGGATGTGATACCCACCCTGTCCCTGGGTTGTTTAGTGAGTGCCTGCTTAAGTTCCCGAAGGGATTTGGTACACATGCTATCAAACCAGCCAACATTTTCCTTCTTGGTTAGGCCTTTTGTTTTAGTAAGCGTTCTTTTTATAATTGTACCTAGTTCCACAAAATCAGCTAAAATGCACTCAGGGGATGCCTCTGGATCCAAACATTTCATAATTGCCACAGACCCTGCTTCTAAGATTTTGAGTTGCAGCCTCTCGGAGTTATCCATACACCACTTGATACGTACACCATTCTGCCTACAAGGGGTTACATCTTCCACTATTAAGCATTGAGTGTTAGCTGGAGCCCCCCAAACAGAAATCAGCATGGTAATAGCATTATGATCGCTACTTCCAAGGTCGACAACATTTGGAACCGTGCAGAGTGGAACAAAGTGTACAGAAACTAATAAGTGATCGATAACAGAGGCCCAGTTCAAACCTACAAAGGTTGGTACGGGATTACCATCCGCGTCTGTGGCCGGGGAGTGTATCATAAGGTCCATGTTTAGCATCAAAGAATTATGGGAATCACCATAGGGAGAATGAATAAAATGTGCCCGGTTTTCCCCATTATCCCCATCATACCCACAAGTCCTGGTGAATGAATGGGGACAGGTACGAATGTTAAAATCCCCTCCCCAGATGATATTGTAGGGTTTATGAATGCCTTTGCAGATATTACTCACGGCTACGCCCAACTCGTCCACCACAGTGGTATTAGAAGCATCAAACAAATTGTTGTAATGATTAATCAGCATAATTGTGTGGCCCCTGTTATGTTCTAGGATTAAAATTTGTGAATGGAGACCCACTGTCAGATGTAATTTCTTGCGAACAGGGAGATTTACCGAAAGTAAAATTACTAGCCCCCCTTTGGCCCTGCCCATATTAGACCTTTGTGCCGGGTTGTTATATGACACAAATCCATCAAGGATGATATCAGTGGTTACCCATGTCTCTTGTAGACGTAAGACATCAAAGTCGGAAAGGATTTCACTCCATCCCAGGGACGACATTTGCCGACTCCAACCTGCAATATTCCAGCTGCCAAATTTGAGGCCGGGGATACAGGGGGCTAGTACACTGGTCTCGGGTACAATAGAGATGGAGGGCTTATTGGCAGCAAGGGAAACCATCGGGGCAGGAGGATGGGCGGTAACAAGAGGGTTGGCTCCCTGAGGGGATATGTGCACCAGAGTAGAAGTGGAAGATGTTCCGGGTACTAAACATTGGCCTGTGGCTGCAACTAGAGTATTATCAGCAGTTACAGTTCCCTGGGAAGGTGTGTGCCCCGGGACAGTGGTAAGGGGCATTGCTGGTGGAGAAGTGGATAATGAACCAATACCCGTTGTTACAACTAGATTGTTACCAATAAAGGGAGGAGAGGGAACTGGAGCTGGGGGCAGTCAATCAACACCATCCAGCCCGTTGAGACAGTTAAAACGATTAAAATCATAGAAGGGGGTCTCAGGTGGTAGAAAAACCGGTCTTGCTTCATACCCACGAGCTCTACCCCTCCGCTCGACTCTCGTCCAGTTACCTCGAGCTTGGTCATGGTGCATGTGAATAGGGGGGAAAAAAAGGACACTGGCAGTGTCTGAATGGTGGAATCGAGAGATCTATTAAACCCGGCACATATGTGTTGAACTGTCCTAGGGTCTCGAAAACTCACCGTAATACAATACCCTGTTATGGACTTTCTAGTTTTACCTAGCCAAGGTACCCTTCTTAAGATAGAAAGGGAGAAACGAAGGACAGCTGAATGGAAAAAAGAGGAGAGAAAAGAAAGGAGGATGACAGGAAGAAGGGGTGCAATAAAAGAAATGAAAGTGGGGAAAATAGAAGAGAAGAAGCAAAGACAGATGAAAGGAAAGTCAGAAAGAAGTATAGAATGACGCAAAGGGCAAGAAAAAAGGAAGGAGGGAGAAAGGAGTAGTGAAATGAAGAGAGGTTTGACAGAGTAATGGTGTGTGTAAGTAATGGCAGAAGAAAGCAAGGGTGAATGCTAGGAATGAGGAAAGAAGGAAGGCTGGAAAGCAGCAAGGAAGGAAAGATGAAAGAAAGGGTAAAATGAAGTGAACTAAAAAAGAGTGCCGAAAAACGTCCAGAAAGCAGGAATGAAAGGGTGAAGGGAGAAATGAGGGAAGAAAAGGCGGACGAAGCCATGAAGTGCACAGCTCAGCACTGTCTTACCCTCTGATGATTAATGGGATCCGAGACTTCAAACAGAAATGCTGCTCATACTGATGACCATAAAAAATTCAGGACTTCCATACATGTCAACATTTGAAAGCCTCCAGGAGGGAGATCTGAAGGAAGAAAAATTAGAGAATGGTATTTCCCCGGTCACCCACATTGGAGTGGAGGAAGTTTGTAGGAGGAGCAAGCTACAGTATCAATAACTATAGCTCACAACAGCGGAGTTTCCCACCTGAATTAATCGTTGGCATGCATGCATCCGTTTTCTTTAAAAACACAAAAGGGCCTATATTTTGGAAGCATGACTTGGCATCTGCAGAGCCACCGAGCTCCGTCAATAGCCCTATACTTACACCCTCGAAGTCTCCCGAGCCTCCAAAGGACAGGGTGCCAGTCAGCCTAAACCTGGCGCTCAGATCTATCGCCGCTTGATGGAGGTGTGACCTATGAACTTAAGAGCGGTAACTCAATCCCCACCCGGCCGGTGTTGCAATAACCCCTCGAAGCAGCGGCCAGTGTCCCCCTGAAGTACAAACACAGCGCTAACAGGCGTGAACGCGCCGCGCTCATATCCCGCGGATGACTGTCTGCGCGGCGCGGCCCCGGATTTATGGGGGGCACCCGGGCACCTCCCCGTCAGCACTCTCAAAATCATTCTCATGGCGGCCACTCACATCTGACATTCTACATTTTAATGATTTAAATAAAAAATAAATAAATGCAAAGGGCCAGGTTGCTGGGAGTGTAATCCAATAAAGCAGGGACCCAGCTGGGCTGTGCCCTGTGTTTTACAACCGCTGGAGGAAGATTAGTCCGAGGCATAAATCTCAGTTTTCAACTGCCTCTGCGAAGGAATTGGAAAAATACTTTATGGTTGGAAATACAATCGCTGTTTATTACCTGTTGCCTATTGATCCTTGCTTCAGTTTGCTCTTTGAATCTTTGCTCTTGCACGTTGCTGTCGGTGTAGGATATTTTGAGCAGGGTGTATTTGTTCTTAAAGGAGCCGAGCTATAATGATCATATTACAAAAGTTTATGAAGGACAATGGAAAGTAAAATGTACACAGTGTCCCGCTTTTTGACATTTATACGGAGGGTGAAGGTGTTTTTTTCACTGAGTTACGGCAAGGGGTTTATTCTTTCAGTTGCGACTCCATACCACATTTTGAGGATAGTCACTTTTTATTCATTGCACTGAGTAGATCTAAGTGGAAATCGTGCTTAATAAGGCATTACACTGGTACTGATGTGTCCATTAATGATACTCACTCATGGAACATGAATAAGTGGAGCTAATTCTCCTGAAGCTATGGGGCATATTATCAAGAAAGGCGATAAAATTATCGCCACTTTAGCGACAGGAAACTGCCGCTAAAGATGCGATAATGGCCTTGATAATATGTCCTTGTGGATTCCCATAGCAGCCCAGGTTAACACCAGAACATGGGCTGCTATGGGAATCCACAAGGGCATATTATCAAGACCATTATCGCCGCTTTAGCGGCAGTTTCCTGCCGCTAAAGCGGCGATAATTTTATCGCCTTTCTTGATAATATGCCCCTATGTCTCTGAAAAAAAACTGGAGTGGTCAAAGTCGTGACATGAAAATCCATTGACATGACACTGGTGTTTTTGAAAATATATATTCTAACTGTCGGCCTCCCTCGAACCACACAGACACACACACACAGACAAGTACCGCTTTATTAGTGCTTTCAAAACAAATTTATAGCACTTGGCTAAACTGCAGGTTAACAGGCCACTTGTCACTGCACCCCTCGATCAGGGACATTGAAGATGCTCACTTGCAGGGTCCAGTGCTGGTTGTGTAGCCTCTCCAAGCTGTGGCACAAAAGTATAAACACAAGTCCATGGAGGGTATTCATCTCTAATCCAGGGGAATCACTAGTTCTAAACTTATTTGAAGTGCAGCTAGCCCAAGTGCGCTCCTGATCTGCCCAACTGGCATTTTGTCACAATACCATCATTTTTAATTTGCAAAAAGATGATTTGCTTACTGCTCCTATTGTAGAGTTGACTTTAAGATCAGCATCGCACAGTGCCTAAATTCCTGACACTCATTTTGATTTGCATGGTTTCACCGGAGAAGAGGGTGTCAATTTTCTTTGGGAGGAGCGGGGATCCCTTGGACTGATTTCAGTCTTGGAGCCATTAAGCTTTAGGCCTTATCTTATCTTTATGTTTTGAAGTCTGTGGGAGACATCACTGAATTGGCTTTCTTCTTCTGTAAGTCTCAGGTACATTTGAGCATCATCAGTAGCATAGGAAGTTGTGGGAGTGTATGAGTCCATGGTACATGAGGGGTTTTATGTGCATGTGAAAAAGAAGGGGGTACAGGGTTTCTTTGGGGAACCCCACAAAACAATGGACAGAGTGAGAAGATAAGCCCTCCAAGTCTAATTACTTGTAATCACTCATAGAGGAACGATTTGAACTAAGTTAGTTATTGGTCTGTGATATAGGCCAATGTTTGAAGACCGTGCAAAAGGATATTGTGGTACACAACGTCAAAGGCAACAGCAGATCGTAGAGGATCAGCTTGCAGAATGATATCTTATCTTCATTTGAAGGATGTATTTTCAGCCATTCAAGAGGGTAATTTCTATCCTCTGTTTTGACCAGAGGCCAGAGAGGATGGAATTTAGAATGCAGTTGGAATTGAGGTGTGAATAAGCTGGCAACTTTTTCTAGCATTTTATATTGCCAGGTAAGACCAGCATTAGGGTGGTAGATGTTTGGATTATCAGCATTTGATTACATTTTCAGAGGGGGGAGATGGATCCCCAATGAGTGATTTAGCATTGGAGAGATTTCCCCAGATTAGAGACAATTGTTAACAAAAGCGGTTAAGGTGGGGGTGAAGGAGGCAGCATGTTGAGCCACAATGCCAGCTAGGCAGAGATCTCTGGGGTTCTTGCTTATTCTTGCCAATCTAAGTAAGGAGGTGATGTGGTCAGTTGGAATTTTGGAGAAGCAGAAAGGTTGCAGTGTCCTAACTTCAGATCTTGTATTAGGAGTGTCGGTTGGAATGGAAAAGCTATTGGCTATTTTGGATCTGAAGGCTTTCCTTGAGAGTCCATGACAGCAGTGGTGGTTGAAACCGGAAAGCAGCGATAAGTATTGGAGTCGGGGGTGAACCTTGTGGAACCTAGAGGAAGAGAGCACACGACCCCGCGAGCTGAGGCTGCTGGAGATGACAAGAAGATGGAACGCTGATTTGACCCTGTAGAGAACAGGAGACCCCTACCTCATGACCAAAGTGCCTTCCATTCATTCTAAGCTTCAAGTTTGCGAAAACCTTTTCAGTACCTGAAGAATGCTTAATTGGGCAACTCTCCCTGCCTGCATTGACTTTTTGTGACCCTGTGCCGGCGCTCCTGCAGCAGAAAGGCCCTCCTTGGGGTTGAATTCTGTCCCCCAGCACTTACCCTTTTGGAAGGAGGGGCCTCATCACCTGCATGCTTCTGACGCTATAAATGTGCCCGTGGACTACAGCACCGCGGAATGCTTAATCGGGCGATTTGTCTTGTCTGCACTGACTTTTTGTGACTCTGTCCGCATTCCTGCAGCAGAAAGGCCCTTGCTGTGGTGGGACTTGGTCCCCCAGCACTCACTCTGTCGGAAGAAGGGGCCTCATCACCTGCGTGCTGCTGACGCTACCAAAGAGGCTATAGAATTCCACAGTGCTGGATGTGTCCGGGCATGCACCCATGCAAAGACCAGGCCAAGATCGGGCCCATCTGCGCCCCCCTGTGGCTGGAAGAGGCTGGGCTGAGGCTGGGCTGGGCCACCCCACTGATGTGGAGGATATACAATGAAGATACAGGTGAGGTAATGAGCCCTGCCATATTGAGCAAATGCAAGGCAGTTCGGAGCTCTGTATCCTCACCTAAATCCACACTCAAACTTACAAGTATTGACTGTATGCTGGAGCGAGCGATAGGGGTTATATCAAATTAAATTGCCCCAACAGAATGCTGACTATCAATAGGAGATGGTAGTAGTCTTGCTGGCTCAGTAATTGCCAATGACATTATTGCAACTCCAACTACTAGCTCAACGGAGGAGGCCTTAGTCAGGGATACAGGGGAGTCAATTCCCCTCCATGGTTCTATGACCATGGATGGAGCCACAATTGACCTAGCAAATGACATAGCAAATTTTGACACATGCTGAGCTTCACCGAAACCCGACAGTCCTAACTCCCCCTTAGAACCAGAAATTAAACGTAAATGGAGAAGTGCCCACTCTCTACGGGCGAAATCTCATTCTGATCAGACCATAGTTGGAAGGGGTTTTTAGGCCTAACAACCATATGTAGCGTCATCATTGAGGAGATCTATAATAGATTTTCAATTATCCTTGAAGCACAGTTAAGACCCATAAAAGAGTGCCTTGCTCCAATAGAGCCCACATAGTAATTGTGCCCAGATCTCACACTACATCTTACACTTGGACCAATGGTATTACGGACACAGCTGAACCTTCTCTTTGTAACTGGCTCCTGGTGCATATGTTTGGAATTTTCGCCCAGGAGCAGGGAATTCTCCAGACTGTGGGTACCATTTTGCTAGTCACTTAGAATGTTACGTCGAACGGCTCCCCGGGTCATTCCATTATGAGACTCAATTTAGGGGTTGCTGGTAACAGTCTCGTTCCAACAACTGGCAACTGGCACCAAGCGGGTATGCCAAGCATGGATAGTAGGCATAAGGATAATAACCCTAGCTCCACGATTTAAAATCTACTCCCAGAGGGTTGCCCATACCGCTTGATAATGGCCTTTGAAACAAAATCAGGTGGGGACATGGGATGAGTTACCGAATAAGGGTATCCATTGGTGTTGTGTGCACAGGAAGTTGAACCTTGCAGAAAGCCCCGAAATCCTAATGATACAGAGGGTAGGCTGGATTGTTCCCTCCGGTAAAAACATAGCTGGGGACTGTATTGTGGTGAATTTTAGGAGCTCACGCAAAGGGAGGAAACTCTTGGGCACGAGCGCATTGGGAAAGGCAGTTGAAACCAATATTGTTGTTTTACCCTTGGATTATTGTTATGAGCCACCCAAAATAATATAATGCCAATCTTCGTGTGACCAATGGCATCAGTCATACCAGGGCTTCGCCTGCAACAGGTAAACAGCTGTGGCAGAGTATACGGAGGTCAATTGACAGGTAGCCCCTGGGTGGCTGGCGAAGGGTGCATTCAGTGTACTGGGATGCAGTATTGCAGTTCAAAGGGCACCAAATCTGGCTCATGGTGCCTTAGCTGCGCCCACAACCCAAGCTGAGCCTGAATGTTTATGTTCAAACCCATAGTTTCACTGCCTAAAAGAATGCCTTGCCAACTGTTTTAATATCAACGCTTGAATGCCGTGCTAAAAACTCTTTGATATGCGGAAGAGGTGTGGCGCCGTGGCTAGGGCGACTGACTCCGAAATCTGGGTATCACGGTTCGATCCCTGGCACCAGCGGCAGATTAGCCCAGCCCCTTGTGACTCTGGGCAATAGCTGCTTAATCTTCCTGATGGCCCCCAATGCCTAGAGACCCTTACGGTTGATTGTGCGCTTTACAAATGTGGATTATATATATATAAATGCTTAGCTGGAATGTCGCTGGTCTCCGCTCTAAGGTATTGCTCCTTGACTGGCAACTGCTCATCAAGTCATATAACATTATGTTAATGCAAGAAACTTGGGAACCAACCCTATGGCTTTTGAAGGTATTATGTGTTTCAGCCATCCGGCAGCTCTGTCCCATGCAGGTCGTGCCTCTGGCAGTTTATCTATATGGATTAACTTACTACTCGGAGGCCACGCAGAGGAGCTGAAAACTCTGGGAAGTGACCAGGGGGCCTTAACTTTGCATCTTATAAACTATTATAATCATGATATGTTTAGTGTGCCTAATCAACAATTCCCAGGCTTGTTTGATTATATATCAGCTATTGTGGAAGGTAAATCCTATCAGGGTCAACAAATGCACCTTTGTTTGGTGGGTGATTTTAATGCCAGATATCCTAGTTATAGACCCAGGAAGGAACCAGAAACACTTACGCGGACAGACCTGTGCGGCAATGAATTGGAGGATTTGCTCACTTCCTCTGATTTCTATTATGTGGTATAGGAGATTGGGCCTGGTATGCTGGGGTTATCCACTTTCATGGGAGGGAATAGTTTCTCTGTAATTGATTATATATAATTTTCCTAAAACTTGGCAAATTGCCGGTTATATGGCATTATTATTAGCACCAACTTCGATAATCATAACCCAATCCCAATTTAGAGAGCTCTGAAGGTAGCCACTAGGGAGCCACCCCCCTAAGCTATACCTACTCGCGGTAATATACTGGCAACTACAATCTTTAATCCCTCTTAAAACTGATCACACCAGCAGGGCCCTTAACACTCATCCTCGTGATCAAGCACTTGCGGCCACCCTGCGAAAGGATTATAAATCAGTCACAAGTAAGCGAAGAAAAGTAATTATTACAGACACTGCCCAAACTAAAGACAGTAAGACCTTTGGAGAGCCGTATCAAATATGAGATTCCTAGATAAGGTAGGCACATCCATCAGCTGCCATATAAAAGTGAGGAATGGGTGGCACATTTCGAAAAGAGCTAGGCAACTAACAACTCTAACTTTAGACAGCTAGTTCATGGACATCCACCCGCCCACCCCCCCCCTCTCCCCCCCACGCCCCTTTATCAGTCTCACTGCAGGACGTCATGGTTGCTATCCAACAGAGTATAGGGGGTAAAGCACCAGGACCGGATGGTGTTCCCATTGATTTGATTAAGTGGACGTGGACCACGTCAAGATACAATGTCAAGACCTACAGTTGTAGACAAATGGTTCCTTTTTCTGCACTCTCAGGATGTTTTGTAGTGCACAGTATTGGGCGTCGCAGTAATACAGGTGGGAGTTGATCATCTACAAGACAGAGTTTCTTTCTATGAGAAGAGGGAGGAAATATTTAAATCTGTTGAGCTTGCCATCGCTGAACACCAAAGTTCCCCGAAGATGTAACGTGGAGTAGGCATTAAGCACCTTCCCAGATTTTTAACCTTTGTTGACGTCTTCTAGAGTTTAAGTGTTCAATAGAAGTTACTTCTAATGTCCCTTTGGTCCCAAAAAAGATGTGTCAATATGGAGATGGCTTTGTGGAAAATCTAATAAAGGATACCGGCAGTGCTTAATTTATAAATTAATAAGTGCCAGGGCCCAAAGTTTTGATCAGAAGGCTCCGGCTGGCATAACTGAACGTCTGCTTGTAGAATGCAGAGACTGCGGAGTCTTGATTCCGCCTCATGCCTCTTTAATCCACAACCATACTATCCCTGCCACTGTATCTCACTCCTGCAGATTCCTGATTTCTATCTTTGACAGAGTTTTCCAGTCTTTCTATTCCTCCTTTCCTCCTTGAGTGGTTTCAGTGTCTCGCTCTGGGTAAAATGAAGTGCTGGTCCCCAAAAATGAGTCATGGTGGGCGCGCCTGCAACTACTGCCCAAATTGAGCACTGCCTATCTGCCATCTGCATATGATTGAGCTGATACTTGCATCAAATGGAAGAGGACACACAGCTGGCAGAGTAAGATGTTGAAAAAGGAAGGATCCCTCTGTGCACCACAGCTGAGCACAGCAATTCAAGACGTAAAGTGGGCTGAGCTTAACTTTCAACAACCTGTTTCCTAAAACGGATTGAACCACTCCACTGTTTCCTCATAGGCCCTTGACAACGTAGATAGATGCTCAAATAAGATGCGTTGATCACCATGTGCACTGGTAGGCAAATCTAAAAGGAAAAATAAGGCGGCCGCTCCCTCATCATTGAAATCAATGGTTTGATTCTAAAAGCTCAGCAGTGCTTGCGTAGACCTGTGATGAGGTTCCAAACACGACTTTGAGATTGAATTGTACATCTAAACTTTTTTAAGTGTGTGCAACCAATATAGACTTTTTTTGGTCCGGGGATGCTATACAAGATGAGGCATAAAATTCAACTTCAACAATAATGTGGTTATTCCAACAATATAAATATTGAAATGTCCATCTTTTTGCTCGATATATTGTAATCACCTTTGGTGTCTTCCACTCCTTGGCAGGGGCAGAGGAGTGTTTTGGTCTATCACCGAACTGGCGTCTTGTGATGCTGATGGCCGGGGGATAGTTAAAGTTCCCTTCTATGGCCACAGGAATACCCCAGGGAGATATCTGATAAGATGAATCCCGGGCAGGCTAAGGGTTCCAGCACTTGCTTGCTATGGGATCAGGCTAAGTGCTGGTTATGATGATAATGTGTCCTGATCCCCTGGTTTTAGATTGCTGAACATGGCTTTCTTCTGAAATGCCTCTGATGGATCTCTGCAGTCAATGTTCAGGTACAGCCGGTGGTGGAAGAATCATCCACTACCAAAGGCAAGAAGAAATGTGTGCGAATCCATAGTGACTAATCCTTTTCGTTTTTAGGAAAGTAAACATAAAGTAAATGTATTTGTGTTATTTTATGACACAAGGCAATGTCTAGATTGTGGATGTAGCTCCAAGGCATGTAGGCGTTGTCGGACAGAGCTGCTGCTGCTCCTACCTGCTATAGAGAGCTCATCCTCTTCCCTGAGCTTGTCACTTTACAAAGCCAATAACCCATCTCACCAAAAATATTTACTTCTTTCAGAATGCTCCTGGTTGAAAGCCAAAAGTCCAGAGATATTCCAACCATCCTTTCCAAACCAGAGCAAGATGAATCCTGGGACACCCCTCGCAGGCAGTGAGGGGGACTGCTAGAGTTTGCTGGCAGGACTTGGCCTCCCAAATGCAGAACCCACGCCACGTCAATCACTGCCGCAGACGTGGCACATGACACTGGGAACAGCCAGTGACTAAACCTTGGTCTTGGCCTGAGCACCCCCTGCCTGGACTACCGTGACAGTGTGATTACTTTGTGTAAAACAACACCACTTTTGAAAAGCTGACCCAGGCAATGGAGCCTTCATAATAAAAAACACAAATACATGTTTTTTTTTCTATAGGCTTGACTATTCCCCTCTCCCCCCACCCACCCCATCCTTTGAGTAAATACATTACTCTGTTTTGACGTATAGAGAAACCATCTTGAAGGAAAATCAAATTCACGGAAATGTTAATAGGGGCTCGGGGTGTTTCAAAGGGTAGATGTATTACCGCCACAGTTTGAAATAAATAAGTGTGGGTTAATTGGTAGTGTTATATTGTGACTAGTCATATGGCGAATTAAAAACAAGCAGTTGGTTTAAATTTGAAGGCATGGAGTTATTCTTTTGGACTGTCTCTAGTTGCTATTGAACCCACCATGCCTGGAATCGGAGGTTAAAGGGAATTACAGCTAGACGTGCCAAAAGGTAAGGCCGCCCTCCATGTTGCACGGCATTCTTGGTGTTCACCCGTGTGGAACGCCATAAGGCACAACTCTTCTATTTACATAAATGGAAGATACAAGTTGAAAGCGCAGCATTATGTGTAGAGCAAGAAATAAGCCTCGTCCATAGGAAATTAATCATTGCATAAGGAGGAGCATGAAGTCAGACGTGGTGACTTCTGTCGTGCAAAGCCAATGGTTCTCGTTCATGGGCGAACTATTGGCTTTGGCAATCGGGTGGGTGATTACAGGGAGGGAGGAGAGGTAAGAAACAAGGACGGGGAATAAAAACACAGGGACAGGTGGGCGGGGAAGTGAGTAGGAAACCAGGACGGGAGGGTGGGAGGGAATAAGAAACAGGGAGGAATAACAAACAGCAGGAGGCCTGTAAACAGGAACAGCATTGAGCAAGCGGTCTGCGTTAGTTCTGTCGCCCCATTCACTGCACTGCACTGCTGTTATATCAGGCAGTCTCAACCTACAAACGAACCAACTAGTTACCAGCAAATTTGATAAAGGAGCACGTATGCTCGGATGCACATCGATGAAACACGTACACCTAACACTTTAGTAACACTTAAGGTAGTCAAATAACAAGACAATTAAGCTACACTAAATTAGATAAAAGAACATATTGCTCTCTATCGGACAAGGAGACTTGTCACCCACTTCACACATTTGGGGTTCAACCAACAGATGAACTGCATGCTCCTCCCAAAAATGAAGCCAGAAAGAATTTTCGATCGCTTGGGCCCGTATTCCAATCCATCGTTTTTTGCACACCATGCCACCTCAATTTGGACTCAGTCATATGCAAATAAGTCTTGACCCTGCTCTTCATGGGAACAGTCCAGCACTAACTGCCAGGCCAGGTCGGCATTGAACTGGAAAAAAAGCAGCCCAGGTTCGGATTCGTCCTTATTATGGACACATCAGCCAGGTGTAGCTTGATTCCACAGCCACAGTGAGCACGGGACCCACGTCTAGGCATACCCTTCACAATTCGGACATCAAAAAACAAAGTGATGGATGAAATGCTTAAATGAATCTCAGCCACTGGCGATAGCTTAGGGCCTCATCCCAAACCATTGCTTTTCCCCCACCATGCCACCGGAGTGATTACCAGTGGCTGAGATTTTGCTTACTTATTGAAAATATATATTCACATACAGAAACACACGCACAAATATATATATATATATATATATATATATATATATATATATATATATATATATATATATATATATATATATATATAAAAAAAAAATATATATATAAATATATATACTAGCAGCCCGTCCCGACCTTGTCCGGGAGCTTTCAGGCTTCCCCCTACCCCCGCCTGCCCCGACATTGCCCATCAGCCCGTGCCCCCGCCCGCCCCGTCCCCGCCTGCCGCTTCCCCCGCCTGCCGCCTGGCCCAACCCTCGCCTGGCCTGAGTCAATGGAGGTGTTAGTCCCCATCCCCCGCCTTCCCGGACCCCCGCCTGCCCCGACATTGCCTTTTATAACTCCCCGTCCCCCGCCTGGCCCGACACTCGCCTGCTTACCTCAGCCGCCGCTCCTGAGTTGACAGCTCCTCGCCTCTCTGCTCCTCACCACCTGTCCGCTGCCGCTCCTCCCCCGCGCCATGTCCGCCTCTCCGCTGGTCGCACCGCCGCTGGCCTGCCCAGTGCTCCTCACGTGACCGCTCCTCCCCCGCGCCATATCCGCCGCTCCTCTGACGCCGCTCTGACGCCGCTCCTCAACGTGAGCACGCACGTCACGGCGGGCGCTACTTTGGGGGGGACTACTTTTTTTTAATTAAATGTTTTAAATAAGGTTTATTTTTAAACTTTATATAGCCTATAACCATCTACACACCCTGACAATTTCTACGGTGTATAGGGTGTGTAGATTGGCGCAGTGGTTCCGGAGTTTACCCGCCTCAAAGCCTGAAAGTTTCTCCTTTATTATAATAGTGTGTATATATATATATATATATATATATATATATATATATATATATAAATACACATAGCACATACATCTATATATATATTCCATGGAAACATCAAAGGTTAGGGATAATTTATAGTTACTTTATTTATTCTTTCAATACAAACCATTCTTAAACTAAACAAACATTAGACATTATAAAGTTATAACTTAAATTTAGAATTTACACACCACCTTCAAATTACTCTAAGTTGCTCACCTATGCACACAATGTTACTTGTAACTTACATTTGAACTTAATACACCACCTTCAAATTACTATAGGTTGCGCACCTCCGTGCACAGTGTCCTCATCTTATTCGCCATACTACATTAACTATAACTCCCGCCTTCTTAATGCACAGTACAGTGGCAAGTACTGTGCTGAGTTGAAGCTAATGTAGCGTGACGAGTGTGGTAGGAAGACTGTGTGTCAGAGGTGCATGAGTCATATAAATTTTAAGGTGGATGCATAAGTAATACATTTGAGTTATATGCATGACATAGTTTGAAAGTGTTGCATAAATTACTAATTAAAAATATAATTGTAGAATATTTAATTGTTTGTGTAGTTTAAGTTGGGTTTGTATAGCAAACATAAGTAATGATTTCCTAACTATAACGTATGTTTGACCCTTGGTTTTTTTGGTGAATATATATATATATATATATATATATATATATATATATATATATATATATATATATATATATATATATATATATATATATATATATATATATATATATATATATGTATATATATATATTCTTCACCAAAAACCCGAAAGCATTGACACTAATTCCCCCTCAGCACCCTGGACCCTACCAAGGGAGCAAAAAAGGTCATAATATAAGCAGATGTTTCCATGGAACCTACTAAATGTTTGATTTCTTGCTCTTTCAGGACTGCAAGTCCCAACATGCAGTGAAGGACTAACAAGCACGAAGCAAGACCCACTGGGGGGTCAGCATGCCGGCAATGGATAAAAAAGAGCCCTCCATGGTTCATCTGTGACTGACGCAGCCTATGAGTGAGAAGCGTGGGCCTCTAAACGTTTCAGGCTAATAAAGAAAGTAACTTCTGGAGTGCTGTAGTGGGTTGTTGCAAGAATAAACCGGATGGTGGTCTACTGTTGAGTGCGTCCTCAATGCTTTCGGGCATTTTGTGAAGAATATATACATATATACACACACACACACACACACACACACACACACATATATATATATATATATATATTCACTGAAAAAAACATAGGTTTTAGGGGTGCTATAGTTAGATGGACATTTCACTCGTACAAAACCATTGAAATTCCTCCGTTATAGTTAGTTGTACTAAGTATAACTCGCGCGCCCGCAACCCACTGCTGATGATGTCACATATTACATAATTCATGACATGGTCAGTGACATCACTGATGACATCTCAAATGACAGTAAGTACCCCGGGACACTGCAGGAGCCGGCCTTGGGGGGTGGCGGTGCCCAGGGCCCTTGAGGGCTCCAGGAAGAGGGCCGTGCGGCCCACCTCCCATCTTTTTTAAAGCCTCGGGGGTGGTGGTCCCCGGGTCTGGGGGGTCTGTCACTGACCCCCCCAATTTACATAATTAGAGCCCCGGGGAGGTGGCGATCCCTGGGGCATGTGGGGGGTCTTAGAGGCCCACCATAATTAAACTTTTAAGCTACCGGGGTGGCAGTCCCCGGGGCTACGGGGGGCCGTGTGCCCCCGCAATATCAATCAAGTGGAGCTCCGAGGGGTGGTGGCCACCGGGGCTTCGGGAGGCCTTAGAGGCCCCCCAAAATTATACTTTTAAGCCCCAGGGGTGGGGGTCCCCGGGGCTACGGGGGGCCGTGTGGCCCCCACAATTACACATGCTTTTTCCGCGGGGATGGCAGTCCCCGGGGCAGTGTGGGGGGTATTGGGACCCCCACACTTTATTTTTATAAACATGCCCCCCAGGATTTGGCCTCCCCGGGGGCTAATTATCATAGAAGCGCGGGAGCCCGCGCTTCGTTTTTTTTTTATCGGCGGGATCCGCGCATCCTGCTCGGATTTTGCTGATTTTTAAAGAAAGTTTTTTGGGGGGGGGGGCTTGTGGGTCCTTCCTGGACCCCTGAACAGGCCTAGGGGGTCAAGGTGTTTCTACCCTTCCCCCTTTTCGCGTTTTGCGCGTTTGTTTTATAGGTCTCTTGTGCCTCGGTTCTACCGAGGCACAAGAGGACTGACAAGACTTGCTGATTTGGAGTGTTGACAGCCAATTAGAATACAGCTCATGCACGGCAGGGTGCACGGATCCTCCGAGGCCATAGATATATATGTACTTTTAATTGTAATTTTCTCAGGAACTACTGAACGGATTTACACCATTCAGGCAAAAGGCATGAGTCTGGAATGAGGACTACCTCTTTGCCAAATTTGGTGCAATTCCGTTCAGCTGTTCGGGCTGTAGCCGCTATGAACGGTTCCTGTGGAAAATTGCATGGGGAAAACACGTTTTGGGACCCCCTTTTTTCTCGCCCCCGCTTCACGAATCACCCCAAGACTTTCAGGATAGGAGGGGACCGGAGCGCCCCACCAGGTTTGAAAATTTCGTAAAGATTTGTCAACCGGCGCCAAAGTTATTCCAAATAGAATGTTGCGGATTTCCTATGGAAAATAGATCCTAACTATAACTACCTACTGGCGACCGCCAGTAGGTAAAATATATATATATATATATATATATATATATATATATATATATATAGAGCGGCATAGCATGGAAAAATAAAAAGAAATTGTACAAAACAGGAGGAGTCCATTCCCTTTCTGGTTCTGGGTACAGGGAACAGTCGGAGAAAAGGAGTACTGACCATATATGTAATTAAGCACACTGTATTGGCAACTTTCAAGGCCATCATATTTGGTAACACTACATCACTCTGTAACCTGGTGTCTTACACATATTCCTCACCATACGGTGAAGAATGGTCACGTTTAACAGAGTTATTATAGGTGTAGCACACTTGACCCGTCCAGTGGGACAGGTCACCTTGAAGTACTGTCCAGCTGGATCCACCATTACGTGGACGGATCAGTTCAGATCCTAGTGGAACTGTCAATTAAAAATTACTATATTATATACAGCAAGAGGCCAAATAAAGCAGTTTAGCAACATGTAGCAACACGCCCCAAATAGATGATACAGGGCACCGATTATAAGACACAGTCAACCACCTGAATGTGATATGCTTGATTTGCACAATTGCACTTTTTGCACAAACAACAATTTTCTTTTAAGATATGTTTTATATACATGTTTTAATAATTGTTTTATCATGACTAAGTATTAAACTGCTAATATTCCATCTATCTATTTATTTATTTATTTGCGGGAAGTTGCACATGATTACAAACCATGCCATATGAGTCAAGTAATTTTGCATTCAGGCTGTGTACAATTCTATGTATTCAAATAGGCGGTTGTAACCACGCAATAAGTACTTCAACTGTTTACATTTTGTCTATGTCTATGGTGAGATCTGTCACGTGATGCACTTCGAAATTTGCACGGTCACTTTGAAAACTGTAGAAACCAAGAACCACATTGTCATGTGATCAAGGCTCGGAGGAGCCGAAACGGTATGGCGGCAATTCACAACAAATAAAGAAACTTGCACCTACTTCTGGTCCGTGTCTGCGTTGCTGCAGTGGGGACAGGATTGTCTTCGCCGAAGCTGTGGATTGTGCGATATATATATATATATATATATATATATATATATATATATATATATATATATATATATATATATATATATATATTCGTTTCACAACAAAACTCCTTCCGGGTCCCTTGACCCATGAAAGGTGGCGTGGACGTCGGCGGAGTGAATCCGACACAGATATGTTCAATAACCAAAGTCCAATACCCACGCTCTCAGGAAACAACACGGAGACATCAAAATAAAGCCAGTGCTGATTAAACAGCACTGGCTTTATTTTGATGTCTCCGTGTTGTTTCCTGAGAGCGTGGGTATTGGACTTTGGTTATTGAACACATATATATATATATATATATATATATATATACATATATATATATATATATATATATATATATATATATATATATATCTCCAAAAAGAAAGGTTACCCTTGTAGAAGAGCCGCCAGGTAGGTTTTTAGTTGCACTTCTTTTAATGAGTAGCTGCAGAGACATTCAAACAGAAAACAGGCTTCAAAATCATAGTCACGCTCTGCCAAACGCGTTTCGGGCTTCCCCTTAATCATTGGCAACTGGTGCTGTGATATTTCAAGGCAAAATGTGCTGTTCTTTACGTCACTTGAACCTCCCCCAGTGGGCGTGGCAGCTCCTGCCGCCTTCTGGTTCATGTAGTTGCATTCAGTATTACTCATGTGAGTTTTGCCCCGAGTTCGCGTACCAAAGTTATAACAACCCATGTTGGTAAAAGCAACAGTTCTGCTGAAATGCACTGCCTTTCTCATGCATCTCATTAGGCTCTACCTCCCGCATCACGATGACCTCACCACAGAAGTCACCTCGGGTCCGCAGCAGCAGAGTGGCTTCTTCCGCGACTATGCCAGCATTTTATTTTTGAATTACACCGGTGCTGGAAGCCTGCTGGCAGGCTGTTGAAAATAAAGGAGTTTTGGATCCATTTTGTGTGTGGCTTCTCTCCAAAGGGGTTCCTGTGCTGATTGATGGATGTTTAAGGCCGTCCCGGTCATGGGGAAGAAGCCTGCTGCTGTAGCAGAACCAGTGTTGATACCTACAGAGGGCAACAGGGACACGAACGTTCTGGGGCTCTGCAGGGGTAGCCCCATTGACACTTCATCGACAGCTGAGAAGCGGGGAGGCTGCCAGCACATGTTTGTTTTTCGCATCCACTGTGATTTAAATTGCTCTGATTCAAGTGAGAATGCTCCACTGAATATTTTCAGGACTACAGATCCCATAACGCCGCTGTGACCTTACACGCCCAGGGGGCGTGGACTGCTTATATATATATATATATATATATATATATATATATATATATATATATATATATATATATATATATATATATATATATAGATATATATATATATATATATAGATATATTTATATATATATACACACGAGAGCAAACCGTTTTTTTCCCCACAACTCTTCATTGGTATGGATATGCACGCACAAAGTTAATTTCCAACACCTGACTCACAACATCCGACGGGTTTCGTTTACTCACTTCCTCATTGATAGTTAAAAGTCAGAAAGGTGCATGATGGCTGTGTTAGTTCTGTCTTTTGGCTTCATAGTTTTCCTCAATAGGAATGCATGATTAATTTCCGCACGCCGCCGTAGGAATAACAATCACCATTTCTGCCTGTTATGGATGCAGCTCCTCTTTAGTGTCATTAAAGGCTCTGTATGAGCCCCTCTGGTTGCGCACATCCTGAATCCATATTTGTTCCCCACTTTAGCGAGCTCCAAGATACCCAAAAGCTCAGTGGCCCCCTCACATCAGGGGTGGTGCCTGCTCGGCGGCAGGACGGCCGCCTTAACATCCAGCTCCTTTGGGGATTGTCCACGCAATGAGCGGCACACAAGAGCAAACCAGTTTTTCCCCACAACTCTTTATTGGTATGGATATGCGCGCACAAAGGTAATTTCCAACACCTGACTCACAACATCCGACGCGTTTCATATACTCACTTCCTCATGGATAGTTAAAAGTCAGAAAGGTGCATGATGGGTGTGCAGTTCCGTCGTTTGGATGGATTTAAAGCTGCATCCATCCAAGACTGATACAGGACATTTGTTTTCCAAAGGCGACCAGTACAATTATGGATTAGCCCATCAAGGGAATGTGATTATGCCGAATAAAGAACTCAAATGCCCACAATGCAGTTTCCTGACTATTAATGTCCCGAAGAAGTGAATGCACGAAATGCGTCGGTACCAGTCAGGTGCTTACAATTAACTCTATATGCGCATGCCCTCACCTATTAAAAGCCTTGGAGAACGGCTTACTTGCTGTTGAGTGCTGCTGATTTTTTGGACACATCCCCTGGAGCTTGATATATATATATATATATATATATATATATACCAACACACGATCCAAATTCCTCGGACCGCTTCTCAATTAAGGGCACTCCAAGCCATATCAGATAGATTTAAATGCCAAATTTATTAGCAGCGCTGCAAAATCTAGTCGAACAAACGCGTTTCGGCATTGCCGCCTTCGTCAGGGTCGACTGATTACACCATTGACATGTTTAAATAAAGTAAACAGTGACTTTCCGTCACGTGATTAAAAGCAAACATAAAAAACGGCACATTCAATTTCTTTCATTAATGTGGCGGCCATCTTATAATGTCTAAATGTCTCTCAATTGTGGTCATTTTATCTCCATTTCATATTGTTATACATTGTATAAACATAGATCACTTTTAAATATTCATCCATATTAAATTCACATTTCATTCTGATCTTATTATTCAGCCCTGAATGGGCTTTATTTCTTGTTAATCATCACAAGAATTGATTTTGTCACCACAATCGTCACAGCTTTACAGCCTGTTTTAGGGTGCCCGTTATATCAAGCTTAGAAGTTCCCATCTTGCCTTGAATAGGCATCATCCCTTTTTATATAAGCTTGATAATTCAGATAACTTCGTTCTCAGAGTGGAGAGGGAAAAGGCATGAGGAAGACAGAGGGAAGAAAGTCAGTAAGGATGCAAGGAGAAGAAAAAGAAGAAGAAAAAGAAGGGTACATTCTATCCAATATGCACCCACATCTCCTCTTCATTGTTCAGACCCATCGGTTTCTTAGTTTGAAGCATTATGATGTATCTCGATTCTAAATTTCTAAGCTTTTTGACCCAGTCACCCCCTCGCTCTGTTCGTGTTAGCTGGTCCAATATGAAAAAGGTTAGTAAATTACTGTTACTTTTGTGCACTTCTTCATAGTGCCTGGCCACTGGGTAGCTCTGATCTTTCGTATTTATGGCCCTCATGTTCTCCAGAATTCTCAATTTTGTCTGTTTCGTGGTACTGCCCACATACCTCTTACCGCATGGGCATACCAAACAGTATACAGTGAATTCTGAGTTACAATTGAGTTGCTTAGAAATGATGTTTTTTTTAGGTCTCCCTGGTACTTCAAACTCCTTAACCTTATTTGAATTCTTACATGCTTTGCACTTCATGCACGGATAGAACCCCGGAGTAGGGACATTCTTCAGTCTTTCGGGTTCATAGTGGCTATTCACTAAATCGTTTCTTAGACAATTTCCCTTTCGATATGTAACTAGTGGGTAGTCTGTTAACATTTTCCCCACCACATTGTCTGACTTTAATAAGTTCCAATTTTTCTTTAGGATCTGGAACACATCGGGAGATTTCTCCGTGAAATTTGTAATCAATCTCACTTACATGTTTTTAGTTTTGGTGTTATCAATTAGTAATTTGTTCCTTGTTTTTGTATCACTTTTTGATTCCGCCTCCCTTAGGATACCCTTACAGTATCCTCTTTGTTCAAATCTCTTTTTAGACTCTGTTCTGGCTCTGATATATTCATCCACTGTAGAACAATTCCGCTTTATTCTTAGGAATTCCCTCACAGAATGTTGTTAACTACACTGCGTGGGTGGCAGCTTCCTGCATATAGGATAGTGTTCCCTGCCGTGGGTTTTCTATATAATACTGTCTATACTCTTAGATCCAAGTAGAACACCTCTTTTTTGCTGATATTGCTGGTGAATTTTAGATTTTGCTCATTGGTGTTAAGGATCCTAATGTATTCTTCATCCTCACTTTGTGTGCCGCGCCATGGATGGATTGATGGGTGAGTAAATAAGTGGACTGGTGCATTCATGTGTGACTAGGTGAGTGTGTGCTTGGATGGACGAAAGAGTGATAAATGAGTCAGGGCATGGATGGATGAATGGGTGCGAGGGCAAGATGATAAATAAGTGCATAAACAGGCGAGTCCAGAATTTTACTGTAGAAAGGTGCATTCACCTCCTGCCTTTGTTGCCCACTAATACATTCATCTATCTAGCCATGTGCCCAGCAGTAACAAATGCATTTGGCCATCCATGCACTCATCCATCCATTTCTCTAACTTCTGCCATATTCACCAATTCACAATACAAAGAAGCCATACCTGTTGACTTTAGCAATGTTTGTTCGTTTTGTGCCATGCAAGAGCTGCATGCAAAAGTACTGCCAGTGAAAAACGGTTTGCTTTTATAAAGAGATGTAAAAAGGGCACGCATTGACTCTTGGGTACTGTCTCAGTGCGTGAGACATAGGAACAATGTGTTGTACCACTCACTGCCAGTTCACAGAGAGTGTTTGGGCTGATGTCAACCAGCTTCCCTCACATTTTCTGACTGATTGAAAATAGTGTAAACGCTGGTAATCACTCTTGTTAGAACTCCACCCCTCATGGGAACAGTCCATCCTGAATTGCTAGGTGAGGCGCTCTCCAGAAGGGAATGCTTACAACCCCAGACCAGTTTTGGCCTTGTTAGGCCTCATCAGTGAGATATATCTTTGGTCATATGTCACAGCAAGCAAGGGACCACGTTTTGCCATACACTGTGGCCACTTAGGATGTTACATCAAAATCACAAACGGTGATGATATGAATGCTTGCAAATAGTCTAAACCACTGGCAATTTCTCTGGATTGCATTCAAAGCCATCATTTTTGACCCCTCCTAGATATAGTGGCACTCTAGACAGATGCCTGTCTTATACAAGTCAATACTGGCCCTGCACCTCTTCGGAACAGTCAATCATAAACTGCCAGATGCGATCCACTCCAGAAGGGAACACAAGCAACACCAGACTCATTCTGGCCATTTTAGGCCTCAGCAGTAGTGGAAAACCATGGGTTGCAATGCAACTCACAGCAATTGCCAGTGGTTTAGACTATTTGGAAGCAAAACTTCCTTCACCTTTTGAGTGTTTCATGTTATAAGGGAATCCTGTTTGAATGGGAAATAACCATACAGGACCATTTTTACAGGAGAAATGCCACAGAGCATTTTCATTTCATAGGGCATTAACACTCTGAATTACTCACTGGTTTAAAGAGGTGGTAAATGGAGAGGCGGGTGGGGGGTGGTATGGTGTCTTAGTAGACTTTCAGATGTTGGGCGAGGAAGTGGCCTTGCAGGTGGGCAGTGTTGCATTCTACAATTTATGCTGAAAATATTTCAGGGCTGTTTAAATTCAAAATCCATGTTTGTTTGAAATATATGCTGTTGGAACAGAAAAGCCCTCTGCATGGTTGAAGATGTGTAGCCGTGCCCTGAGTGCCTAACTATTCTGTTGTTCAAATCCCAAATGCTAATTTCTTTGTCATAGGTGAACACGGATCATGTGTGTGCCCCATGACATAGTCCTATCTCATGGACTGCAGCCTTCTTGGACTGGGAGGAATTCCTAAAGAGATTCCCTCATAGTGGAGGAAGGCCTTCAAAAGGAGTGCACGGCACAAGCGCAGTGGTGGCAGCACCCATGTAGTAATCAGTAGTAATGGACAGGACCTACACCTGAGTGAGGCCTACACGCTCACCCACCTTTTTAAAGGTTCCGCTGCTGTGTGCTTAACTCACCCTTGGTATACATCAGGTAGCTGTGGAGTGCTGCGTAGTGCAGGAGTAGTGGCTCTGCGCTGGATGTATGTGTGCCTGGGAAGGGCACAGTACAGGGATAGAGCAGTACTGTGATGTGCATGTGTGGTTAGTTCATGTACTGTGTGTATGTATGTCTGTGAGGAAAACAGCACAAGAGATGTAGTGCTGTGCAGTGTGTGTGTAATGAGAGCATGTGCTGGGTGTATGTGTGCTTGCATAAAGTACAATAATTGAAGAGTGAAGTGGTGTGCCGCATGCACATGGGAAGTGTGTCCTGGCAGTGTTTGTATTTGTAAATAGCACACCCCGGGTAAATGTAGAAAAGCTTCACTGTTGAACAGTATGTGCAGACTGAGTGTGTGTGATGAATGCATGTGTGTATGCGAGGGTGCAATGCATGGTGGCATTGGTGCTACATACTAATTGTGCTGTGAATGTAAACAGAGTAAGTGTGCCTGCATTGGTACATTACATGGGGACTCTGGGTTCCATTTACTGAAGCCCAGGCCTGCTTGGTGAAGACATGAGGAGTAAGGGTGGGCGTAGTGGGCGTAGTGGGGCTACACCGAGCATCACGAAGTGGGGGGGAATCTACGCACACCCGCACTCTTCGCGTAGCCCCACTACGCGCCCCCGCCTCCCTCCCACCCTCTTTTAAATGGCCTTATAATCTCTAAAAGCATTATAAAAGTAATTAAAAAGACTTATCAGAGATGCAGCGTCCCGGGGCTCCCTCTTCCTGCTTTATCGCCGACTTCTTCCTGACATATGCGCGAGCACCCGCGCATGCGCATTTGTCAGGAAGAAGTCGCAATAAAGCAGGAAGAGGGAGCCCCGGGACGCCGCATCTCTTGTAAGTCTTTTTAATTACTTTTATTATTCTTTAGAGATTATAAGGCCATTTAAAAGAGGGCGGGCGGGCGGGCGGGAGGCAGGTGGCAGGCAACTTCGCTCCTCCACGACGTGTGCGTAGCCTGCCTACTACGCCTACTTTGCGGATCGCAAAGTAGGCAACACTACGCACACTCCGTGGACGGAGCAGAGTACTGCGCTCGCGGTTAATGAGGAGTAGAAGAATCCCCTAATGTAGATTTGTGTATTGCTGCGTTATTGTGAGCTGGATGGGACACCCACACTAGAGAGAAAAAGAAAGAGACTCCCTCCACAGATCAAAATATTGCTCTTTAATTCAGTGATAGATTGTAAGGACGACACCTGGGCAGATCTCAGGAAGGGAGATGGGGCTGATGAGGAAATCATAAAGATCAGGGCTATGGGTTTGTGATTAACCTTTTGATGCACATATCATTGTGGCTGACATCCAGATGTGAACTCTGGTCATTCCACAAATTGTGTTGTGGGACAATCTACTTCAGAGTCGTGCCTACTGGAACAGACCATCTTTCATGAGGAAAGAAGAAAAAGAGAAGTGCCCACTTCAAAAGAAGCAGAATCCCAACATAAAACTTCAAAGACTTAGACCCTAAATTACATTTTTGGTGCCCGAAAATAGACTATAAGAAAGGAGTTTGAGACCCCAAATGTTGTCATCTGCCAAGCAGCAGACAGGCTGTGTGAAAAGGTGAAGATCTGCAAGACATCTGCCTTTGCCCTGGCCGCGGGGCAAAGGCCTGCTAGTCTCCCTACTGGCCGAGGGGACATCACCCAGAACACCAAGAACACCTGCCCTGGAGCCCAAAGCACCAGAGTCTACTTGCTTGGCAAGACCATTGTACCCTGTGAATAAGAGGAGAACGCTGGAGGGAGAGAGGTCCAGTGGGAAGCACTGGAAGAGAATTCCATGAGCAAGGTGTGAGGCTGTGCACCGATTATGTCATTGCCTGTTTGCCATGTCGGCTCTGTGGTCCCCCAAATGCCAGGAGAGGGCTACTGCAGACTGAACTGAGAGTGAAGCACCATGCAAGTCTGGGCGAATTTGTACCACAGCGCTGAATCCATACCACTGCGCTACGGTGACCCCGTATTCCAGAGGGGGCCTCTGGTACAGTTATCACTGCTGAATCGCTGGGACCCATGACTGTCTAGGCAGGGGCGCTTGCACCAAGGAAGTTGGTACCCATGTTTATCTAATTACCGCTACAACCCTGTATGCCAGGGGTGGCTATCAAATTATTGGGTCATTACCTGAAGGCAATACTGATGTTACCTTCCACTGGTTGGGCCTGCACTGTGAGGGAACTGTATCTGAATGATTGTCGGGCTGTTGAAAATGCAGTGGACAACGCTGAACCCTCATGAGCCTTCTCTGACCCCCTTCCTCTAGGTGAAGCAAACTTACAGCGTCTTCAGGAGCTAGGAGCTGCTCTGACAAGATAGAAAAACTCTGGCTGTGCCACTCAGGTGAGAGAACATGCCCCACGTGAGCCATCAGCATCTTCACTTCTTTGGACTGAGTAGAACTTGCGGGTGCTCATTCCGAGGGCACCCAGTGGTCCGCCGAACTCCTCCGTGCTGCTAGAGTTGGTAAGATGAGAACTGTGGGGGAACCGCTGCTAATGCTGCTGTGGCACCATAGACTCTTTTGGCTAAAATTCTGAAGACTCAAAGAGGAACTCTTGAGTACTGCCTAATAGTGTACATTCCCTGGATAAAGCCACCAGTGAATGGGGAAAAACCCCAAGCACATTACTCAAAGGGCAGGGATTGGCCTGATAACTTTTAAGCCCGGACATCATTGGGGAATATGTTGTTGCTTTTGAATATCGTATACCTCCGTATGTGTTGAGTTAGAAATAAAATAATTATTTTGTTTTCATGAAAGCAAGTATTTGACTGGAAATTGATTTTTGTTTGTACTGTGCACCCTTTGAGTTATGAGTTGTGTTCATTAACCAGTATCTACATTTCCACCAAGGAAGACTTGACTACTCGACCACAGCTACCACTGAGAGTCAAGTACTGAAGGGGTATGTGGCCCAGTTGCTCAGGACTCGTAGAAGGTCGGGCCTGGGGACACCAGGATTAAAAAGCCTCAACCACCACAGTTGGGCCCAGTAACCCCTGTCTGCCCTGTGGCCCTCTGAAAGCAGTTCTGATATACGCCTACGATAAGGAGAATGAAACAGAAATATTGAAAGATCCTCTGCAGCCACCACATGGTTTTGGCTGTGGTCCTATCAGTATCCGGATTACCAATACAATTGGCTAAACTATTCAAAAGTTGACTTGAGTCACTCTTGTATGACATTTTATCACTGAAATTCATCACTGTGACTAACGAGAAGACAGGTGACAGCTAATTTTTACAATTTCATCATTAGTATTTGCATTAAGCAATACCGTTGTGGGGTGTATGGTGCAGTCTTCGGTGTTCGCGTGTTGCTGTTATTTGGAGGCCTTGAAGAAACCCTTTCAATAGCTAAATTACCTTCTGACCGAGCATACTTTGTAGAACATGTGTGATATTTTACATGACAGGAGTGAATGAGCACATCTGAGAATTCAATTACTGCATATTATGAAAAACAGCTCATAAGCTCTGTGCTGTTGTCTTCATTGCCACTGGTTGAGAATGAATTACCTCACGTGTTGCTTGGTGTCTCCAATAAACTGATGGTAATACCTCGACTGAGAGCGGCACTGTATGGAGTCTGGTGGTTTAGGCGAAACTCATGCACCAAAGAGCAATCACAAACCAAAGCATTGATAATGGCCCTAAGAAATTACACTTTTGTTCAAGGATGCAAAGATTAGTCCCTTTTAAGAATAAATAACCGCATCCTCTGTTATATTCTGCTGCAGAGGGTATGAATGTGGCAGCTTACAGAAAGGGTGAGCATCTAAAAGACCCACCTCCTTCCGCTCACATAGCGCTGTTGATTATTTGCTATTCCATGGGAAAACTACATGGACATCGATTCACCGAAATCCACAGGTAGAGGAAGTGACATCATTGTCGTCGCACCCCTGATCAAGACTCTACCCTTTGCCCCGCTGTGAGCACCTCAGCGATCTTCTATATGCTGCGTCTGAAGGGATAAGGAAGTTAGAATTACACAGAGGGCAAAGAAGACACAAAGCGTCTTCTGCCACTGGATTGTATGTATATAGTATTAATAAAGCATGGACCTAGAAAAAGGCCAATGGATCAATGTCTAAGGTGAAATGGTAAGCATGCAATTAATAAAAGACTGAGTTTTGATTGTGTTACTTGAAACCAGGAGCAGCAGGGGCAGTGGCCGGGGGCCAAAGATAGAGGTGAGTTGCCTTGGCTATCCCTTGCTGACCCAAGTTTAAATTCATGGCTGATTGCTAATTCCTGACCTTTGTTTTCAAAGCTATTCATGGAAAAATTAAGATACCCTCTCCCTTTACCTATGCCCTCTGGCCAGCCAACACCAACACTGCCTAGAAATTTCTAAGCCCCACTGTAAAGTCTGTTGTGGCTGTGTTTTTTCACCTATTCCACTCCCCCTTCTTTGATAAATCAATTTCCTATGAACTACATTCTATATTTTAACTCCCCCTTACAGCACAACTAATTCCCTTCAAAGAACATCTCACTTGAACATTCCTGCCGCACCGAAATCCCATTTATACTCACAGAAATTATATATGTGTTTGGTTGGGATCAAATAAATAAATACATGCCATGCATCTGTGACCACCCTCTGTAGCTTGTAGGTGCTTCCAGTGTCTCTGCCTTCAGCTGCTTTTTAAAGGGTTTTATGTTTCATAAACCCTGCGATTCTCAAATGAATGCAATTTCTAAACAACAAACTGAAATGTTAGCTCAATTACCTGAAGTATCATGTTACCTGACTGTTCGTTTTCTGTGCTGTTGCTACTTTTCACATCCTACAGTTGTGGTTTTAAACTCTATGTAGCACCCCGTGCCCTAACCTGAGATTGTGTTAGTAAATCTGTTGCATGCTATTTACCCCAGGATTCAGTGTATGAGTTTAAATTACCTATGGCATTGGTATGCACGCCTTTTTAACAGAAGGTAGGAGTCTGTAGCACAGACAGCAATTGAGTGGTAATGCCATACGAAATAGAAATTGAGGATTGGAGGTAAATTTAAAACCTTTGCAAATTATTTTTCTTTGTTTCATCTTCTTCCTTTTCTAGATTGCCTCACTAACCTACTTCGGTTTATGCACGAACCCATTAGTGAAAAGAAGAGACAACTCTTTTAGGAGTAAGGGCATAGTTGCTTGATGCTGAACATAATCACAATTTAGGTCTCACTCATGATCTCTTTCAGCCGAATTCACCAATATCTACACTCAGCTAGTGCCAATTTCCATACCCGGTTTTACCACTCTGGCCCTGGTTCTCTTCTAAATTATACTATTTCCTTGGGGACCAAATATTAGAGGTGTAGTGTCGCTGCGTCAGTACAAATGACACAGACACTGTTCTTGGTAATGGGAACTTTATTACCATGCACCCACTATGCTCCTGTTCCTGCTCTGCGCATTCCTCGTGCCTCCTCTTCGGTCACCCAGCTCCCCTTCCTACCTCTCAACCTCATGTGCTGATCCTAGTGCCCAGCACATATCACATTACATCTTCCCCTTTCATAAACAACTTCAACTATCTTAGATGTGTCAGTGCATGCCAGATTAAACAATAATAGAAAACAACATAGTTACAGTTCTTCAATCAAGCAAACCGGGCTTCGATGAGTTTGTTGCGGCCAGAGAGGTGCCTCTTGAGCCGCCCATTCCCCTTTGTCAGGAGACGTGGAGGGTCGATGATCACTCACTGCCTCAGGTGCATCTCCTTTTACCACACTGTGGGGTGCAGTCAACGCCTCTCTGACATTGGGCGTGCATTTCTGAAAATGCGTCACATTCCTTGTGATCCTCTTGTCCTCCAGTGCAGCTGTAATCATGGTCCCTTTTTGTTTTGTCACCAGCAGTGGGCATGCATGATATCAATAGTCTGCTTTTCTCTGTTGCTCTTGTCGCACCAATACCCAGTCTCCCTCATGGATGGATGGCTGTGCAGCTTTTCTCCGTCGGTCTGCATATTCCTTCTTCTTCTCCTTTTTCAGTTTGTCTCTGGCTGCTAATTCTTCGTGCTCAGAGTCTTGTGACATACCACTAGCTGCATCTTCCCAAGCTGGTATTCTGGTGCGCACAGTGCGACCCAACATTAGTGTTGCCGGACATCTGCCTGTGGTCGTATGCGATGTGGTTCGATATGCGCTTAAAACTTCATTTAGAGCCACTTGCACATCACACTTTGAAAGTTCTGCCTGCTGGATGGTCTTCTTTAGAGTGGCCATAAATCTTTCCACCATTCCATTAGCCTGTGGCCACAAAGGAGTAATCTTTTGGTGTCTGAAATTGAGGTGCTTGGCAAATGCATCAAATTCTTGCCCATTGAATGGCGTGCCATTATCTGTTTTCACTACCTTCTGTATGGCCCATGCTGCGAAAACCTCATCAAGTATATGTATAGTGGTGGCAGCTTTGGTTGACGTTATGAGGTGCGCAATTGGGAAACTTGAGTATTCGTCCAATATGACCAGTATATACTTGCCAGATTGTATTGGTCCAAAGAAGTCCACTGCGACATGATGCCAAACGCCATCCAGCAGTTCAGACATTTGGAGAGGCGCAGGTGGATCCTCTCGACTTACTGGCTGACACTGTTGGCAGTCTTTCAGTGTAAGTTCCACCATCTGATCAAGCATGGGGAACCAGACTCGCTCCTGCAGCACTCTCTTCGTGGCTACAATTCCTCTGTGCCCTTCATGCACTAGGTTGATAACTCCTTGGCTCAACTGTTTCGGAATGACCATCCTTTTGTCCTTTAGTACAAGACCATCTGAGGTGATGGACAGTTCATCCTTCACATGTCTGAAAGAAGACAGTTCCTGACTGTTAATCTGTTCACTCTGTCCGGATTCCTCCAAATACCTCCAACTGTTTGTCTGAATGCAATGTTTTAGATTTTGTAGTGTGGCATCTTCATTGGTAGCGTCTAAAATGGCCACTAGAGGGACTGCGGTTGGTTTGGCTTGAGCCACTACAAAATGGATGTATTCCTCAGCTACTGATGGATTGGATTTGGACGTTGCCTTGGGATGTCGGGACATATAGTCAGCTGGATTTTCAGCTTTTACCAGCTTGTGGATGATACTATAAGTATACTCTTGAAGGCGGATGCCCCAGCGCTCTATTCTGGGTTGCATTTTGGCTCGGAATTTCCGAAGATGCTTATCAGGGCCTGGTGATCCGTGATAATTGAGAAACGTTTTCCATAGATAAAGATGTGAAAATGTTTGCAGGCCCAGACCACTGCCAGGCTTTTCTTTTCAGGCCGGGAATATGCTCTCTCTGTGTCCGTGATACTCCGACTGGCATATACTACAGTATACCGCTGATCACTCTCTCTGTCATATTGAGCTAATATCGCTCCAAGTCCTATGAGACTCGTATCCACTGTGATTTCAGTTTTCTTCTAGGATTGAAATATGCAAGATTGTTAGCAGAATCAACCGCAGCTTTGATTGCATGAATAGCTTGATCAAATCTCGTGGTCCATTAAAATGTGTGTCCTTGTTTGGTCAGCTTTCTCATAGGGTAACTGATAGTGGCATAGTCCTTGATATAGCGTGCACAATAGCTTGCCATGCCTAAAAGGAACATACAACCCCCGCGTCTCGCGGCCTGGGAGTATCCTTCAGAGCAGCAATATTTTCTGGATCAGGTTTCATTCCAGCGCCAGATAAGATGTGTCCGAAGAATTTTGATGTGGATTTGTGGAATTCGCATTTGTCGCTCCATAGACGAGGATGTCGTCACTGTAGTTTAGAGTGTTGGGAATGTGAGGAATTACCTTTCTGATGGCCTCCTGAAAAATCTCAGCGGCAGAAGAGACCCCAAAGCTGAGTCTTTTTTATCTGAACAGGCTTGATGAGTAGAGAATGTGGTGATATATCTCGATTTTTTGTGAAGTTTCAGCTGGTGATAACCCTTGTTAAGGTCTAGTTTAGAGAATATTTGTGCACCATTGAGTGATGCAATCATGTCGCTAATATGAGGTCCCGGGTGTCTTTCTCTTTCAATGGCGGTGTTGGGTGGCCCCATATCTACACAGAGACTAACTTTGCCAGGTGAGCCTTTTTTATGCACAACGACCACTGGAGAGACCCAGGGAGTGGGTCCTGATGTTCTCTCAATGATGTCAGCCAGGAGAAGATGCTGCAGTTCCTCCTCTACAGAATGTTGTAGGTGAAATTGATTTTTTTGTGGTGTTGTGCTATGGAAGTCACACGTTCATTGATAGGCAATCGAACTTGGCAATGAGCCATCTTTCCAAGCATGGTGAATAACTTCGGAAACTTGTGAACTATATCAGGTTCATCATCAACTTTATGCAAAATTTCTACTAGTCGAAGTCGTTCCGCCGTGGGCAAGCTAAGAAAACAATCTGCTTCAGGACCATCAATGACATGAATGCGGGCCGGAATGGTTCTGTCCTTGTACGTGAGATTAGTCGGAAATTGTCCTAAAAAAGGAGAGGTTCCTTTGACATCCAAGTGTACACCTTCACGGCGGCTTTATGCAAGTGTGGTGGTGGACTCATTTCCGTGTATTCTGCAACTGAAATATAGTTGAGAGATGCTCCACTATCCAGAATAAATTTGGCCAAGTGCGTGTCCATTTTAAGATCTAGTCGCAGGTATTTCTTCAACCGGTCCTGATCCGCGCCCATGCAGACATACTCATCACTGTCTTGCGATATTGGTGACAGGGACCTCGACTCACGAGATTGTGATCGACGGGTTCCATATGTCCCATGAGACTGGCGGCTGGACTGTGAAGAGCCAGTAGAAGAATCTCTGCAGTCCCACACTGCTTTGGCATGATGGTGAGTGTTATACTGTCTGGATAGTCTGTAATTGTCTCTGTGGGTGTCTTTGCGAGGAGCTCCGCAGACGTTCTCAAAGTGGTAGCACAGGAGGGGAATTCCATCAGCAGCGATGTGGTTAATAGACATCTGCGTAACGACTCAGACTGGCATCCTTCTATGATTCGCAGGCGAAGTGTGTCTTCCGTCGAGAAAGAGTCAAATTCACAGTGGTGGGCCAAGCGTCGAAGTCGTGTAATGTAAGTGCTCATGGGCTCGTCTTTTTCCTGAGAAGCCAGATTGAATGTATATCTTTCATAATCAATGTTCCATTTATGAAGAAATTTTCTGTTTACTACGTCAGGCACATTGGCATAGGATGGAGCAGCGTCAGCCGTTAGCTCCTTTATAATCTGACCAACATCTTTCCCGATTCAATTGCATAATGCAATCAGTTGCTGCTCCTCCTCGGTCATAAGAGACCCTTTCATGAAGTCTTCAAAGTCCTCTAGCCATTCCTGCCAATGAAGGCCCATACCTCCCCCCGATATGAGGACCAGGGGTTCCGGCGGGCGTAGAAAAGGAACTCCAAGCAAGCCAAGTCTGTGTCCACCCATTTGCGCCGTGGACGTAGGTGACTCCGGCTTGGTGCTGGCGCTGGCAGAGGCTTGACTCTGTCTTGACGTGGGTGATCCAGACATCGCAGATGAATATGGTGGAACACATGCTTTGTGGTGAATAGCCGAACCACAGGAACCCTCACAGCGCCTGCTACTCGGTTCAAAGCGCCACTGTTAGCGCCATTCTTCACTTATGATATAGTGTAGGGTTAAATAGCAGGGCGCCTATGAAAGAGCAGTCCAACAGCTACTTGACATATAGGTACTGCTACTCTCATCAACGAACATCAAGGGCAGGCGATAGGACAAGCTTTCAGTCTAATAAGTCCATTGATATGACCCTTTAATGTATGCTGAGGCACCAGACAGCTCCTCTGGTAGTCATTTACCAATGCTTGTCGCAATTTCCAGCAGTTGCCTGACCTCAAAATGGCCCCCCGGCACTCCTTGCAGGGGATTGGTTGAGGCACCTGACTTAAAGATTGCCACCGGTGAAATCTCGCTCCTTACATGATTATCAGGCCTGAATCACTTAGTGGGAGCAGCAGCGCAGGAACATACAGACTCTGGTACTTTGGAGGTGACGACTTCAGTCCCCGGGCACAGCATAGGACCCAGCACTCCTCCACAGGCAGCACTTGCATACGGGCACTCGCAGCCCAGGGCACAAGACCGGGGAGGGCTCGCGGGTCGCGATCAGCAGACTGCGCCACCTCCTTCACACAAGCGACCGTGGTGGGCTCCCAGGTCACGGAAACGCAGACTCCCCTCCGAAGGCACATGTGACTGGGGTGGACTCCCAGGGCGCAGTGGTGGACCTCACAGCTCTGAGGCAGCGCAGCGGACAGCAGAAACAGCAGGACACAACGGGACCTGGGTGGGCTTCCGGTCCGCGACTCAGCACAGCTTCGAGAGCGGAGAGCATGCCAGGATACAGGTAGGCAGGCAAAGTTTGCCACCACCGTCGTCGCCAGTTGTAGTGTTGCTGCACCAGTACAAATGACACACACACTGTTCTTGGTAATGGGAGCTTTATTACCATGCACCCACTACGCTCCTGTTTCTGATCTGCTCTGCCCATTCCTCGCTCCTCCTCTTCTGCCACCCAGCTGTCCTCCCACCTCTCAACCTCATGTGCTGGTCCTACCGCCGAGCACATATCACAACATTACAAGATGGTGTCCCTTGATGGGTTTGCTGTGCATCAGAACAAATGATCAGACCAGAATTGGATAGTTATTCTCCTGAGCATAGTGCAAGATTACATCTAATGGCCTGAAGCACAAGGTTCTGATTGCACTTTTGTCAATTAAACTATTATGACTGGAACCAAAGACAAGCCTCTATATTGTAAATAAAACTGATTTATTGCCTTAATCAACTTGGCCACTTGATATTTCTCTTGTCCAGTAGGAATTTGAATCTCAACTTAGTGTCCTCTGGTGTACCCCAAAACAAATAACTTCCTACAACTACACATGATTCCAGGTTCAGAAGTCCCTCTTACTGCCTTTTTATTAAATCTAATTACTATGATTTTCATCTTGCTCCAATTAATATCTAACTTATACTTTGCACTAATATAGAGTCAACTTTCTTAATGATTTTTGCAGATCCACCACAGTTTGATCTCATACCACAGTAGATCGAAGACCATCTGAAGAGTGTAGAGCTGGGATATGTTTTCTACCAAGCTTGGAAGGTAAATGTCAGTATTCCTCACATTCACCTCTATGCCCAATTTTGCAGTGATAGGCCCATTCCCATGTTTCACTGTGTGGTGATCCTCATCAAAGGTAATAGAGTATGAGGAAAGCCCATGCATCAAACTTAGCCCACCGTCACACATGCTCCTGATCAAATTGAATGCTGAGGTTAAGTCTATAAAGGCACAGGGCAGGGGTTTCCCAAACATTGTGGCCAGAATCACTATGTTGTGCAGTGTGCACACACCCCTGACTAAAGGCAGCATGCGCTCTAGGGTTCTTCTTTCTGGTGTCTAGCTGATCAAAACATTACCAACTGAGTTCACAGCTGCTATTAGCCCCAAATTAATTGCATTTGACCTCTGTATTTTTATAAAGAGCAAATACTATAAAAACTATTGACATTTTATAATTAAAAAATACAACCTAATTTCATAAATAAATTCAAAATAATGGTTAGCAAAGTTTCATAACATATCAGGTTCTGTTGTTTATTATAGACTCTAGCCATCAAAATAAGCACAATTGCCCAGATGCATCAACCTTTTTAGGAAGTGCAAACGGTGCGATTCGCAAAAATCGGCCTTTTGCACTTCCTAAATTGGTTTCTGGGATGCATCAAGCATTTTTGGAAAATCGCTATTTTTTGCGAGTTCCAAAAATGCGTTTGCTTTTAAGGAATCGCAAATTTGCGATTCCTTAAATGCAATGCATCATCCTCAAAACATTTGCGATTTTACAAATTGCAAATGCAAATTACCACGAAGTTGAACTTCGTGGTAATTTGCAAAAATGTTTGAAAACGCATAAAAATGCATTTTTTAAACTTCTAAGTTACAGACACACATGTCCTTAGGACATGTGTGTATGTAACTCACATGTAAAAGTGCATTTCATGGGTGCAGGAGGGGGGGTCCTTTGGACCCCCCTCTCCACCCTTGAAAGGCTTTGTTGCATTCCGATTTCAAATTGCGAATTCGCAATTCCCATTCATTCCTATGGGCATTTCAGCCCATAGGAATGAATGGGAATTGCGAATTCGCTATTTGGAACTCGCAATTTTATTGGGATTCGGTAAAAATTGCGATTTTTACCGAATCTCAATAAAATAGCGAAATTAATGATGCATTGCCATTTGCGATTCCTTATTTGCGATTCCTTATTTTTCGCAAATAAGGAATCGCAAATGACAACGTTGATGCATCTAGGGGAATATCTTTATTTCTCCATTGAAAGAATCCCCCAGTGGAGATGTTTTTATAAGCTCTCCTTCATCACGCTACTCCTGAAGAGAGATTCCAGATAGTCTATCCAGAGCTCACTCCTAAAGCCATAATTGTACACTATTTTCTGTTTCTTGAAACTAGAAAGCATCGGCTTGCTATGGTTAACATCACATATATGTGCCTTGATTGATATATGTAACTTCAAGGCAGGGTCGGATTGGGATCACAATTTGGCCCGGGCACTGACGAAAAAAGTGGCCTACATTCAATGGTCCACAATTAAGGGGCGTGGCCCATATTCAAGGGCCGTGCCCTTTCATGAAACACCATTTGGTTACACACGTCAATGTCTTTGAATATTAGATGTAAATACATTAGGAATTTGGACAAGTATGGTAGTGCACTGTCCAGTGACCAGCTGAAAGAGGGCATCAAAGATCAGAAATTGGATTATAAATTCAAATCTGTACCGAACAGGGGCCCAAAAATATGTTTGGCCGGGGGCCCCAAAATCCTTAAGATGTTTGGCACAGAAATTAATTAAAGTGAGAGGATACTGTTCTTGCACAGGAGACACGGGGGAAAGGTGACAATGGCCCCATGCTGAGCAACTAAAAAAACAGCAAGGCCCCTTTATGTCACAAAATAATTCAAGCCCTTCAGGGAAGGAGCACCTAATAAGCAGCGAAGCCCCTGCTATTACTAACCTACTCATCCCTTCTGTTGGACTTGGCCCTTAAGGCAGGTTCACCCCTAATCTTTTTGCTTTAGATCTGTGATATGCGTGGATGATTTTCTGGTCTGTGCGCACTTTTTCTCTGTGTCCCAGAGTAAAGTGCGTGCATGTAGTTAGGCTGGCCTGCTCTCCCATAGGGATGCATGGGGAATGTCTGTGTCCCTAGTAATTCCTGATGTGTGGGGAGTGCATGCTCGAATTTGGTATGTGCGTGTTCGTGGGAATGAATGCTTTGCAATGGTGTATGTGGCATGTGTGTGTCATGAGTAGAACTGCCATTTCTAGTACTTGGCATATTACTGTAAAATATGCCTGCAGTGTGATTGGCTGGAGCTGGCTGGTGAGCCTGGCTCCAGGAAGGCTGGATGGGTCTGCCCGGTGGTGAGTGTGAGATCAGCATGCTTGATGGCTTGGGAGGAGTGCCCCTGGTCCCTGATGGGCCTGGACTTTCCCCAGACAATGCTGGCTCCACCCCCTGTAGTGCGACTGATGGCCCTAGCCCTGCCAGTGAATAGAGAGGGTGGTTGAGGTAAACAAAGTACTTCAGAACCAGCTGCGACTGGTTTTCCCCCCACCCTGCACCCTGAGACAAAGGGGTTTTGCTGTATAAGAAGGGGCTGTGTCCCCATACAATTTGTTCTCTGTTCTGCTTTGGACCTTGCCAGAGGGGGCTGCTGCTGCTGCTGGGGCCAAGAGGACCGCCACTTGGCTGTCTCCCTGCCTGGAGACCCAGTGTGCTGGCTCTGGCCCTGCCTTGCCCCTCTGCCTGCCTCCAGACCCTGCTGGAGCTTTGCTGTTGACTGAGAGCGCTGCTCTCTTGCCTTTAGCGCTGTGGGCGCTTTTCCCTGCCCTGAAGCGCTTGGGAGCGCTGTGGATTGCCCCTAGCGCTAGAGAGCGCTTTATTTTACTTATTGCGCTTGGAAGCGCTTTTGTCACCCAGCCGGTGCCCACCCGGCATCTGCCCGCCTGATTTTGCCGATTTGCGGCGCATCGCGAGTGCCTACCTCGCTGTATATTTTAATTAGGAGCCGGAGCCCACCCGGCATTGCCCCGTACTTGGATTTGATAATTACCTCGAGGGAGCCCACTCCTCGGGTACTGGGAGCCAGCCTGCCTGCCTAAAACGGGCCGCCGCGCTGCCCGCGACGACCCGGAAGTGCTTGGACCGGCAACCAATCGCTGCGCGGCCCGGGAGAGGCGAACCGGAAGTCCCGCCCCCGGAGCCGAGCAGCGAGGAGGAGGGCTGCCGGCCGTGTCCCCGAGGCGCCTGACGAGAGAAGAAGAGGCGCCCCGGCGAACGGAGACCAGGAGAGAGTGCTTCGCCGCCCCCGCAGCTCCAGCGAGAACCCGGTGAGTGAGAGGCAGCTGCAGTGTGCGCAGAGCGGCCCCGGTTGGCAGCGGGCCGCTCCGCAGGAGAGAGGGGCAATTCTTTGTTAAGAGCCCAGAGGGGCTCACGGCGCACAGTGATTTTGCGAGCCCAGAGAGGGCTCAGGGGGTATAATTATTCTCGAGCCCCAGAGGGGACTCCAACGAGGCCTACAAGTTATATTGGAGCCCGAGGCTCCTGGGGGCCATTTGTTCCTAGAGTCCAGCGAGACTCCACCGACGCCCACATTGATTGAGAGCCCTGAGAGAGGCTCTGGGGCAATTCCTTATTTTAAGAGCGCTGAAGCTCTATTTTTACATTTGCTTTGTGAGCCCCTGAGAGGCTCCTTGCCCACTTTGTTCTTGAGCCCTCCTGGCTCCAACGTTGCTCAGTCCTGTTATCAACTGTCCAGCACTTAGTGGACAGTTGCCACGTTTAGGCTTTGTGTCTGTGCTGCCTGCGCAGACCTCCCTGACACTGAGACTCAGGGCATTCTGCCCCTTTCGAGGCCAGTTGGCCTGAGGGACATTGTGAGTGTTGTGCTTTGTGCACCCCGCGCATTGTAATTTCTTGCTATGTAATTCTTGCGCATGTGTTTTAATCTGCACCTCTGTGTTTAATATCTCATGTGCAATTGTTTATGTCCGCTTACCTTTTCTAAAAGTGACCTGATTAGGTATTTCATGTTTATCCCCTTTGCTAAGAGTGACCTGCATAGAGGGTTGTTGATGTCCCATTTTATGTTTATCCATTATGCTAAATGTGACCTGCATAGTAGATTGTTGATGTCCCATTTTATGTTTAGGTTTCCTTCCCTTTGCTAAGAGTGAATTGCTTAGGTGTTGGTATTCCTTCCTTAGGTCCTGATGAGAAGGCCCTAGTTACCTGCGTAATTGCCTACAGTGTTTTAGGGTTGCGTAGGAGGTCTTGACTTTTCCAGTGATTACTGGATGTGTGTTGCATTTATAATTTTGGTGCTACTCATTTTATGTTTACGATATAAGTGTATCTACCAGTATTATCTTCTAACAAGGGCCTACCCCTGACAGTGGTCCATGTGGCCCTGTCCTGTACATAATTCCCCTTGTAAATTCTGCCCGTGCCCCAGGCACATTGTACAGTTTGCGTGTGTTATCTAATGTGTTTTGTTTACTATAAATACAAAGGCTATTTTTTATATATCCTTGTGTGGAGTCTTTCTTTGTGGTGGGCCTTGGGTGTTGTTGCTGGGGTGCGTGCGCAAATACTTAACTCATACCGCCTCCAAGTTTAGCCTAGACTGCTCGCGCCACGTTACCTAGAGGGCGAGTGGGGGTTGCCTTGGTGTGTGACTCCCTTGCCCTGACTTTAGACATGGTGATCCCTGACTGACCTCGACACGAGTCTTGGCCGGCCAGGGTCCCGTTTCTAACATTGGCGGCAAGCAGTGAGGATAAGAATTTGTGTTTGCGCTGTACCACAGTGGCGACAGGCCACACTTCAAAGCTCTGCATTTTTTAGATAACCGCATTTTTGGGGATTATTGTTTTTTAGGGAAGTTCAGTTTTGCTTCTCCTGAAAGGTGTCACTTTGTATTTTGTCCAGTACCTTGTTCCCCGCCCTGCTCCCAGAGTTTGGTACCTGTGTCGCTAGTGGTCAGGTTGAGAGAATCAGGGGTGCTAGAAACTGCCTTACCAGTCCGAGGGGAGGGTTGTGTGTGAATGAGTGCGTGTTACGCTGGACAGTGGAGTGCAAGTTCTCTGATAGGAATCTTGCTGAATTTTGTGATTGTAATCTCCTGTTTAGCTCAGACCCCCAGGTTCCCTGTGTCAAACTTTTCCTGAGAACGTCCGCCAAAATGGAGGCAGTTTTTGATCTCTGTAGTCTGTTTAGGTACAGTAGATTAGAGCTGGTCAGATTCTGCGAAAAGGGAGGCATAGAGGTGAGTGAGTTGGTTACTCAGTCCCAGCTTAGGGACAGCCTGATCATGTGGCAAAAGGGTCAGTGGGATCTCGAGCACAGTGAGAGAGATAGAGCCCGGGCCGCACGCCATGAGGGTGGTGAGTCTGTGGGGAGTCCCGAAGATTCTGTTGATGAATGTGAGTTGGATGGTGATGACAGTGGATGGATGTCAGCAGAGAGTGAGGACCCCATAGATAGGGAGTCCCTTGCTGGGTCCAGTGTCAGTACCAGCGCCCCATCCCTTTCCCTGTCCCCAGAGGAGTGGTTGGATAGGAAGGAAGAGAGGGAGTATCAGCTAGCGTTGGAACAGCTCAGGTTGGAGCATGCCAAGCTAGAGGCTGAGAGGGCCTTGTTCAGGGAGAAGGTAGCCCAAGAGAGTAGGTTACCCCCTGAGTGCATGTGTAATTGTCTGGATTCCCCAGGGAGGGTGGAGTCCAGTGGTGGCAGCTTTTTAAGTGTTAGTGTTGACAGTCCCACTCCCAGTTCCCCGAGTATGTTGCCTGTTTCCCCCGCAGTAGAGTTTGGGTTGAAGTTCAGGAGACTTAGGAAACTGCCTCATCAGTCTTGGGAAGACTTTGAAGATGAGTGTTGTGGAGCACTGTTTGATTGGAGAGCGACTCACGTGAACGGCAAGTCTGGCAGTTTGTTTAGCATGGTTGTCACAGAGCACCTGCTCAGTTATTGTGTGCCAGAGTTGCGCCAGCACCTGTTGAGGTTTGGATCGTTCATTGCATGTGAGCTTGCAGCGGAAGCCGACCGATGGGAAGGTGCAAGAGGTTCCTTAGCGCCGCTAGTGAGTGATTCCAATAATAGTGGGTCAGGTTTTCTCCAACCCAGCGTGGTGGAGGAGGGTGAGAGTAGCCCAGCTAGGTCTCAGTATAGTGAGGAGGGTGTAGGGGCTTGCTGTCTGTCTCAGTGGAGCGGAAGTGAGTGTGAGACCGAGAGTCCCCAGATGCCCGAAGCCCTGCCTCAGAGCCTGGATGGTTTCTTTAGGGAACACCAGGGTGGGGACCTATGCTTACCTGTTAGTCCACTTGAGGGAGATCTCCTAGTGTGTGGGGGACCTGGAGCATCTGTGAGCGGAGCTTCTGTAGTTGTGGAGTCTGGCAGTACTGCTCCAGGAGGGAGAGTGCAGAAGTCCAGTGAAAGGAGTGATTTGGGAGTGACCTGTGAGTCCTCAGAAGTCCTGGAGTGCCAGGCAGTGATTCCACCAAAGGTTCTAGACCAGAGGTTGGAGGTCCAGGTTCAGGGTTTGCCTGACCTGAAGGGTGGGAGCACTGTAATCAGTGTCCTGACCAGTTCTTTCTCCAGAGGTACCGCCCCGGTTGGGAGGGAGCAGGACTCTGGAAGGGGGTGCAGAGGGTGGGAATGCCCACCTCTGACCCCAGTACCACCTGAGGGGTTAAACCCTAGGTTGGGAGAGTGGTGTTTAGAGGGTACCCCTCGCAGGAGGAGGAGGAACCCTAGGAGAAGAGGTAAGGGGAGAAGAGCCTTCCCTGAGACTCCTGGTCCACCTAAGGTTGTAGACCCTAGGCTGGAGAACCAGTGGCAGTCTAGCCCTGTCTTGCAGACAGGAAGAGTGGAAAATGGCTGTTATGTGCCAGGGGTTACTACCCCCCACTTGATGAGTTGGCAGGAACCAGTGGCACCTGGGTGGCCTAGGGCCTGGTCCTGGCCGAGGGCAGCTGGAGAGTACCAGTGGGGTAATCCAGTGAGTCCCTACCGTAGTTTTAGGAAGAACCCCAGGGGTTCACAGTGGCGTAAAACAGGAGGGTGTCCCTGCATTTGCGGGCCCGCGTCCGTGTTTTATCGCCCCAAGCAGGTAAGTCCATCGCGGTGGTGATTGGTCTGCCCTGCGTTTTGGCTGGAAGGGGGTTGTGTTGGACTTGGCCCTTAAGGCAGGTTCTCCCCTAATCTTTTTGCTTTAGATCTGTGATATGCGTGGATGATTTTCTGGTCTGTGCGCACTTTTTCTCTGTGTCCCAGAGTAAAGTGCGTGCATGTAGTTAGGCTGGCCTGCTCTCCCATAGGGATGCATGGGGAATGTCTGTGTCCCTAGTAATTCCTGATGTGTGGGGAGTGCATGCTCGAATTTGGTATGTGCGTGTTCGTGGGAATAAATGCTTTGCAATGGTGTATGTGGCATGTGTGTGTCATGATTAGAAATGCCATTTCTAGTACTTGGCATATTACTGTAAAATATGCCTGCAGTGTGATTGGCTGGAGCTGGCTGGTGAGCCTGGCTCCAGGAAGGCTGGATGGGTCTGCCCGGTGGTGAGTGTGAGATCAGCATGCTTGATGGCTTGGGAGGAGTGCCCCTGGTCCCTGATGGGCCTGGACTTTCCCCAGACAATGCTGGCTCCACCCCCTGTAGTGCGACTGATGGCCCTAGCCCTGCCAGTGAATAGAGAGGGTGGTTGAGGTAAACAAAGTACTTCAGAACCAGCTGCGACTGGTTTTCCCCCCACCCTGCACCCTGAGACAAAGGGGTTTTGCTGTATAAGAAGGGGCTGTGTCCCCATACAATTTGTTCTCTGTTCTGCTTTGGACCTTGCCAGAGGGGGCTGCTGCTGCTGCAGGGGCCAAGAGGACCGCCACTTGGCTGTCTCCCTGCCTGGAGACCCAGTGTGCTGGCTCTGGCCCTGCCTTGCCCCTCTGCCAGCCTCCAGACCCTGCTGGAGCTTTGCTGTTGACTGAGAGCGCTGCTCTCTTGCCTTTAGCGCTGTGGGCGCTTTTCCCTGCCCTGAAGCGCTTGGGAGCGCTGTGGATTGCCCCTAGCGCTAGAGAGCGCTTTATTTTACTTATTGCGCTTGGAAGCGCTTTTGTCACCCAGCCGGTGCCCACCCGGCATCTGCCCGCCTGATTTTGCTGATTTGCGGCGCATCGCGAGTGCCTACCTCGCTGTATATTTTAATTAGGAGCCGGAGCCCACCCGGCATTGCCCCGTACTTGGATTTGATAATTACCTCGAGGGAGCCCACTCCTCGGGTACTGGGAGCCAGCCTGCCTGCCTAAAACGGGCCGCCGCGCTGCCCGCGACGACCCGGAAGTGCTTGGACCGGCAACCAATCGCTGCGCGGCCCGGGAGAGGCGAACCGGAAGTCCCACCCCCGGAGCCGAGCAGCGAGGAGGAGGGCTGCCGGCCGTGTCCCCGAGGTGCCTGACGAGAGAAGAAGAGGCGCCCCGGCGAACGGAGACCAGGAGAGAGTGCTTCGCCGCCCCCGCAGCTCCAGCGAGAACCCGGTGAGTGAGAGGCAGCTGCAGTGTGCGCAGAGCGGCCCCGGTTGGCAGCGGGCCGCTCCGCAGGAGAGAGGGGCAATTCTTTGTTAAGAGCCCAGAGGGGCTCACGGCGCACAGTGATTTTGCGAGCCCAGAGAGGGCCCAGGGGGCATAATTATTCTCGAGCCCCAGAGGGGACTCCAACGAGGCCTACAAGTTATATTGGAGCCCCGAGGCTCCTGGGGGCCATTTGTTCCTAGAGTCCAGCGAGACTCCACCGACGCCCACATTGATTGAGAGCCCTGAGAGAGGCTCTGGGGCAATTCCTTATTTTAAGAGCGCTGAAGCTCTATTTTTACATTTGCTTTGTGAGCCCCTGAGAGGCTCCTTGCCCACTTTGTTCTTGAGCCCTCCTGGCTCCAACGTTGCTCAGTCCTGTTATCAACTGTCCAGCACTTAGTGGACAGTTGCCACGTTTAGGCTTTGTGTCTGTGCTGCCTGCGCAGACCTCCCTGACACTGAGACTCAGGGCATTCCGCCCCTTTCGAGGCCAGTTGGCCTGAGGGACATTGTGAGTGTTGTGCTTTGTGCACCCCGCGCATTGTAATTTCTTGCTATGTAATTCTTGCGCATGTGTTCTAATCTGCACCTCTGTGTTTAATATCTCATGTGCACTTGTTTATGTCCGCTTACCTTTTCTAAAAGTGACCTGATTAGGTATTTCATGTTTATCCCCTTTGCTAAGAGTGACCTGCATAGAGGGTTGTTGATGTCCCATTTTATGTTTATCCATTATGCTAAATGTGACCTGCATAGTAGATTGTTGATGTCCCATTTTATGTTTAGGTTTCCTTCCCTTTGCTAAGAGTGAATTGCTTAGGTGTGGTATTCCTTCCTTAGGTCCTGATGAGAAGGTCCTAGTTACCTGCGTAATTGCCTACAGTGTTTTAGGGTTGCGTAGGAGGTCTTGACTTTTCCAGTGATTACTGGATGTGTGTTGCATTTATAATTTTGGTGCTACTCATTTTATGTTTACGACATAAGTGTATCTACCAGTATTATCTTCTAACAAGTGCCTACCCCTGACAGTGGTCCATGTAGCCCTGTCCTGTACATAATTCCCCTTGTAAATTCTGCCCGTGCCCCTGGCACATTGTACAGTTTGCGTGTGTTATCTAATGTGTTTTGTTTACTATAAATACAAAAACTATTTTTTATATATCCTTGTGTGGAGTCTTTCTTTGTGGTGGGCCTTGGGTGTTGTTGCTGGGGTGCGTGCGCAAATACTTAACTCATACCGCCTCCAAGTTTAGCCTAGACTGCTTGCGCCACGTTACCTAGAGGGCGAGTGGGGGTTGCCTTGGTGTGTGACTCCCTTGCCCTGACTTTAGACATGGTGATCCCTGATTGACCTCGACGCGAGTCTTGGCCGGCCAGGGTCCCGTTTCTAACACCTCCCCAGACCTTCAGCTCAGGAGCACATGAACAGCAGTGAGACCCCTGCAATTAGTACATTAATCAGCTCTCCCCAGCCCTCCAGGCCTCAGGGCAATGTCCTAACAGGGGAGCACAAAACACAGCTGCTGGGTCATCCATGGTAGCCACGTGGAGACTGAGGTGAAGATGGTGCAAGTTGCAAAGATCACCAGGCCCCCACAGCGAGACCCATTCTTCCTCGCCCACTATTCCCTCTGCCGTTTTTCTCTGGACCCCGACTCGCCATCTTGTCCATTCCCTTGTCTTGTACCCTTCTCCCTCGTTTCCCCCTTGACAATCCTCAAATGTTTCTTCCCTTTTCTGTTTTGCCTATTCTCCATACACTTGTATCCCTCCCACCCTCCCTTGGTGCTGTGACTGCATCCCCCCTCCAAACCCACTTAATGGAACTCTGCCTGAGAAAATCTACTATGTGTGTATATATATGTATATAGAGAACTCTAATCACTAGTATATGAAGTAGACCTTTGTAGTATCTACCATTCCTATGTGACTCTTAGAGTATATCCATTCGTATCCCTTCCTTAGGTATTTAGAGATAACTCTAATGACTAGTATATGCAGTAGACCTTTGTACTCTCTACCATTCCTAGGTGACTCTTAGAGTATATCCATTTGCTTCTTCCTTGAGTGACTTTACTACTTGTACATTTGCAATTTTTCTTTCAGTTTGTATCTCTTCCTTGTGTGACTTTACATCTTGTACATTTGCAATTTTTTCTGCTTGTATCTTTTATGTAACGCATGTAATCCTAAGTCCTTATGTTTCGCAACTGATTCTTATGTAAAGCGCTCTGACACCTTCTAGTAAAGTTCGCGCTATATACAATTGCATTAAATTAAAAACAAACAACAACAAAAAAAAACACTGTTTATGTGCTGCGTGGTCCCCAGGGCGGCCGAGGGGAAAATGGCTCAAAGGCCTGAGCAACACCTGGCCCCAGGGAGGCCGATTTTTGCAAACAATCACCCCCTCCCCAGCCACCCTCAGCCTGATTGCTTTGCTGGGCAGGGGGTGAAGGAGAGGCCACATAGGATAATCACTGCACAGTGAAGCTGCATTCATTTCTCTGTCTCTGTCTCCGTGCCCTCTGTGGGCCGTTTTTTTCTCCCCTTTCCTAGTCCACAGAGATCACGGAGACAGAGACAGAGAAATGAATGCAGCTTCACTGTGCGGCTGGGAAAGGGGAGAAAAAATACAGGCCCACAGAGGGCACGGAGATACCGTCCCTTCGGCCGATGCCAGAATGCCCGCATTGCCAATCCTCCCCTGCTTCAAGGTACATGACTGTGGAGTTAAGAATAGTAAATCTACACTTACCCATATACTTACCTTTCTAATATTTTGGCCGTCGATCTTTTGGCCACTGTATTTTTGCAGGTCAATATTTTTGCCCTCAATATTCTGATATACAAACTATCTGAGATTAGGACCCAATTATATTAACATTGTGCTGTATTGGTGCAGTTTTTCTCAATAAATAGCACTAGAATGTACCTTGGAAAGAGTGAAAAGTGCTAAATACCATTGAAAATGTAGCAGTGTTCGGCTTAGCGTCATGCAGTGCTATCAAAGAGTATTAATCAATGGTTTACTTAAAAATCACTAATTGTCACAGGCAATTAGGTAGCATTTTTCATACACCCGAGGCACAAAGTATACAGGGGTATAAGCACAGAAAACCAATCAGTTACAGATTTCCGTGCATTTATTTATTTATTTATTTAGTGTACTTGTAGAGCGCAGTCCTGTCACCCAAAGGGCATCCTGGCGCTTTGAACTTGAGCGGTTGCACTTTTCGCTACTCAACAGTTTTAGGAAACAAATGCGTTTTTAACGCTTTCCTGAACGGAAAGAGAGAGTGGCAGGGAGTTCCAAAGTTTGGCCGCTGCAACACTAAATGAGCGGCCACCCATCCTAACTCTCTGAAACCTCGGGACTACCAGCAAATGCGCCGAAGAGGAGCGGAGAAGTCGCGGGGCAGAATACCAGGTGAACATGTTCTGCAGAGGTACTGGGCCCAGTTGATGTACTGCCTTAAACACCAAACACGCGGCTTTATACAGCACTCTCAGGTGTACCGGGAGCCAGTGTAGCTCTCTCAAAGCTAGAGTAGAAGAGCTAGACCTAGGGCGTGAGAGAGCCAACTTGGCGGCCATATTCTGCAGCCGTTGTAACTTCCCCACCAGATTTTTTGGGGCCTCTAGAAGTAGCGCATTACAGTAATCTAAATGACTTAGTATGGTACCGCGAACTACTTCCGGCCTAGCTTGGGTGGGGAGAAGGGGCAGAACTTTACGCAACATGCGTAACAACATCATGCACGTAGAAGTGGTTTTATTGACGTGCATGTCAAGCTGTAGATTTGGGCCGAAGATCACCCCCAAGTTGCGAGCAGATTCCGCCGCCGACACTGGCTCGGGAAAGGTGGCAGGCCAGAAATTCTCTGGAAGTACCCGCGAGATCCGATCTGTGAAACAGTAGAGCACCTCCGTCTTTGAGCTGTTAAATTGTAAGGAGTTGGCCCGTAGCCAGTCCGCTGTGGCTGCCATGCAGCGATGAAATGTCTCCAGCGAGACCGCATTATTACCCTCCAGGGAAAAGACCAGCTGGGTGTCATCGGCGTAGTTAAAAGCCGAGACACCAAAAGATTTTATAAGCTGGACCAAGGGGCGGAGGTACAGATTAAAAAGTATAGGGCTGATGGCCGAGCCCTGTGGGACCCCCTGCCCTACTTTCCTTGGCTCAGAACGAAATGGAGGGAGCGAGACCAACTGTTGCCGACTACCAAGATAGGATATCAGCCAGTCTCTTGCATCCTCTGTGACCCCACACTCCTCCAGTCTCCTCATAAGGGTCCGGTGGCAGACCGTATCGAACGCGGCCGACATGTCGAGCAGCACTAAAAAGGCTGCCCGACCACTGTCGACACGCGAACGAAGGTTGTCCAATACGGTTACCAGCGCGGACAACGTCCCGTGCATACAGAGACCACACACATTCTTGCTGTCTTGCTCACAGACGTGAAATGTACAGGCACCCATGGTCATGGACAATGCACACAAGTGCCCAAGTGCACAGAGTGGAGGCACACACCGATACACACAACTCAGATACAAACAGATATATACACATTTAATCCATGTGTATAATGGTAAAAACAAAGGTAAAGTTCCCAGAATGCAAAGTATTGTTTGCTGTAAGGCCAGAGCGAACTCAAGTGGCCATATTATGTATTTTCATTGTTTGCGCCGAGCACACCAATTAAAGAGAGTGCGGTGCAAAAATTGAAGTGTGCCCTATTAAGGTGAATGAGCTGCCCCCAGGGCAGCCATTCATGTGAAAACGCGGAGCGGCTGCTCCCTTTTCACAGTGCGGGTGTCAACCGTCTGCACTTTTACTGGGGATTAGAGATCCCCTTGCAGGCAGGTGCAGTCTGCAAATGCACCAGCATGCAAGGGGATGCCTGGGGGGTCCATAGTACCCCCTTCCCCACTTCAGATGGCTGCTCCCAGGAGGCACATTTACAGTGCACCACCTAGAAGGTGGCATGCTGTGAGTGTGCCCCTTGAGAGCTTTTTTGCCTCTGCACTGCATCTTTAATATGGCGTGGGCCCACCCCTATGCAAATGAGGGTATGCTCCTTGAAGGTATCGCTGGCGCTTTAAGTGCTCCAGCGCTATTGGTATTACTAAATGGGACACACAAGCATCTGCACCCCCTTCTGTAACAACAAAGTGCCCCAGGGGCATGCAAAGCGGGCACAAACGCCCGTTGTGCCCTGGGGCACTTACTGCAATACGGCCCAAGGTGTTACAAATGACAGGATTTCCTTGCATCAATACCCATACACAAATGCACAGATTAAATCTGGAAAGTTCATTAAAATGTTCATTATGTCTATGCGGTGTTAGAAATGTATCTAGTAGTTGTTGGGAAGAGTTGAAAGAATTTCACATGCTTCTTATACTAACATTTCGTTACAGTTTGTTTTTCAAATACAGTTAAATCATTTTTCAATTTTTTACGTATTTTATTTTGCGAACAAATGTATCTTTAGAACTAAAGCTAGTTTTCAATGAGAGCTTTAAAACATACACTTAATCATCTAATGTAACAACACACACTGCTTAATTCCTTCATAACAAATGTATTACTATAAAAGAAATCAGACCCCTGATGGGTAAACAATTGATTCATTTTGGGAAAAGAAGAAATAAGTACCATTAAGGTAGATAATCGTAACACCTGTTGTTTTCAGAGCTTAGTAACATTAAAAGTGTGTTATGAGGACTCTGTATTAAAGAAGTTTCGATAATAATAATTATATTATGCACTTCTTTAGGCTATACAGTCATGTACTGCACAGAAGGTAGATTACCTCAGTGACTAGAATGTGCATCATTTTAGAAAATACTGAACACCATGTTGCAGTAACTAAACTCCATCCCTAAAGTAAGAAGCCTGCACAACTCTCTTCCTTGACCATTACCACTTGCTGTCCCCATAGTCTATTCTTATTTTCAAAAAGACCTTGCATGATCAGATAATGCAAGAGGCTTTGATTAAGCAGAATATAAAAAGATGGATGAGCATCAACATTCATATCAGCAGTAAAGTGATCTGTAATGAGGGGGCAATATTTAGATTTAAATGCCCTGAAGCTATCAGACAAAGCGCTACCACACAGTTCCATTTGCAGAGTTCCTCTTGTTCAGCCCTAGGCCTTCATTTACCACAAAAGCGCATTCTGGAATTCATGGTATTGGTTTAGATCCATTCACCCTACTGGACTATCACACCTGAAACCAAAGATTTGTAAAATAGTAGTTGAAGTCTGGAAAAGAGTTGTCCTTGTAGCAGGAAGTCACACAGTTGCGCTAATCAGAATAGTATACTATACATCTCATCTAGCATCAAAGAAAATCCAAACATGGCAAAATTGCTTCAGTACACAGAAGAAAAGGGTTCAAGTAAACGTCTTCTCAGGCAGCTCAACATGACAGCTCAACTCCTAGCATCAGAATCTTTCCAGCCCACTGCTTCAAGGAAAAGGTAAATTGAAGAACTCCCTTCTTCCAATTGTATCCCTATGAAATCCTTCTGCAATATCCTTGCAATAACCAGCTAGATTTTTGTTGGTCAGATATGGGGATCATTCCCTAGTAGATCCTTATTCTTTATGCATGACAATGAGGCAGACATATACACTATGTTGATGTCATCCCCTTCTTGATCTTCTTCCACCCCGTGTACTGCTCTAAAGGAATATCTTCCCATGCAAATATGAATTCTCTCTGACATGGCTCCTGAACCAATAGGACATATCAAGGGCCCATTCCCAGATAGTTGAGTGTTATTACAAGCTCCAGGTTTAGTAGAGTACACCCTGCCTCTTGGGATGATCTATAGAATATATGCCCTGAAATACATACACTAGGCCTGTCCGATCCATTGAACAACTTCAAGTAAAGATGTCTATTCCCCGAAATATAGGAAGATCTAACTTGTTTAAGATGTCTATTCTCCCAAAATGTAATTTCATCTTTGATGCAATCCCCTAGAATTTAAACCTAGAATTTAAACCGGTATGGTTTAAGAAGTTGCAGGGGGATTAAAGCAGTTTCATATGGAGGGCTGAAGGGGTGAGAATTGCATGGAGAAAACTCTGTAGGAATAAAAAAGACGGTGGCATTGCAAGCCCCGACCTTTATCAACACTATTGTGTTTTTCACCTAAAAAATATATGGTTGCTATTCATGGATAAGCCTACGTTTACCCTGCTATTTAGAGCCTTCACAAGAGACATCCCAATGGGCAGGAACTTTTTTCTCTTCAAATTTGGCCACCCAGAATACTTCAAGAAAGTGAGACTTAAGATACTGGTTGCTGCCTGCTAGCTGTGTTACCAAATTGGGTGGACATTGGGAATACCACATTATAGCAGTTCGGGCACTGATATGGAACTCTCCTGTTACACCGCATGTCTTCTAGACGAGCTTGCAACCCCCCTGATTGAATGGGGAATACATAAGTGGGGTCAAATTATAGAAGACAATCAACTAGTTCAGTGGGAGTCTCTGTTAGAAATCAAGAAGGGTAACTTGTGGATATTTAAGTATTACCAAGTTGCGAGCTGGGCAAAGGGGTTAGGCAAGACAGAAAAGGCAATCACTGTTAGAAGGATAAGATACAAAAAAGAACACTCTAGCAAAAGGAAATCTCTGAGTGGTATTGGATGTTAGTCCAAGCTGGAGAGGAAGAGTTCACCCTGCCACCGGAGATGAGAAAGAGGGACCTGCCAAATCTGGATGTAGAAACCCTGTGACAAGTGTAGGAAAGTAGGATCTGCTTACTCTGGTTACCCCCACTTTTTGCGGGTTGTTAGAAATGGGATCTCTGGTTGGTTGAGGCTTGCGCCAAAGCCAGGCAGAGACCACCACTCTAGTTAGGGCAAGGGAGTTACACTCCAAAGATAACCCCTGCTCACCCCCTTGGTAGCTTGGCACGAGCAGTAAGGCTTATCCTGGAGGCAATGTGTAAAGCATTTGCACACGCACCCACAAGCAATAACATCCCAGGCACACTACAAAAGGAACTCCACACAAGGTTATATCAAAAATAGCCTTTGTATTCTCAAAACACATTAGAATAGCAAACATGTTATGTACACTGTGCCAAATGGCACGGGGCAATATTTACAAGGGATTATGTACTCCTGACAGGGCCACATGGACCACTGTCAGAATCATCGCAGACTGAACTTGGTAAAAGTGAACTAGATCATAAAAATAAAAGTAAAATAGGTCATAGAACGTACAACCAGTAAACACTGGTAATCACTGTACTTTGCATCCGTCTGTGATACAAACTACCTTATGCACAGTATCCCACAAGTCTAAATACATTAGACCTTAACCACCTAAGTAAAAATTACACTAGAGGCGTAAATCACAAAGGGAAGTATAATCTCCCTAACACAAACCAAGATAGGTAAAACAACCTCATAGTCATAAACCATATTTAGAGGTGTCAAACAGGGTGCGTAAAACATACTATACACAATACATTACCTAGCACCAAAACCATTAGCACATAAATCACATTAGGGCCTGGTACCCTATAAATGGAACCAATCCCCCCAGGCCAACTGGCCATCTCAGAAAGGGGGCTCAAACGCCCTATGTCCATAAAGTCAGGGCTGCTGTCTAAGCAGCGAAGGTCAAGGTTGCGCCACTGTGCAACACCTAAACGTTGCAGCTGCCCACTACTTGTTGGGCAGCTGAGAACAACAACGTGGGGCCTAAACGATGCAGCTGGCACTAAGTGCTGCACAGCTGTGGAGGCCAAGGTTGGGCGATGGAGTGAATCTCACTCCTAGATTCACAAAGAACATGTCCCCTGAAAGGAAAGTCCTAAACGGTGCAGCTGCCCACTTCTTGCTGGGCAGCTGTAAGAGTTACAAATGCATCATTGGCTCTCACTGGCCCTTTAGAACACTTTGCGTCAAACGTTGGAGCCATCTAGGCTCTGGAAATAACCATGTCCCTTGGAGCACTCTGGCTCCTAACCTCTTTATGCACCCAAAACAGAAGAAGACTTTGCCCGGGGGCAATAAAGCATGGGCCCCTCAGGGCCCAGGTACACCAGTAACCAATTGTGGGAGCCACTTGGGCTCTGGAAATAACTGTGGGGCCTGAAACTGCCCCGGGGCCGCTCTGGACCCCCAAGTACCAAAAGATGCCCAATCTTTGGAGTGGCACGCTGACAGACGGGCCGCTCTGATGCGGTGCCTTGCACTGGCACCGCCAACAGGATCTGCTCTCCAGTGCCACAGTTGGCACGAACGAAAAACACCTATGGAGTCCCCCAGCCCTCCTCAACTTACCGGGCTGTTCGCAGGGGACTCCTCATTCTGGATGCAGCGGTCTCTTTTCTTCACCTTGCGTGGGAGACATGCACCACCGGCAATGTGCCTCGCGTCCCCCTCCGCCTTTGAGCTGCACTCTCTAGCGCCTGCGGGGCTCTCCCCCAGCATGGGAGCCCCGCACAGGCAGGTGCCATCATCCTCCGGGCAGCTTCTTCCTCTCTCGCGGCGGCGGGCCCTGGACTTCCCTTCCAAACCAGAAGTCCCGCCCACCATCAGGCACTAGGGTGCCTGACTTCCTGTTTGCCTGTGGTGATGAATTTCTCGATGTAGGCATAATGAGGGGTTGGCACTCTCGAGATTGAAAACAGGAATGTGGGCAAAGTCGCGGGGTGGGCACCCACTCAGATAAACAATTAGATCGGTGGGGTGGCACCCGCAATAATTATGAAATAAATGAAGAAATAGGGTGGGCACCTGCACCCGAAAAGAATTAAATAAGCATGGTGGGCACCCGCAAGGAGTGCAGCACTGGCGGGGGTGTCCCCTTGTCTGGAATCCCTCATAGAGGATTGCAGCCCAGCGCTGCAGGGCCAAAACAAAGCGCTCCCTCAGGGAAATGCAGCACAGGAGGAACTAGGTACCCCAAAAACGAAGCCATCACTCACAAGGTGCTAGGGCAGCCCCCAAAAGTCCCTCTGGGGTCCTGAAGATAATGAAGCAAAGTAGGAGGGTCCCAATAGGTTCTCCAAGCATCCAGGGGCAGGGCAGGGCCCAAGGAGGCAAGCCTTCCCCTGGGCCCCAGCAGCAGCACGCTCCTGGTAGTTCCAAGTTGTAAAAACAAGAACATTTTCTTGGGGTCACAGCCCCTTCTTTTATACACCAAATCCTTTGTCTCAAAGGTGCAGGCAAGGGGAGAACCAGATGCAACTGGTTCTGGAGCACTTTGTTTTGCTCAGCTTCTCTCCCTATTCAAAGGACAGGCCAGGGACATCAGATGCACCACAGGGGTGGAGCCAGCATTGTGGAGGGAAGGCACAGCCCTATTCAGGTCCCAGGTGCAACTCCTCCCTCCCATCTACATGCAGATCTCCCCATTCACCACCGGGCAGACCCATCCTGGCTTCTGGGGCCAAGCACAGCAGCCAACTCCTGTTAATCACAAGCCAGACCGTCAGTTCACATTCACTGCACACTGAAATACCAACTTCTAAAAGTGGCACTTCTACACTAGGCACATTAAATATGTGCACACCGTTGCGCAGCATTTAATCTCACCAGTTCACACATACCAAACTCGCCCCTGCACTCCTCTCACATCAGGAACTACCATGGACATTCATATCCCCCATGCATTCCTATGGGAGGGCAGGCCAATCTCACCACACACACTCAGAGAGCACACGCACTTTATACTGGGCCACAGTGCTAAAGTGCGCAGAGACCAGAAATCAACTAACATCATGTCATATTAAAAGGCAAAAAGTTTAGGGGTGAACCTGTCAAAAGGGCCAAGTCCAACACTGGTGTTTCACTGTTTTTCGACTTTAGTCTAGCTGTGGCCCTGCTAACCAGGACCCCAGCTTAGCTGCTTTCCTCTCTAAATTGATTGCATGTACATTAGGTACACTCCAGATTGGTTACTGGGTTTCCATTGTGAGTCCCTAGTAAATGGTACCTTAGGTACTAAGGGCAAAGGTACCACAGAGCCTGAAGCAGGTATTACGTCAACCCTGGGAACCTTCCAAAATGGCACCACAGGTCTGCTACTGCAGCCTGGGTAAGGTGGTGCATGCACCCCATACTGAGATGTAGGTTACCTATGTCTACCTTATATCACTGACACATATCAATTAATCAATCAATCAGTTATTTGTAAAGCATGCTACTTACCCGTGAGGGACTCAAGATGCTGGGGGGAGGGGCTGCTGCTACTGCTCGAAGAGCCAGGTCTTGAGGAGTCTTCTGAAGGCGAGTAGGTCTAGGGTCTGCCGTAGGTGGGTGGGGAGGGCGTTCCAGGTGTTGGCGGCGAGGTAGGAGAAGGATCTGCCGCCAGAGGTCTTTCGTTGGATGCGGGGGGACAGCGGCGAGGGCGTGGCTGGCGGAGAAGAGCTGGCGGGTGGGGGTGTAGGAGCTGAGTCTGCTGTTCAGGTGGGCTGGTCCGGCGTTGTGGAGTGCTTTATGTGCGTGGGTGAGGAGCTTGAAGGTGATCCTCTTGTCTACGGGGAGCCACTGTAGGTCTCTCAGGTGGGGATGATGTGGCTGCAGCAGGGGATGTTCAGAATCAGTCAGGCGGAGGCGTTTTGAATGCGTTGTAGTCAACGCAGGTGCTTGGCTGAGATTCCTGCATAGAGTGCGTTGCCGTAGTCTAGTCTGCTGGTGACGAGGGCCTGTGTCACCGTTTTTCTTGTTTCAGTCGGGATCCACTTGTAGATCCTGCGGAGCATGCGGAGGGTGTTGTAGCAGGAGGAGGAGACGGCGCTGACCTGTTTTGACATGGAGAGGGAGGAGTCAAGGTCGAATCCGAGGTGCATGTGTGGTCGGTGGGTGTCGGTGCTGCTCCCAGCATGGTCGGCCACCAGGAGTCATCCCAGGCGGAGGGGGTGGGTCCGAGGATGAGGACCTCCGTCTTGTCCGAGTTCAGCTTCAGGCGGCTGCTCTTCATCCAGTCGGCGACGGCCTTCATTTCCTCGCGGAGGTTGGTTTTGGCGTTGTGCGGGTCCTTGGTGAGGGAGAGGATGAGCTGGGTGTCATCGGCGTAGATGATGCTGATGTTGTGCCGGCGGGCCACTTGTGTGAGGGGGCCATGTAGAGGTTGTACAGGGTCGGGCTTAGGGATGAGCCCTGGGGGATGCCACAGATGATGTCGGTGGCTTGGGAGTGGAAGGGCAGGAGGCGGACGCTCTGGGTTCTGCCGGAGAGGAAGGACGTGGTCCAGGTGAGGGCCTTATCTTGTATTCCAGCTTCTTGGAGGCGTGTTTTTAGGGTACGGGGCCAGACCGTGTCGAAGGCTGCTGACAGGTCCAGGAGGATGAGTGCTGATGTTTCGCCGTTGTCTAGTTGGCACCTGTTGTCGTCTGTGGGAGCGATGAGGGCTGTCTCGGTGCTGTGGTTTCATCTGAAACTGGACTGGGAATATTCTAGGATGTTGTTGTCTTCGAGGTGGAGGGCCAGCTGCGCGTTGACAATTTTCTTGATGACCTTTGCCGGGAACGGGAGGAGGGAGATGGGCCGGAAATTCTTGAGGTCCTTGGGGTCCGCCTTGGACTTCCTGAGGAGGGCGTTGATCCGGCTTGCTTCCAGCTTTCCGGGAATGTAGCTGTCTCAAAGGAGATGTTGATGACCTTCCGTAGTTGGGGTGCGATGGTTGTGTCTGCTTTGTTGAATACGTGGTGTGGGCACGGGTCTGATGGTGATCCTGAGTGGATGGAGTTCATGACCTTGCGAGTCTCGTCGTCATTGACGTTGGACCAGGAGGTCAGACGGGTAGTGTGGGTGGGATTCGCAGGGGGGTGGAGTCAGGCATAGTCAGGGCGATCGTGGTGCTGAAGCTGTTGTGGATGTCGGTGATCTTGCGGTGGAAGAAGATGGCCTGTGAGTCACACAGTTCTTGTGAGGGCGGGATGTCGTTGGCGTTTGTCGCTGGGGTTGGAGAGTTCCTTCACGATGCTAAAAAGCTCTTTGCTGTCGCGTGCGTTGTTAACCAGGCGGTCTTTGAAGTAAGATCTTTTGCCCAATCTGATGAGTTGGTGATGTCTGCGGGTGGGGTTCTTGTGGGTTGCGTAGTTGTCCGGTGTGCGTTTGTGAAGCCAATTCTTCTCCAATTTTCGGCATGTGCGCTTGGAGGCCTGGAGCTCATCGGTGAACCAGGTGGATTTCTTGCTTCTGTAGCTGTTAGAGGGTTTCTTGAGCGGGGCGAGGGTGTTGGCACAGTCGTCTATCCACTGTCTGAGGTTGCGGGCGGCGGCATCTGCATCGGTGGTGTAGTGGGTATGTTCTGGGTGAGGGTGGTGGACAACTGGTCTTCGCTGACTTTGCTTCAGCAGCGGCGGGGCAGCTGTTGGGTGTGGTGGTGCATGGTTTGTTTCGTGAAGGTGAGATGGAAAACCTATAAGTCACTCCTATGGCAGGCCTTGACAATCCTGTAGGCAGAGTGCTTGGTTTTGGGTGGGAGTGTGCCCATGCATGAGCAGGACCCCTCTGCAGCTTTTGTAATCACTTCTCTGTAGCTGTTCTGTGATGCAGCCAGACCATATACTCTTAAGTGCATAATAACCTCGCTGTTAATGCTAATTTTGGAACGGTTGCATGGAAACATGTCGTGTTTGGTGTCAAACACTTTGGAATCCTACCCCCCCCCCCCCCCCATGCCAGTTCTGGCATCGGGGGTAGAATACCACCCTTCTAGAGGGAGAGACATGTACACACTTGTCTAACCGGTAATAGTGTTAAAGAGCCCTGGCATCACAAATGGATGCCACAGCCACAGATAAGGGATGAAACTCCGGCAGGGGAGGCCTGGACAATAGGTTTCCTGTCACAGGCAGGTGTAACCCCCTCCCAGACAGACTTTTGTGTATTGGGGCTAGGTGGGTGCATTCAGAGAATGCTTTTCAGATAGTGCTGGGGGCACACATGGTGTCCCTGTGCATATCCCAGTTCAAACCGGTTGCTGGGGCACTCTGACTCTGCTCTGGCGTGAAACTGGACAAAGGGAAAGGGGTGTAACCACCCCCTCCCCACGTGCTCCCATAGGTGGGTCCCTAGAGTTAGTCCAACCCCTAAACTTAGTATAAGTATAGGAACCCAGTCCTTAGGACTTTAGATTACCCTGGATGAAACTCTGCAACATATATCCTGGAACTTCAACATTCTATTTCGACTAGAAGATGGAAGAATCTCCCTTGGGGTCAAGGAGTGACCCCCTGTTCAAACAGGCACCAAAGAAGCATCTTGCCGGTCTGCATTTCCGAGGCTCCTGCCATATCCCGAAGGATTTGCGACACAGGACCCAGACTTCCAGACATCTCCGAGGCTGACATGAGATCACAGCAAAGCTGAGACCCGCAGCCATCACAAGAGACGTGAAACTGGAACTCCTGGACACCATGCACATTTGCTAGTGCATCAACTTCCCGAGCTTTCCTGAAATTGTGCATTGAGTTACTTGTAGTCCAAGCCCTGATCACCATTTGCACCAAAGATTGTGGACCTATACACCATGAGTGTTCCGTGGGCCTGCTTCTAGCATTTCTGCTTGAGGCTCCTTTGCGATCCCTGGTCCGTCGACCGGTGGGTCCCCACAAATGTAATTCTTCTGTTTCTTGGGCTTTCCTGGTTGCTCCAGACGTGCCCTGACTCACCTCCAAAGGGTGAGTTCCTCAGACCTTGCTGGTCTGCATGAAGCCAGTCTTTGCTTTCTGCGTGGATTGCTGTTGTCAAGGCTTGTTAGGTCCAATCTGGACACCGACACTGCAGCACTCGACATCCTTTGTTGGACAGCTCGAATCCAGCTTCTCGTCTTCATTGACGCCTCCTGGACCTCGTCGCTGAAGAGTCAAGCTTCACCTTCTTCACCTGGAATCCCCCAACGTGGTTGACATTTTCTCCTTGCCTTCCTGGTCACTGGCTAGTGACCCAGACTCTGTCCCCTCTGCTTTGATGTTCTTCTCAACTCTGATCCAGGCTTGGATCTATACGGACACTTTCGACTTGGTCGCCTGCAGCACTTTTCAGAAGCTCGCCGTTAGAAACGACGACGAACCCCGACAACAAAAGACACCTAGGCACCCGGCTTCCCTGGGTGAGGTAACTCGAATACTCCGGTGCTCCCATTGGTATTGACTCTAAAACTGCCCAGTTCTAAAGGGGTTTGCTCCAAGTCCTCTTCTAAGTGTCCTTAACTTGTACTTTTCCAACCGCAACTTTCCCCATAGAAGTTAATGGTGATTCGCTGCTGTGTTTAGACACTGCACGCGTCCCCATGGGTCCCTACCTTGGGTGGTTCCTGGTGACCCCAGCAGTTCTACAGGCTCTAGGCCCTGTATCTATGTCGGTCGTGGTTTTTATACCACTTTCTTAGTATATGGTTTGTGAGGCCCCTAGGGCAAAACATATGCTGTGCTAATTTACTGTGTGCTAAAGAAGTTTACTTGATGTACTTTTGCATCTAGCCTCATAAAGAGACTAGAGGAGTGTGTTTAGAATAAATTCATATATTTTATATATATACCTGGTGTGGTTCTCCTTTCATTTGGTCATTCATGAGATTATAGACTGGTAAAACAAGCTGCTTTACATTCTTTCAAGACTTAGCCTGAAGGCTGCTCTCCACAGCTACCATTAGGATAGCTTTCTATATAGGTTGTCTTTAAACCTAACATCAATAAGGGAGGTTTGGACTGGTACAAGATGCCCACTAGAGTAGTGGACAGCATATGCCAGGCCAACTTCTCACAACAAGTATTGATGTCTTTTGTTTGGTCATCTATTAAATCCGAGTCTCTCAGGATCTCAGGAAAAATCATTTGTTCACTGTGCATAAGGCTTACTGGACACCAAGGAAGCTGCCGAAGTTGGGAAGCTGGGAGGTGAGGAAAGGGGCCCATGTGAGGTGATGAAAAGGCTGACGATGTCCATATGTTCTGGCTATGTCCCCTGATCGAGATATCCTGGCAAGAAGTGGGTAAGGTGCTCTCTGGCATAATGGGTCAATGATCAAGGTAAGGCTGGTATGGGTCATTTTAGGGTTGTCACTGGGGGGGAGAATCCCTTGAGTCTTTTCAAGACACAAAAATCTCTCATCTTTATATTGATCTTGCTTGCTCAAAGGGAGATATGTCTAAAGTGGATTTTCCCCAGTCCCCCTTTGGTGTTTGAAAGGCTAATATCAGCTCAAAGGGTACATAGGTTAGATTGTAGTGGGCACCCCTACAAAAGAAAAACATTATGGGATATGAGGGAGGATTGGCATAAATCACGCTTTTCTAGAAGGAGACCCTAAACACTGTTCTCTTTGTAATGCGGTTGTCCAATGATTAAACATCAGTGCATCAAAAGTTCAAATAAGTTGGCTCAGTAGTCTTGTTTAGAGCTCCCAGTTTTCAAACTGACCTGCGTGTGAGGCGTAGGATTACGATCTCGTGGGGAGCACACGACCCCTGGACTCTTTCAACTCTCCCATAGGAAGTGAGGGACTTTCAATAAAGCCTTGGAGTTTCCTGGCCTCTCTGATGAAGGATATTGCTGTGTGATTTGTGTGTCCATATCTACTCCACTCTTATGCCTGTATCCTAAGTACCACCCTTTTTGCCTCCTTTTCCTATCTCCTCCTCCTATTTTTACAGATAGTACTGTATTCCCTGTTTTATGACTCGTCTTACATGTACTAGTGTTATTCCTTTCTGATTTAAATAGTGGAAACCGTTTTTATTTGACCTGTTCTTACCCCCCTTCCTCTGTGCAATGTACCACCTTGGTTAAATGCTATGGTGTTTTTTAAGCTCATATATTGAAATTTCAATAAAGAATTGTTGCAACAAAAGGGAATACCTTGACGATATGTTAGTAGTCGGTATGTAGGATATTCTTACATACCTCCCATCTGTGGTTAAGAGAAAAAAGCAAGCTAGGCAAACACCACATAAATGCACGCTGGAAAATCTACTGGGGATTATCAGCTCTAATATTCTTTGTTTGTGCACCTGGCCATGAGAGCTTCCTGGTGCCTGTAGATATGCTTGCTTATGTACAACCCCCTTACATCAAAGGTCAAAGGCCCCCTTTCTCCACGGCAGGCTGCCCTTACTGAGCCACAGTGTAACTGGTCATACCAGACACCCCACAGACTAAAACAAACACACCCCGCCAGCCCCACTCTGATCTCCTGTAACATTTCCTCGGTGAACACAAGCTGCCAGCTGTCAATAGATGACTGACAGGAGAAGGGGATTAAATGGGATAATGTCCTCATGTCAGAACACTTAGTGAACGACTGTCAGTAAAATGTGGTGGGAGGGAGTGACGTCGAATGTGCTGTCTGAACTGTACCAGCCTTTTGCACGGGCTCGCTCATTCATCTACAGTAATTGTTTTAATGATTGATCATCCTGCCTAACATGAAAGAAGCCTCAGCAGGATTCGAGTGCTCCGGAAGTAGAGGCCAGCTGGCCTCCCCAAGAACTGGTAGAGGACAATAAACGTCACGGTTTTGTCATAAACTAGTGACTGCGTGGCAGCCATTTTTAAAGTGTGGTCACTATTTCTGCAATCGGCATATGTTCTTAAAGCGGAAACCGTAGGGAGTCTCGCGTAGTCTGTATATCAGGACCACTATCTCCGGCCTTCCTTAACTTATGTTACCACCACCCCACCGTAATTACCTGTTCCAGCTCTCTGCTGATGAATGTTTTAACGTTGTAAAATTTCACGAGAAACCGGGGGGATAGGCATCTTTTCTGTGTCTGCGGCCTGCGTTCTGGAACAGTCAATCAGACCACGTGCCAACAGAGCCAGCTGACAATATTAACAAAACACAGTTCGAACCAAAAGTGTGTTTCCAGGCGGTTTCCACTGCAAACGCTTCTGTATAGTACCATGAAAATAAAAACAGCATATTCTCGCAATAAAAAATTTGACAAGGTCTATTTCTGTTTGGAGTCTACTTTCATGAAATTACAAATGTTCCCTTCCAGTTCATTCTGCTCAAAGGCTTGGCTACCCCAAATGGTGATTACCAAATAGGGAGAACTAAATCCAACATGCATAATGCCCCCTTAAATGCTGAGTAAAGTTACACAAAACCCCTGTTAGAGATGAGGTTTCTGGTTGTCAGTCAGTTTGCATGCACCCTGTACAAGCAGAAACCCTGACACTAGTCAGAATGAGTAAAGAGCACACCTTAGTTTGCCTGTGCTCACGCTCTGTTATCTTGGCACAGAGCAGTCAGGCTAAACTACAGAAGCAATGTGGAAAGCATTTGTGAACACATGCAGTAACTCAATGACAACACCACAAAATGACACCACACGAGTCTTGAAAAATAGCCAATGTTTATTTAATCAAAAAGTAAAGCGGAAAACAGGCATAGGGGAGGTTGGACGCCAGTTCCTTACTCTCAGGGAAGGTGATGCGTCAGTTCCTTACTCACAAGGAAGATGATGTGTCAGTTCTTTGCTCCCAGGGGAGGTGATGAGTTGGTTCCTTACTGCTGTGCAGGGAAGGTGATGCGTTGGTTCCTTACACTTAGAGGAGGTGATGTGTTGGTTTCCTACTACGAGGAGAGGTGATGTGTTGGTTTCTTACTGAGAAGGGAGGTGATGCATCGGTTCTTCAGACACGCAGCCTTAGTACCTTACTAAAAGCCCAGCAGCGATGCAGACTTGGTTCATAGGCATGATGCCTGGCAAATCCGGGCGCACTGATGTTGATGCTGCAGCGACGAAACAGACCCTGCTTTGATTCTCTCAGCCACAAGCAGGTAATGCAATGAATTCCTCAGCCGCACAGCAGGGCCTAATCAGAACAGATTTCTTGGACATCAGACATCGGACTTCGACTCAAGGTTGCGGCGATCTTGGAGCAACACGACATGCGCTGCGTCGATTTTTCTGCTGTACCATGGCAAGGCGTTGGTTTTTTAACCACATGACATGCTTGCGGCTGGAAAATCAAGTGCTGAAAAACTGTATGTGGATTTTCTTCGATTCTTGCAGCTGAAGCCACCTCTACGGGCCCAGAATTGGAATTGGCACAACTTGGCAGGTCAGAACTCCTAGCAGAGGAGTTCAGGGGCTGCAGGTGAAGTTTTTGATGGCCCTGGGACTTCCAACAGGAGGCAAGCACACACAAGCTCTTTAGAACCTTGATAAGGAGGATACAGAAAGTCACAGTCCAGTCCTTTCCCTGCCCGAGCAGCAGGCCAACACAGCAAAGCACACATAAAAGTGGTAGTTCCTCCTGACAGCTTCACTAGCTCTTCTTCTTGGCAGAATCTCCTCTTGGTCCAGAAGTGTTCTAAAAATATGGGTTTACAGGTCGAATACTTATTCCCCTATTGGCCTTTGAAGTAGGCATACTTCAAAGGAAAGTCTTTGCTGTCCGCAAGATCCTGTCTTTTGTGGCCTATGCTCCAGATACACTACAGGGGTGTGGAGACAGCATTGTGAGAGAACAGGCACAGCCCTATTCAGGGGTCAGAGACAACTCGTCCCACCATTCTAGCTTGGAAAGGCCCATCAGCCTGGTGATGGGCCATCAGGATATGCAGTGCACACCTCATCTACCTTTGTGTGACTGTTTAGAGCGAATGCAGAAAACAGCCCCAGTGAGTTTAAACCAAATGTTGAGTCCATGGGCAGGCAGAGGAACAGAATGGTAAAGCAAGAAAATACCCACTTTCTAAAAGTGGCATTTTCAAACACACAGTCTAAAAAAAAAAACTTTACCCAAACATTTATTTTTAAATTCTGAGTGCAAGCCCAAACTCCAAATCTCTATCTATTCCCACTTGAAAGCTACAATTGGAAGATGCTACAAGGCAGCTCCAATGATTACCTTTGATAGAGAGAGCCCTTGCAATAGCGAAAATGAAATTTACTAACAGGACATGGAAAACACACCAGGACATGTCCCACCTTTCACATACGCTGCACCCTGCCCATGGGGCTACCTTAGGGGTGCCTTACATCAGGCGTGCAACGCCCATTGGACTCAAAGGGCTTCAGCCCCCCCGTCGTATGTGTCAGCCCAGCTGAGACAGCTTCCCGGGCACACACACAGCAGCATCCGAGTACTTCACAGGTCTTTAAAAGACCATTCACTTGTTAATGAGGCTTTGTTGTTTTTGTTGATTTTCACCACTTCTTAGAGCCCCTGCAGCTCCTCTCTGCCTATGACTGGAGGAATTAGCCCCCCACCGACATTTTTATCAGCCCCCCCAAAATGTGGCTCTAGTTGCACCACTGCCTTACATGTAATAAAAAGGGAAGGTTTAGGCCTGGCAAGTGGATGCACTAGCCAGGGTGACATGGCAGTTTAAAGCTGCCCTTGTAGGCACTGCAGTGGCAGCCTGAGATATGTTTCTAAGGCTGCTCATGTGGGTGGCACAATCAGTGTTGCAGGCCCACTAGTAGCATTTCTTTTACAGGCCATGGGAACACACAGTGTACAACACTAGGGACTTACCATTAAATCAAATATGCCAATAATGCTTAAACCAGGCATAATGACAATTTACACAGGGAGCACTTGCATTCTAGCACTGATCAGCAATGGTAAAGTGCCCAGAACACAAAAACCAGCAGAAATTATGTCCAGCATACAGGCAAAAATAGAGGAGGAAAGCACACCAAGGATGGCAGGTCTAACAACCCCTTATATACATACATAAATAACTAAATAAATACCAATTCTCCATTGCTCAACAATGTGCCATTATAGCTCATGCCTGCACCTGCTCAGCTCTTTGTTTCACTTAAGTAAACATCTATCTCTTCCCTTTGTTGGTTAGCTCGTCAAGTTAGATGCTTTACTTTGAAAAACTGTTGTGCCAATTCGCATTCTTTTTAATTTATTTGCTATTTTAAGTGATGTGTATATTATTTTTATATGTTGATCACATCAGTAAACTATTGTATCTGACTTTAATTACCAACTTTGGATGCATTAAGCGATTAAATGTATTCAGTATTTATGTTATTTTGTTGCATATTATTCATATCAAAAGCATGGTTCACAAAACTTTTAATTTATCTTCAAAATATTTCCAAAGTCTGACTGAGTAAACATATGTTCATGAAAATATGGCCACTTTAAGATTATACTTATAAAGTTAGTGAGGTGTATGTGTTTCTGCACATCCATAATTGCATTCTACCTTTAAAATTGAAAGGGTAGATTTACAAAACTAAATGATGCAATGAAGAATAGCAACCAAAGTTGCCACACTGATCTCTCATGTGTGCACATATAGTTATACAGATAGTATATGCAATTAAATTGTGACACTGACCTAACGTTTTCTCTATTTTTAACAGCGCATATTCCCCTAATGAAGGGCTAGTGCCTGAAATGCATTGGGCAGTTGTATATAAGACAATAAGAATGAAGGAAACTAAAAGACAAAAATAAACAATCATAATGATGTCATTATGCATTGACAGCCTGATTAACAAATACATTGAATTATTCAACAAACTTTATTGATATACCAGTCATTATTTGACTACAGTATCTTTTGAGTGCAAGTGGAGGACACCCCTCTAATTTGAGGATCGCGCTATTGTCTTGGAACTTTGATCCTCCTCACACTCAGGAGGATTTACCTTCTTGCACCACCCACCTTGCTTCACCATCACGCTGCAGAGAATACCTAAATACGAGTGCGATAGTCCATTTTTCTGAATCATTTCTGTACAGGGAACACAGCCACCGTAGACCCCTGACACTTGAGCCTCCTCAAATCTCTTGCCATCTGGAGGGCCACATCCCGTACCTTATATAACAATCTGGCAATTATGAATTGTGAAGGGGTACCCAACAGTGGATGCTGTACTATTTATTTATTTATTTATTTATGGGATTTTTAGTGCGCAACTAATACCCTAAGGTGTCTAGGCGCAGCGAGATACTCTAGATTACAGCACAAATCAGAGCACGTTCTCATTGATTGAAAAGCCAAGTCTTCAGTAATTTGCGGAAGTTAATAAGGGTGGGAGCGTGACGTGTGGGCTCGGGACTAGTGACGTGTGGGCTCGTTCGACTATAAAGAGGACTGAAAAATTGTTTCTGCCAAATAGTTCTGTTTGAATTCAACAGGCAGTTCTACATTCCCCATGGCTATAAACTCCAGAATACCTATTACTCCGATATTATTCTGGCCAGACTTTACCTTTCAATCCTCCTTTTTTGTTCTAATAAAGGAGAGGCCTTTCTCTATTCATACAAGGGTTTCATTTGAGGTTGTTGTACTGTTACACAGGTCAGATATTTCAAGTTTTACCTCACCCAGCCGAGTGACCTGTTTATTACCAAGCACCTTTGTTTTCCTCTAAGCAAAGCATCAGCGCATTTTATTGCAAATGAAGTGGAGACATATTTTATTACAAGATTATAGACTTAATATCACCTTCAGCAGTAGTAAGCTTGTTGGCTGGATTTTCTTCTCCTTGGTTGATTTAGTCAAATGTTGGTGTGCTTTTTGCCTTCAAAGTTGTGTCATCTTTCCTTCTGGTCCTCTTTCCCCATGTCTTAGTGCAAATGATTCCCTACAGACTTCAACAACTCTAGGTATTACAGCCAAGTTACATGCACTTCACTCAAGTCAAATCAGTCAGTAAAGGCGCATACAGATGCATTTTCACACATCTAGAAAGTCCAGCCTAAATGGTACATGGCATTTGTAAACTTCAAGTAACTACAATCATTGGGCAGGGTAAGTGTCTTGTCACATCATGCACAATATTCAAGTGCCAGGCATCAAGGCTTTGAGTTGACAGCTACTTCGGGACGGTTGGGACACCTAGGCATTTCCAAATCTCCTGGTTTTAGCTTCAGCACAATCATTCAGAACAGGCATGGTATACTCACACCAAACTTTTAGTGCTGGTTCTCATCCGCTGCACATTCAACCCAAGGCGATCACCAAGCAGGCAGTTCTCAATATTGGCATCTTGCCATCCTCGGCTGCTTCATAGTCCACTTTGAGATATTCCACTTCTGTCTATGCACGTTCCATTCATTCAATATTGCCTACACATCGCTGCCACTGCCTTAACGCCTCTATTCAAATGTCTATAGGATTCAGCGGGTGCCAATCATATATTAGATTCCATCTAGACGGCAAGCATCGGCAACCACAGGTTCAAGGTTCCAGTATGCCATACCCCATGTTCAGGACAGGGTGGCTATCTGCTCCATACCCAGCCACAGAACAAAATTGCAGGCACTCACTCCAGCCACTACTGTCAGTACTCCTTTTGGTACTGCTTACAACCTTGCAGCACCCAGGGACTGCCAGCAGCTCCCCACACTCTGACAACCACCACTACTTTTGGGTTCTTCCTCAGACCAGCCTTCCACTCAAGAGGCCAGGTCTGCCTCTGATGAGCCACAGCAGTCTTTGGTCTCTACATGGCCCCTCAAACCCTCCTCTGCACAACGGCACTCCGAAATCATGGGAGGAGCTTTCCAGCATACCATGTCCGCCCCCCACCCCTGCGGCCATACTTCCCATTCCTAGTTTTCACGCCAGCTGTCACCGATTCAGGCTTTATTATGTGCCCGGCTTTTGAGTGCAGGAATGGAGTTGCTAGTTTATGCGTCAGGCCAAATCCTCCAAGTTCTCATATTGTTTTAAGGAGTGTGGAAGGTTGCTCTACCTGCAACCACTTATTACTTATTCTGTGGTTGGCTCCTTTTCTGCATTGTGAATGCTTCTATAAATGGCTCTGTTACATTCCTGCTTTTTGTTCTTCGTCTTTGCTGATTCTCCTGCAACGCTAATTAGTTTACCAACATGCTCACTTTAGCCTGCACTTACATCTATGTTTGGTTTAGAAATCAAAGCTTCTGATTTCAAAGGACTTCAGGTTACTTCATTTCTAGTTTAGCCACGGAATGATGTTGATGGAGCTGTACTCACCTGCAGGCTTCAAGAACTGTTGATATGTGCAATGTTGGTGGGCTTTGAGTACCAATCTTATGCCATTATTGCTTGGTGTATTATTTTCATTTAAGGTGACCCCCCATTTCTACGTCTTGTGGACTATATACAAGTGGTCACCATGCACAGCTCAATGTCATTTGTTGCCTACAGAATTAACCATTTACCACTGACATCTACTGAAGGCAGTGGATAGGAGATTTTGTGTATTTTATAAACTTGGTCATTATTAACATCGTGCAACAAATTAATTTACTCTTGAATATTTATGAGTATACTGATATGATGCTATTACATTTGAAACGAAGAATACTATGCCTTTTTAAAGTCAATTTTCCTGGGTTCTTATGGCTAAGCCTCAGTTGTGCCTCAACGCCATCTTGTTCAAAATGGATGTCACTTCCTGCATGCTCACAGTTTATTGTTACTGCAGCACACAGTCAAGAAGAATTATGCTTGTTCATTTCCATTGGTGTTGTTCTTGCTGTTCTCAAAAAAAACTTCCAGCACCGACACAGTAATATTGCAGTTACCCAAAGTCCTTCCAATAAGTCACTGTACAGGATTAATTCATGACAACTCACTATAGTTTTTGTAACTAGTTTGTCCTTCCATCTCCTGATGATATTAGTATAGACTGGGCAGAATCAATATTCATGTAGCTGGATAGTGCTTAGGTTATAATGCAATATGAACTTTAATAGAAATATGCTTTCATTTGCTAAAATGTTAATTTTTTTCCTCACACTTTGATGATTTTGCAGTAAATAATGTTTTCCTATGCTAGAAAACGGTGTGTAAACACTCAAATTTGTGAGTAAACTTTCCTGATGATTTTCCGATGCTTATAGAGATGCTGTCGGATTTCTAACAGATTTTGCTGCTCCTTTGGGACTTAGAATATTGTTTCACTTTGTCTGTATTTCCCCTGTTGCTGAGTGCCTTCATGGCAATGAATTTGTGCATCTTCTTTTTAAAATTGCTGTATCATATTTTTTAATCTTATAATAGATCTGCCTTCATTTTCTAATTGTGCCATGAAATGTAATTATTGTGTTCATTCTTAGCTGTATTTTTGATATGCTGTATAGAGCCTTATCTTGTGGACACTTTTCCTCATGAAAGTGAGATTTTTACACTTTCTTCCAATCATGCACCCGTGGGTGTGTTGTTGATGTGTCATTTTTGGGGTGTACAATTAGTGGTTTAGGTGTACTCATAACAACATTCACCAGAGAGTTATGAAAGAGATCGCCGCCATGCAAATGTCACATATTTCTACGCAACTTTCACCAGCTCCTGTTGGGGTGGCCCTGTGTATGTCTCATCAACACAGTGGCAATTTTGCTGAGCCACTCTGTTTCCCTGGAAAAGGTGCTTCTTCATCCATAGTGAAGATGTGATATTCCTCTTCAGGATACATTTGGTTTCTCTTTCAAGTTCGGTTTACCTTGTGCTACTCAACCTTCTTCTCGGAGGCAATGGTCCTGAATGTACAGTGCGTCCATCTAAGTACACAGGCTGTCTTCCTGAAATGCTGCATTTTGGAGAAATGACGGATATTCCAGATCTGTCTTAGGCTTGGATGTCCAGCGAGTGATGGTGGGTGCAGGAGTAGGGGCCCCCCGTTTTGTCATGTTGCTTCAACAGACCACGGAGGAAAACAGGCAAAATTGTATAATTGTTAAAGTTAAATTATGTTTTTAAAAATGGATCCACATTTTGGCAGACTGCTACTATTTCGTTGTTCACAATTAAGTAGTGGAATATCGAATTTTCAATTCACTCTCTAAAACACATATTTTTTTTAACTGTGATAGACACTGTGGGAAGTAAGAAGAGAACTAAAAAGAAACCAGGAACACTAATAAGCGTTACATATTTTGAAACACCGGCCACCCCTTTGTCTCTCTATGTTTTTTCCCTATTTTGTACTTTTTAGGGGCACTTCACCTGGTTAGCCCGTTTTGTTGATACCCAAAGGGAATTTTTTTAATAAGTCTTCAGAGTACTCACTGGCATGCTCTGGGCGTGTTAGGTATCGTTTACCAAGTCTGTTTTTCTGTAGGTTAATTATACCCCGGAGTTTTCAACCCTTTAAACAACTCCATTTGGAGATTTACGGGCAGTCCAGCAGGTCAAGTCGTACATTTGTACCAAGCCCGCCAAAAACGTTAGGTCCATCGTCGTCAGTCGATAACTTTTTGGGGCAGATTCATCATTGTTTCATGCAGCAAGGCAACATGCTGTGGTGCGTGAAAGGGAGAGACCAGAAATGCTCCATATGATCAAAGATATGGTGCATTTCTGCTCTGTTCTTCTCATACTGCGCTACTTAGCTCCAAAGCAGGCCCCCTTGCACTACAGTGCAAGGGTGCCTACGATACGGGCATTATTGTTTTTGTGCAGTAAGGTACACCTCCCCACACAAAAATATTCCAAATAGGCATTTTACTCTTTCCATGTGTGCTTCACAATGAAGCACGCATGGAAAGAGAATTAAGGAGTAGAAATATAAATATTTCTCCTGGTTATGCCTCTGTCGGGAAGGTGCAACATTTTGCCGCAATCCCAGGTTTACAAGTCTTTGTAAATCAAGGTCTAGGTTTGGGTCAAAAAACATGAGTGGATGTATGAGAGTGGCCGTGTTCCACCCATGTAACAACAACCAATACAAATTAACTCAAGGCAGCGTTATGTGTTGCCTTGAGTCACTTTGTATTTACTAAACTAGGCAAAGCCACACAGATCGGCTTTGCATGGCATAGAAAGTCTTGGTTATGGACTAGAGCTGCCTTGAAAAACGGAAGGACGATGCAAGTCCTTAGTAAATCTGGCCCCCTATTTATTTAGTGTCATCAAGCCCCAAGTCAATGACTGGGTGCTAAACAATAAACACTGAGTGCAGACGTCTTAACCAAGGGAAACAGCATAAACCTGGAGGACTTAGAGTATAAATATCATAAATGAATGGAGTGGGTTGCCCTTTTTTCGTGGAACAGGATATAGTGGGTATCTGCACTCTGACTAAGCCGTTCACAGCAATATTAATGTACTGTGGCTGTGTTATAGGGCGAAGATGATATGAGTAACAAACAATTTACATTAAGTATCCTCTAAGAACAAAATTAGTGCCAAAGTTAGAAAGAAGATATGAATGAGATCTAATATTCAAGAATGAAAAGAGAGACATGATTAACAGAAGGTATTGTTACTGACAGTGGTGGCCGAGACAATGAAGTGGTGGGGCGGGTGGAGAGGGTGCGGGGAAGCCGGGAGGGGAACGGCAGGGGGGAGTTTATCATTTTTAAAAACATTTACCTGAAGCTGCTGGCAACATCGCTCCTCGTGTCTCGGTGTTCCGCTGCTCTCTGGTCCCAGCAGGCAATGGGGCAGCAGTAGAGATTCCCTGCGCAATCCCGGTGCTGCTCTGTGCAGGGATTGGCCTGAGCAGGCTGATTTGACGCTCCGCTCAGGAGAGGGAGTCTGTGATATTTCTCCAAACCGGCTGTTCAATACAGCTCTGTTTGAGAAACTTAAGTAAGCATGTGTGTTTGGCTGGCCTAAGACGACCGGCCAAACACACATGCGCACTTAGAAGTCCACAAACTAGTTCTTCTCCCTCCTCCCATGGCCCCAGCCCTACCCCTTCCTACGCACACTCTCAGCCAGCAGGTGAAAAATAAAACAATGAGAGAGAATCGTTTTATTTCTCACCTTATGGCTCTCAGCCCATGGGCCAACACCCCTCCGCCATAGCAGAAGATCCGCCCATGGTTACTGTTATTGTTAGTTTCCATTCATATAGCGTTTAATCTTGCCTTCGTTTAGCATAGAATGTGCTTTCAAGGTTCCCATCACAGACTGGAGTCGGATTTGTTGTGGTGTTGACCTGATAGAATTGAGTGCTTATAAAGGTACCTCTCTTAGGTGGGCCATGCCAGCATTACTGAGTTGTGAGGTTAATGGTGAGACTAATGGGCTGTACCAGGTCTCCTAAGCGTCTTCTCAACACGTTATCATTGCCCAGTTGCTGGATGCGTGTGATAGGCAGCAGGTGAAATCATGAGTTATTGTATGCCCTAGAAGTCCGTTAACTTCATATTTGGGCCAGGTTGGATATATTTCAGAGTTATATCCCCATTGATGCGCTGAGGGATAGTTTGTGGTGTATCTTGGGGAACTGTGACATCTAATCATGCTGATACTCACATATCTTTGCTGTTTTGGATGAATATGTTTGCTTTTCTGTCGAACAGATAGGAAACTGTAGGTTGCAAACCTTGTATTGCTTATTGAGACAGCTGAACATTTTGTGATGTTGCCAGCTCTTTCACAGGCCCAAAGGGCAGCTGGGTGAAATCGTATAGGGTGTTCGCTCAGAATCCACGGCTGCAGAGATATTGAGTAGGGGATCGGGTAACCATTCTGCAGTTAGCATCCTGTGGTGATTTAGTGGTACTCAAATCCTCAAAGATCCTCTCAAGCATCAATATGGTAGAGGGAGTGATGTGGCAGTGTTCCAGCAGTAGCAGTTTTGATCAGTGATTTGTGAGTGGTCATGTTTGTGCTTGTGCAAGACTATGCCATTCAAGATGCCAACTTCAGAAGGTTTCATTTTCATTAAGGGCTTGAAGACATGACACACAATACTGATAGAACGGCATTGGCTGCCCTTCTAGGCCCGCCTCATCTTCAAGACTAGCTACTTGCATCACCCTCAGAAATGACACCCCTAGATTCTTGGGAAAACAATAACCACCACAGGAGAACCACACAACGCCTAGATCCAAGACAACACCAAACTGGGGATAAACAAGAAGGAAATCAAAAGAAATCAGCCCTTCTCTTGAACCTAGGAGTTGGAACAACATCCACATAGACATTAGAACTCTTTCTACCCTTCTGTAATTCAGAACGAACTGAAGACACAGATCTTCACAATTACTTGCAGATGCCTTTTTGTAAACAATCTTGATTCACACCTTTAGGTTCTTGCGCACTGATCACCTCTCAGTTGCTTCCATACAAGGTCTGTGCTGTATAAGTACCATTATATTTACACGTTCACACTGCTGCAGGCCACAGAAAACTATTTCACTTCTCTGTTAAATGGCACAGTTCAACTCTATTCTCCTTTTGATGTGGGCCCTTGTCCAGCTGCATCGTCATGTCATGTTTCTCTTTTGAAATCCACATCTAAGTGAGAATAAATAAATGCACAGAGTCATACTGTGGGGTTTATTATGGATTGCGAAGTGATGTTGAAGGAAGTCGAGAATCATGGTCCCATATCTCTATACCTAGAAACGTAACTTGGACAAATATGGGCTTCTCTCCTTTTCTGCAAGGGCATTGCCCAACCACAAGAAGTGGTGAACGTTGGAGGAGTTATTGATGATATTAATCATCATCATGCTGCATTTCTGTCACTTTGAAGCAATGTGAACAGCAGGATACCTACTACCTTATTTAATGTACTGAACAAACTTTGAAGTAATTTTTGGAATTGTACATTGCTTATTTTCTTCTTTTGAGCATGCTAAAGCAAGTAAAAAATACTGTAGGCAGTATTGCTTCCCTTAAAACGTTTTGGCGCGACTCTCTTATTCGATACACACACAGATTGTGGCATGCTAAAAAGATGTTCATCCTTTGTTGGTGTGGGAATTCCGGCATCCAATGCTCAGAAATCCAATAGGAAGCATTAAATGAAAGGAAAGTCAGAAGGGCACGCAGGACAGCTGCTTTTTACTGAACATTTGCTCACAACGTGAAGACTACATTCAGCTGTTGAGGGCTGTGTTACAGTGCTATGGAAAATACCAGCTGACCTGTCCCAGGAAGGAAACCCCTCTGAGGTAGGAGACTTGAACATTCGAAACCGTGCACGTGGTGGCTTTCCCAATCCCAGCATGCTCCACTTCACTCACGCTCCCAACTGTCCCCATGGATCAATCATGACGACAAAAGACAGGTCAACTGCCACCGCCATCTTTGTAAACTCCAGGAATTTGCGTCCCCTCCAACTGCCAGGGGAATGAGTGCTCTTGGGATTAATCTTTGGAGCTAAAGTCGTTTGATTAAGTTAACTAAACAGGGAACTGTGCTCTGTGCGTGTGAACAAATGAGGCACCCTCAGGGATGCAGTGTGGGATCTCGGATTTGCCTCATTTATAATCTGAGGATGAAACTCATTTTACCTGCAGAGTTACCCCGAATAAGTGGCACAAATCACAACTCTGCCGATGAGTGTGCAACCAGGAAAACATTGTTCTCCTGTGGTTAATTAAATAATAATAAAGTTAACTGCACCCTCTGTGAGATAATTAGCTGGACGGCGGCCACTGCTCAGCTTCACATCCATGGACCTCGACTTTATGCCATATTTTAATCAAATGCAAATACAACAGTTGATGGACAGAATGCAGAACAATGTCATACATTCAGCCCAGTACAGAGTTCTGGGCCTAAATCCCTAGTTTTTTTTGCTCACCATGCCATTCCAGTTTGAACCTAGCCGTATGCAAATCAGTCTTGACCCTGTGCCCCATGGGAACAGTCCAGCCTGAACTGCCAAGCAAAATAACGATGGATTAAACCCAGATCTGTGACTGGGGGTGAATGTTTGACAATGTTCAACATTCCGTCCATCAACTTTTTGTGTTGCATTTTCACCCTAAGTAGGAAGGGTATGCCCATAGGGGTCCCGTGCTCACTACGCCACTGGACTCAAGCTATCCTGGCTGATGAGGGCTGAAAGCCCGAAATCGGTCCTAGGATGCTTGATTCCTGTCCAGGGAAGACATGGCCTGGCAGTTCAGTCTGGACTGTTCGCATGAGGCACAAGGTCAAGACTGATTTGCATATGGCTATGTCTGAACTGGGGTGGCGTGGTGAGCAAAATAAGGATGGATTAAACCCAGATCTGTGACTGGGGGTGAATGTTTGACAATGTTCAACATTTCATCCATCAATTTATTGTGTTGCATTTTCACCCTAAGTGGGAAGGGTATGCCCAGACGTGGGTCCCGTCCTCACTACACGCTATCCTGGCTGATGAGGGCTGAAAGCCCGAAACCGGTCCTAGTATGCTTGATTCCTGTCCAGGGAAGACATAGCCTGGCAGTTCGTCTAGACTGTTCCCATGAGGCACAGGGTCAAGACTGATTTGCATATGGCTATGTCTGAGCTGGGGTAGCGTGGTGAGCAAAATAACGATGGATTAAACCCAGATCTGTGACTGGGGGTGAATGTTTGACAATGTTCAACATTCCGTCCATCAACTTTTTGTGTTGCATTTTCACCCTAAGTGGGAAGGGTATGCCCATAGGGGTCCTGTGCTCACTACGCCACTGGACTCAAGCTATCCTGGCTGATGAGGGCTGAAAGCCCGAAATCGGTCCTAGGATGCTTGATTCCTGTCCAGGGAAGACATGGCCTGGCAGTTCAGTCTGGACTGTTCCCATGAGGCACAAGGTCAAGACTGATTTGCATATGGCTATGTCTGAACTGGGGTGGCGTGGTGAGCAAAATAAGGATGGATTAAACCCAGATCTGTGACTGGGGGTGAATGTTTGACAATGTTCAACATTTCATCCATCAATTTATTGTGTTGCATTTTCACCCTAAGTGGGAAGGGTATGCCCAGACGTGGGTCCCGTGCTCACTACACGCTATCCTGGCTGATGAGGGCTGAAAGCCCGAAACCGGTCCTAGGATGCTTGATTCCTGTCCAGGGAAGACATAGCCTGGCAGTTCGTCTAGACTGTTCCCATGAGGCACTGGGTCAAGACTGATTTGCATATGGCTATGTCTGAGCTGGGGTGGCGTGGTGAGCAAAATAACGATGGATTAAACCCAGATCTGTGACTGGGGGTGAATGTTTGACAATGTTCAACATTCCGTCCGTCAGCTTTTTGCGTTGCATTTTCACCCTAAGCGGGAAGGGTATGCCCAGACGTTGGTTCCATGCTCACTACGCCACTGGAGTGAAGCCATCCTGGCTGAAGATGGCTGAAAGCCCGACAAACGGTCCTAGGATGCTTGATTCCTGTCCAGAGAAGACATGGCCTGGCAGTTCGTTCTGGACTGTTCCCATGAGGCACAGGGTCAAGACTGATTTGCAAATGGCTATGTCTGGGGTGGCGTGGTGAGAAAAATAACGATGGATTAAACCCAGATCAATGACTGGGGGTGAATGTTTGACAATGTTCAACATTCCGTCCATCAACTTTTTGTGTTGCATTTTCACCCTAAGTGGGAAGGGTATGCCCATAGGGGTCCCGTGCTCACTATGCCACTGGACTCAAGCTATCCTGGCTGATGAGGGCTGAAAGCCCGAAATCGGTCCCAAGGATGCTTGATTCCTGTCCAGGGAAGACATGGCCTGGCAGTTCAGTCTGGACTGTTCCCATGAGGCACAAGGTCAAGACTGATTTGCATATGGCTATGTCTGAACTGGGGTGGCGTGGTGAGCAAAATAAGGATGGATTAAACCCAGATCTGTGACTGGGGGTGAATGTTTGACAATGTTCAACATTTCATCCATCAATTTATTGTGTTGCATTTTCACCCTAAGTGGGAAGGGTATGCCCAGACGTGGGTCCCGTGCTCACTACACGCTATCCTGGCTGATAAGGGCTGAAAGCCCGAAACCGGTCCTAGGATGCTTGATTCCTGTCCAGGGAAGACATAGCCTGGCAGTTCGTCTAGACTGTTCCCATGAGGCACAGGGTCAAGACTGATTTGCATATGGCTATGTCTGAGCTGGGGTGGCGTGGTGAGCAAAATAACGATGGATTAAACCCAGATCTGTGACTGGGGGTGAATGTTTGACAATGTTCAACATTCCGTCCGTCAGCTTTTTGCGTTGCATTTTCACCCTAAGCGGGAAGGGTATGCCCAGACGTTGGTTCCATGCTCACTACGCCACTGGAGTGAAGCCATCCTGGCTGAAGATGGCTGAAAGCCCGACAAACGGTCCTAGGATGCTCGATTCCTGTCCAGAGAAGACATGGCCTGGCAGTTCGTTCTGGACTGTTCCCATGAGGCACAGGGTCAAGACTGATTTGCAAATGGCTATGTCTGGGGTGGCGTGGTGAGCAAAATAACGATGGATTAAATCCAGATCTATGACTGGGGGTGAATGTTTGACAATGTTCAACATTCCGTCTATGAACTTTTTGAGTTGCATTTTGACCCTAAGGGGGAAGGGTATGCCCAGACGTGGGTCCCGTGCTCACTACGCCACTGGAGTCAAGCTATCCTGGCTGAGGAGGGCTGAAAGCCCGAAACCGGTCCTAGGATGCTTGATTCCTGTCCAGGGAAGACATGGCCTGGCAGTTTGGTCTGGACTGTTCCCATGAGGCACAGGGTCAAGACTGATTTTCATATGGCTATGTCTGAACTGGGGTGGTGTGGTGAGCAAAATACCAATGGATTCAACCCAGATCTGTGACTAGGGGTGAATGTTTGACAATGTTCAACATTCCGTCCATCAACTTTTTGTGTTGCATTTTCACCCTAAGTGGGAAGGGTATGCCCAGACGTGGGTCCCGTGCTCACTACACCACTGGAGTGAAGCTATCCTGGCTGATGAAGGCTGAAAGCCCGAAACCGGTCCTAGGATGCTTGATTCCTGTCCAGGGAAGACATAGCCTGGCAGTTCGTCTGGACTGTTCCCATGAGGCACAGGGTCAAGACTGATTTGCATATGGCTATGTCTGAGCTGGGGTGGCGTGGTGAGCAAAATAACGATGGATTAAACCCAGATCTGTGACTGGGGGTGAATGTTTAGCAATGTTCAACATTCTGTCCATCAACTTTTTGTGTTGCATATTTTAATCAATGGACATGTATTTGGGGATAATTTGTGTGAATTCTCCCTGAGGACTTTGCATGTCACTAGGTCAAGCATTTGCTTATAAATAAAACAAGGATTGGCAAAGACGATAGCTTTCTTTTTTGGAACCTTCTGGCTTTACCAATGATTTCTGATAATGGTGTACGAAATCCATAAAAAGCATTTTGTTTACTGCTATGCAGCATGTCCAAATTAAAAAAAGTGCAATGAGCCAACAGCCATCACGTTATTTGTTGCATACGTGATGACCTATGAGATCGAACATTAAATTGCAGTAGTGTGTAAGTCATTTCTTTAATGTAGAGGGTTTCCAGTAATTTGCTGCCAGGCTCACCAAAACATTACATTCTTTAAAACAGGACCGCAGAGTGTGGGGCCTATGGAAGAGTAAACATGAAGCCAGGTGGGGGAAGAGAGTAAAAGCAGCATGAGAAAGAGAGTGAGAGCAAAACAGAGGGTGGGGGTAGAAGCACATGAGGAAAAGAGCAACAACAAGGAGAGGAGAGAAGTACACGAGGGAGAGACCAATATGAAAGTGCAGGGCGGGGGAGAAGCACACTAGAAAGAAAGCCAGCAACACACGCGAAAGAAAGCAGCACAGAGTGCACGGAAGGGTGAGAAGCACAAAGCTGGAGAACACATGCTTTCTCATAAAGTGTTTATGTAAATCACATATTTTGCATTGCAATTTATACTATGTCTTATATCATATGCTTTACCATCTGCTTCCAGAAAGTGTTTCTGTTTTTCTGCAGGCCATCTACACGACCCACAGTTACCACATTTATGAAACCCAATTGTGAGTCTACTCAGCCAGTTGTCAATCTTTTTTGGTCTAGGGTAGCTTGGGCTCAGTTGTAACCTTAATGATTTGCCCCTTCTGTATGTGATACTGGGTTTTTCTGTAGTACATCCTTCCAAAACCTTATCTGAGCGTAATTTGTGCCAATGTTTGTGCTCTTGCTGAGTACCATGGATAAACCATTGTAGTTGGTAATTGCATTTAAAAAACCAAAAAAAACAATGTAGGTTTCAGGGACATTGTAGTTAAAAATTAGCATTTATAAAACCTTTGAAATTCACTGAAAAAAACATAGGTTTTAAGACATTATAGTTAGAAATTAGCATTTAAAAAAACCTTTGAAATTCTGTGAAAAAAACATAGGTTTTACAGAAGTTATAGTTAGAAATTAGCATTTAAAAAACTTCGGAAATTCACTGAAAAAAACCATAGGTTTCAGGGACGTTATAGTTAGCTGGACATTTCACTCTTACAAAACCATAGAAATTCCACTGTTATAGTTTGTTCAGGTAACTATAACTCGCACCCCACAATGCACTGCTCATGACGTCACATATTACATCATTCATGGCATGGTCAGTGACATCACTGATTACATCACTGTAACTAAATGTCTCGTTAAATTTTTTTTTAAACATTTCACTGTATTTCAAAATGACTTATTATAATCTTAAAATGCGGGGAACTTCATCCATGTTTTTGTTTTTACTATAATTTACTTCAATAATGAATAATATTTTTCATTTAAGTATAGGTATTTTGTCTGAATGAGAAAACAAGTTAATGTGAAGTTGTTTTCTAAAAATTTCAAAATAATAAATATTTCTACTGTTTAAGTTGAGAAAATATATTGACACATTTTTAATCTAAGGGTATTATGGCTTTGCCATAGAGCCACGAGGAATGACACCAATAAGAAATCCCAAGACTTTGGCTGATAAGATATTCTGTGCGCCAAGAACACTAGAGGTATTGTCACATGCCGTTTTGAAATCTGTAAATCAGGATTCCATTGTATGATCAATCTGGTGGCACTCCTGAAATGGTGTGTAAAATATTTGTTGTATCAGTTGTACTACACAACATAGAAGTCCATGCATCTATATAATTGCTTAAGGATTTGGACAGTTTGACCAAGGATGATAATTTACAAATGCAGACAAAGAGGAGTGTTGAAGCGGAAGATATTAAAACTATTACAATTTTTATTAACATTTGACAAATGTTGAATTGATCTCTGAAATATCTTTATGTATATGTGTAATAATGACATTTTTAACAATACAAATATACTTCTTTCTTATGTAATATGCTTTTTGATTCATGTTAGGGCATGTTTTATGAAAAAAACTGAACTGCAAAATGATGACAACATTTATAATACATTGATGTTTTTAATTTAAATCATATGCAAGGTAAAATATTTCTGGAATAGAATAATTGGTGACAAATACTTCCAATATATTCCCATACCTTTAAATCTATGTAACAATTACTTTTATAACTGTAATTTTAACTAAGCCTGGGTGGAGTTTGCGAAGTGGCAAAAAAACTCCACCGGGCTGCGCGGAGCTTCGCAAGTGGCGGAGTTCCATAGAAAAATGCCATTAACGGTGATTGCACAGTGCGGATGCTTGACCGCACTGTGCAATCATCGCAAACAGCACCTTGCACAGAGCAAGCGGGCCCTTCTTTCCCTTTTCTGCTGCTCGAGTAGATTTTTACTTGAGTAGCAGCTTTCTCAACGCGAACAAGCAGTTTTTAATTGCGAGCAGTCGCGAGCATACGCGACCACTCGCAATGAGAAACCTGACCACCCATTGTTGAGAAACCTCAGAGCAATTTTTATTTTCCACGCTCGCGCTTCCCAACATGATGTTGACGATCGCGAACGAGGAAAATCTCGTCGGGAGGTTGATTTTCCTCGCTCGCGGTCACCAATTTGACATCGACGATTGCGAGCGGGGAAAAATACTCTGCTCCGCAAAGCAGAGTTTTGCAAAACTCCGCTAGCTCCGAGTGACGCGGAGTGCGGCAAACTCTGCATACTCCGCAAGCGGAGCGGAGTGCATCGTCCAGGGTTAATTTTAACAATAAGCAATATATTTATTGTTCAAAATGTTTCCCGCCGCATGGCTTCCGATGGGCCCGGAGAGCCTGCCCACCATCCGGAAACCCTTCAGTACTCCCCCGGCCAGCTCTTTGCGGCCGAGGGAGCACGTTGGCAGTTTCCCACTGCCTTTCTGCGCCGGCCTTTCCGACACAAAAAGGCAGTGGGAAACTGTCTTTGAGGGCCCCCAGCAGGGCCCCCATGGGTGCAAGTCCACCTACTGGTGGCCGAGGGGGGACCTATTGTGCCCCCCTGTTGATCCCTGACCTGGTGGCAGTCACCTGCCTGCCACGGGTGCAGGCCGGGATGAACTGCACCTCTGCACTTAATAATGCGAGCATGCATTCTGTTCTGAATGCATGCTCCCATTGTTAAGTATAGGATTGCAACCGAACAGGGTTCAGTATCATCCTACTTGCAAGCCTGGAACGGACGACAAGAGGTGGTTCGGTTCCAGTTCCTGTCCGATGTCCGATAAACTCCAGTTCGTCCAACATCGGAATCAGTCCCAATGTTTTTTTGTGGGGCGTTTTGTCTTATTACAAAGGGCACTCTGAACTTTTAACCCTGTCTCAAACACAATCTGGAACTCTTCACATCTATTTGTCATCATTCTTCTAAAGTGATAGTGATAGACATACAGTAAGTTGGTATATCAGGGGAACACAGTACATTCATTGCTAACCTACAAATCATGAATTTAAAGAGCTGTAGGCTCATTATTTACCTATCTAATTAAGTTAAATTACCCTGAGATGCGGTGGTGTCCTCAATGTTTGCTGTGTCGCTCTATCAATTTTGCCAACTATCTTAGGGCCTGTGGCTGCTACTACAGGCTTCTTCATGGGTGTTAACTTCTGCTGGATGTCTGAACTCCCATCATTTGCCATTGCAGCCCTCAGATTCCGCATTAGCTACTCCTTAGTCAAGCACTTGGTGTCATGCCATATTTTCTTACACTCCTCAACAGTTGTGTGCGTTGCTGCCACAGCATTGAGCTTTGCCATCTATTCCTCTCCACAAACAGACTTTTAAGCTAAAGAGAGTTTTGAGGTGTCAAATGGATCCCCTTAGTAATCAAAATCTCAACCTACTCTTAAGCATCCTTTTTATTTTTCTCTCATGAGTACTCACTGCTTGTTGCTCACATCCTGGCTTATTCCCTCATCCTAGCTTTCCATTGTTCTGTTTGGAGCAATCTAGAAATTGTGGGGCATTTTTACAAAAAAATGTCAGAGCCCGGTGCTATGCTAAAAAATGGCAACTCTGCGCTCCAACATTTTTTTAACGCAGGGATGTGCGGTATTTACAATTATATGGCGCACCCCTGTGTTTCTCCTAGTGCTGGTGCAAAGAAATTTGCCTTGCGCCAGCGCAGGCCCTCTGCTGCCATGTTGCAATGGTGTCTGCGATGCAGGGGCAATTGTTTACGTGCAGAAAGGGACACCTTCCTGCCCACAAAGAATCATTCATGATGATTTGCTCTTTCTATGTGTGCTGCAGAATGCAGCACACATAAATAGAGCAAAAAACAAGGAGAAATTAATAACTCCTCCTCGACTCGCCATGCTAAGACCAGGTATTCTCAGGCAATATTTTTTGTGTTGCCTAAGCCACCTGAGGATGCATCAAAAAGCAATGGGTGTTGTGGTGGAACACCCACTGCAACACCCATTGCACGCCCCTTTGCCGCAGAGGAGTGTGTGGGATAGTGGCATATTCACAAGATGACGTTAAGTCCTGTTAAGTGGCTTAGTGCCACCGTGTAAATATGGGAAATGGCGCTAGGCCACCGGAGCGTCAAAAAGCGATAGGAGCTTGTACATGTGCCCCTTTGTGTCAGGTCTGTGGCATGTTTTAAAATGTCTCACAACACAATGATGCTCTGCGTCACACAATAATGATTTGCGTTATGAGGCATTGTGCCATGTTGCACAGTTCTGCGCCCTTGCGCAACACACAGTAGAAATGGTGCTAGCAATGAGAAGAAAAATTTGCACAATGTAACCCAGCTTGTTTTTGATGAAATGAAACATTGTGTGACTTTTCATAAATCTGCCTGAGGTTTCTACTGACAACTTTTACAATGTGAAATTCCTTGTTAGTTGCTGCAGCAGGAGGGCATGGATGAACATGTGAGACCCTGTTAAATGTGAACACATCCCTTCAGTGAACAGGAACATTTTGATCATGTTGTCAGAACTATTGCAGTGCAAGTTCAGCATGCAGGAGCATGTGCTTCAAGTTGACAAGGAATAGTGAATTTGTGAAAGATTGCAGGCCTCATTTATGAAAAGAGTTGCATCTGTGTGGTAAAACAGTGATGCAACAATTTTCAGTGCGCCCTCCTTGTGACACCATGGTTGAGCTGTATATACTGTATGGTGCTCCATGTCGCAAAGATTGACAGATACGTCAGGAATCCTGACATATCTGTTGGTGTAAAAATGGTGCATTGCGGGAGTGTGTCTTTAAACAGACGCAACTCCAGCAATGTGTCATTTCGCAAGGGGCAAGCCCATGTGAAAAGGCCTGCGTCACACCTTACGCCTGTGTAAGGATTTGACTCAGTGAGGCCATTGAAGTGTTGCAGTGAAATCTCACTGATTTCACTGCAACACTTATACAAGCTTTTTATGGCATGGCTCACTATTTAGACCGGCTCACTATTTAGCACTGGCTCACTATAAAGCACCGGCTCACTATTTGGCATCGGCTCATTATTTAGCTTCCGGCTCACTATTGGGCACCGACTCACTATTTAGCACCGGCTCACTATTTGACACCGGCTCACTATTTAGCACCGGCTCAATATTTAGCATCAGCTCACTATTTATCAGCGGCTCACTATTGAGCACCGGCTCACTATTATCACCAGCTCACTATTTAGCACTGGCTCACTATTTGGTACCAGCTCACTATTTAGCATCGGCTCACTATTTAGCACCGGCTTACTATTTGGCACCGGCTCACTTATTGGCAGCTGCTCACTTATTGGCAGCGGCTGACTATTTAGCACCGGCTCACTATTTAGCACTGGCTCACTATTTGGCACTGGCTCACTATTTAGTAGCGGCTCACTATTTAGCAGCGGCTCAATATTCAGCACCGGCTCATTATTTAGCACCAGCTCACTATTTGGCACCGGCTCACTATTTAGCACCGGCTCACTATTCGGCACCGGATCACTATTTGGCACTGGCTCACTATTGGGCACCGGCACACTATTTAGCACCAGCTCACTATTTAGCACTGGCTCACGATTTGGAAAGGGCTCACTTATTGGTAGAGGCTCACTATTTGGCACCAACTCACTATTTAGCACCGGCTCACTATTTAGCACCGGCTCACTATTTGGCACGGCTCACTATTTGGCATGGCTCACTATTTAGAAGCGGCTCACTATTTAGCAGCGGCTCACTATTGAGCACCAGCTCACTATTTAGCACCGGCTCACTATTTAGCACCGGCTCACTATTTGGCAACAGGTCACTATTTAGCACCGGATCACTATTTACCACTGGCTCACTATTTGGCACCGGCTCACTATTTAGCAGCGGCTCTCTATTTAGCAGCGGATCACTCTTTAGCACTGGATCACTATTTGGCACCGGCTCACTATTTAGCACCGGCTCACTATTTGGCACTGGCTCACTATTTGGCACTGGCTCAATATTTGTCACCGGCTCACTATTAAGCACCGGCTCACTATTAAGCACTGGCTCACTATTTAGCAGCGGCTCACTATTTAGCACCGGCTCACTATTTAGCATCGGCTCACTATTTAGCACCGACTCACTATTTAGCACCGGCTCACTATTTGGCACCTGCTCACTTATTGGCAGCGGCTCACTTATTGGCAGCGGCTCACTATTTAGCGCCGGCCCACTATTTAGCACTGGCTCACTATTTGGCACTGGCCCACTATTTAGTAGCGGCTCACTAATCAGTAGCGGCTCACTATTTGGCATGGCTCACTATTTAGAACTGGCTCATTATTTAGCACTGGCTCACTATTTGGCATGGGCTCACTTATTGGCAGCGGCTCACTTATTGGCAGTGGCTCACTATTTAGCACTGCCTCACTATTTAGCACTGGCTCACTATTTGGCACTGGCTCACTATTTAGCAGTGGCTCACTATTTGGCACCAGCTCACTATTTAGCACAGGATCACTATTTACCACTGGCTCACTATTTGGCACCAGGTCACTATTTAGCAGCAGCTCACTATTTAGCAGCAGCTCACTATTTAGCACCGGCTCACTATTTGGCACGGCTCACTATTTGGCATGGCTCACTATTTAGAACCGGCTCAATATTTAGCACTGGTTCACTATTTGGCACGGGCTCACTATTTAGCACCGGCTCACTATTTAGCACTGGCTCACTATTTAGCACCGGCTCACTATTTGGCACTGGCTCACTATTTAGTAGCGGCTCACTATTTAGCAGCGACCCACTATTCAGCACCGGCTCATTATTTAGCACCGGCTCACTATTTGGCACCGGCTCATTATATAGCACCGGCTCACTATTGGGCACCGGCACACTATTTAGCACCGGCTCACTATTTAGCACCGGCTCACTATTTGGCAATGGCTCAATTATTGGTAGAGGCTCACTATTTAGCACCGGCTCACTATTTGGCACCGGCTCACTATTTGGCATCGGCTCACTATTTAGCAGCGGCTCACTATTTGGCACCGGCTCACTATTTAGCACCGGCTGACTTTTTGGGACGGCTCACTATTTGGCATGGCTCACTATTTAGAACCGACTCACTATTTAGCACTGGCTCACTATTTAGCACAGGCTCACTATTTAGCAGCGGCTCACTATTAGCAGCGGCTCACTATTGAGCACCAGCTCACTATTTAGCACCGGCTCACTATTTAGCACCGGCTCACTATTTGGCACCAGCTCACTATTTAGCACAGGATCACTATTTACTACATGGCTCACTATTTGGCACCGGCTCACTATTTAGCACCGGCTCACTATTTAGCACAGGCTCACTATTTGGTAAGGACTCAATTATTGGTAGAGGCTCACTTTTTGGCACCGGCTCACTATTTAGCAGCAGCTCTCTATTTAGCAGCGGTTCACTCTTTAGCACTGGATCACTATTTGGCACCGGCTCACTATTTAGCACCGGCTCACAATTTGGCACTGGCTCACTATTTGGCACTGGCTCAATATTTGTCACCGGCTCACTATTAAGCACCAGCTCACTATTAAGCACTGGCTCACTATTTAGCAGCGGCTCACTATTTAGCACCGGCTCACTATTTAGCATCGGCTCACTATTTAGCACCGACTCACTATTTAGCACCGGCTCACTATTTGGCACCTGCTCACTTATTGGCAGCGGCTCACTTATTGGCAGCGGCTCACTATTTAGCGCCGGCCCACTATTTAGCACTGGCTCACTATTTGGCACTGGCCCACTATTTAGTAGCGGCTCACTAATCAGTAGCGGCTCACTATTTGGCATGGGTCACTATTTAGAACTGGCTCATTATTTAGCACTGGCTCACTATTTGGCATGGGCTCACTTATTGGCAGCGGCTCACTTATTGGCAGTGGCTCACTATTTAGCACTGCCTCACTATTTAGCACTGGCTCACTATTTGGCACTGGCTCACTATTTAGCAGCGGATCACTATTTGGCACCAGCTCACTATTTAGCACAGGATCACTATTTACCACTGGCTCACTATTTGGCACCGGCTCACTATTTAGCAGCAGCTCACTATTTAGCAGCAGCTCACTATTTAGCACCGGCTCACTATTTGGCACGGCTCACTATTTGGCATGGCTCACTATTTAGAACCGGCTCAATATTTAGCACTGGTTCACTATTTGGAACGGGCTCACTATTTAGCACCGGCTCACTATTTAGCACTGGCTCACTATTTAGCACCGGCTCACTATTTGGCACTGGCTCACTATTTAGTAGCGGCTCACTATTTAGCAGCGGCCACTATTCAGCACCGGCTCATTATTTAGCACTGGCTCACTATTTGGCACCGGCTCATTATATAGCACCGGCTCACTATTGGGCACCGGCACACTATTTAGCACCGGCTCACTATTTAGCACCGGCTCACTATTTGGCAATGGCTCAATTATTGGTAGAGGCTCACTATTTAGCACCGGCTCACTATTTGGCACCGGCTCAGTATTTGGCATCGGCTCACTATTTAGCAGCGGCTCACTATTTGGCACCGGCTCACTATTTAGCACCGGCTAACTTTTTGGGACGGCTCACTATTTGGCATGGCTCACTATTTAGAACCGACTCACTATTTAGCACTGGCTCACTATTTAGCACAGGCTCACTATTTAGCAGCGGCTCAATATTAGCAGCGGCTCACTATTGAGCACCAGCTCACTATTTAACACCAGCTCACTATTTAGCACCGGCTCACTATTTGGCACCAGCTCACTATTTAGCACAGGATCACTATTTACCACTGGCTCACTATTTGGCACCGGCTCACTATTTAGCACCGGCTCACTATTTAGCACCGGCTCACTATTTGGCAAGGACTCAATTATTGGTAGAGGCTCACTATTTAGCACCGGCTCACTATTTGGCACCGGCTCACTATTTGGCACTGGCTCACTATTTAGCAGCGGCTCACTATTTAGCACTGGCTCACTATTTAGCACTGGTACACTATTTGGCACTGGCTCACTATTTAGTAGCAGCTCACTATTTAGCAGCGGCTCACTATTCAGCACTGGCTCATTATTTAGCACCGGCTCACTATTTGGCACCGGCTAACTGAATAGCACCGGCTCACTATTCGGCACCGGATCACTATTTGGCACCAGCTCACTATTGGGCACCGGCACACTATTTAGAACCGGCTCACTATTTAGCACCGGCTCACTCTTTGGCAAGGGCTCAATTATTGGTAGAGGCTCACTATTTAGCACCGGCTAACTATTTGGCACCGGCTCACTATTTGGCACCGGCTCACTATTTAGCAGCAGCTCACTATTTAGCACCGGATCACTATTTAGCAACGGCTCACTATTTAGCACCGGCTCACTATTTGGCATCGGCTCACTATTTGGCACAAGCTCATTATTTAGCAGCGGCTAACTATTTAGCACCGGCTCACTATTTAGCATTGGCTACTATTTAGCACTGACTCACTATTTAGCACCGGCTCAGTATTTGGCACCTGCTCACTTATTGGCAGCGGCTCCCTTATTGGCAGGGCTCACTATTTAGCGCTGGCTCACTATTTAGCACTGGCTCACTATTTGGCACTGGCTCACTATTTAGTAGCGGCTCACTATTTAGTAGCGGCTCACTATTTGGCATGGCTCACTATTTAGAACCGGCTCATTTTTTAGCACTGGCTCACTATTTAGCAGTGGCTCACTATTTAGCACCGGCTCACTATTTGGCACCGGCTCACTATTTAGCACCAGCTCACTATTTGGCTCTGGCTCACTATTTGGCACTGGCTGACTATTTGGCACCAGCTCACTATTAAGCACCGGCTCACTATTTGACACCGGCTCACTATTTGGCACCAGATCACTATTTAGCAGCGGCTCACTATTTAGCACCGGCTCACTATTTAGCATCGGCTCACTATTTAGCACTGACTCACTATTTAGCACCGGCTCACTATTTGGCACCTGCTCACTTATTGGCAGCGGCTCACTTATTGGCAGCGGCTCACTATTTAGCGCTGGCTCACTATTTAGCACTGGCTAACTATTTGGCACTGGCTCACTATTTAGTAGCGGCCCACTATTTAGCAGCTGCTCACTATTTAGCACCGGCTCACTATTTGGCACTATTCGGCACCGGCTCACTATTTGGCACCGGCTCACTATTGGGCGCCGGCACACTATTTAGCACCGGCTCACTATTTAGCACCAGCTAACTATTTGGCAAGGGCTCACTTATTTAGAAGCGGCTTGGCTCATTTTTTAGCACTGGCTCACAATTTTGCACTAGCTCACTATTAAGCACTGGCTCACTATTTGGCACCAGATCACTATTTAGCAGCGGCTCACTATTTAGCACCGGCTCACTATTTAGCATCGGCTCACTATTTAGCACTGACTCACTATTTAGCTCCGACTCACTATTTGGCACCTGCTCACTTATTAGCAGTGGCTCACTAATTGGCAGCGGCTCACTATTTAGCGCTGGCTCACTATTTAGCACTGGCACACTATTTGGCACTGGCTCACTATTTAGTAGCGGCTCACTATTTAGTAGCAGCTCACTATTTTGTAGCGGCTCATTATTTGGCATGGCTCGCTATTTAGAATCGGCTCATTATTTAGCACCGGCGCACTATTTAGCAGCGGCTCACTATTTAGCACCGGCTCACTATTTAGCACAGGCTCACTATTTGGCACCAGCTAACTATTGAGCACCGGATCACTATTTAACACCGGCTCACTATTTGGCACCAGCTCACTATTTAGCACCGGCTCACTATTTAGTACTGGCTCACTATTTGGCAATTGCTCACTATTTAGCACCGGCTCACTATTTAGCACCGGCTTACTATTGAGCACCGGCTCACTATTTAGCACCGGCTCACTATTTGGCACCAGCTCACTCTTTAGCACGGCTCACTATTTAGCACTGGCTCACCATTTGGCACCGGCTTTCTATTGGGCGCCGGCACACTATTTAGCACCGGCTCACTATTTAGCACCAGCTCACTATTTGGCAAGGGCTCACTTATTGGTAGCCGCTCACTGTTTAGCACCGGCTCACTATTTGGCACCGGCTCACTATTTGACATCGGCTCACTATTTAGCAGCGGCTCACTATTTAGCACCGGATAACTATTTAGCACCGGCTCACTATTTAGCACCCGGTCACTATTTGGCACCGACTCACTATTTAGCACCGGCTCACTATTTCGCACGGCTCACTATTTGGCATGGCTCAGTATTTAGAACCGGCTCACTTTTTAGCACTGTCTCACTATTTAGCACCGGCTCACTATTTGGCTCCGGTCACTATTTGGCACTGGCTAATTATTTAGCTTCCGGCTCACTATTGGGCACCGGCTCACTATTTAGCATGGCCTCACTATTTAGCACCGGCTCACTATTTGACATCGGCTCACTATTTAGCAGCGGCTCACTATTTAGCAGTGGCTCACTATTTAACAGCGGCTCACTATTGAGCACCGGCTCACTATTTAGCACCGGCTCACTATTTAGCACCGGCTCACTATTTGGCACCGGCTCACTATTTAGCACCGGCTCACTATTTTCACAGGCTCGCTATTTGGCACCAGCTCACTATTTAGCAGCGGCTCACTATTTAGCACCGGCTCACTATTTAGCACCGGCTCACTATTTGGCACTGGCTCACTATTTAGTAGCGGCTCACTATTTAGTAGCGGCTCACTATTTTGTAGCGGCTCATTATTTGTCATGGCTCGCTATTTAGAATCGGCTCATTATTTAGCACCGGCTCACTATTTAGCAGCGGCTCACTATTTAGCACCGGCTCACTATTTAGCACCGGCTCACTATTTGGCACCAGCTAATTATTGAGCACCGGATCACTATTTAACACCGGCTCACTATTTGGCACCAGCTCACTATTTAGCACCGGCTCTCTATTTAGTACCGGCTCACTATTTGGCAATTGCTCACTATTTAGCACCGGCTCACTATTTAGCACCGGCTTACTATTGAGCACCGGCTCACTATTTAGCACCGGCTCACTATTTGGCACCAGCTCACTCTTTAGCACGGCTCACTATTTAGCACTGGCTCACCATTTGGCACCGGCTTTCTATTGGGCGCCGGCACACTATTTACCACCGGCTCACTATTTAGCACCAGCTCACTATTTGGCAAGGGCTCACTTATTGGTAGCCGCTCACTGTTTAGCACCGGCTCACTATTTGGCACCGGCTCACTATTTAGCAGCGGCTCACTATTTAGCACCGGATAACTATTAAGCACCGGCTCACTATTTAGCACCCGGTCACTATTTGGCACCGACTCACTATTTAGCACCGGCTCACTATTTGGCACGGCTCACTATTTGGCATGGCTCAGTATTTAGAACCGGCTCACTTTTTAGCACTGTCTCACTATTTAGCACCGGCTCACTATTTGGCTCCGGTCACTATTTGGCACTGGCTAATTATTTAGCACCGGCTCACTATTTGGCACCGACTCACTATTTAGCACCGGCTCACTATTTGGCACGGCTCACTATTTGGCATGGCTCACTATTTAGAACCGGCTCACTTTTTAGCACTGTCTCACTATTTAGCACCGGCTCACTATTTGGCTCCGAGTCACTATTTGGCACTGGCTAATTATTTAGCTTTCGGCTCACTATTGGGCACCGGCTCACTATTTAGCATGGCCTCACTATTTAGCACCGGTTCACTATTTGACATCGGCTCACTATTTAGAACCGGCTCACTATTTAGCACTGTCTCACTATTTATTACCAGCTCACTATTTGACACTGGCTCATTATTTAGCTTCCGGCTCACTATTGGGCACCGGCTCACTATTTAGCATGGGCTCACTATTTAGCACCGGCTCACTATTTGGCACCGGCTCACTATTTGGCACCGGCTCACTATTTAGCAGCGGCTCACTATTTAGCATCGGATCACTATTTAGCACCGGCTCACTATTTAGCACCGGCTCACTATTTGGCACCGACTCACTATTTAGCACCGGCTCACTATTTGGCACAGCTCACTATTTGGCATGGCTCACTATTTAGAACCGGCTCACTATTTAGCACTGTCTCACTATTTAGCACCGGCTCACCATTTGACACTGGCTCATTATTTAGCTTCCGGCTCACAATTGGGCACCGGCTCACTATTTAGCATGGGCTCACTATTTAGCACCGGCTCACTATTTGGCATGGCCTCATGATTTAGCAGCGGCTCACTATTTAGCACCGGCTCACTATTTGGCACCAGCTCACTATTTAGCACTGGCTCACTATTTGGCACCGGCTCACTATTTAGCAGCGGCTCACTATTTAGCACCGGCTTACTATTTAGTACCGGCTCACTATTTGGCACTTGCTCACTATTTAGCACCGGCTCACTATTTAGCACCGGCTTACTATTGAGCACCGGCTCACTATTTAGCACCGGCTCACTATTTGGCACCAGCTCACTCTTTAGCACCGGCTCACTATTTAGCACTGGCTCACCATTTGGCACCGGCTTTCTATTGGGCGCCAGCACACTATTTAGCACCGGCTCACTATTTAGCACCGGCTCACTATTTGGCACCGACTCACTATTTAGCACCGGCTCACTATTTGGCACAGCTCACTATTTGGCATGGCTCACTATTTAGAACCGGCTCACTATTTAGCACTGTCTCACTATTTAGCACCGGCTCACCATTTGACACTGGCTCATTATTTAGCTTCCGGTTCACAATTGGGCACCGGCTCACTATTTAGCATGGGCTCACTATTTAGCACCGGCTCACTATTTGGCATGGCCTCATGATTTAGCAGCGGCTCACTATTTAGCACCGGCTCACTATTTGGCACCAGCTCACTATTTAGCACTGGCTCACTATTTGGCACCGGCTCACTATTTAGCAGCGGCTCACTATTTAGCACCGGCTTACTATTTAGTACCGGCTCACTATTTGGCACTTGCTCACTATTTAGCACCGGCTCACTATTTAGCACCGGCTTACTATTGAGCACCGGCTCACTATTTAGCACCGGCTCACTATTTGGCACCAGCTCACTCTTTAGCACCGGCTCACTATTTAGCACTGGCTCACCATTTGGCACCGGCTTTCTATTGGGCGCCAGCACACTATTTAGCACCGGCTCACTATTTGGCACCGGCTCACTATTTAGCAGCGGCTCACTATTTAGCACCGGATAACTATTTAGCACCGGCTCACTATTTAGCACCGGCTCACTATTTGGCACCGACTCACTATTTAGCACCGGCTCACTATTTGGCATGGCTCACTATTTAGAACCTGCTCACTTTTTAGCACTGTCTTACTATTTAGCACCGGCTCACTATTTGGCTCCGGGTCACTATTTGGCACTGGCTAATTATTTAGCTTTCGGCTCACTATTGGGCACCGGCTCACTATTTAGCATGGCCTCACTATTTAGCACCGGTTCACTATTTGACATCGTCTCACTATTTAGCAGCGGCTCACTATTTAGCAGTGGCTCACTATTTAACAGCGGCTCACTATTGAGCACCGGTTCACTATTTAGCACCGGCTCACTATTTAGCACCGGCTCACTATTTGGCACCGGCTCACTATTTAGCACCGGCTCACTATTTTCACAGGCTCACTATTTGGCACCGGCTCACTATTTAGCAGCGGCTCACTATTTAGCACCGGCTCACTATTTAGCACCGGCTCACTATTTGGCACCTGCTCACTATTTAGCACCGGCTCACTATTTAGCACAGGCTCACTATTTAGCACCGGCTCACTATTTACCACCGGCTCACTATTTGGCACCGGCTCACTATTTGGCACCAGCTCACTCTTTAGCACCGGCTCACTATTTAGCACTGGCTCACTATTTGACACCGGGTCACTATTTAGCACCGGCTCACTATTTAGCACCGGCTCACTATTTGGCACCGACTCACTATTTAGCACCGGCTTACTATTTGGTACGGCTCACTATTTGGCATGGCTCACTATTTAGAACCGGCTCACTTTTTTGCACTGTCTCACTATTTAGCACCGGCTCACTATTTGGCTCCGGGTCACTATTTGGCACTGGCTAATTATTTAGCTTCCGGCTCACTATTGGGCACCGGCTCACTATTTAGCATGGCCTCACTATTTAGCACCGGCTCACTATTTGACATCAGCTCACTATTTAGCAGCGGCTCACTATTTAGCAGCGGCTCACTATTTAGCAGCGGCTCACTATTGAGCACCGGCTCACTATTTAGCACCGGCTCACTATTTAGCACCGGCTCACTATTTGGCACCAGCTCACTATTTAGCACCAGGTCACTATTTAGCACTGGCTCACTAGTTGGCACTGGCTCACTATTTAGCAGCGGGTCATTATTTAGCAGCGGCTTACTATTTAGCACCGGCTCACTATTTAGCACCGGCTCACTATTTGGCACCTGCTCACTATTTAGCACCGGCTCACTATTTAGCACCGGCTCGCTATTAAGCACCGGCTCACTATTTAGCACCGGCTCACTATTTAGCACCGGCTCATTATTTGGCACCAGCTCACTCTTTAGCACCGGCTCACTATTTAGCACTGGCTCACTATTTGGCACTGGGTTACTATTTAGCACCGGCTCACTATTAAAAAAAAGATTTAAACAACCTGTCCATACCTAAGCCCACACCTGATAGTAATAGAACTACAGATGAGGAGGTAGACGTAAATTATATTTTACAAAAAAACAGAACAAATCCTGATTGGGAAAAATGTTTAATCTGGCCCACAGACACGAATAACTGTCAAGATAGATGCCTAAACAAGACACAAGGGTTTACACTAACTCGGCCAGATCCAAGATATGTCCATAAACAACATCCAGGGATAATAACAACTTACAGTTTAAGAAAACTCTGCCTTGAATGGCTACAAAAATCCACACTCCAAGATATAAAACAACATTTATCTTTACTTAAAGATGGCGTTGAATTGCGAGAATTCTTACTTGGTCCTCGCAGACCACATCATAAACGTTTCACATACGCCGGTATTTACACTGCTTACAATGAAGCATGGTAAGTCACGCAAATGGAAGCAGCTGAACGAATACGAGAAATTGATCGTATTAATTTAGAGAAAGCACTTTCTGTAGTTGACAATGGGTTAACAACTCTGTCGTCCAGAATTTATTTTTTGGACAGCATTGTATCCTCTGCCATAGACATAATGGAACAAGACTTGCTAATGTTACAACATGGCCAGTCTCAATTACGTTCTATAATGCTGTTAGGCTGGACGTTACAAAACCTTTGTTCAGGCTATGTGCCTTGGCGTCTAATCAACACCACATCATTGTTTTCTGTATTTAACCTTACAGATAAACAAATCTCTTTGGCACAGAGGGGAGCAGACTATACGGTGCTAAGCATAGAAAAACTGGAGAGATTACCATTGACCGTTTCTGAGAAACCATCAGTTGAATGGATAATGCTCTATTACTTACCGGTAATCTTCATTACTCCTGGTCCCGTTGTCCTCGGCCCATTCAGAACTTATGGAGATAACCATCTTCCAGACAGAAAATAAAAACAAGAGGAATGCTGGGATATCCCTACTGCCCCTCCCCCCGGGAGTACAAAGGTAGGATCTACCCAGCAGCCCTCCTGTACAAACAAGCCCAGACAGGAAGGCCGGCCGCCCGGGAGGGAGGGAGGGGCGTATGAATGGGCCGAGGACAACGGGACCAGGAGTAATGAAGATTACCGGTAAGTAATAGAGCATTACCCCCAGGTCCCTTATGTCCTCGGCCCATTCAGAACTTATGGAGAAATACCAAAGCAGAAAAAGCCGGCCTTCCCAACCCAACAGAAGCCAACCCAGGAAACCACACCAAGGCAGCAACTGCAGAAGGAAAAAGGAAGAACCGGGGAAACCCCAGGCAGAGCCCCCGACAAGAGGGACCCCCACCAGACCAGCAGACACCCAACAAGAGCAAGGGCGCACAGCCAGACGACCAGACCGGCCACCACAGAGGCCAACCAGCCCACCGCAGGAACACCCGACAGCCAACCAGCGACAGGGAGAGCACAGACACCCAAGCCACCACAGGCAAGGGGACAACAGCAGAAGAGAGGCCAAACAAAGAGAAAAGCCAAGAGCCACCAGGCCAAAAAGCCAGAAACGGGCAGAAGAAGACAACCCACGCCAGAACAGGCAGGAGACAAGCGGACCAGAGGAACCAAAGGCCCAACAAAGAAGAACAGCGGAAGCCCACCAGAACCCGACCCGGAAGGCAAGACCGAGCCCAAGGCCAGGGAAAGAGAGAAACCCCAGGAAGCCAAGCCACCAGGTCCCGCAAGACGAGGACACAAGGCAAAGGGAACCAGCACCTCCAGGAAACCCGAGCAGGAAGAACCAACAAGGGCAACCAACCAGGACAAAGAGACCCGGAAAAAGAGGAAAGGGAACCGAAGGAACCCCAGGAACCCCAAAACAGAACTCCAGCCAAAGCGGAGGAAACGGGAGTAGGAATCAACAGCCCGAAGAAGGCAAACCTGAACACCAAAGCAGGAGTGCAACCGGACGGGCCAAGGACCCGGAGGACCCAAGACAACAGCAAGGGAACCACGAAGGACACAACAACCACAGCCAAGCCAAGCCAAACCAGAAAAAGGCCAGGCACAAAGACCCCAAACAGCCCAAGCAAAGGACCGGGGCAGAAACCCAGAGGCCAGAGAGACAGAGGCAAAAACCACCCCAGAGGACCTCACAGAAGCAACCGCAGCCAGGGAGGAAAGCACAAGCAAACCACAACCCACAGCCCGGCAAGACCCAAGGCAGGGCAAGCACAGGGGACGAACCCCGCACGGCGAAAAGCCGCAACCAAGGAGACAGACAGGAAGCCAAAGCCGAAGCCAAAGCAACCCACAGAACCAACCCAAAACAAGGGAAGGACAAAGAGGGCAAGACCCCAACAGAGCACAGGCCCGACAGCCAACAGCCCCGCCGAAGCCCCAACGAACCCCAGAAGAGGCAAGAAGGGAAAACAAGAAGGCAACAGCGTGACGGCCAGAAACAAGAACCAGACCGGAACACACCACACCCACAAGCAACCGGACCCCCACGACACAGGGACCAGCCACCCCACAGGCAAACAGGGCACCCGCAAAGAAGTGCCAAGCCACCCATGAAACTCCCAGAAGAGACTCCACCAGGCAGCCCAGGACCGCAGAAAGAGCACAACCAGGCAACCCAGAGCAGGACGCACAAAGAGAAGGCAGACCAGCCCAGAACAGGAGCCAACAGGGAGGAAGCCCAAGGCAACAGGCCACCACAGAAAGCCACGGCCAAAAGCCAAGCAAAAGCAAACGCAGGCCACAGCAACCAGCGCAGCGCGCCTCCCACACGGCCAAGCAACGGGGAGACGCGCAGAGCGACCCGGAAGAATGGGGAGGTGGCGCCCCCGCCCCAAAGGGCCGAGAAACCGGAACACCGGCCAGGAGGAAGCCATGCCGCCCAGCAAGCCCGGCAGGCCGGGAGGCAGACCCAGCAGACATCCAGCGAGCTAAAAACCCACAGGCCCAGGAGAGGCAACAACAACAGCCACCCCGCACCATCACCAAAACCAGAAGAGGCAGGGAAGAAAACCAAAGGAAGAAGCCAAGCGCACCCCGCAGCTCCAGGAGGCCAGGCAGAAACCCACCAGGCCAGACCAAGCCACCGAGCAGACAGCGGAGCGTGGGAACAACACACCAACCCCGAGAACAGGAGGCATGACAGGACCCTGCAGCCGCCAGGAGGCCCCAGGCAGTCAGCACAGCAGACACAGGAGGGGATGCCAGGAAACAGCAGAACCCAGCAAAGGGAAGGCCACAGCACCAGAAGGACCAAGCAGGCCCCCACCACGCACCACGCCCGACAGCAGGCGCAGGCCGGGAGGAACAGAACAGCCGGACCCAAGGCAGCATAAGCCACCCAAGCAGAGGCAGAGGGGAGAGAGCACCCCAAAGAACCAACGGCACCCACGAGAGGAACCAGGCGCAGCCAAGGCAAAAGAGGGATAGGACCAGAAACCCGGAAGAGAAGAACCAGGATCCCCAAGCAGGGCAGAGGCCACAACAGCCAGCCCGCAGAGGAGGCAAGACCACCGAGGAAGAACAGGACGGCAGGCAAACCAGAACGAGGGGAGCCCACAGGACCCACCGCGCAGCGGCCCAAGAAGCAGGAACAACAACCCACCACCAGACGGGGCAGAGAGCCGAAGCAGAAGGCAACCCAAACAGGCCGCCGAAGCATAAAAAGAAGAGACACCGCCACCAGAGCACCAGAGGGCAAGGCGCAAACCATCAGGCAGGGAAACCCCAACCACACAGGGAACCCACGAGCAAGCAAAGGCAGGAGCAGCAAAAAGAACCAGCCACCACAGAGGCGACCGGAACCCAAGCCAGAAACAGAAAGGGCAAACACCCCCAGAGGCGCCAAGAGCAGGGGAACCCCCGAAGAAGAGAACCAAGGGAACAGACCCACGGAACGTCCACCACCGGAGAACCGGGGCCAGCCGAAGGTAGCGCGGACCCCTGAAACAGCAGCAGCAGGAAACCCCAAAAGGGAAGGCAGCACAGAGCCCACAAGCAAGCCCCGACACCAAACAGAGGCGCAAAACCGCCAGAGCGGAGGCCAACCAAACGCCGCACAGGGGACCGGAGGACCGACAGAGAGCAAAGCGCCAACCAACACAGCCAAAGGAAGCGCCAGCCAAGGCAACCCAGGAGGCGGACGAGCAGCATCACGGCAGTGAGGAGCCCACAACAAGGAGAAAGGCACCCAACACCCAGCCGCAGCGGAACAGGTAATGAGAACAAGGAAAGCACCCCGCACAGCTACTCACACAGACCCCGCACAACAAGAGCACAGAAAGGCCAAAGGAAACCGCACACCCAGAAGGGAAGAGCACCACAGAGCCACCAGACCCAGGACAAAACAGGGGCCAAAGAACAGCCCAACCAGCCACCACGGCAGGCAGCAGCGCACACACCCCTCCAGACCCGGGCCCAGGAAAGCACCCCAGAAACCGAGACCCAAAGCCCAGCGCCCCACCAAGAAGCGTGGCGAGTCGAAGGGAGGCACGAACCAAGGGTGGCAGCACCAAAGACGGCAGAGGCAGCCCACAGAACACAACCACTCCCAGACTCCGAGGAACCCTGCCAAGTCGGAAGGAACCCCGAGAAAAGGAGATCCGCCGACAAACACCGGAGGAAGAGCGCCCCCGCTGAGACCAGAACCTGGACCACCCACCGCCAAGTCGTCCGACCAATCCGAAAGGGCACGACAGGCACAGCGTCAGGGACAGAGCAGCCCCACCACAGAGGTAGGTAGCACCCCCCCCCCCCAGAGGAGAGTAAGGGACAGAGCACCGGCCCAGCTGTCACACAACAGTAGCAGCAAACGCGCTCCCAACAGTGCATAGTCGCATAAGTGAGGCAGTACAAAGCATATCATCTGTACAGTGTGCACCCTGGACAGAAAGCCACAGGCCTACAACACACTGACGTCGGGAGCAGAGAGTGTCATTACACAGTGAACCCTGTCAAAATGCCAAAAACGCTTGACTGAGGGAAAAAAAACATCACATGGAAAACAGTAAATCACAGGATGCAGAACCAATGCCCCAGCACCAAAGTTGGCAGCAAGTGCTGTAACGCCACAATCACAGGCACCACATGGAAATACCGGAACAAGAAATGCCGCCTCCGAGCACCCTCCGGGGGAAGCCAGGGAACTGCAGCCGGAGACCGAGCACCACGCTCCCAGGCAGGCCTCAGCAGCAGCGGCAGCCTCGAGACATCCGAGGCAGGAGGCATGAACACAAGCGCTCCAGGCAAGCAACGATCCTCAAACAGCATAACAGAGGAAAAACACTGCAAAAGCGGGACTCACCCGGAGCGGGGGCCTGAGCAGCACCAGCAAGGCCCCCACACACCAACAGCCGGATCCGGGATCGACCATCCAGCGCAGCGCGTCTCCCACCCGGCCAGGCTCGGGGAGACGCGCACAGCGACCCGGAAGTAACCGGGAGGCGGCGCACCAGCCGCAAAGGGCCGGAAAACCGGAACAACGGCAGTAAAGAAGTCAATCCCCTCCAGCAAGCCCGGCAGGCCGGGGGGGAGACACATCAGGAACCTCACCCCTGCCCGTGAAGCCAGTCAGCCGGGCAGGAGGAGCAAGAAGGAGGACTGCACGCCACTCAAGCCCAGCAGGAGCCGGTGCAGCCCCAACACCAACAGCATCCAACAGCCATTCTGTCGAAGACAGAAAAAAAGAACAGGAGGGCTGCTGGGTAGATCCTACCTTTGTACTCCCGGGGGGAGGGGCAGTAGGGATATCCCAGCATTCTTCTTGTTTTTATTTTCTGTCTGGAAGATGGTTATCTCCATAAGTACTGAATGGGCCGAGGACATAAGGGACCTGGGGGTAATACATGGCACCATCACGATACCAGTGACAATTTTCCAGTTTCCATATTGCTTAAAACACACACCAGCGGGCCTGTATGAAAGGTTGGGTAAGGAATACATAAAGTCGACCTGGGATTTACCATACACACACAAATTTTGGAGTGGGGAAAAGGAGGTATTTCTTAGTGGTAAAAATTACAAAACCATGTTAAGCGGTACACTTCTGTGTCAAGGCATTAATTTACATGGAGCCTGTGAGGGTTCTTTTAACAACTTATCATGCCACCTGCAGGGTTCCCCGGCAGCAGTGATAGATCCAATTTTTAGGCAGCTTTCCAATGGGAGCTGCATAATGCTGAATGATCACAGCTGTTGTGGAATGATGCCAGGGACAGCATATCTGGTTAGTGTTTCAGCCAGGGTCACTTGTTGTATGCAAGTATTGTTTCCAAAAACTAAGACAGACGGGGAGTCGCCACTATGGCCTTCACTGAACTTCTCTTCTATACGAATTGATACTTTAAGCAGAATGAAAGCCATTCTTTTACAAAAAACTGTGCCACTGACCTCGTCCAAAGAGACGTATGATCTGCAAATTCCTCTGCAGAGATTCATGCATTATTATCAACAAACTGCCCAATACATTTCACAGAAATGTTAGGTCGTATCTTAAACATGTCTGATACCAGCAGTATTGTACATGTATTTAAGACAATTTTTTCGGGACTGTTAGCACCCTTTTGAAGCAGTCCTGGGCATTTTTCCTAACTTCCTGCACTCTGTGTTCCGCGGCCTGCCTCTCATCTTGGGACTCGTTGCAGGGATCCTATTTTTATTTCTCCTGTTCCGTTATAGCAAGTCCAGCCACCAGTGATACCCAAATTACCATGGAGAATGCTCTTCTGGCAATGACGTATTGTGAAAGAATAACACAGATCCTGGGCTTGGCTCATTTGAGAGATCTGAATACCACATGGTTCCTGTCATTCAGACCAATCTGGCAAGATTGCATCTTATCTGTTCTACGATGCCTGCTTTGTGGAGAGGAATGCCTGTTAGATAATACCAAAAGGAAAAAGTTAATACCTGAAAGTCAGCATTGGAAGGACACAATCAAAAGTGTGGTGATTAGGTTATGCTCCAGGAGGGAGACAAACAAGAAGAGGACGGCAAGGCAGCTAACAGAAGGAAGCAAATGAAAGGGATAATAACGCCAAGTAATGATATGCAATGGGCAGGCTCTAAGCAGACTGTACGTTTTTGGAACACCCACAATAGATCTTTCTCAACAAGTATATTGAGCTGTCTGGTAGGCAAAACCTAAAAAAGAGCCTATATGTGAGATGATGCACTTTGTCCCATTACCGTATTGATAACACTGTCACAGAGGTGCAGTAACGTACTCCAGTGTCACTAAAAGAGGCAGGCAATAAATAGTCTAATTCAGTCCTCAAGGGGAGGGGTAAATAAGGGTGTGTGCTGCAAATGTTCCCATTGTTGTGCAGGGTATTGCTGGTGATTCCATGGAGCGCTTATTCCACCCCTTTCACTAACAGTAGTCTAAGTATGCTAGCAAGCTCTCCCAGGAGGTGTCAAGATATCCCCACCCCACAATACTGTAGCAAGGCACTGTTTACAGAAATTGTGAGTGTGGTTGCCTGCTCAGCCTTGATGCTTTAGAAACCTCAGTGCCTCTCTTTAAAACTGATGATTGTTAATCTTCCATTTTGCAATGAATATGAATATCCACCATACGATCTTATTCAGAATAATAGGACGTGTTCTCTGCCTCTCCTAAGCAGGTTCCTAGTACTGCTAAGTACCACCAGTGAAGTGGGTGCTGTGTTTTTAAAAATATAATCCGTCCTAAAAAAAGTAGTGGGGGGACTCACCAAGTTAGGTAGAATGGGCGTGACATCACCACATATGACATCACAGGAAGTGACATCATAGGAATTGACATCATTTCCAGTTGGTCTATCAGGTGTACACAGGAATATATCAATAGATTTAACAAGTATTATTCTGATCAGTACTTAACCCGTTTAGCGCGTCGAACATTCCGCCCCAGTGCGGACGTTCGATCGCGCTAACGGGATTCGGACGTCCAACGTTCGTGCGCAGCACCAGCGAGGTAGTGCACGCGACGACCGTTGGACGTTCGAAGCACGGAAGGGGTTAAGCCTGTTGCATAATAAACTTGGCAACCAATTGTTCAGGTAAGCTTTGTGCATTAACCTGTTTTTTAAACCTTTACACACAAATTTCTCAACAAATAACAAAGTGATCAATCAGTATTTCCTTAGATTAATAAATGCATTTATTCATGTTATGTTTTATATTTTGTAATCCAGGTCATTGTTTGCATAATGTATGGAATTGAATTGAATTGCCATGGATGACCTGGGTTGATGTAACACATGTATTGAGAACAATGAAAATTCTAAGGAAATACTGATTGATCACGTTGTTATTTGTTGAGAAATTTGTGTGTAAAGGTTGGAAAAACAGTTTAATGCACAAAGCTGTGCGCACAGTCGTTCAGGCACATGCTTAGCTGAACAATTAGTTGTTAATTCAGAATAAGTGAACGGCAGCTCTCAAATACTGTGTAGCACGCTAAACATTGTTTAGTTAGTTGCGTTATTGCGTACACATTGAGAACTTAGACAAAATAAGGAGTGCACCAGTGAAAAATTGTTTTCTGCATATAAAAAAATTTGGCACCAAGAACAAAGCCGTTAACACATTGCAATAAAGATGCTAGAAACTGCTATTGTGAACTATAAAATATATTAATCTACCCAAGATGGCACCATTGTATACACCAGCAATTACAAACACTCTGATCATTATAAGAAAAAAATGCAAGTCACACACTGTATTTGATATTCTGAGCATGGCGATCTGTGTTGTCTCATGGGTCTGCACGAGACCCGATGTAGCCATACTGTGTTGGAGGATGGACCATGGCAGGTGTGAGCAGGACAGGTAAACGGGGCTTCAGGTGAACACGTAAGCAGGGAGCTCTGTTAATTGGGGAACTCCTGGGATAACGTCTGTAAGCTGTGGCATATAAAAAGAACTACACATTTTAGAAGACTGTTAGCATTTTGGTAGTTGAAGGGCAGATGACATCATGCTGGCTCAGTTCTTCATTCCTTAGAAACACTTCAGAGGCATTCCATGGGTATCCATCAAGCTGGAACCCGCAAATATAAATATTCCAAAGAGCTGGAGGGGTTTTGGCTGCTGAAAGTGGAGCATGTTGCCTTTAGTGAAAATTATATCAGGTTCCATTGAACAATTTGCGGTCCCTGGTGCAAGAAATATTGAAAATAGATTGAAGATCTGCCATCATAGCACTTATCCACGTACTGACACAGTTACAGGTGGAAGGGTATTCATATAAGTTCTGAGAAGAAGGATAATCAGAGTGCTGATGATTACCAGTAAGTAATTAAACCATTAAGTCCTCATCCCCATCCTCATCCCATTCCTTAGTCAATGAGAATATAAGTAAGTGGCATGCCTTTGTCACGATCCACCAAGACACTGGCAACCACTGAACCAAGACACTGGCAAGCATATGACAGTAAACAAACATTCAGTAACATTTGTCTACAAACTACCACACATTATAAATACATCAAATTACTCTTATGAATTAGTGTGAGGGACCTAATAGGATGGTATTTCTGCAGCTGTTAGTTTAAATGTAATGTCAAGGACATACCCGAAGATATAACCTGAGCAGCAAAGTTCTTAAGTACACAGGGCCTTATTTACAGGGAATTAAAGCCTTGCGGTTCTGCAAGCCATTTGCCTGCACTGCGCTGTGTTAATTCTGAAGCAAAATGATGCATCATATCTAAAACAATATGACGGATCCCTTTGCTCTCCCCTGTGCTGCTGCACAATTAGCTGCTATGCGCTAACGCAGACACCCTGACACCATGGTGCACGGGTGCCTTTTTTTTGTGCAGGAAAGGACACCTTCCTGCACAAAAGCAATCAAAAGAGGTGATTTCCCCTTCATTTGTGTGCTGCACAATGCAGCACGCATAGAAAGAGGAAACAAACGAGGAGAAATGAAAACATTTCTCCTCGTTGCACCTCCCTATGCCTCTCCTGGGAGGCGTACCATTCTGACGCATTTCCAGGTTTACAATTTCCCGTAAATCTGGAAATGCCGCAGGAGCCATAGGTGTTCCATGGGAACACCCACAGCAACACCCATGGCACACCCCTTTCATGCAAAGTGTTGCTTGTAAAGGAGCTATATTCACAAGGACACGAAAAGCCATGCAGGGTGGCTTTATGTGTCCTTGTAAACATGGGGCAGCCGGTTGTACCGCGGATGTGTCACAAAAGTGACGCAGCAGCAGTGCAAGGGGCTTCTAAATAAGCCCCACAGTTCCTTGAGCTTTAACCCCACACCTTACACTGCTGTGAGCAACAGTGATAAAAGAAAATATAAGGAATATTTCCACATAGAATAATGAAGTAGACAACATCAGTAAATAAGTAAAATCATCTAAAGCCGGTATTCCTAGCTTTTATCTGTATATACTTCAAGCAGCAAATATGACTACAAAGCACTTTTAAATGTGTTCTAGAACTTTGGTAATGATCCAAGTCTACTAAATAAAGCAAACAAAGAGAGAAAAGAAATGGTACAATAAAATACATACAATTTCGTTTACAATCCTATTTAGCATCATGTGCAGGAAGTGCGGACTTTTAAAACACCACCACCATTGTACTCTACCCACTGGTCTTCCACTCTAAGCGCTTTTATATTTTGCTAAGGAGGGCACAGCACATATTTATTAAATATGGAACATTGTGGGGGCAGAAAAGGTTGATGAGATGGGACACCAATGAGAATTATGTCAGCAGTGCATTCTAGGGCAGTCCTTTAAAAACTGTTCCAAAACACTACGAACTCCCTTCCAGTGTTGCCAGAGTTTTAGAACACTCTCTTGCCCAAAGCGGACCAAAGGGAGCCCAATATTGCTACTCTAAATGAGGGGCTTCGACACCGTCATGCAGATATTAAATGACGATTGTTGAAGAACCATCTTGCCGAGGTGGTGGTACGAAAAATGTCTGGCCCTGCTAATTGCTACTTTCGTCTTTAGTGAGTCCTCGCAGCACTCCTGTGAAGTTTTCCAGGTCCATATGTGGCGCTGCTCCAGTCCAAGGTTTTATAGGGATCCGGGGACTTGTGGTCTTGTTTCATTAAAAAATAGGACTAAAAGTCCGAGGTTTCAAAGACAAAACTTGGACTGGACCAGGACATCAGGCTTTGACATAGGAAACTTGGCAGCTATGTCGCAGGGAGGGCCAGATAATGGAGCAGTAAAAAGTAGCATACCAAGGATGCCATGGTGCAAGCCAGGGAAATTGTTCCTTGGACTGTTGGGGTAGTACAAAAGAGCAATTATCAAGTAACAATAAGCCATTCAGAGCTTTGGGTTCTGGTGCCACTGCTCCTGCTGCACTAATTGTAGCTACGACCCTGGAAGTACCCCCTTTCTTATCCACATGACTTACGGCCACATGCATCATTGTTGCCGTTTGCGATTTCTTAATTGCGAAAATTAAGGAATCGCAATTAAGAAATCGCAAACGGTTATGCACCAAGAAATTGCAATTATTTTTGCGCTTTCTTAAAATTCCTTAATTGCGATTCACAATTTGCGAATCACAATTAAGGAATCCCTTCCCATTGATTCCTAGAGGCCCATAGGAATGAATGCGAAGTCATTCTCAATTTGCGATAAGCAATTTGCAAATCGCAAATTGAGAATGCAATTTCAAGGGTGCAGGGGGGGGTCCACAGGACCCCCCCCTGCACCCCTGAAATATAACTTTAAGTGCAATTTTCACACACACATGCCCCAAAGGCATGTGTGTGTGTAAAAAGAAACTTTCAAAAATTCACTTTTGTGCATTTTTGAAAGTTTTCGCAAATTACCATGAAGGTCAACTTCATGGTAATTTACCTCTCCCTATTTGCGAATTCGCAAATTTAAAATGTTCTTGCATTGCATTTAAGAAATCGCAAATTGCGATTTCTTAAATACAATCGCAATTTTAGAAATCGCAACATGATTGCGATTTCTAAAATTGCGAAAAACATGATGCAGCCCAATTTTGTCAATTGCATTCACAAACGGCCGAAATTTGCGATTCACACCGTTTGCGCATGCAAATGACAATGATGCATGTGCCCGTTAGTCACAATCAGGTGGGCAGCAGGCTGTCACTCATCCAGCTTCACCTTCAGTCATTTCACTTCACCTTCAGTTTTAAAACTTGCAGAACACACGTTTTTGGTGCAATTGGAGGAACCAGTTATGGCACTTGGATTGGCTTTTGAAGAAATGCCTGCCTATCAAGATTTTCAAGTAGCGTGGGACCAGACTCCACATTTCTTAAAACTAAGTAAGGCATTTTACCTCTATGTGTATTTCACGCAAACTGGATAAATGTGAATGGAAATACACAAACTGATGCATGACTAGCCCAGTGTGTTAAACCAGCAACACTTTCTTGCATAACAGATAACGGGTTCCAGTGCCAACAAAGTAGAGGACTTTAAAATGAATCATAGCAACATGCTATCGCTCTGTGAGAACAGTTTATCATTAACATGAGAATAGTGCCTGGAAATGTTTGCAAATGCAGGTGAATAACGGAGGAGGGTTAGTATGAAAATGTGCATGACAAAGCTTATCTTTTAAATGCTTTAGTCACATTTCATACAAGGCAGCTCTGCGCTGACTGAGAATGTTACCAACAAAACGTTTTAACTCAATATGCTAAAAATAGCACAAAGTCATTTTAAAATGTATTCCACTATTTGGCAACCTGCAAAAATTAACGTTTTGTCTCAGAGCACAAGTCCTTAGTCCACAAAAGAAGTGGGGGAGTACCCAAGTTGGGTAGTATGCAAGTGATATCATGATGACACGTGACATCACAGTGCATGACTTCACAACACGTGACATAACATGTGGCATTACCGGAAATGGCACTACAACCCATGACCTCACAGGTAGTAACATCAGATCTGAAGAACTCACATACATTTAGCAGGTCTATCATGAGTACATTTGAGCACATTAAAAAATAGATTTTGCAATGGAGATAGTGCCAAAATATTGACACAACCCCAACATAAAATCTGGGCTTCAATTTATACATTTTCTTTTTTTTAAACCCAGCCACAAAGAAATTAGCAACAAGCAGAAATGCAATGTCTGTATTTTAAAATCTCTTATAGGGTTAAGACACCTGCTGCAGGGATATTTGAGTGACATCTAAATCTCAGGGAATAATAATAATGGTACGATAACTCTGGAGGATAACGTATTTGCTTAGAAAGATCTATGTTTTGCCTTGTCTGAATCAAAGTAGCATAGAGGGTTAATAAGTCTCTTGCAAAGCACAATATGTAACACAAAGGTGACAGATTTTTATTTGATGTAAATGGGTAAGTGGGTTACTGCTTTTAAGACAGATATCCTTTAGTTACTTGCAGTTCATAAATTGTAATACTTCTAATATAGCACAGTGAGGTATGAAGGCCATGGGGCTCCTACACCTTGTAACCCTCACTGGCTTATGTAACATGTCCTTTATATTGATGTACACATGATTTATTGTCAGTGTACAATCTGTACATGTGATGTAAAGCACTCTGACACCCTGTATTGCGTTGAGTAGTTGCACTACTCATCCCAATGCAGGATGTCAGAGTACTTTACATCACACGTACAGAAATAACAATTTAAATAGCATAATTTTGTTTTAATTCTTTTATAGCACTTTAGCGCGACTGTAGTGCTAAAGCACTATAAAAGAAAAATAACAAAATAGTGCTATTTAAATTGTTATCTTTGTAAATACTGTAGCAGCCAATCTATCTGTCATTCTTACAGTGTATGCATATCTCTTATATACAGGGACTAAACAAAGTCAAAAAAGATTCTCTCCTAAGTACCTGTGAAGTGATAAGAAGTGAGCCTTTATTTCCCTCCATTGCATCTAGGTGTGAGGCTCCCAGTAGCTCCCAACCCGGATACTACAAAAAGATGCTTAATGGTCCCTTAACTTCAGCTTTTGTTATGGGCAAAGCTGGAATCTGATAAGCCACTATCCCACCTGCACGTTGCTGCTTGGAACAAAAGCAGACAACGTGCAGGTGCTGGTGAAAGTTTCCTAGTGTCAGAAAATTACACTGAGGCGAGTTCAGCATATTTCTGTTATTTCTGAAAGAAGTAGGAAAGAAATATGGCACTTTGCTGAAACACTCAGCTTTGCAACATGGTGGATGGCTTCAACCCTCTGAAAATAGTGGGTAGATGACATCTACCCGAGTCTACCCTAGACTCGAGCCCTGCTGGCTTCTCTAAAGGGAAGTCAGATGGGCATCATTCCTATTTTTGCCCCAACACCATAGTTGCTGAATGCACCATGTGGCTTGACAAAAAGAAATAAACAGACACTGCACTTTGTGACATACATTAATTTGCCCAACCTCCTGTCATTGTGAAGCATTGTTGTTTGCTTAAAATGTTCAAATGTGGCTTTTTTTGTAGGTGTGTATATGCCGGTTGCGATTAGGTCATTATAGTTAGGAGCTAATTTATGTGGGAAAAGCTTTTTTTATTTTGCTAATACCTTTGCCACTGTTTGACTAATCTTCACAAAATTTTGAAAACTAATTTGCAACTCACTTTAGCTGTTGTCTGGGAAGTTTTGGGCGTGATTCTTTTAAGCGCGGGCAAGAAAAATGGAGAGTCCCAAAATGTGTTTTCCCAATGCAATTTCACATAGTGATTTAGAACACGACCACAGCCCGAACCACTAAACAGAATACCCCAACATTTTGCAGAAAGCTATATCTTTGTCCAAAAAAAGTACTTTTTGTAATTTGGTGTAAATCTATTCATTAGTTTTGGAGTTAATAAAGAAAAAAGATTAAGGTATATCTAGGGACACGGAGCATCCGCGGATCCGACAGATCTCATGATGAGGTCTGATTGGTTGCCACTACTTCAACCAGGAAGTGGTGGCAGTCATCTTGGGATGCAGATCTCAGAGCCAGACCCAAAAAACACTAATAAACAGGAGGAGGAAGGGTAGGAATACCCCGATCCCCCAAGGCCTGGTGGTGAGGTCCCACAGGGACCCAGACTGGGGCCATAAACTTTTTTTTTTTTAAATGCACACTGAGTTTGCAGAGGAGCTGTAAATCCACTGTAAAATAAAAAAAATATATAAATTCCCACACTTGTTTTCATTATGTCCCGGGTGGGACAGGCCCCTGGACAGTGGATTCATAAATATAACTGGGCGAGAGGGGCACACGTGGCATCTCTCCCCAGGCTGATTTTGGCCCCTGTGACTCCCTCTCCTGGATCCTGGTCAAATGCAAAAAGGGGAAGGGGGCCACGTAACCGAATCGGTAATGCCCAGTAAAATGATGCCCCCTACATACCTATCACCTATTTACCGATCGGTAACGGCCGAAAATACCGATTTTCGGCCGTTACCGACCGACCTACATCGGGCCCCTGGTCAGCTATATTTGAATTGGCGGGCTGACCTTTTCAGTGCAAGAAACACCTCACCATTTTTGTGGAATCCATTCTTTGGCTTCCCTTTGGCTCGCTCTCCCACCTGTTGCCAGGCCATGCTATGCTGACAGACCGCACATACGCATTTTCGGTTTCCCTTGCCCTTATTTACAGCACGGCCTTTGCTGCACGAGCAGAGTCCGGTGCAGAAGATGCCCCAAGCACAGCCCAGCCACGCTTCCTTCCTCATTGCAAGCTTTTGTAATGCCAATTGTTTCCAATGCATTCTGAATGTAAGTTAAAAGAGATGTTTCCCTGTAGTGTGCCTGGCAAGCAGAGGGGGCTGTGATATTGAAAATATACCACATCAATAATTAAAATATATGAATATTCTGCTGTATTTATGAAGTGAATTTAAAGTGCTGAGGAAATAACCCAGCAGGGTTCCTATCCCGAGGAGTTTACAGGCCATTATATTTTCAATTACAGCTGAAATAATTGAGGAGCACGGAGGTAAACAAAGGGCTGTCGTCCAATTCACACAGACTGCCAAAGGTAGAGCAAACAGGAGACCTCTGCTATTCCTCGCTCCCTGGGGCCCTATAACCCCGTTACCAAATGTATCCTAATAGAAAACAAAGGCGCTCAAATGCTGCCGCAACAATCCACAAAATGCCACATTTTCTATGGAAAACGCGCCTCCCCCGTGCTCTTTGTATATGTCTTGCTCCTTGCTTTTATACACATTCATCTTGCAATTTTCACAGTGCAGGCAGGCCTTGGTGCGATTACGTTAGACTTAGAATCTTAATTAATCATATATTATTTCTCTTTGTCTTCTATTTTTTCATGCGTGTATTGAAATGTAGGTGTCTGCTTGAATACGTCATGTCTTCGCAGCTGGTAAAAAGACTCCTCAATATTATAACATTTATTGTGTTCCTGACATTAACTATGTCTTCGGGGTTTATCTCGCATGCACTCACATCTTTTTTATTCCCGGAGTAAGTCATTTCTAAGCAAATGCACACGACATCTTTTTTTGTATTCCTTTATATCCTGTAGGTGTTTTCTTTTCTGATGCGTGTATTCTGTGAAAAAACGTTTTTTCTGTGGTGGATTGACAGAAAGGGCTCCACCATCTCCCTGGAACCCAGAGATCTAAAGTTGGACGTGTGATGCTGCACCGGACTGTCTTCTCCCCTTGGATACCCAGCTCCATCTGGTACTGCACATCTTGGTGGGCCGGATTAATGTAGGCGAAGCTCTGGTTAGAGCAACTCTAGTCTTTCCTGCCACCTGCGGACCGGTGGACTGGAAACTCCACCTGACTGGATTTCGTTTGGTTCTGACACAGGATCTGACAGAGCCTGTGCCAGGGTAGCACCTGCTTCCAGCTCTCCTCTCCTATTAGCTCTCCTGTTTAGGGAGGAAAGCACATCAGATAAAGAGTGTGAAAAAGAGAGAGGGAAGGGGAGAAAAACTGTAAGGACCAGGTGTTTTGGCAATACTTTTGTATAAAGAATTGTTTAAAAAGATATGAACAAAAATGTAAATACTGGAGACAACGAAGTATATATCTGAGACACCTTCATGGGCGTCTGCTGAGGGCGACAGAGGTACATGAGGCAGTGTCGGTCCTGTCCTTGGATGCTGAAAACGCATTTGACTCACTGGTATGTCTCTTTCTATTGACTATACAGAAACAAGTAGGTTTCATCCCAGAATTCCTATTGTGGGTCTCCATCTTATGCACAACACTAGTATCTAGAGTCAAAGTTAATTGTTCCAGCACAGATGCATTCCTGCTGGGACATGGCATAAGACAGGGATGCCCACTCTCAACGTTCCTGTTCGCTGTAGCCCTGGAATTTCTGACTAGCTTGATAAGAAAGGGCGCCCTGATTAGGAGATGAGATGAAACCCCGACTAGGAAGATGTGACTTCAGTGTACACAGGCAATCCCCCTCTCCCTCCTCTAACTAGCTGTTCCTGAACAGGGTATACCCAAAATACTTTCTTGCAAGATTTCAATGGCTGGGTAGTTTCGCTCCATCGTTCAGGTCATGGGATTGTTCATGGATGCATAGGGATATGATGGTTTTGAGACCACTCTGGACAAAGATTAGTGTGAATAGTAGTGGCACTGTGTATCTCTAGCCTGGTGAAGAACGTTACATTCTTGGATCTTATTTCCATTGTGGTTGCTTGTAACAATTTGACCGCCCAGTTTAATGATCAGTTTATTGGTTTTTGGTCTCAGAGTACATTGGCAATTGAGCCCATAAATCAAGAATATGCAAAATTTAAAGCCTTTAGGATACACAAACAAATTGTATTCTTTTATCTCAGTAATTGTATTGCGTTTAAGGCTAGTTATATGTCCAGGGTCCGCAATGGTGCAGGCACTTTGTCTGGTTTAAAGGTGCAGGATTTCACATTTCAGGTGCTACCACCCTGGAGCAAGGGAAGAAGTAACTCTGTTCCCCAAACATCTTTGGAGCATTGGTGCACTCTGCTTTCAGAACTCATTGCAGCCAGGCTCGGACTGGTTAATAGGGCAACCAGGCAGTGCCCAATGGGCTAATCTGACAGATCAGTGTGTAGGAGACATTTGTTTAGCAGTAGCGGGCTGTGTTATGGCCAAGTGGGACCGTTTTTACTGTTGCTTTTTCTGATATTACCTCTTTTTTCCCTATATACTTTGCTAATGTGGGCCACTTTTATTTTAATGACCAGGCTGATCTTTTGTTCCCGTATGACTCTGATTGCGGCCAGTCTAGTTTCAAAGATACCTATGAGGGGGAATTTGGTCATTATAAAGCTTTTGTTGAAAGCGAACAGGAGTGAGTTGGGCTCCTGGCTGAGGTTTCTACAGGATCTGAAAATGGAGGTGAGGTTGTTGGCCTATGAGTGAATACTTTCTTCTGCTCTCTGTGTTTTTGGAAAAGGATTTGGGGCAAACACAGTTTGCTTGTGATTTTCATTCAGATAAAGTGCTAACGTACTGGAAAGGCAAGAGATGAAAAAACCAGATGATAGGAGAAGTGGCATTAAGAAATTGGGTTTTATCTGGACACCATTAAAGCACCTTTCTGAGATGATTACCCATCATTGATGTTTAGAGCACTTTTTGCCTGGCATTTTATGGCACTTTTAGGGTCAGTTGGTGGCCAACGCTAACATAAGTTAGGGTTGGGGGTTTGGAGCTCTTAGCCACCCATGTCTGAATGAGAGAAAATTCCATGGCTATAATTTGCCACCCTCTAAGACAGATTAGGGGTAGAGGGAAGCAACTATATTTTTGGGAATGGCCAGATGCCACCCATGTTGACCAGTAGCTGCAGCCGATGAGTTTAGCCACATCCATTCGTATTCAACTGCAGCCTAATTTCTGGTGTACCAAAATAGAGGGCCTTTACCTGAATATAAGTTTAACTTCATGCTGGCCACGGCTCTAGTCTCTGATGTGACTGGGGCGACACACTTTTTCTCACACTCCTCAGGATAGGGGCTGCTTATTCTGCAGTCAGTTTTGAAATTGGGTTCTATCTGGTACAAGAGACAGGCAGATGGAAGTCAGATTTAGACTAGTGATAACGTTCAATGCAAGTTTATTGGCTCAAGATTTTTCATATTCTCTTGTCTTTAATGCTACACGAACTATAACGGCATGTTTTTTGGGCAATGTGCTAATCCGGACTAGCATTTTTCTGTACTGAGTAAAAGAAAATGGCCTCGAGCTCCGGTGGTCTGGCGACAGTGGTATGTGAGCTAGACAGGTGAAATGTTTCACTCTGAAGACTATTTAGGGGTGGCTGATGCCTTCTTATTCAGTAATATTGCACTCTTGTGGAAATGTTAAGGTGGCCTGCAGTCACGGGTGTTTCATTGAAATCTTGCTGGATGAAATCTCTGATTAGGCAGCGTTTTTTCCCAACAAAGTGATACCCTGGTCACAGCTCATACCAAGGGGAGTTTGAAGGCCTGGACATTCAGTGCAGGGATCAAACAGTTCCATCAAGCATTTTAATGTGTTTATTGCTAAACTTAATAGGAGTGGTCTTTTGACCAGCATAGTTGCCTGAGAGTTGAACACTTTTTCATAAAGTGTTGAATGACCCCTTATTATACTTTGCATGTCGCGTACCATTCCAGAGCCACCGGTCAACACTCAGAAGGAAAGCTAGCCTGGCTTTTCCCGCTGAAACCCACTAGAAGAATGAGACCAATATCACTCTATTACCCATCAGCAACACTGTAGCTAGTAAGCACTCATGACATACCCCCTTGCCATTCACAAAGGTGTCCAATGATATCCCTGCAACACCAAACAGACAAGACGGAAGACACTGTAAGAAGTAACTTGCCTAAAACAATACTAATCATAGCAGAACAAATTGAAATGGCTACAATCCCACAACACTATCACAATTTAACATCATTTTATACTACAGCTATGAACCTCCATCAGAAAAAAACACCTGTCCTGCTGTGTGATAAAATCTACCCAATAAAGAAATTCAAAAACTATCTCGCACAAAGGGAATGATAACTAGTCTACAAATAACATGATAAGCTTGTATCACACTAGAACTAACAGTGTGTGTGTGAAACATACCATTGACTCAGGCACAGGAAGCTGACTTCCACAGATGGAGCCTGCATATCACATTAATACCTCAGTCTGCAGGAAAGGAACAATACAAATTGGATGACATGAAATATAAACCACGTGGCTAATTGCGACCGGTAGGTTCGACTAGATCATTAACGCAGGGCTCCAATGCAGTAGCGTGCTTCAACGGCTCATCAAGAGTAGAAGCGCTAAATAAATACATAAATCATACCATCAAATATTTTCGGAGGAATGATCAGAGAACCATGCCGTCCCAGGGTCAAAGTTGGCATTAGTCCCGGTGGCAACCATTCCTCATACTACATCTACTCATATTGGCATCATCATTAGAGTGTCCCCCCCTCCCCGGTGGTGGCTCATGGGGATTCATAGTGCCAAGAGCTGTGATGATGCCTTTCACTGGCTGTTGCCTTCAGCTGGAGGAGATGAGCTCACAGCAAGGTCAGTGTTTCTGGACTGCTGCCCAGGACTGACCGCCTGCCCAAAGGTGGCAGTAAGAAGGTCCATGGAGGTCATCTTCTGCCATGCTTTTTGGTCATACTAGAACTGTTGGACATTTCAGAAAGGAAAATCATTGATTTGACTTTATATGCCATTGGAGTTAATGGGGTTGGGTAGTAATTCACCCCATTGGTTCCCCAGAATGTGTTGCGCTGTGTGGAATGTGATTCTATAATAAACTGTGTGAACTTCAGATGAAGTATATAATCACAATCGTTGATGCCTTGCCTGATGGCACTATGATGGCTTGTGTGCAAAAATGTTGCAATAATTACAACCGGAGATGAAAACTTCCATTCACAACAAATGTGTAGGGCGCTGCCAGCAATTCCAGTCCGCTAATCATGCCCCCGTAATACTATTTTAGATTTGCTGTGTTAATGTGAACACGGAGGCATAATTTCACGTTAATGTACATAGAATTACTGTAGTTGGGCACAAACACATTCCAGCGATTCCTTCTCAAAACATAAAGTTATGCGTGAAGGAGTCGTCAATAGTAACAATTTATTTCAAAATGTTATAGAAAAGCTGAGAATTTCAAACAATCTCCTCTAAAGAACAACATTGATATTGAAGCAATATGCTCGTGAAATGCTTGTCAGATTACACACACCAAAAATAATGGGGATCCTATCCTGTGCTATCAGCAATAAATCATATCCAGCTATGGTCAGCACTATTTTCTTTCCCTCCTACCTGTTTTCGCAATTGAATTTCAGAAAACAAGTGGCATAATTCCATGCATGTACGTAAATTGATGCTAACTGTTCTTGGCTGGGCTCTGCAAGACACAAATTCAGCATAGCTACTGCTATGCTCAGGAGCAAGCTAGTGAGTGATGCTGCTGATGCGTTCTTTTCTGAGAATATATTGTGGGCGATCATTTTGCTGCCTGGCATATGGGACACTTCTCGACAACTGAGTTAGTGTTCCCACAATGATCCCATAAACTCATAATTTCAAAGGGAGGCTGCTCTCTTCTCCCCACACTACCAATTAGCGTTCCCAGGGCATACACCCTTCTGGGATCATCATTATAAGTGAGCGTCTCCGTTTTCCATGTGAGGTTGCAACGTTTCATGGGGAGGGATCCAAGCATATTGTGGGATGTTGCACATTCTGAGCAGGCATATACTGCTCTGCACCTCATTCAGGCCTTTACCCATTTAGACCACATGACAGGAAGACACTTCTCCATCTGTATCACTTTCATGGAGTATCGTGCCATCGTTTCGCACATGCATTTTGGTGACTCATCAGGGATAAAAAAAGTGCTATATAAATGTGATCACAATACATATGGCCGAGATACCCGCCACCCCCTCTCAACACAATCCCCAAGGATGGGAAACCGGAAACAGTTCTGAACTTTTGGAAGACGGGAGGGAGTGACCCTCCCGGCCGTATTTATTAAAATATGAAACAAAATTAAAACATTAAAATAACAGTTTCATATTATGTACAATTTCATTACCACATTGCGATGTTTTGGCTAACCTTAACATATTCTCTAATACAAAGGTTCTCCTAGCCGAACTAACATCCTACAAAACATTTAACTTGAAATTTTGAAATTGTACATCCTAACGTTTAAGGGCCAACGGCAAGGTCGTAACCGGTGTCAAGATCCCTAACCCAGAAATATCCCACTCACTTGTGAGGGGCGACCGCACAGAGGAGTACCTCGAGTGCAACTACCAATTTCCCTTGACTTGACGGGGGCCCCAATAAACTCGACGCCACTTAAAGGTCGTCCGAGGACTCGTGTGAGGTATCTAGAAGGTAGCGTAGACCCCCCCCCAAACCCCACACAACTTACCACATCTGCCGTCGCAGATGACCTGGCCCCGGGAAATTCTCCAGGAGGGGGCTGTAGCCCCTCCTACCCAGGAAGGGGCCTTGACCGCCTTTCCTTTCCTTTCGGCGGCCCATCCTTAGAAGGGACCGCCTACCCCGTTGAGGGGCCAATGGCCACCTCCCTCGAGCGCTCCCATCCGTAATGGGTGACGCCCACTCATAGGGATCTTCCAATTAGTGCTCACCGATCATGACCTTACCGCCCGACCAAAATAAATACGACAGTTCTAAACTAAATGACTAATTTACTAAAAGACAGTAAAACAACGCTTTATTAATAACATGCTACTGATCAACACTAGAGCAGGATAACTTTATTTGCAAAATATACCACAAATTGACCTTTCTTTATTGCATATTCCAAGTTATCACGATAATAATCCGAACCTGTAAACAAAATTAGAGTTACCACATCAAACTTTATTCAAAACCACTTGCTGTCCTCAGGGGCTGGTGGGTGGGTCAAAATTGGCTCTTCGTTCCGTCTCGAGCTCACGTGCAGCGAGGTGGTGCAGCTTCAGAGCACAGGAACAAGAGGATGCTTCCTTGGCTTGTTGCTCCTTTTATCCGTCTTCAGGGCGGGCGTAAACCCGCCCCGGCCTGCCCCGAGGGCGTGGCCGGCCGCGTCAGTGTCTAGGCCAGCCCACTCTAGGGCGGGAAAAAGGCGCGCCCCGGCTACGCCACTTCGGGCATACCAGCCGAGACTCGCCTCCCGCCCAAGATGGCTTCCCGGGGGATCGTGGTACTCCACCATACGTTCGGGGGGACCGAATGGTCGCCCCTTTCCATATGGCCGAGATACCCGCCACCCCCTCTCAACACAATCCCCAAGGATGGGAAACCGGAAACAGTTCTGAACTTTTGGAAGACGGGAGGGAGTGACCCTCCCGGCCGTATTTATTAAAATATGAAACAAAATTAAAACATTAAAATAACAGTTTCATATTATGTACAATTTCATTACCACATTGCGATGTTTTGGCTAACCTTAACATATTCTCTAATACAAAGGTTCTCCTAGCCGAACTAACATCCTACAAAACATTTAACTTGAAATTTTGAAATTGTACATCCTAACGTTTAAGGGCCAACGGCAAGGTCGTAACCGGTGTCAAGATCCCTAACCCAGAAATATCCCACTCACTTGTGAGGGGCGACCGCACAGAGGAGTACCTCGAGTGCAACTACCAATTTCCCTTGACTTGACGGGGGCCCCAATAAACTCGACGCCACTTAAAGGTCGTCCGAGGACTCGTGTGAGGTATCTAGAAGGTAGCGTAGACCCCCCCCCAAACCCCACACAACTTACCACATCTGCCGTCGCAGATGACCTGGCCCCGGGAAATTCTCCAGGAGGGGGCTGTAGCCCCTCCTACCCAGGAAGGGGCCTTGACCGCCTTTCCTTTCCTTTCGGCGGCCCATCCTTAGAAGGGACCGCCTACCCCGTTGAGGGGCCAATGGCCACCTCCCTCGAGCGCTCCCATCCGTAATGGGTGACGCCCACTCATAGGGATCTTCCAATTAGTGCTCACCGATCATGACCTTACCGCCACAGGCCGGATAGTTGACCGGCTATCCGGACCCCCCCACAAAACTCCTACCTAAAGGTCATGTCTTAAAGTCTTTAGCCAAGCCATCAAGTCTCCTATGAGTAACTCGTTCCCCACCCGGGACAAGTGAACCCCATCCCCCAAATACATACTGTCACCAGTAATACAACCATGCGAAATCGAATGCAGTGTATTGGAACGGAAAAATCTACTCACTTTGTTATTGATTTTTCTTACTGAATGATTCAGAGCAGAAACAGAAATAGCCCCCCGCCATACTTTTCGTGGGATCATATGGGACCATGCAATCGTGCACCCTGGAACTCTCCTCGCCAACCAACTTACAGTGGAAAGCATCGCCTCAAGAAGAAGTCGTCTACCAGTGGTGACCAAATCATTGCCCCCAAGATGTACTATAACTATAGACGGCGGTGACCTCGTCCGCCCTAGCAAACCCTCGAAAAATGATTGAAACTGGTCAATACAGAGTCCGCCCCTTCCGTAGAAGGACACCCTGTACCCGTATTCCCCAGCCACGTGAATCATATCACCTGCTTTGAATACGTCCGCGGCACGCCTCACGTATGAGTGGCCCACGACCCACACCTCCTCTTTCACAGCCGGTGATGTCTGACCGCTGGCCCGGTGTTGGGTCGACTGCATAGTCCGCCCCGCCTCGTAGGCTTGCGCAACTGAAACCAAACAAAAACAAGAAGCGTGAGTACATCATTACAGCTTCACAACATGTGCAACCGCACATACCTCTTATAACAATTGGAGGACCAACGCCCCACACGTTTAACTTGTTCGACATTCAGCCCCCTGGCTGTAGCCTCTGTAGCAGCCCCTATCCGAAAGGAATGGGTCCCAAACTCGCCCGGGTTCAAGCCCGCAGCAGTAATCGACATCGCAAGCACCCGCTGAAACTGAAACCTCGTCAGTGGGGTGGTGTCAGCGTGTCTCAACAAGGTCCCCCCCCATAGTGCCACCCTTTGTGCTAAATATTCCTCTACACAACTCACCGGGCACATGGAGGACCCGGGGATCCTATGCATTATTATGCAGTCACCCATCGCACCCTGATCGGTCTTGGACCTGACGAACGAGACAGTCATTGTCTCCCCCCTGATCTGAACGTGCTCTTGGCACAGTCCCCCCATCACGTCCTGCTTGTTCCTCGCCACTAATTCGCTTACCCGCATAGCCCCATGGAATGCCAGCGTAAAAGCGGCTCGGAATAACACTGTTTCATACTGGGATGAACATATTGCAGGGAGTCTAGATAATAACAGGGCCAACCTATCCAGACCTATCGGGCGCCTTTCATCTACTCTGCGACCCTCAAGGCGTTGCCACCCACGTAGCGCTTTTTGCACAACGAAAGACGCTGTCGGGTCCTGGATCCCATGAGCCCTAGCCACAAAGGAAATGGCGGCCCGATGCCTCTGGGCCGTCGCCACTGATTTGCCTGCCCGCCGTAACGACAGTAGGAATTTCACTACCAACTCCTCCTGGCCCCAAAGCTCCCCTCTAGCCGCCCCCAAAAAGGCCCAATAGGAACGGAACGCCCCTTCATATGCCTTCCTCGTCCTGGGTGCTAAACTCTCTCCCACGAGGTTCTGTAATTCGGGGCACCGAGAGACCAGAGAGCTTCGGGAAAGGGTGCTGCCACCGGGTCCGCTGTGGGCCGAAAACCCCAGAAGGCCTGCATACGAAAACGAGAAAGGGCATCAGCCGCCTGGTTCATCACCCCTGGGACATGTCTTGCCTTAAATAGTACATTCAATTGCATACACAATAACACAATTTCCTTGAGCAGTCTCAGGACCCATTTGCATCGTGCTGCCTGGCTATTGATACACTCAACAACGGTCATGTTATCAGACCAGAATACCACAGAGTGATTTCTGAACCCCTCAGGCCAAGTTCTCAGGGCCACCAGAATGGGAAAAAGTTCTAGGAAAGCAATGTTACTTGTCAGACCACTATCATGCCACCATGACGGCCATCTTTGTGCCGACCACTGAGTGCCGAATATGGCACCAAAACCAATGCTTCCTGCCGAATCTGTCCACAGCCCCAGCTCCTCAGAGGACACGGCCGGTTTGTTCCAGACAATTTGACCATTGAAATCCGCCAGAAATGCCAACCAAATGCGCATGTCCTGGCGAACCTCTGCCGAGAGCCTTGTGCGATGATGACCCTCCTTCAGGCCGACCATGGCTTGAGCGATCGAGCGAGAAAAGGGGCGGGCCATCGGTATAACTCTTAGGGCAAAATTCAACTGCCCCACCAATTGTTGTAATTGATGTAACTTAACCTTAGACTCACTTATACACATTTGCAGGGATGCCCTGAACCTTAACACTTTCTCACCTGGTAAACGAAAACAACCTTCCTCGGAATCGAGCTCGATCCCCAGAAACTCGAGGCAAGTCGAGGGACCCACAGTCTTACCTGGTGCCAATGGCACGCCAAACTGATTCATCAAGACCCAAAATGCATTCAAAGCCTGTCCACATTCCGGATCCCCGGCTGCCCCCAGAAACAAAAAGTCATCGAGATAATGCATAACATGATGAAACCCCGTCCTCTTTGTGAAGACCCATTGCAGGAAGCAACTGAACTTTTCGAAATAGGCACACGATATAGAGCACCCCATCGGCATACACCTATCCATGTAATAGTGACCCTGAAACATGAAACCAAGGAGACGCTGATCGTCTGGATGTACCGGGAGCAACCGGAACGCTGACTCGATATCAGATTTTGCCATCAGCGCACCGGGCCCCAGGCGATTCAATATGGCTACGGCCTCATCGAAGGATGCGTACCGCACCGAACACACTTCCGGGTCTATCGCATCGTTCACGGAAAGACCACGTGGGGCTGACAAATTATGTATCAGCCGAAACTCACCCGGGTCCTTCTTGGGGACCACCCCTAAAGGGGAACAAACAAAGTTAGCAACTGGTGGCACATTAAATGGACCGGCGACTCGACCTCGAGCCACCTCCTTCCCGATCTTTTCCTGTACCACAGTCGTATGCTGTAAGACCGATATCTGGTTTTTACATTTTGCTATACCCTGAAAATCCCCTACTGGGATGCGGAAACCATATGAAAATCCGCCCCGCAACACCCCAGCGGAAGCGTGATCCGGGTATTCGCTGAGCCAGGGAATCATTGCCATGGTATCAATCGGAGTAGGTAAAGGCGCCCCTCGGACTATGTCAGACCTGTTTGGCGCCTCCTCTACCCCCGTTATCACCCGTTTTGGCTCTGCACATGGACTCAGGATGGGATGATTGCCCACACCCCCCACATTCGTGCCTAAATTTGCATGACCCCTGGGGCCTAGTACATTTCCCCCTGTTAAAGTTCCAACACACCCCCCTTTTACCTGTGTTGCCGATTGGCCTCGAGTGATTGTCGTTACTTGTACCTGATCGAAAGGGCGTCCCCGCATATTGGCGGGAGGATTCGCCAACGCTACTCCCAACCAATGGCACCTTCAACATACCAGAGTCCTCCATTTTGGACCAGGACACAGAATCATAACAATCCCAAGTTAAGTTTTTATCATGCTCTTTTGCTTTTCTGAAAATATTATCATAACAAAACCAATGGTTGCCCTCGTGAGATACTGAATACCCCATGATCCGTGACTGATAAATCGGCAATTCGGACAGCAATTCGGGCCTACGTTCACCCAAGATGGATGTAAAAACCCCCCATGCCTTGCCCCAATTACCAATGTTTTCATTTACCTTAAAGGCGGCCATCTTTGCGCGCCAAACACTCGGATGCATGAGCTCCTTTTGGCTCTTAACATGCTCCATCTCATAATGATCGGTAAGCAACGAGAAGATGTTTATATACTCCCCTGCCCATATCTTCTCTTTGATAGCCAGAGGGACATGTTGACCCAACTTTTCCCTTCGAGAGGGTGCCGACTCATCCCTCGCAATCGGCAATGGCCGCTTACCTGAACCGGAAGCTGTATCTGCGACTGGACCTGACCCAGGTGATTTTCCTACTGCCGCATCCGGCGGTGGAGCCTTCGTCGCTTCCCTTGTCTCCCGCAGTTGCCTCATCAAAACCTGCGCGTCGTCAGCCGTGGCGCCCGTACTACCTTTACCCAACCACGCTGCTAGTTGTGCTGCCAGCTCGGGCGGCATATCCTCCCCGGATACGGGGGTGACCACCACAGGAATCGGATTCCCTTCCTCCGGCACAGGAGTGGGTGCCTCGAGCGGAGTACAGGGAACCGGGACGTCCCCCCCAGATGCTCCCCTTCTGGGCCTCTTGCCTTTTCCTCCTGGAGCTGCTCCTGCCAGAGGACGTTTCGGCCCCCCTTCCTCGTCTTTCTCCGCCATTCGCTTCTTTAGGTCGGTCACCTCTTTCATGAGAACACGCAGCATCTGGTCGGTAGTCATTCGCTTTCCCGCCTTCTTAGGCATTCTCCGACAGAGTATCTGCAAAACAAACAAGAAAGATTACAACGCTCAAAATTGGCTCTTCGTTCCGTCTCGAGCTCACGTGCAGCGAGGTGGTGCAGCTTCAGAGCACAGGAACAAGAGGATGCTTCCTTGGCTTGTTGCTCCTTTTATCCGTCTTCAGGGCGGGCGTAAACCCGCCCCGGCCTGCCCCGAGGGCGTGGCCGGCCGCGTCAGTGTCTAGGCCAGCCCACTCTAGGGCGGGAAAAAGGCGCGCCCCGGCTACGCCACTTCGGGCATACCAGCCGAGACTCGCCTCCCGCCCAAGATGGCTTCCCGGGGAGATCGTGGTACTCCACCATACGTTCGGGGGGACCGAATGGTCGCCCCTTTCCAGTACAATTGTCAAATGACAGGCTGAATAGAACATTTTAACCCTCTTTAAATTATCATTCGCTGAATGAAGTGCCTTACATTATCTTTTAGAATTGCTTGAAAAACGGGATTACTCTCAATTTTCACTTATTTTAAATGACATAGAATTTCTATGGTAGAGAGGCCTTACCCCCTTCCTAATGTATCACAAGTGTTTCTTCAATCCTGGTTAATCAGCATCAAACCAGTCTTCTGGCCTGGGGGTAGATTTTTGCTGGAAATGTGCCATTACTTTGCAAATAACTCTATAAGTCGATTTATTAATTATTTAAATGTGTTGATAAAGAGCTGCTTCATTCTCCTTTGTAAATCATAAATCATTTTTGGTATCCCATTGGTTGGAGGGAATTCAAGTTACAGAAACTACCAGGCTGACTGCCAGAGTAAAGATTTAGTAAAAAGGAGGATTTCCATTTTGTGAGAGTTAAGGCTAAATTAGTTAGAAATCATCCAATGCAATATGGCTCACATACATTCTGTAATGCAAGATTGTGTAGACACGATGATGATGCTACAACTCACTTAACATTATTGAGGTTCAATTCTCGGGAAATGGGAGATTTTGGGCTTAAATAATCAACCCATTATCATTACTGAAAAATATGTACAATTAGGCTTTTCAGTTTATATAATTATTCATATGTCAAATTAATCATTACAGAAAGTTAAATGTTAGAATCAGAAGCCAAATTCATTAACTAATGCAATAATGTAATATGACTTAAAAGTAGCCATAGCATATTAGAAAATATTCAAATTAATAATAACTGGCCTTAATAGAAAAGGAACATACCTCGTCTAGCCCTCTGTAGTATAGCAGCAGAATGACCTGATCTAACTCCTCCCCAAGAGCCACATTTTAAAAATATTACAGACAAACACCGCACACAATTGCATGGCATGTTTTTATGCAGTAAGACAGCACTAAAATGTATCTTTCACATTTAGCCAATCACACTATTCATTTTCAAAACACCAACTGGAAAACAATTTTGATTGGACATTAACATAGCGTGGAGAGAAAAATAAATAAGAAATGAAACCTTACAAAATTAACTTATTTCTGCACATTTATAACGAAAGCATAGCAACGGAAATCTCAGCACATAACTTTGTAATGTACAACTCTTCAGCCGAGAAGCTAACAGAAATGTTACTTCACATACAGAGACAAGAATTTTAATCTCACCGCTTTTCAGTTGTCTATTTGCATGTATCCTTCCTTCTCCCTCTACTACAATGCATTAAGGACTACTTTACATCTGAAATCAGTCGGTGATCAGCCGGCTAACACTCGGAGTGAGCAGTGATAAAGACATCTTAACAAGCAATGTTAATGCCAATATGTCTTGCTTATGAATTAAAGTGCCTTTTGTGTCATAGATGGGTTTAATAACTCAATAAGTGAATATATGTGCACTCTTTGACCTATCTTTGAATTCATGCATCCCGCCATCCATCCATTGATTCATTCTTGCTTTCACCCTTTGGCACAACCACAATAGACACACAAACTCAACAACATATACAAGATAAATAAAAAGAATACAAGTAGTAAAAGAAAACATTCTGTTGCTTAAACATGGTGGGTATATGATTGCAATAACAAAACTAAACATAGCAGCGGGTGTCAGTCTTGCAGTGGTGTTTAAAACTCTAGTATGGCCGCCACGTTTAGAACTCAACTGTTGGCCATCTTGTAATGATAAAACAATCATTAATCAATGGGCAACAGCAGGCTATAATGGTCATCTGGTTTGGTGGAAGTGGCCACACAGGAAGCAGAATGCTGCACATGAAATGAGTGGCAAGCAAGCAACCTGTTAGCACTGCCAAGGAAGCCTTAGTATCCTCTTAAGGAAAATTAAAAGAAAAACAAGAGAATCAGAGAAATGAAAGGTGATCAATAAAAGGATACCATTTAAAGTTAAAGAACAGGCTCACCAGTCCTGACACTAAAACACAGTAATGGTCAGATAAAGGTGCACATGTAATAAGGAAAGCCCTTCATTCACAGGGCACGAGAAACAATGACTGATGTGGATTGAACCATTAATTACCCCACGCAGTATGTGTCATGAATGGAAGCAGAGTGTAAATGGCACGCAGCCAGACCAATGACAGAAGTGACTGACCTAAAGATCCTCTATGTATCTATATAGATATATACTAAAAATCAACAAAATAGTGACACAAAAAGCGAAAAATGATTTTTAAAATATTTTTCTATATAGAAAAGAAACAACCTAAATGGTTCCTACACCTAAACTGATACCACAAAAGCTGAGGAATGGGTGACAGAAATAAGAAAAAAGGTGAGACCACCTGATCCAAGTGAAAAGAAAAGAAAAGACTTAGTTTCTTTAAAAAGAACCCCCACTCACCAACCTGGTTGGTGACATGCTTCATTATTGGGTTCCCACTGGGGAGACCGAATGTCCCCCCAGTGTGCTACAACGCCTGTTTACAGCGGAGCTGGTTCGTTTGTGTGAAAACAGTTATTGAGATGTTATGTTAGGAGGTTCTTTTAGAGCGCACTGACACCGTGAGTTTCCTGGCGCTGATTGGGATTCAGTGAAATAGCAAATAGAGATTAACCAGATTGGGGGAAAAGCCAAGTTTTGAGGGATTTGCGGAAAAGGATGAATGAGTTAGCAGATTTGAGAGAGAGAGGGAAAGAGTTCCAAAGTGTAGGGGCAAGATGTGAGAAGCTCCGACCTCCAACCCTCGCGAGTTTGAAGGAGGGGGTGGCAAGGAGATGAAGATGGGAGGATCTAAGATTGCGAGGGGGGCAGTACGGAATGATGAGAGATTTCAAACCTAGGAGAGGGGCCAGTCAGGGATTTGAATACTATGCAGCTGATCTTAAAGGCTGCCCTGAGATTGACTGGAAGCCAATGCAGTTTGGCAAGGAGAGGCTTGGCCGACTGCCATTTTGGAATCCTGAAGACCAGTCGCGCCGCTTGGTTCTGAGCGATCTGCAGCCTGTAGAGCAGGGTTTTGGGCAGACCATGATATAAGGAATTTGAGAAGTCCAAGCGGGAGAGGACCAAGGCCAAGATGACTTGGAGCAAGACTTCGGGGGACAGGAGATAAGCGACCTTCCTGATCCTGCGGAGCTGGTGCATACAGGAGGAGACCACCGCCCCCACCTGGGCTTTGAGTGAGAGTTCGGAGTCGATGATAACTCCCAGACTCTTTACGGATATCACAGGGGCGGGGGGAGGGCCAAGCCCTGTGGGCCAGAAGTGTGGACCCCAATGGATGGAGCTCTTGCTTGGAAGAAGGAGCTCCGTCTTTCCAGGGTTCAATTTGAGCTGGTTTTGACTCATCCAGAGAAGAATGTGAGACATGACAGCGTGAAAGTTAGAGACAGCGGAGGGGGTAGAGAGAGGGAAGATGAGTTGTAGGTCGTCGGCGTAGTTGAAGACGGTGACGTCCCACTGCCTCAGAGAAAGAAGAAGGGGGCGAAGATAGAGATTGAAAAGAAGGGGGGACAAAGAAGAACCTTGGGGGACACCACAAGTGGAAGGTACTTTGGGTCCGCGGAAGGTGCCCAAACTGACCGACTGAGACCTGCCGGACAGAAAGGAGTGGACCCAGGCCAACGCCGGGCCCTGGAGGCCGGCTTGTTCGACACAGCGGATGAGAATGTTATGATCCACCGTGTCGAACGCAGCCGACAGATCTAACAATACCAGGGCCTGGGGGGTGCCCTTGTCAGCATTGCCTCTCAGAGTGTCGAGCACGGCCAAGATGACTGCCTCCGTGGAGTGGCCGGGTCTGAAGCCAGTCTGATTGGCCTCCAGGAAGTTCGAGCTTTCGACGAACTGTGAGAGGCTAGCAGTGACATGGGCTTCCAGGATTTTGGAGAGGTAAGGGAGAAGGGAAATGGGTCGGTAGTTAGCTGGGACCGAAGGATCAGCCCCAGGCTTCTTCAAAAGAGGCACAAGAACGGCCTCCTTGAAAGAGCCAGGCACCGTACCCGAGGAAAGAGAGGAATTCAGCAAAGGGAGGATACATTCGGGGAGGGTCACACAGATGTTACGTAAAATGGAGGGGGGACAACAATCATCCGGGGAACCAGACTTGACCCGGGTGACTAGTTTCGCTAGGGTGGCGGAGTCAAGGGTAGGGAAGTGTGAAAGTGTGGAAGTATTGTAGGGGACAGGAGTGGTATCAGCATCAGGAAGGGAGGCGGTGATGGAGTCCTTAATCATAACAATTTTATCCACAAAAAAAGAACTGAGGGCGTTACAAGATTCCTGAGTGGGGGCCTGGGTGGGAAGAGTCCTGGTGTCAGTGGTAAGTTCCCCAATGACTTTAAAGATCTCCTTTGATTTAATGGGTGCGGAGAGGATTCTTTCAGTGATGTGTGCAGATTTGGCCGCGATGATAGCTTTCTTGTATTTGTTACGCGCGGCCAGGTAGAAGTCCCTACTCGTGGCACAATAATCTCTTCTCCACCTGCGCTCGAGTTGGCGAAGTTCAAGATGTTGCTGTTTTAAGCTAGAATTGTACCACTTGTGGGAATGACTGTGCAGAGACCGAGGGAATTTAGTTAAAGGGGCCAGGGTATCGCTGGCCGATACCAGCCAATGGGAAATGTCATTGGCCAGCTCACCAGTGCTGAGGTCAGGCGTGAGGGGAGGACGCGATGTGAAGTAAACTGTGAGTGAAGTTAACAAGCATTTGCAATGCAACGGTCTCGGCTTTAGTTAAGCTTAAGCAATTCTGTTTGTAATTAGGTCGCTTTTAGCTTTGCTTTTATTATTGTTTTGTTAAACGTTTATGTACATACCATGCATACGTATGATTATGTATGCATGCATTAATGTTGGTATTTATATAGATATGCAGTTACGGGCCGTAACCGGCATGAAGCAAAACACGTGCCTTCAAAATGATTGTATAGGTTCTACTTGCGGCACTGTAACCGCCGCCTACCCACTGCACACTACAGACAGTGCCCGCCGCCCATGGGGGATTTACACTACTTTGAGCAAGAGATTTTCACAAGTTCCTTGCATGGCGCGGTTATGCACACCTGGCTATTGCCACAGAGCAATAATTTAAGTATAAAGACTACAAAGGGACGATCACCCGAGCAAGTGCCACATTCCAGGTGGTAGGGAAACCGGGCCTGTTGAAACCATCCCTCCCTACCCACACCCTCATGATTCCTGCTGCTGCATAGAAGTAACTCAGATGACTAACTTCTTTCCTGGAAAAACAAAAGAGAAGAGGAATGCTCTGTTCTTGCCTGGGCAGCACAGGTACACAGGAGTGCACGAGAGGCCTGCCCTGGGTTTCCACATACCGGCTCCAAGCCCCGTGACCGAGAATAAAATTGATGACCATTCTGAAAGTGCTTTGTGTCACTAATGCTCTAATGTGAAAGTAACCAATCCTGCAAACCAGTGTAACCAAACCCAGTAAACGTTCTCGAAGATGCAGGTTTTTTATTTAAATAAAACATGTTAATTGTACTGTTAATTTTAGAGATCGCGCAACGCTTGCCTCCTACCCCTTGCCTTTCTTAACAAGTTATGTTGGTGCATACATCAGCTGCTCTCTGATTCGTTTAATAAAAGATATTAAAAAATATAACCATCACTCGTCAGCGATGGAGGTGATCGACATTTAAGTAATTAGTAATAAATTCAGTTCTGTACAAGAACCTCCTATGTGTAAAAATTGTAAAAACGGGTCTAATATTTACATGTAAGAAAATAAAACTGTTCTGAATGTGCCAAGGCGTATGCTGAAAATGGAAGACCTTCTTGTGTGTCCTGAGAAAGATAAATACATGGAAAGTTATGTACACATTCATTCCTTCAAACGAAAACCGTGTTTCGCCCCCAAAAAAGGCCAACGCTTGCAGGTACGTCCCCGCATGTCTGCATTATTTCCTTCCTACTGTTTCCACGGAGCCTAGAATCTCCTTCCTACATGGCAGAGCAGAGAAGGAGGCTGTTTTTAAACGCATGCCCTGGTTAGAATCATGTAAACACCCATTTCGGGATCATGCCTGACATTTCCAACCAGTGGAGTACATGCTGGTCCATATTACATTTCTAAACCTGTATGTAGGGAGCTGGGGTTGAGGTGTCATAGTCTGGCATTACGTGTACTCTCTACCGATTCATCATCCACTGTCATCATATGCGGGGTGGCAACATTTTTGGGTAGTGTTTGGCTGACGCGCTCACGGTTACTGAAGTTGCATTCTAGGTTATCAACGGATTGATGTATGTAACTGAAGATACCCTCACTTAATTTAGTGACTGTGGAGCATTCTTCATCTCAGGATATATTTTTATGCTGTTATATTTTTATTGTTTTAGCGGGGGAAATGAATATTTATTGTGCATATGTATTCTTTTATGGTGAATAATTTTGCCGAATAAAGATTCTTACTACTACATTTCTAAATAGAGGGTAAAGATCTGGGGCCAACCCCGCACCTTCCGTTCAGTGCCCGCCAAAGTGCCCAACAAAGGGGCTCCCTTTTCACAAGTGCAAAATCTTACTAAACTCGCCCGTGGTGCGTTTGGTATATTGAACTTTCCAGCACGGCCTGGTCTCCGAGGTAAAGCAGCGTGAGGATGACATACCAAGAAGCACAGCTGAGACTGGCCATAGTAACCGAGCACGTCAGAGCTCTGAATGGAAACCAGCAGCTGAAAGTGGGACCTCCATCCTACACGGTGAAAACTGAGCCCTCTACGGGGGACACACCCATCGTCCTCAAATGTTTCATCTGGACTGTGGCACCCATAGCGGTAGTAAGGGATAAGAGCAGTGAATACCCCCTGCCGAAAACATATCTTGGGTACAGTGTAAGGGCAGCTAATGTGGGTGGAGGTGGCGCCCTGCATCCGTCCACTGCACCCGGCCGTTTCGGGGCGGGGAAGGCTTCACCGCTGACTGCTGCCTCAGCGACAGCGCCTCAAGCTGGATCTAAACAAGCATACAGGGGCTATGCAAATGAGGTCGATCTGCCTGTCCAATCCGGTGCAAAGACTTTGCGTGTGACGTTCCACCATTTCCATCTCTAGAGAGTTCCCATAGGCTGGCAGATGTGCGTCTCCTTGAAGGTGTCCTTTTGTAAACATATCACTGCAGTGTTATAAGGCAGCAGAATGCTTCGACTCGTAGTACTTTCTTCTCCGCACACACTGAGGGCAGGTCTTGTCTCACTTCGGCGTCTCAGACTGCTGAGACGCAGGCAATAGTTCTCTGGCGAGAACGCGCTTTTCAGCGCGTTATAGCCGAGACCTAAAAAATGCCAAATTGTAACCTATATATATATTTTTATTTTTTTTAATAGAGGTCAACCGGCATTAATAAAAAACAAGTGAAAAAGGACTGCTCAGAGTTTTTTAATTGAAACCTGTGTCCTTATGTGTAATTGGTCAACATGTTTCTGCTTTAATAAGCCAATTCGCTTTAGCATTCGTCAGGGCCTCAAAATTGACCCTCCGGTGGTGTACGCGCGCTAAGGCATATCCTGCCGTGAGGATATTGATGTGAAAAATGCAAAAATTTAAAGTTACTTACAGGTTTAACCGTGGGGGCTCACCCAAGATTCTCTGGGGCCCGTAACCTGCAACAGGGAGGAGAAATAATAAAGGTAATGTACAGAACAAATCCAGTTAGCAAACATTCATTTCGCAATAGCACTGGCATGTAAAACACTGTTTTTAGTAGTATACACCGTGCCAGGATTCTTTACCATCACCTCATAACACCCCTATGTGGCATAGCAATGTTATTACCGTCAGATTGTGGCTCCGTGGCAAAATGTGACCCTGACCCTTAAACATTCATAATGTCAGGTAAATGCCTCCGCTAAATATCGGAAGTCCAACCAAACTTTTTTGGCATTTACTACACAACATCCTGTAGCCATATGATTATAATACTCCCATACCATAGGCCAGGGTTCATATATTCTGGAGAGAGAATTTATCGTGCTTTCCCTTAAATAAAAACAAAACCATGCAGGTCACGGTTGTGCATAAGCAGGAAGATCAGGCCAAACAAATAAACTCACAGTATTCGTAGTATTTTCTCGCTACATGGGCTTTACATGCCAGAGCTATTGCGAAATGAATGTTAGCTCACCCAGAGAATCTTGGGTGAGCCCCCACGGTTAAACCCGTGAGTAATTTTGAATTTTTGAATTTTTCACATCAATATCCTCACGGCAGGGTATGCCTTAGAGCGCGTACACCACCGGAGGATCAATTTTGAGGTCCTGATGAATGCTAAAGCGAATTGGCTTATTAAAGTAGAAACATGTTGACCAATTACACATAAGGACACAGGTTTCAATTAAAAAACTCTGAGCAGTCCTTTTCACTTGTTTTTATTAATGCCGGTTGGCCTCTATTAAAAAAATATATAGGTTACAATTTGGGATTTTTTAACTTCACTCACAGTTTACTTCACATAGTTATCTCAATCACTGTTTTCACACACAAACGAACCAGCTCCACTGTAAACAGGCGTTGTAGCACACTGGGGGGACATTCGGTCTCCCCAGTGGGAACCCAATGATGAAGCATGTCACCAACCAGGTTGGTGAGTGAGGGTTCTTTTTAAAGAAACTAAGTCTTTTCTTTTCTTTTCACTTGGATCAGGTGGTCTCACCTTTTTCTTGTTTCTGTCACCCATTCCTCTGCTTTTGTGGTATCAGTTTAGGTGTAGGAACCATTTAGGTTGATTCTTTTCTATATAGAAAAATATTTTAAAAATCGTTTTTCGCTTTTTATGTCACTCTTTTTTTGATTTTGAGAATTGAAGCAAGGGTACAAGAGTGACCTCTAAACCCTGACTCTCTAGTTGTTTATATTTATATAGATATATATCCACATATCTGGATACAAGTATAATTTCAATATTTTATTTTAATAAAAGATCCTGGAAGACAGCTGAGTCTCCCAGGCCGTCCAACAAAAGTCTACCAAGAATTATTATAGTACAAATATTGTACCCCTAGGATTAGTCAAAGGGGGTAACCAACATCCATCCTTGCAAAGGTAATCTGAGAATTCATGCAAATAAAATACCTCACTACACCTTAACGTGATGCAAAAACAATCCACCGTTAAAGGCTTATTGGTTTTAACATATGGGTTATGTAACTGTTAGAAATGGGGGTCTCCAGTTAGCAGAGGTAGGTACCTTTGTCCAAATAGGGACCCTTGCTTCTAGTCAGGGTAAGGGGGAAACACACTCTAGATAACCCCTGCTCACCCCCTTTGGTAGCTTGGCATGAGCAGACAGGCTTATCCTCAAGGCAATGTGTAAAGTATTTGTACCAATGCTCACAGTAATACAGTGAAACACCACAAATGGACACCACACCAGTTTAGAAAAATAGACTCCCTTTATCTAAACTTGACAAGACCAAAACGACAAAAATCCAACATACATATTTCAGGAAATATGGCTTTCAAAAGGTTGTTATTACAGAAAAATAGACGTTGCAGGTTCTGTATTTCTTCATGCAATTTGTAATTTCATAGGCACCAATCTCCCTTGCACCGCTGTGGTGCCTCCTCTGTTTATTGAACGATTCGTGACAACTCTGGATCAGTTACCAAAGATATATGCCCCCCAGGTGCTCAAATAACCGTGTCAGGAAAAAAGGGCCCTGTACCGCAACTCTCCTTTGTGCCGGTACGGGCTGTAATCAAGATAAGGTCTCACAACATTTCCCTGGCAGCACCCCACATGGCAGCTCGAGTGTGCGGCTCTGAGCGTTACCTGGGAGACGAGATGGACACCGGCTTGAGGCACTTCAGGACTCCGGTTCGCCGATCCTCCCTACGTTGCATGGGGAGATAGGGGCAGCGTATTACTGTTTTGAGCGCATCCTCGCTCACTCGGCGGCGACGTTGATGTACTGCTGGACGACTGAGCGTCAGAGGTATCCCACTTGCTAGGCGACACCTCGCAGCTGATCCTGCTCCCGCCCAGCTCCCTCTTCTGGCAATCACGTTCTTGCTGACAACTTGGGCCAGCGGTAGTGAAGGCCCCTAGTTGATCGCAGCTATGGCAAATTCCCCAACGGCCACCAGCTGTCCACTGACAAACATGCACAGTGTCGCAGAGCCGCTTTTGGGAAACAAAGCACTTTTAAGATGTGCAAGTTTCTCAGAGGTCACAGCCGGCGCAGTCACACATCCACAGTGTTGGAGGAACGATCTTGGGGAATGAAGCACTCTCGAGTAATGCAAACTTTACAAAGGTTACACGCTGTGCCCAGACAAACGCACACAGCGTCCTAGCGAGGATTTTGGAAACTTTGGTGTGCCCGAGTTTTCACAACAGGAGGCCAGCACTCCTCAGGCCCTTGGAGATTTCCTTTAAGTAGAGGACACAGCACACAGCAAAGTCCTTCTCCTTCCCATGGCAGAATAGCAACTGCAGGTCATGGCCATATGCAAATCAGTCTGACCCTGTGCCTCATGGGAACAGTCCAGCCCGAACTGCCAAGTCATGCCTTCCCTGGACTGGAAACAAGCTTCCTAGGACCGGTTTCTGGCATTACAGCCGTCTTCAGCCAGGCTTGCTTGAAACCAGTGGCAAAATGAGCAAGGGACTTACGTCTGAGCATACCCTGCCAACTTATGGCGAACAAAGCGGTACAAAAGGGGGGGTTGATGGACGGAGCATCTGAACCAATCAAACACTCACACCCAGTCAACAGATCTGGGTTTAATCCATCACCGTTCTTTAGCCCACTCTGCCACCCCAGTTCAGACATGGCCATATGCAAATCAGTCTGACCCTGTGCCTCATGGGAACAGTCCAGCCCGAACTGCCAAGCCATGCCTTCCCTGGACCAAAAACAAGCTTCCTAGGACCGGTGTCTGCCATTACAGCCGTCTTCAGCCAGGCTTGCTTGAATCCAGTGGCAAAGTGAGCAAGGGACTCATGTCTGAGCATACCCTGCCAACTTATCGCAAACAAAGCGGTACAAAAGGGGGTGGTGATGGACGGAGCATCTGAACCAATCAAACACTCACACCCAGTCAACAGATCTGGGTTTAATCATTCACCGTTCCTTAGCCCACTCTGCCACCCCAGTTCAAATATGGCCATATGCAAATCAGTCTGACCCTGTGCCTCATGGGAACAGTCCAGCCCGAACTGCCAAGCCATGCCTTTCCTGGACCGGAAACAAGCTTCCTAGGACCGGTTTCTGGCATTACAGCCGTCTTCAGCCAGGCTTGCTTGAGTCCAGTGGCAAAGTGAGCAAGGGACTCACGTCTGAGCATACCCTGCCAACTTATGGCCAACAAAGCGGTACAAAAGGAGGTGGTGATGGACGGAGCAGCTGAACCAATCAAACACTCACACCCAGTCAACAGATCTGGGTTTAATCCATCACCGTTCTTTAGCCCACTCTGCTACCCCAGTTCAGACTTGGCCAGAAACCTGTCCTAGGATGCTTGATTCCGGTCCAGGAAAGACATGGCTTGGCAGTTCGGGCTGTACTGTTCCCATGAGGCACAGGGTCAAGGCTGATTTGCATATGGCCATGTCTGAACTGGGATGGTGTGGAGTGAAAAAAACGATGGATTTAGGCCCAGATCTCTGTACTGGGGTGAATGTATGACATTGTTCTGCATTCTGTCCATCAACTATTGTTTTTGCATTTGTCACCCCGAATGGGATGGGTATGCTCAGACGTGAGTCCCATGCTCTCCACACCACTGGAGTCAAGCTATCCTGGCTGAAGACGGCTGATAGCCAGAAACCGGTCCTAGGATGCTTGATTCTGGTCCAGGAAAGACATGGCTTGGCAGTTCGGGCTGGACTGTTCCCATGAGGCACAGGGTCAAGGCTGATTTGCATACACCATGTCTGAATTGGGGTGGTGTGGAGTGAAAAAAAACAATGGATTTAGCCCCAGATCTCTGTACTGGGGTGAATGTATTACTGTGATGCTTGACACGATTGTTGCCTCGGAAGTACCAGGAAGGTGATGCTCTTTCCACTGACTCCCCTAACTGGTTCACCACATGCCAGAGTAGTATCACTGGGCAATGATAGTGATGCCCATCAGGGGAAAACAGGGAGACAAAACAAGGAAAGTAGGGGAAAAACACAGATTTCTTCATACACAGGAGGAGTAACTGTTTATCCTGGGGAGCCACCAAACCTCTGAAAACTGGAGTCCTATATGAATACAAAGGCAATGGTTAGTGTAGTACTTGATGAGTGGTAGTAAGGAATGTGGGAATTGTGAGAAAACTACCTACTGATCTGAGGTTAGAGAGCTGGTAACATGTACATAGGGATGACTGGTCTGGTGATCAGGAATGGGAGTTTTCTGTGTATCCTGCAATAGGTTTAGAATAAGTATCCTAACTATTTGTGCTACACAGGTAAATAAGGAGAATATAATTTTCAGCCTACCTGTGTATGGGATGAGGGAAAACCTAAAAGACTGGGACTAGAATCAACACTCCTCTAGTTCCAGATAAACAATAACTGAGCGTCGGGACTAGTATCAATGCTCCACTAGTCCCAACAAGTATCAAGGGAAGAACACCTGTCTTCCAACTCCACAATAAGTATTGCACGCACCGCGTGGCAAATAATAAATCCGACAATTACTACAAAACAAACTTATAGCCAATCCCTTAGAAGATCAGGGAACTGCTACCGATGCTCACATGAAAACATAAATCTGCGCGAGAGTAATGCAACACAACCGCATCTCTCGCTCTATAGAAAGACTCTAACACACTCAGTATTAAATCACTAGTCTGTACCTGCCAGGAGACGACCCGACGCCCGCCGTAGTCCCGACGGAACCCGCTAATCGCCACCACCGTGACCCGGACACGAATCACTCAGGACCCCGGAACCGGAACGGAACGCGAAGCGTTCAATGTAGGGAAGGGAGTGGTTAAATGCCGGGAGTGGTGCTTCCGCGCATGCTCGACTGTTCGCGCATGCGCCTTGACTTTGCCAACCAACTGTATGTGAAGATTGCCAACCACGTCCTCAAACACAAGCACGACAGTACACCCCTCCTACTCCTCCTCCAATAGGTTTGGGTTTGTTGGGATAGCGTCGATGAAAAAGGCGTAACAATCTGGGAGCATGTATCTGACTCGCAGGTTCCCAGCTACGTTCCTCAATACCATAACCTTTCCAATGTATCAAGTATTGCAATCTGCCTCTGCAACGTCTAGAATCAATGATCTTTTCAACCTCATACTCTTCTTCTGAATCCACTATCACCGGACTCGGTATAGGTGGGAGGCGCGTACCAGGCTCAACGGGTTTAAGGAGGGATACATGGAACACTGGGTGGATTCTCATCGATGAAGGTAGGTCTAGTTGTAGTGCTACGGGATTAATGACCCTTGCAACCTGGAAAGGCCCTATGAACTTAGGTTTAAATTTACAGGAACCATGTAAAGCAGTATGTCTGGTAGACAGCCACACTCTATCCCCTGACTGATAAGCAGGTTCTGGTGTTCTATGTGCATCTGCTCCTTTCTTATAAGCCACCTTTGCTTTGTCCAGATTGTCTTGAATGGAGGTATGAACTGTTTGCAGATGTTGAACCAATGAGGTGACTGATGGAGTGTTACATGTAACTGACAGAGGAATGGGTAATACTCTGGGATGGAAACCATGAGATCCATAAACGGGAGTAAACAACGTAGAGAAGTGATGGCCGTTATTATATGATAGTTCTGCTAACCAGATCATTTCATCCCAATCCTGATTTGTCTGAAGGGACTGACATCTCACGAACTGTTCCAGACTTTGGTTGACACGTTCTGTTTGTCCATCAGTCTGAGGATGATGGCTAAAGGACAAACGAACGTCAATCTGTAATAAGGTACACAATTGCCTCCAAAATTTGGAAACAAATTGTGCACCCCTGTCAGTGATAAGAACATAGGGAATGCCGTGTAGTCTGATAATGTTATGTAGAAAAACCTGTGCCAGCGTGACTGATGTAGGAAGACTAGACAGAGGTATAAAATGAGCTGATTTAGTAAATAGGTCTACCACCACAAATAACGTGGTGTTTCCCTTTTTAGTGCGTGGCAATTCAACAATGAAGTCCATCGACACAGTGTGCCAAGGGCCTGGTGGAGAGGGAATAGGACATAAAAGTCCTACAGGTTTAATGTGAGAGGCCTTGCCTTGGGCACAGACAGCGCAGGTTTTGACATATTGTTGTACGTCCTGATTCAGGGTCGGCCACCAACAGTAGCGTTTCACCAATTCAATAGTCTTCTTATACCCTGGATGACCTGCTACACCTTGTGAATGGTACCAATTCATAACCGTCTGTCTTTGTTGGACTTCAGGTAAGTATAATCCATCATGTACATATCGTAACCCCTGTTTCGTTTGAGTGTCCTGAGATTGGAGAAAGGCAGTTGCTTCTGGCCTCTGTTGTGCGTTGGCTACATCCTTTAGGAATTGTTCTTCCGTGAAGGGGCCTCCAATTATCTTGTTGGTATCTATAATAGAGGGAGGATGTTCATCTATCGGGGGACTTTCATAACCCAAACAGGACAAAGCATCTGCTTTACCGTTTCTCCTTCCTGCTCTAAAATGGATTTTGAAATCATAGCCACCAAAGAACTGAGTCCATCGTAGTTGCCTCATGGACAATGCTTTAGTGGTTTTGAGATACTGTAAATTGCGATGGTCTGTTATTATGGTGACAGTGTATCTGGTACCCAATAGATATTGCCTCCATTCCTCCAATACCTTCTTTATTGCAAGCAATTCTCTTTCTCCGATGGCATAATTGATTTCCGCTGGAGTGAGCTTATGTGAATAATAGGCTACAGGATGTAGCTCTCCTGTCTCTGGGTGGGCTTGTGATAACACTCCCCCTACTGCCACTTGGGATGCATCGACCTCCACTACAAAGGGGCTCTGTTGGTCGGGATGTCTAAGTATAGGGGCAACAGTAAATGCTTTTTTTCAAGGTCTGAAAAGAATGCTCCGCTTCAGATGACCATTCAAAAGGCGTATCTTTCCTCAGGAGTTTGGTGATGGGTGTTACAATCTACGAAAAATGCTCTATAAAACGCCTATAGAAATTGGCGAAGCCAAGGAACCGTTGCATCTCCTTGACTGAAGTGGGGGACGGCCATTGAATAACCGCCTGTACCTTGTGCGGATCCATTTGCAGTCCCTGGGATGACAATATATACCCCAAAAAGGCAACTTGGGACCTGTGGAAGGAACAATTGTCCAACTTACAGAACAGGTAATTGTCCTTTAGTTTCTGTAAAACAGCTCTAACATGACCCTTATGTTCCTTCAATGTAGCTGAATAGATAAGGAGATCATCTATATATGCGATGACACATTTATCCAGCAGTTTTTTCAGCACATTATTTATGAAATACTGGAACGCGGAAGGCGCATTACAGAGCCCAAAGGGCATCACCAAATATTCGAACAATCAGAACTTGGTGCAGAACGCCGTCTTCCACTCATCTCCTTCTCTCACTCTCACAAGATGGTATGCCCCTCTCAAATCCAGCTTGGTAAAATACTTAGCTGTCTTCACCTGATCCAAGAGAGAGGAGATGAGTGGTAACGGATATCTGTTCTTGATAGTTACTGCATTAAGGGAACGGTAATCTATGCAGCAGCGCAAACCTCCCTCACGTTTAGGGATAAAAAAAAGAGCTGATGAAGCGGGGGACGTAGAGACTCTGATGAACCCAAGATCAAGCATTTTATCCAAATATTCTCTTAGGTAAATGTTCTCCTTCTCTGTCAAAGCATATACTCTGCTAGTCGGAATACGAGCCCCTGCTTGTAGGTCAATTTTGCAGTCGTATACCCTATGAGGGGGTAGACTGGTGGCTTCTTTGGCATCAAAAATCAATGAATACATGATATAGGCTTCAAGTTCTGTGATGGTTGACACGATTGTTGCCTCGGAAGTACCAGGAAGGTGATGCTCTTTCCACTGACTCCCCTAACTGGTTCACCACATGCCAGAGTAGTATCACTGGGCAATGATAGTGATGCCCGTCGGGGGAAAACAGGGAGACAAAACAAGGAAAGTGGGGGAAAAAACACAGGAGTAACTGTTTATCCTGGGGAGCCACCAAACCTCTGAAAACTGGAGTCCTATATGAATACAAAGAACAATGGTCAGTGTAGTACTTGATGAGTGGTAGTAAGGAATGTGGGAATTGTGAGAAAACTACCTACTGATCTGAGGTTAGAGAGCTGGTAACATGTACATAGGGATGACTGGTCTGGTGATCAGGAATGGGAGTTTTCTGTGTATCCTGCAATAGGTTTAGAATAAGTATCCTTACTATTTGTGCTACACAGGTAAATGAGGAGAATATAACTTTCAGCCTACCTGTGTATGGGATGAGGGAAAACCTAAAATACTGGGATTAGAATCAACACTCCTCTAGTTCCAGATAAACAATTACTGAGCGCCGGGACTAGTATCAATGCTCCACTAGTCCCAACAAGTATCAAGGGAAGAACACCTGTCTTCCAACTCCACAATAAGTATTGCACGCACCGCGTGGCAAATAATAAATCCGACAATTACTACAAAACAAACTTATAGCTAATCCCTTAGAAGATCAGGGAACTGCTACCGATGCTCACATGAAAACATAAATCTGTGCGAGAGTAATGCAACACAACCGCATCTCTCGCTCTATAGAAAGACTCTAAGACACTCAGTATTAAATCACTAGTCTGTACCTGCCAGGAGACGACCCGACACCCGCCGTAGTCCCGACGGAACCCACTAATCGCCACCACCGTGACCCGGACACGAATCACTCAGGACCCCGGAACCGGAACGGAACGCAAAGCGTTCAATGTAGGGAAGGGAGTGGTTAAATGCCGGTAGTGGTGCTTCCGCGCATGCTCGACTCTTCGCGCATGCGCCTTGACTTTGCCAACCAACTGGATGTGAAGATTGCCAACTACGTCCTCGAACACAAGCACAACAATTACATTGTTTTGCATTCTGTCCATCAACTGTTGTTTTTGCATTTGTCACCCCGAGTGGGATGGGTATGCTCATACGTGAGTCCCATGCTCTCCACACCACTGGAGTCAAGCTATCCTGGCTGAAGACGGCTGATTGCCAGAAACCGGTCCTAGGATGCTTGATTCCGGTCCAGGAAAGACATGGCTTGGCAGTTCGGGCTGGACTGTTTCCATGAGGCACAGGGTCAAGGCTGATTTGCATATGGCCATATCTGAACTGGGGTGGTGTGGAGTGCAAAAAAATGATGGATTAAGGCACAGATCTATGTAATAATAATAATAATAATAAAAACACTTATAAAGCGCTTGGTTACACTTATGACAGTGTGTCCCCGCGCTAAGAAATGCTGCAGTATATCAAGAGGCCGAGATCAGGAGCCCCCGCGGGAACAGGGGAGCAAGACCATTATTACTTTGGGAAAAGGTGTGTTTTAAGTTTGAGCCTGAATCTTGTTTCAGAGGGCTCCATGCGTAGATCTAGTGGGAAATTGTTCCAGTGCTTGCTTGCAAGAAAGCGAAAGGAGCTACCTCCCATCCTGGTCTTACGTACGCGAGGGAGCTTAAACAGCATCGCTCCCGCGGATCTAAGGTTCCTGGTGGGGCGGTGAATAGTCAGCAGGTTGCGTAGGTAACTAGGTCCTTTTCCCTGGGCAATACGATGGGTAAAGCATAGAGCTTTAAACTTAACACGCTCCTCAATAGGGAGCCAGTGGAGTTTTCGTAGTGCTGTTTTACCAGAGGCTCTGCGAGGGAGGTTCAGTACCATGCGGGCCGCGGCATTTTGGACACACTGTAATTGATGTAGACATTTACAGCTTAGTCCTAAATAAAGGGCATTGCCGTAATCCAGGTGAGGAGTAATCAGGGCATGGATGAGTGTCTTCCTGGCGCTAATGGGGAGAAGGTCTAAGACTTTCCGGAGAGTTTTTAAAATACCGAAACATTTACTCGTAATTTTACTGATTTGTTGCTTAAAGGAAAGCTCCGCATCTAACCATATTCCTACGTTTTTCACCAGGTTAGCGGGTTGGGGAAGCGCGCCCAGCTCTGATGGCCACCAAGCCTGCGACCAGACAGAAGGGGATTTGCCCATTATCAACACCTCTGTTTTCTCGCCATTAAGGCGTAGGCAATTGTTATGCATCCACCCTGCCAGAGAACGCATACAATTGGAAAAATTGATGGCATCCTCTGGTTGATTGTGGGTGAGTTTAATTATCAATTGGGTATCGTCAGCGTATGTGACGATATCCACACCAAAAGATTCCACTATATGGGCTAGTGGCTCCATATAAAGATTAAAAAGCGTGGGGCTCAAGCTTAAGCCCTGTGGTACCCCATGTTTTAATTTGTGGATAGATGATTTATATGGAGGGCAATGTACTTGGAAACTTCGGTTTTCTAGAAAGGATACCATCCATTTCAGAGCTGGCCCATCTACTCCCAGATCTGAGAGGCGAGACAGCAGCGTTGAGTGCAGCACGGTGTCAAAAGCTGCACTCAAGTCTAATAATATCAATGCTGCTGTCTGCCCCTCATCTGCAAGTTGTCTTAAACATTCTGTGGAGAATAGAACCGCCGACTCAGTAGAGTGGCCTGCTCTGAACCCTGATTGCGTGAAGTGGAGGAGCGAGTTCTCTTCCACAAACTTCATAAGTTGGCTGTTTACTATCTTCTCCACAACCTTCCCACAAAAGGGGAGGAGAGAGATAGGACGAAGATTTTGTAGCTGAGAAATATGTATATTGGCCTTTTTTTTTAGAGGTATTACTTGTGCCATTTTCCAGGTATCAGGCACATGGCATTCCTGAAAGGATAGAGTAATCAAGTGTTCCAGTTGTTCAATCATACAGTCAATGACTGTCTTACAGCGATTTGGGGCAATCGCATCAAGGGGGGAGCCAGATTGAATGCCATTGATGATATTTAGCAAGTCTGCCCTCTCAGGAACAGTGAACTGGGTCAGAGAGGCCTTTATAGCACCAACACTTCCTACGACCGGGTCAGTGGTCAACATGCCTCCTGTGAAGGTGGCATGTAAAGAATCCACTTTTTTTATGAAGAAGTCAGCGATGTCTTCACATATTTCATTAGTGTAGTTATCCTGGGTCTCAAGCCTAGTTGAAATAGTGAGCTCCTTATAGATCAAAAAGAGCTCTTTAGTGGGATTCTTGGCCGACTCAATGCGTCCATTGTAATGAGCGCCTTTGGCTGCTCTGACTAGTTTATAATAGGTTTTTAATTCCTTCTTATAAAGCAACTTATCTTCTGGAGTATAATTTTTCCTCCAGTGACGTTCAGTATTTTTACACTTAGCTTTGGCTTCCCTAAGTTCCGTAGAAAACCAGGGGGCACTTTTATTTTTCCTAACGGGAAGTTTGGATGACCAGGGAGCTATTGTATCCAAAGCCCTAGACACCCAGTTCTCATAGTGATCCCAAGCTTTAAGCAGGGTGTCGCTGAAGGGCGGCGGATCTTTAAGTAGGGCAGATTTAAAATTTTCTGGTGTAAACTTCTTCCAGTTTCTATGTTTCACAGGCTGAGTTTTAGTCCCACTGTCAACCTGAGGATCAACTACCACTTCAAACGGGATGGCAAAATGGTCTGACCAGGCAATTTGCAGTGGCGTGGCTGTTTTAATTCCTTCCCAGTTGGCAAAAATGGGATCTAAAAGGTGTCCACCTTGATGAGACGGGGCCATAGATTGAAGTTTGAGTGACCGAGCCTTCATTGCAACTATCACATCCTGTGCCACCTTACAGTCGTGGTTCTCAAAATGTAAGTTTAGATCTCCTAATACAAGAAATTTCTTATAATGCAGAGTATACGTAGTTATCAGCTCTGTTAAAAGGTTACAGAACTGTGACGCCTTCCTAGGAGGCCGGTATAAGAGGAGTCCATTAATAGTATATTTGGGGTTGACTTTTATCGTGAAAAAGCCACCTTCACAGTTGGGCATGGGTATGTACTGGGGTAAATGTATGACATTGTTCTGCATTCTGTCCATCAACTGTTGTTTTTGCATTTGTCACCCCGAGTGGGAAGGGTATGCTCAGACGTGTGTCCCATGCTCTCCACACCACTGGAGTCAAGCTATCCTGGCTGAAGACAGCTGATAGCCAGAAACCGGTCCTAGGATACTTGATTCCGGTCCAGGAAAGACATGGCTTGGCAGTTTGGGCTGGACCGTTCCCATGAGGCACAGGGTCAAGGCTGATTTGCATATGGCCATGTCTGAACTGGGGTGGCGTGGAGTATATAAAAAAAAAAGGAATTAAGGCCTAGATATCTGTACTGGGGTGAATGTATGACATTGTTCTGCATTCTGTCCATCAAACTGTTGTTTTTGCCTTTGTTACCCAGAGCGGGATGGGTATGCTCAGACGTGAGTCCCATGCTCTCCACACCACTGGAGTCAAGCTATCCTGGTTGAAGACGGCTGATAGCCAGAAACCGGTCCTAGGATGCTTGATTCCGGTCCAGGAAAGACATGCCTTGGCAGTTTGGGCTACACTGTTTCCATGAGGCACAGGGTCAAGGCTGATTTGCATATGGCCATGTCTGAACTGGGGTGGTGTGGAGTGAAAAAAAAACGATGGATTTAGGCCCAGATCTCTGTACTGGGGTGAATGTATGACATTGTTCTGCATTCTGTCCATCAACTGTTGTTTTTGCATTTGCCACTCCGAGTGGGATGGATATGCTCAGACCTGAGTCCCATGCTAGCCACACCACTGGAGTCAAGCTATCCTGGCTGAAGATGGCTGATTGCCAGAAACCGTCCTAAGATGGTTGATTCCTATCCAGGAAAGACATGGCTTGGCAGTTCGGGCTGGACTGTTCCCATGAGGCACAGGGTCAAGGCTGATTTGCATATGGCCATGTCTGAACTGGGGTGGTGTGGAGTGCAAAAAAACGATGGATTTAGGCCCAGATCTCTGTACTGGGGTGAATGTATGACATTGTTCTGCATTCTGTCCATCAACTGTTGTTTTTGCATCAGTCTTGTGTGGAAGGCAGGCACACCCCTAGTAAGGTACAGGTGCTACTCCTCTCACCACTACAAATGCAGATCAGCCTAATCAGCCTAGGGCTGACTCACCCAGATGATTGGAGCCACCCCAGCCCCTCTCACTCCAAAGCCAGACAGTCAATCCACAAACAGGCAGAGGCACACAGAAAGTTTGGACAAGAAAATAGCCACCTTCTAAAGGTGCTAATTTCAAACACAGAATCTAAAAACCATCCTTACTAAAAGAGGCGTTATTAAATTCTGAGTTCAGGGATACCTGACTCCAATTTTCCATCTTACTCCTATGGGAAGATATGCTCGTAAAATGTTACAAAGCATTCCCCATTCTGTCCGATGAGCCAGATAGCCTTTCATTAATGAAAAACGAAATTGGCAGTAATTCACATGGTACACACACCAGTACATGTCCTACCTTTTACCAACACTGCACTCTGTCCAGGGGTGTACCTTGGGCCTGCCATAGGGGTGTCGTATGTGTAAGAAAAGGGAAGGGTAGAGCCTGATAAGTGGGTGCACTTGCCAAGTCAACATGGCAGTTAGCAAACTGTATGCAGGCACTGCGGTGGCAGGCCTTAGACATTTATTTTTTCAGGGCTACACATGTGGGTGGCACAATCAGTGCTGCAGGCCCACTAGGAGCCTTTAATTTACCAGCCCTGGCACATATAGTGCACTTTACTAGGGACCTACTGGTAAAACAAATATGCCAATCATGGAGAACCAATCACAACATCAATTTATACAGAGAGCACTTTCACTTTGACACTGATCAGCAGTGGCAAAGTGCCCAAAGCATCTAAGCCAGCAAAAACGAAATCCAGTACAGTATCAAAAACACAGGGGGTAGAGGCAAAATTCATGGAAAACCACGCCAAGGATGCCAGGTCTAACAGTAACAAATAAATCAAACCTACTGCCTGTGTTGTAACTTGAACAGATCAGACCTATGGCATCTGAAATACCTTTTGGAGTGAACAAGTCCAGCCTATTGATGTTGTCCGTGGCTTGTCATCATAATCAACTCAGGCCTATTTTGATTAGTTTAATCTTTCCAATAAGGCATTCATCAGGCAAACAGTCATACAATTGCAAACATATACATACACAAATACAGTTGTCAAAACAAAATACTATTTAACCTCAGAGGGCCTAAGAAGGATTCTGACAGTGAAAATCTTATTTACCCACAGTTTATTAGAGGGGCTAACCGAAACCTATAACCTTGACTACTACGATAATCTGTGAGAGTGCATGTAACAAGATACCTACCTATTAGCTTTAATACAGAGCAGGCATATTGCCTTTATTGTAACTTTTCATAACAAACAATAGAGCCTGTAACCTTTATTATTAGCTTGCCACCATAACCAACTCAGACCTACTTTGTTGGGCATAGGCTTTTCCACAAGGCAACCATCAGGTATACCATAGTAAAATGACAAATATATACAACATTACAGTTGTCAAAACAATATAAAATCCCTCCATGAGAAACCAATAAGGATTATTTTAGTGCATGTCTTCTATCTCCAGTGTGTCTGCATGAGTCACCAACAACAAAACACTTAACAACTATGGTAATCTGTGAGACACCATGTAACAAAATACTCACCTACAGACTTTGGCACAGTGTAATAGCGGCACTACCTTAAAAGACTATTGTCTTTAGCACATGCTTTTCATAATAGATAAATCAGGCACACTGGCTTATTCACAACATTTTATAATAAACAGCTCAAACAAATGGAATCTGGGTTCATTTTCCCAGTGAAACGATGAGTCATTTCGCCTTTACTGTTTTTTTGAGACAATAACCAACACAGAGTTATTCAAGGGCACATAAACTGGCAACTAGCGTGCAAACAGTTATAAAACTACAACTATGTAAAAAAAAATAGTTTGCAAAACAATAAACACCCACTCTCCAAAGGACCTAACAAGAATCATCACCATGAAATCCGCCAGGGTTTGTCAATGTGGATAGCCAACACTAAAAACTTTACCTACTATTGGCATCTGTGAGATTGCATGAAAAAAGTACCTGTCTATAGCCTCTAACACAATGTGATAACAACTCACTGTTAAAGGCCTCCTGGCTTTACCGATAATAAATAAGATAGGCCTACTGCCTTTGTTATAAGTTTTCATAATCAAGAGATCTGACCTATAGCATCAGATGTAACCCGGCCTATAGCTTGTCACCATAACCAACTCAGTCCTACTGCTTTGAGCGCAAGCTTTCCACAAATTAACCATCAGGCACACAGTCATAAAAATACCAAGGAATACAAATTTGCAGTTGGCTATGCAAAATACTACCTTTCCTAAAATGGCCTCACAAGGTTTCTCACAGACTGCATTTTCTATCCCCACGGTTAGCCACAAGGGGTAACCACCACCATATCCCAAGCCTACTACTATAATCTGTAAGATTCCATGGAACAAAATACTTCTCTGCAAGCTTTTTGTACAGTGTAACAACAATTCAGCCTTAAATGAATTGATGTCAACATATGCTTTTGACAATAAATATATGGGGCCTAAGGCCTTTATGGTAACATTTCTTAGGAAACAAAGCAGGCCTATAGTCCTGATCATTGGTTTAATGCCATAACCATCACAGTCCTGCTGTATTGAGTACGTGTTTTGACACAAGCCAAATAGTGCAATAAAAGCACTATATACAGTGGCAGCAAACAGCTTTGGCCTCATCATGTTATGTACTCCGGAGAGGCACCTCTGTAGTACCGAGAAAGGTCGAGAAGGGTATTTTTTGATTGATCATATATGTTCGGTCAACAGCAGTGCCGTAAAGCAAGACATAAAAATGCATCCTAAAGAAAGAATGGTTGCTTTATTTTCTGCAGATTTAATTTTTCATATACCTTTATCACCACTTTACTGTAGTAGATTTCATTTTTCAATTCTGCATGCCACACACAAATCTACCCTATTGGCTTTGGCAATGGTTGTTTGCTTTGTTTCTAGAACTTTTGTTTATTTTATGAAGCATTAAGCCCAGATCTACGCAGGAATTACATTTTTGTTCTTTTTTTGTCAAATCGCCCTGCTTTGCCAAATCTCTCTTTCTTCACTATCAAAACACTGATCAAAGCCCTGTGAAGACTATTTTGACAGACACATGCGATACAGTAAAACTGCACTTGGAATTGCCGATACCTCAGGGTTCTGTTTTTACTGTTGCACTAGCAAAGCAGCCAGCCAAGTTGCACACCTTGAAATCAGTAATGTCCCCTTCAGCGCCTGCCCCTCTGCTGAAGAGGATTTAATATCATGGCTCCAATGTGACACTACCACATCATATGAGTGAAATACAGATGCACGTCAGCAGACTGCAGGTCACCTGATCATTGGCTTTTGGCTTGCTGGGCATCGGTTTGTCTGTCTCCGTTATGCTAATGAAGGCCCCTTACTGTTCTTGATCCCTTGGCTGAGGTATTGATCTCTAGTAAACACTTTGTCTCATTGGTTTATATCCAGTTGTAGCACACGTCACTTCTTTATTCAACCCCTTCGATGCTTGTGACGGAACCATTCCGTCATCAGTCACTTTGGTTGGGCTGTGCTGATGACGAAATGGTTCCGTCACGGCCACACCCATTTACACGGGGGCCCAGCACAGCAGGATGATTCAGAGATAGGTTTCCACTCTGTTCAAGAGAAGGCCTCAGTCTGGTGCACTTTGTCGGGTGCATTTTGACCGAGCAACCTGGGCAGGTGTGTCAGAACATGCAGATGTCCAAATTCGGTTTGCTGGGGTTCATTTCTGCATCAGGAGCATGGGATATGATAGGTTACTTACCTTTTTCTGTATTTCACTGCTTACCATGGTGCTCATTGTCAATTTAAGATTTTCCAAGAAAAAAAACACCTTCTTCCCAGAAGATAATTTAGCCTTAAATATCATTTTCAGGGAAGATTTTAGATCGTATTGAAGGGATTGCTAAAACAATTACTTCAAACAGTCATAATAGTTTAAATTAAATTACACAGAATTATTTTGACGCTAATTAAAATGAGAGATATCACACCCACGGCGAAGCACAACGAGAAAACAAATGCAAAGCATGTCAGTCGTGTATAGGTCGACACACAATCTTCAGTGACGGCCGGAGCCTTCCATCTGTGAAACGGAAAAGCACAAGACACCACGACAGCACGCGCCGGCCTTTCACGCGCCGGAGCCTCTTTCACACGGTACGCATTAGGGCACCGCACACCTGCTGGAGTGTTACTATGACAATTGTGCCCTCGACAACACGACTAGGCTCATTCCTGGCCTGCTCAGTACAGAAGATATATTGAGCAGATTGGGAAGGGACGGCTCAAGGCAACAAAAGCGATTCGTGGCTCGGCTGGTAAAAGTTATGAGGAGAGATTAGCTTCCCAGAACATGTTCAGCCTGAAGGTACAAAAGAGATGAATGGCTGCTCGTATAACAAGGTTTAGTACCCTTACAGGGATTGGTGGAGTGGATCACACAGATTTATTGGATTTGGTGAAGTACTGTAGAATTGGAACTCATGCTCCAAAGCTGAATGATGCCTTCCTTGGAAGAAACGCTAGGATTTTGTTCTCCATTCAGACTCGTGAGTCTGCTGATGGTCTTACAACCAATGTGAGTAAATGTGTAAGTGAGAGCAAGTAGGAATATCTTTATATTATATCACCATAATGTTTGCAGCTTTGTTCAACGCACCTACACCTGGCAAAAATAAATCAGTGAACTGATGAGAAGTTTGCAACGATTCAAAAGACATGAGTTAACTATTTTAATGTATTAGTTCCGGGTGGACGCAGATTGTGTCTATTTACATGCATGCATCATGGGCAAAGTAAACATGTTGCAAAGCACACACATATAGAATTGGATGCAATGGATACATGAACATTTTCCTTGCCCTAACTGTGTAATGAACTCAATGGAATCACTACCAACATGTAGATTTAAGAAAAGGGCGGAATTTATGTTTTTATTACCTATGTTTTACCTAGGTCTTGGGTGGATTCCACCTGGGACAGAGTTCTTTTAACCAGATTTAGACTGGGTATCACAAAGTGGCATCTGCGGTTTCCTTTAAGCCAGTTTGACCTCACGAAGGTGTTAATCTGTCCCTGTGATGCGTCTTCATCCTGACATCTGCTCCATTTTGTTTTCTTTTGTAAATATTATTTGATACCCTCCAATAGACTTTTAATGCCCTGTAGGAAAGTAGGATCTGCTTCTAACGGTTACCCCCACTTTTTGCTTGAGGTTACACTGTTTTGACTCTTCTGACTGGGATCCTGCTAATCAGGAGTCAAACACCTTGGAATCATACCTCCACACTGGTAACCGGTGTGGGAAGTATGATTCCATCCTTCTGAAGCAAGCTTTGTGGGGTCACCTTTTCTTTCTAGTACCAGCCTTCTAGACTCGGGCAGCACAAAATGGTTGCTGCCGACCAGAGACACATTTCTGCCCTCCTGCTGCTGAGCCAGGCTCGAGCAGGGAAAGGCAGGACAATAGGCATCCTTCACAGGGAGGTGTGACCACCTCCCAGACAGGATTTAGTGTATTGGGGCTGGGTGGGTGCACTTCCAAAGTGCCTGAAAGTCTGCATCTGGGGCACACTTAGTGTCCCTGTTCATAGTCCAGTTCAAACCAGTCCCGGGAAGCCATTGGCTCCTGCTCTGGCGCGAAACTGAACCAAGGACATGGGAGTACCCTCCCCACTGTCCAGACCAGCCCCTGGAAGAGTCCCCTGAATCTGTCCAACCCTCTCGAGTGGGTACAAAAGGGATTACCTGGCTGTAGAACCCTAGATTTGACGTGGACAAGATTCTGATCAAGAAACCACTGAACTTCGACCGTGTGGACACTCTGGACTTTGCTGGACTTCAACTGGGCCCAACTTCATCTCCCTCTCCGTTCAAAGCATTGCCTGTGCCCATGCACCATACAGGCTCCGTGCAGGACCTGTGGAGCATCAAGGACATCTGAACTATCTCCCTTGGGGTGAAGGAGTCACTCCCCTGCATTCGCAGGCACTACTGACTGGTCTGCTGGTCCTGAGCTCCTGCAGAATCCAAAGACTCCAGCAATACAGGAGGTGGGTTCCTATGTTTCTTGAGGTTGAGCTGCCCTCTCACTGAGTTTAAGGACAGTATCCTTTGTGGGGACTGCATAACTTGAACCCCTGTGCACTGTGTACGTTTGCAATTGCATATGCTTTTTGGCATTCCACAACTAAGTGCAGTAGGCTATTAATAGCCCCAATCTCTGCACACATTTTTTATAAATGACTTTGGCCTCCTTGTACTCTGTGACCTGCAAGCTGGGACTTTGTGAAAATGCTAGCGGTCCCCTCGCGACTCCTGTGCCTTCGGCCTGTGGGTCCATTTGAGAGACAACCCTGATTTTCTTGGGCTCCCCTGGTTGCTCCAGACCTGCCCTGACTTCCCTTGCTGTGGTGAGTCTCCTGGCCCTTGCTGGGCCAGACCTTGACCTTCCTTGACCTTCCTCATGGGTTGCCGCTGCCAAGGCTTGTTGGTGCTCCCGCCTGACACTGACCACTCAGCACTTGACATCCTTCGTGGTACAGCTTGTATATGGCTCCTGGTTGTCCTCAATGTCTCCTGGTCTCCGTGGCTGCAGAGTCAAGGTCTCCTTCTTCACACCTGAAGCACCCGACATCGGTCGTCATTCGTCCACCGAGCCCCTGGTCACTCCTGAGTGACTCAAACTCTCTCCCCTCTGCTTTTAGGTTCCTTCCTTCAAGAATCCACCTGTGGCTTCCACCGAACACTTTTCTTCTTTCCAGCAGTGCCATTTCTTTGACGACTCCCATTGAGAACGACAGCGGTTTCTGACGCCAATTCGACCCTATGCATCCGGCTTCCCTGGGATAGGTAACTCTGGTACTTTAATATCCACAGGTGGGATGGCTCTCCAACCTTCTATGTTCTAAAGGGTTTCTTCAAAATCCACTGGGAAAAGTCCTCAAACACTAAAACTGCAACTGCGACTCTCACATTGAATTGTATGTAGCACACAGTCGTATATTCACATTGCATCCGTCCTCCATGGGGTTCCTACTTACTCACCTTGTGTGGTTCCTTGGGGTCCCAGAAATTCTACAACCTCTAGATACTGTCTTGACTCTAGTCGTGGTTCTGATACCACTATTTTCGTATATGGTTTGGTCTCCCCTTGGAGCCCACTGTGTATTAGTACTACTTACGTTTGTTTCTGTGCTACAATATTGTGTGCTTGGCGTTATCAGTGTGTAGCAGATACTGTGAGGTATTTAAGGTGTGTTATAATATTAACTACATATTTTTATAACAACTTTGTGGTTCCCCTTTCATTTAACCATTACATTACGGTTGCATTCTGGTAAAAAAAGCTGCTTAACATTCCTCCAAAACTACGCCTGAAGGCTGCACTCCACAGCTACCACTTGGGTTGCTTTCTAAGGTTATCTTTGACCACTTAAATAACCATAAGGGTTGTTTGGACTGGTGCAAGGTGCACACTTTAATTAGTGGACATCATATACTAGGCCAACTTCTCACATGCCCCTATTCAGAGCCTGTGGTATTAGAAGATGTGTAAAGGCCTTGTTTTATCTGCAAGGGCTATATTCCCCTAAACTGTCTGCCCCTATTTGCTCCTTTCTAAAAGGTGCTATTACTAGGAGAAAACAGATGTTTGATTCTGCTAGCCTGATTTGTTTATTTGATGACAGTGGGGCACAGTGCCTGATGGCAGGTTTTCTTTTTAACCTGTTTTCAGGAGGGGGGAAAGGGTGGCAGGTCTTGATTGTGCTTTTATTGATAATATATTTTTAACTGTTATTATAAGATTTGTTTTATTAAGGTGATTATGTCATGTGCTTTTTAATCATAATGTGTTTTATCTCTGTATTGTGCTTTTATGGCTGTATTTCACTGCCGAAATAAAGTTTATCTAAGTCTGAGTACATGTGTTATCTTTTGCTGTAAAAGATACATCCTTACATACATAAGAAGGGTTGCAACATATAGCTCCCCTAAACAGGGCAGCGTGTCATAGTTTATTCCTGCTTTTCACACTACTTTTGCCAGACCAGTTTGGTATAATGTATGTACTAGGTAGGTGTGAGAAGTAAAAACCTGTTTATGAATGTTCAGAAATGAATGGCTCTTTTAGAAGAGACCACATTTACATGGCATGCCCACGGTTTGCTCACAAGTCAGAATTGTTATGTACATGATACCTTATGTATTTCTCTCAGACCGGTCATGCTTACACATGCTTTTCTTGTTTATACACTACCTGGATCCTCAATAAGGAGCACATAGGCACAAAACAACTTTTTGAGGGAGTGTTTATACACTTAAGTTTGTAGATCGTTCGCCTTTCTGTATATAGCATCCACCCTATGCATTCTTATTTAGAATCTGGATGAGAAAAATATAACTTCAGTTAAATATATTTTAGTTCTCAGTCCGAGTATTTTCAGTTTAGCTGATAAACTGGCCTAATTTGGAATTACAAGAGATGTGGCCATGGTGCACCCACGGTGTTTCCCACCCAGACATTTCACTAGCTTAAAACTACTGAGATGTCTAGAAGAATAGGGCCGAAAATGGGGAACTACGATAGGAATTGCATATGGTAATTCCAATTCTCACTGTATTTTCCCACTTCTCTGGGTTCATTCCTGGTCCTACTTGGATTACTAAAGTACTTCTGAATCCTAGAATTGCAACAATAATGCCACCATTACATAGCAGGAGGTTGTCTATCACATAGAGAAATGAAAGGGTTCCACTGTTGGCACAGCACTGACCCTGGAAAGAAGGAGTAGTACGCACCATTGGCATCTTCCCCCACCAGTGTTGCACACTTCAGCTCTACACGATCGTTTTTGCTTGAGGTGGCTCATTCAAACGATATCTTGTCCCTTCTTCCATCAGAAGAGTAATTCTTTCCAAATGTACTGATCCTATGGAGATAGCACAGAAACTGTTCAAGGTATGTTATGGTAAAGGAATTTATAGAGTGCTTGTATATCCTGAGGTGTCTTGGCACCAACTAATCTAGAGCACGATTGACAGGGCCCTAAATCTTAAACAGCCAAGTCTTGAGCTCCTTTCTAAAAGATATCAGGGTGGGCAGGGCCCTGATATGGGGGGAAGGGGGATTAAGGTTGTTCCAGAGCTTGGTTGTTTCCCTGATAAAGCTTCTTTCTCCCTATTTCATCTTTCCATATTTAGGGATCATCAGTTTCCTGGCTCACACGGAGCGTACAAGTCTGCTGGGTCTGCTGGTGTGGCCAGTATTTAACTGAACATTTTTATTTATTTATTTATTTATTTTGAAAGTTTTATATAGCGCGGACAAGATCTTCGCAGATATCAGAGCGCTTTACAAAGAGGGGTACATGAGGGAGCATAGTCAGACAGATAAATCAATAGGTCAAACAGTACAAATAGGTGGCTGCAAAGCCAATCATGTGAGTAATAAGACAACTAATACAAATAAGCAAAGGGGTCAAACATGTAGTATAGATCGGTGCAGAGTATTAACAGAGTTCGAGATAATAGTTCAAGTGTATTTAGTCATGAGGATGCTTTTACTTCATTTTTAAAGAGTGTAGTGGAAGGTGGTTTCTGTGGGAGGCATCAGTGGTCACCATGAGACCTGACCGGATGTGACGGCGTTCTGGATGACAACATTAAAACCATATGTTGGAGGCACCATACTCACTGTGACCACCTCACTCCAGACCATTGTGTACTCTGTCTCCAGTCCTGAACTTTACACTGACAAATCGTTGATTTCAGATGAGTTAGTTAAGATCAGTAGAAGCAAAACAAGACAACAACAACAAGAATGCATTAGGCCATCACAAAAAGCCCGGGGCAGGAAACAGTATCATTAATGACCTGAAGGGAGGTGGTCACCCTAGCCATATTGCCTGTTTTAAGCTTCTAGAGTGCCACACTCCTTCCAGTAAGTCTCAGAGGCCCCCTAAGATTTACTCTGCTGGATGTGCAAGGATGCAGGATAACTCAGGGGCATATTACCAAGCAATAGCGATAATTATCGCTATTGCTTGGTTAGAGACAAAAATTTACCGCAGCGGTGCGGCGATTTTTACTGCAAATAAACCTTGGTATTACCAAGGTTTAACGCAAATGCGGTAAAAATCGCCGCAAAGCATGAATATCGCTGAAAAGTCAGCGATATTCATGCATTAGCGAGCTAATGCTCTTAGCCATGTTATCCACCTCCCATTGGATAACATGGCTAAGAACTGCTCAGGGCAGGAGTTAGCTTTTGGAGATATTCCCGCTTAGCGCGAATATCTCCAAAAGTTGGTAATAGGAGATAGCGATGTTAGCGACTGTTTTCAGTCTCTAACATCTTGGCACGCCCACTTTGCATCTCATTAGTGATAAATATCACTGACATGCAAAGGGGGGCCCAAGATGGTCGCTATCTCCTACTAGCTGTCGCTAACTGGTGTTAGCGGCAGCTAGGTAATAGGGAGATAATTTTATCTCCGCTTTCTTGGCTTTTAAAGCCAAAAAAGCGGAGATAAACCCCCTTGATAATATGCCCCTCAAATCTTTGGCAAACACTACTGGAAACTTTGCAAATTTCACAAAGTTGCAAATCGGGACTTATGGGAGGACAATATGTCTTTTGTAGGCTAAATAGATATAGCAGAACGTACATTGCAGAAAGTCAGGGCTTTCATTTTACTGAAATAGTGTTTCCATTGATTTTCACTAAACGCATAAATGAAATAGCAGAGGCTGCTTCATATACATATCCATATTTCTGACAATATAATTTTGCAGAGGATAACATCTGCAAAGATTCATTCAGCTGGCGTTTCCAATGCACGCATAGTACAGGCAAGTGTTAGCTGGTGGTTGTACATCAGAACAATGAGGTCAACGCTTGCAACCTAGAAGAATAACTAACACTACATCATCAAAGTGAGTAACAATAGGTAATTGTAGATTTACTAATCTTAGTTTCACAGCTACGTACTTTGATGATTTAAATATTGTTTCGTTAAGTAGAGCTAGAGTTAGGAATAGTAAATATATTACCATATGGTGACCACTACTTCTATGCAATGTATTTATTGTACGAGAGGAGAGTGAGACAGTTTTCTATGATAACTATTGGCTTATCTAGTGCTTGTTCAGATACACAAAACCTGGGCAATTACAACTACACATTTAAACAACAAGACAATCATTCACAAAGCAATACTTTCGGCTTTTGTATAGTGAATGTATGTGCTGTGAGTGACACAGAGGAAGCAGCTTGTTGCATCTTTCAAGGTACACATGCTCTGTGGTAAGGGCTAGTAAGACGCAAACAGCCTGGGGCTGCAAAGTGTGTGGGGAGTTGGGAGATGGAGCAGTGGGTGACCCCCTGAAGGAACATGTGCTCTGTGGAAAAAGAGTGGGCTTGGAGGAACGTGTGACAGGTGGGAAGAGAGTGGATTTAGGGGAACCAATATTTTGGAGGGAAGGAATATGGGACTGGTGGGCTGAAAAATATTTACCAGACCCAGCCTCAGGCAGCAGCAGCACCCTGAATGTACACATAGGGTCACCCATAAGAAATGTGGGTGTACAAGCCAAAACCTGTAACTAGCGCTTTGTCTACGATGTGCTGAGGGATGCACATATCATGGAGGGCTCAGACATCAATAACATGAGTACCCTGGAGGCGACTCATTGTCAATTAGTCACTGTTGAAAGACTTATGCCACCGCCACCCCTTTAAGCGCCAACGATGGGGACAAGGGAGGGGGATTAGTGGTGGGGGTGGAATAACCTGAGACATCTGCTATTGAAGGATAATGTCAAGATATTACTTACTTACTGTCTATTATGCCCATGTCAAGGTTGGATAGAATATTCTTGTAAATTTACCCTGACACCACTAAGTGGTGCGTATAATTGCCAAAAAGCTTGTCTAAGAAATTTGTGTTAGCTATGGGGATGCTGTTAATACCTTGAAGGAGGTGCTTTTGCGCAACTACTAGAAGAAATACAACAAGCATTTACAATGCAATGGTTTTGCCTTTGTTAAAGTTAGAGCTATTGGCATTGCTCTTGACATTTTTTTTTTTTTTAACATACATAAATGGCATTGTCATTTACAATAGCAGGGCAGGGCACGGGGAAGGGGGGCGAGGAGAGACAAAGGAGAGTTGCGGGCTCAGGGAAGGGGGGGCGAGGAGAGACGAAGGAGAGCTGCGGGCTCTTGTTGTAATGTTGCATGGATGAGTTGGTGCATGCATGGGTGCATGCATGGATGGGTGTATGGATAGATGCATGGATGGGTGGATGGGTAGATGCATATATACAGCCAATCCCTCAACAATTTATGCAATTCACCAACCCATCCAACCAACAACCCATCCATGCATCCACCCATACATCCATGCATCATGCATACATCCATCCATCATGCATCCATCCACCCACTGCGTCCCACTCCGACCCCTCTAAATATAACTCATTTTTTCTCTATATAGAGATGACTGTATTCACTAGTATATGCAGTAGACCTTTCTACTCTAACATTCCTATGTGACTCTTGCAGTACATCTATTCATATCCCTTCCATATGTATATAGAAATATAACGAGAATCAACAGTCTCTTCTTTGTGTGACTACATCTAGTACATTTCAATTGTTTTCTTGTTTGTATCTTTTACTTAACGCATGTAAATCAAAGTCCTTAGGTTTGGCAACTGTTTCTTATGTAAAGCGCTGTGACACCTTCGGGTAAAGTTCGCGCTACATAAAATCACATTAAATAAAACTTTACCCCACAAATCCAACCATCCATTTGTGCCTAGGCTTACATTTTACGGCCTCTAAGCACACAGAGAAGGGACAGTTTAGTAAGTCGAGGCGTTGTAGGGTGCATGGCAGGGGACAGTTTTAGGCGCCAAGGGAGGGTAGAGAGCAGAGTCAGAGTACTTCACGGAGGTAGGGGGCAGTTTTTTATGGTTCAGGGCAGGGGGCTGCGGTACTTTTTGGAGCATGGCCTTATTTTAAAGGGCTCAGTTCAGGTGGAGGAACGGCACAAAACACCAGGCAGACAGAGGGCAGAAGGATACAAAAACGAGGGGAAACAATTCACAGCATCACTCAGCACCACCACAGCATGACTCAGGGGCACCACAACCTCACTATGCGTTACCACAGCATCACTCGGCGCCACCACAGCATCAATCTGTGCAACCATTCAACAACTGGATCAAATATGTTCTCTAAATGTTTCAAGCTTTATTACAAATGTCAATATGTTAATATTTCACTTCTGTTCTTGGATTTTCGTCACAATAAAATACATTGAACATCTTTCTGAAGGCCCTAACGGATTATATTGTGTGGCGGGTTGGCAGGCCCAGCCCTGCGCCGTGTCACCTTTGTCATCATGACCGTGAGACTATGGCAAACAGAAGAGGAGTTCTGTCACCGCATCCGAGAAAAAACAAAGCAAACCTCAACTCCAAAACAAGGTCTCCCTCCCTCCCCCCCCTCTGGGGCCCGAAACGCATCTGAACCACTGCATCCCACGGGCGGCGGCCAATCAACGGCAATGTCCACTCTCGAGCGCCATGACCGGGGCTAAAATGCAGCGCTGAATGAGCGACCGATTGAGCTATCAAACCACATAGATTACAATACATACGGTGTATGTATACACACACAAACACACACTTAAGAGACATAAGTAACGCAATAATACCGCAATACAAGACACCAACAGTGAGTGAACGTTGAGTTTTTTAATGACATTATCAAACAAAGGTCACCATCTGGGCACCACGACCAATCCCTGAACATATGATAATGTAACACTAGCAACAGACAGAGCTGCTATTGATCTGACGGGCACACATCCCAGATTCAGTGTGCATGAAGCAGTCACAATATTTTTAGTCTAGACGTCTGACACAATTGGCACCCTGAGCAGCATTTCCTTTTGATGCCCTGCCACTATCAATCTTAAATTTGTGCCCCCCTCACTCATCTCCAGCCTGCATAGGCAGACACAATTCTTAACAGGGGTACATGAAGAGAAAACACACAGCTGCTAAAATGAGTGAAAAGAAATCAAATTTTGCAAATCCTCCAGTTGGGCTTCCGACAAGACAGAGGCACTGAATCCTTTTTAGCAAGTACATTATCATCTAACCACCCGCCATTAATGCCAGGCCACCATCTCAAGGATTCTCAGCAACCTATGCAGTAGGCCACGCCATTCTGCTAAAGAGGCTTTAGGTCTGGGGAGGGGAGCTACGTATGGCCTATGAGTAGATTCAACACTTCCTCCTCAACTGCAGCCAGAAATCTTGAATTAGATCAACAGAAATATGTTCTCAGAGTTTCACAGGGAGTACAACAGGTGCCTTCCCTCTCACCTCTGCCCTTTAATGGCTACACCCACCCCAGGCTCAAATATCAGAACAACATCAGATGCTCTTGCAAATGTCTGATGACACCCAAGCACATCTACTTGAAGAACAGAGAGGCGGGTTCTGCTGAATACCTTGATTACACCCACCACTGGATGAGGGAGAGATTGCTCCGCTTGTAAAAATGTGTAGACTGTAGCGCAAGTTCTGGGAATTGGTGTCGCCAAATCATTCCTGTTAGACTTGCTTGCATCCTTGGGGCCTGGGTCCAGCTGACCTACAGGGCAAACTGGCAGTGCCAGAAGAACTGGTCCGACAAGTCAGTGTGTGAGCTGGCTGTTTGTGGGCCTTTTTTATGGCCTGGCGAGCCTGGCTTTACTGTTAATTTGACAACTTTTCCCACAAACATTGCCCGCAGCGAGTACACATGCATGCAGTCTCCCATCCATTGCGAAACATCCACACAGCTGCCCTTCACAAGTTAAAAACTGCCGCGATCATCAAATGGGGTGGCGTATTTTCTGCCCCAGTCAGACACAACCATGCACAGGGTAAAAGACACAGGAATCACTTGTGTTCCTATTTTTGACACAGGTGAAGGCTCCTGTGGCAGAGCTCGGAGCAGTGCGCTGCATTCGGCACCAGCCTCATTACAACATGTTCACACTCACTCAGTGCACCTCTTGGTTAGAATGCGGGGAGCGGCACACACACACTGAGTATGTTTGGAATTAGTGCATTATTTACATGTAACATGGTTTCTAATATTCAGATAGTTATTTATCTCCAAGTCTGGACACTGGTATGAGGGGCCTTTGGAAATGCATGCTTTCGTCTAGAAAACCCAAGATCTGCTGACAAAGACATCTAACTTATAAAAGATCTCAGAGTGCCCTTTTTGGCAAAACAGGCTAGAGTGAAACCACAATGCCACTCACCCGAGTGCCAAGATGAATGAAAAGCGAAACTGATGGCAACGCAAAACTAGAACAATGACCGCAGGACATGGGTGCAGTTTGTTTACCACCCCCTCCATCCTTCACGTCCGTCTCTCTTCCCATACCACATGTGACGTGTTGGAAGGACGCATGCCAGGGAAGCTTTCACAGCTACGGTCTGTGCAGCGTGTGAGTAAAGTATGCACTGGTACTGCGAAGGAATCACACGGTGAAAAGTTTGGGGATTTTTGAGTGGAACGGTGCGTGTATGTGTATGCTGTGCTCACCAATGACGCATGTATGGTATGTCAATAACATGCCATGGGGGAAGCTTGCTTTGATCCTGTTTAAGCAGAACGGTGTCTATTAGTTACTAAAACTGGAAGGTGGAGCTTTTCATTGCTCAAAAGGGTACATTTTCTGATATATATAATGGTCGCTCGGTTTTACTCACAGAAAAGTGTCCCGCATTTGGTAGTTGAACGTCACAGAATAAAACCTTGGCAGCTTTAGGATGTAAAGTGTTGGGGATTCCAGTGCCGCGCCTGCCTCGGGTGCCCTAAAGCCTAGCTCTGGATTCTGATGCAAGGTCCCGAATGTGGCATCAAGCGGCCACAAACTGCTGTTCTGTGAAGAAGTAGAACACGGAAAGAGGCTGGCTGGACACAATAAGCATTGGCGCCTGGGCAAGGGGGTAATGAAGACTCGCTTTCCCACAGCAAAAACAAGCGCAGGAGGGGGCTTCCCTGTCCACGCTGAGAATAAACCACAGGGCAGCGCACTCGGACCCTTTCCCCAGACACAACAACACCGCCGCCCGGCGAGGGCTCCAGGCGCAGAGCGGCATGGGAATGGCAAGTGGACTATACCAATCCTTGTGGGGTGAAGCGGGGGAGCGGGGTTCAATGTACACATGGCCTTTAAAAGCACGAAGGGTTGCCACTGAATCACAAATAAGCATTTTTGTGTTCCAGATTACATTAGCAGCGCCTTAAAACGTAGCTGCATCGTTATGAGTGGGACCACCCACCTCTCACAATAAGTCGCGAAAGTGCCCCAGCCCCTACTAAAGTCAGCAAAAACGCAAGTGCGGCAAAGAGGGGTTAATGGTTAATGCATCTCAGCCACAGCGAGGAGCCGAGCAGAGGGGGCATAGCGTCTCCCCGGCCGGGCTTGCTGTTTAGAACTTGGCAGCTAAATGTTTTCTGTAGAGGTTCTGGTGGGTGTTGACATGACATCTTGTTTCCAGTCCTAGGCTTACATAAAAACCAGTGCATTCTGGGAATTGTGGTCTTGTGTGCTCCAAAGCAACTGACGCCCCTCAGCGACATGGCGCTGCTACATGCACCTTTACCCATCACAGGGTCCCCCTCTGCCTGGGCCAGTGCAGCCCGCCCACCGTGGTGTTGACAACCCCCCACTGCCTGCTGGGGTGTCGGCGGGACCCAGGCTTCCCGCAGTGAACAGACCCTTCCCTTCTCTCGGTGATAAGGCTGCCTCGGTGCGCATGTGTTATGGAAACTCCGGTGCGCGAGGCCCCTGCTGTCAAGGAGACACCCCTGAGCCCCAAGGTAAGCAGCCCCTGGGTCCTGCTTCTGCAGAGGCTGCTCGACCATTAGTAGGCACGGACCCCTTGGGACCCGTCACAGGCAACGGGCCCTTCCACACACCTCCCGTTCATCAGCGTACCGCAGCGCAACCACACCCTCGTCACAGGAATTCATTTCACATCACCACTGACGAATCCGGAGTCCCAACCAAAGTCATCACCCTTAGTTCTACAGTCACCTCACCCCTACTGCACACGTGCTGCACTGTGTGCACAACGTGCTTCAGCACCTTAACTCCCCTCACTCAACACGGGCAGCTACAAGTCACCACTATCACGGACTGTCTAGACACCCGCCGAAGTGACTTCCAGAATTACTTGATGCCTCTGGGACGGTGTCCGAACAGCTCACATTTTGCCTCCCGCGTCCCCCGTAATCCCTCACTTTACACAAACCTCGGCAGCGGATTTCGGTTTAACTTAATTGCTTTACAACATTACCACACACCCCTCTTTTCCCACGTCATTGATTTTAATTTTCAGGGCTCACTTTATAACAGTGCACGATGAAAGATTTAACCTTTTAATGACCGCGTTTTTATGTAGCACTCCAAACCGGCCCTGTGCTTTTTCTTAAGAATTGTACTCACAAGAGTGCACCGAGCGGGTACAAGAGAAAGGTTAGTGAGGAAAGGCACGAAGAGCGGGAGGGGGGTCGGGAACGGCCACACACGAGGTAAACGGAGGAGGGGGGGCGGAAAGGCACGAAGAGCGGGAGGGGGGTCGGGAACGGCCACACACTAAAAGCAACAAACTAAAAAACAAAGCACTCACCTGGACATCTGGCAGATCTCTTGCTTCCTGCTCTCCACTCCTCCTCCCGATGACGTGGTGGAGGCTCGGCCGGCTGGGCCAATCCCAGCGCGGCCCTGGCTGGAGGCGGACGGCTGCTTCCTTCGGCTGGCCGGCCGGCCTGAGGAGAGGGAGGGAGACGGGCTGCCACGGAGCGGGAGGGAGGGGCTATCGAGCGTCTTTTGTGCAATGTCCCGAGCAGGAAGGCAGAGGCAGGTGCCGGCAATGCCGGACCAGAATCGGGGGCGTTCCCGGCGTCGCGTGACGTCGGCAAAAGCCAAAGAATGTCGGGAACGCCCCCGTGTCTGGTCCGGCATTGACGGACAGGCCCCTCGTCCAATGGCAAGGCTCCATTTACGGAGCCAGCCAATGAATGACGAGGGCCGACCCAAACACACACACACAACTCAAGAGGTTTTTTGGCACATGCGCAAAGCGCATGGCCAGTCAAAACCTAAAAAGGGGAAACAAATCACAAATTCATTTATAACAATGAACATTTGCTGTTTATATAAATCTTGTGTATGAATTGCTTTAGATGGAACATTTTGGTGTGCAGTTATTATCACAGAGTCTAACCTGTAGCTAGGAGTTAATGCCTAATCCAATAAATTCTACTAAATGTAAGGTTCAAATGCAAGATTTAAATAAGTATTTAACATGGCAAAAATGAATAAACATATTCTTAATAATGGGATAAGGGCACATACTCCGTAGGTGAATACACCCTTTAAAGTAAAGGGCATACGATGATTGTGATATACTACCAAAATGTCAAGATTTTCACATTTACCTACAAAAATATCAACTACCGCTAAACCATTAAGGTAAGTATGTGTAAGTAAATGTAGGTTTACTATTCTTAACTGCACAGCTACCTACCTTGAAGATATGCTTATGATGTAGTGGTCGTTGATATTCTGCAGTCGATATTTTGTATCTTTATTTTTTGACCAAAATATTTGGCAGTATTATGTTATGTCATGTTAGCAGGTATTTATAGAGCAAACGGCTACTCAAATGATTGTCCTGGCGCTATGAAAAAACCTGGCAACACAGAACAAAGTAGACCAACACGGGGGCTATTGTTTAAAAAGCCAGGTTTTTAATTGTCTCCTGAAAGTAAAGAGATCCTGGAATTGTCTAAGAAAGAGGGGCAGGCTATTCCAAAGGCATGAAGCCACCACTTGAAAAGATCGGCCCCCTATCCAGGAGAGCCGTATCCTAGGGGTAATGGTCAGAAACTGGGCAGAAGACCTCAGGGTTCGGCGTGCAGTATAGTGCTGGAGTCTTTCCCCAAGATATGAGGCACCTATTTTATGGAATGCTTTAAAAACCAGCACTAACGCTTTAAAATTAATCCTCTTCCGCACCGGATGCCAGTGTAAGGAAGACAGAAGAGGGGTCGTACTTGTTCTCGGCCCAGCCAAAAGAATGGCTCTGGCCGCCATATTCTGGATCAACTGTAGGCAGCCAAGTAAATAATCAGGGAGGCCTAAGTACAAGGCTTTACGTAGTCCAGTCTCGATACGACCAAGGCCTGGACTTCTGTCTTCCTGTGAGAGACTGGAAGCAGGGGGAGAAAGTTCCTTGGCATTCGCAGTAATCCGAAGCAGGTCCTAGCCACTGACTGAATCTGTGCCTTCATTAAAAGAGAGTCGTCAAATTTGACCCCAAGATTTTTCACGATGTTGACAGACGTGTCACTTCCAGTATTGTCTGTGGCATTCTTACACATCACTGTGCGTAATTAGACTCACCTATACATTTTAGAGCTTGTCCCCTGTAAGTACTAAATACATATGACATGTTATAGATGCCATATCATTAATACAGGATAGGGCAGCGAGCAATACCATCTACAGGGGCAGGTAACGTTACTAGGTGAGACAAGTAGCGTTGTTATTACTTTTTTATTGTGTGGGTTAAATGAACACATGGCTTGTATGTTGCAGCACGGTCCTGTGTTGCTCCTGGTTATTCCATACACCACCTCTAAACAGGTTATAGTGTAACTAGAGATGTGCTGATAGGAAGAACTCAATTTAGGATGACAGCAAAGTCCAAACTCAAGCCATTTGTGAAGAATTTGCTGCCTTTTTAAAACGGTTTTCAACTACTGTCTATTGTTTGATAGCGGTCAAAGAGCGTAGCATGTGCAGTGTACTAGTGGAGTGAGTGCTGCCTACTTTATGCACTGACACTCACAAACAGCATTGTATGCACTGACACTCACAAACAGCATTGTATGTACTGACACACACAGAATTGTATGCACTGACACTCACACACAACTGTTTGCACTGACACTCACAAACAGCATTGTATGCACTGACACTCACAAACAGCATTGTATGTACTGACACTCACACACAGCATTGTATGTACTGACACTCACACACAGCATTGTATGCACTGACACTCACACACAACTGTTTGCACTGACACTCACATGCAGCATTGTATGTACTGACACTCACACATAGCATTGTATGCACTGACATTCACATAACACTGTATGCACTGGTACTCACACACAACAAGGTAGCGCCGAGACACCTATGGATATTTGTGCGCTTTAGAAGTTGTTAACATAACATAACATAACATAACACACACTGACATTCACACACAAGGTATACACTCACACACAACACTGTATGCACTGGCACTCACACACATGGTATGCACTCACACTCACACACAACACTGTAGACTACTGGGCCACCCCGTTTTGTACCGCTTTTGGCCGCCATAAGTGTGGCAGGGTATGCTCAGACGTGAGTCCCTTGCTCACTTTGCCACTGGATTCAAGCAAGCCCGGCTGAAGACGGCTGGAATACCAGAAACGGTCCTCGGAAGCTTGTTTCCGGTCCAGGGAAGACATGGCTTGGCAGTTCGGGCTGAACTGTTCCCATGGGGCACAGGGTCAGACTGATTTGCATATAGCCATATCTGAACTGGGGTGGCAGAGTGGGCTAATGAACGGTGATGGATTAAACCCAGATCTTTTGACTGGGTGTGAGTGTTTGATTGATTCAGATGCTCTGTCTATCACCACCCTCTTTTGTACCGTTTTTGGCCGCCATAAGTGTGGCAGGGTATGCTCAGACGTGAGTCCCTTGCTCACTTTGCCACTGGATTCAAGCAAGCCGGGCTGAAGACGGCTGGAATGCCAGAAACCGGTCCTCGGAAGCTTGTTTCTGGTCAAGGGAAGACATGGCTTGGCAGTTCGAGCTGGACTGTCCCCATGGGGCACAGGGTCAGACTGATTTGCATATAGCCATGTCTGAACTGGGTGGCAGAGTGGGCTAAAGAACAGTGATGGATTAAACCCAGATCTTTTGACTGGGTGTGAGTGTTTGATTGATTCAGATGCTCCGTCCATCACCACCCCCTTTTGTACCTCTGACACTCACACACAGCATTGTATGTACTGACATTCACATAACACTGTATGCATTGGTACTCACACACAACAAGGTAGTGCCGAGACACCTATGGATATTTGTGCGCTTTAGAGGTTGTTAACATAACATAACACACATTGACATTCACACACAAGGTATACACTCACACTCACACACAACACTGTATGCACTGGCACTCACCCACATGGTATGCACTCACACTCACACACAACACTGCAGACTACTGGGCCAAAGTGTGAACTAACCCTGCTTCCTCCCGAGTTTGCTCCTCCAAACGTGCAGGAAGGGGATATTCTAACCAAGGGTGCTAATGATCAATGCACAAAGCTACCCACATGCAGGAAGATGTTTTTGCTAAACAGAAGGCTCAACATGTTGTCAGACGTGGAAACAGATTTCTCACAGAGGGGCTGACAAGAATGAAAAGGAGGAAGAATCTTAGAGTGCGTCCTTTCCTCATTCAACACTTCATACAGCACTTCCCTCTTGCACTCTTTGATTTCTGTTGCATTTGCCAATAGCAGTGGCGGCACGCGAGCATGGATCAGAGCTTCTCCTGGGCTGCCTGCTGGTGCACCGCTGCTTCCCTTCCTCTGCCCTGTGTCATTTGCCGCCTCCTGCTTGTTGTGTCCTTCTCCATCACAGGATCTGATCAATCTCCCACCTGAACTGTACGAGGGGCCACAAGGCTGTGCTGGGGCGACAGGCCAGGTTCACCAAGGTCGTGCGGCCTAACATGTAAGGGAGGTGGCAACACTTAATGCTCAACAAACAATTATAGTATCATGTAGTGCTGCCCGAATAACCCTATGGAACCTAGGCCTAAAGAGTCGATTGTATACTTAAATACCCAATTATAGGCTCCACGGTCGACTTAGCATGAAACTCCACTACATCCTCCAACGTGTAGGAAACATCTAGCCATATAGCGTGTAGTCCACAGAGGTCACCATTATGGGAAGTGACCGGAGTATACACCGAGTGGACTCCGTCGTTCCAGAGCTCAAAGCACTAATGCCCCTGTCACTATCAGGTTGCAGGAGCAGGGGCACGCGGATGCCACCCATCTCAGTCAGATGCCCTTAGGCACGAAGGACGTGGCTATGTTTCTTGCCTCATCATCTGCACTGACGTCATCCAGCTGTGCCATGAAACACAGATGTTTAGGCATGCTGTTAAAATGATATTAAAAAAGGCACTGCTTTTTGATGTTCATCAATCCAAGAATAACAGTTACACTTACTTGAAATGGGGTAGATGAAAAAAAGTGATGGAGCCCCCTTGAGTCAATGCTGGCGGTGGGCTCTCCCAAACAAGCCAGTAACGATTATTCGGCGTGTATTGTGCTCACATAATGTCTGTCAGATAACTAAAGCTGTCTATAGCCAGACCTTAAAAGTGATACAATCCCTAACTCAGGTAATTGGCGGTTTAGTATTGGCCTGTTTCTTTTTTTTTATCTCAACATGAGCTGTATAAGATTCAGAAGGGTTGTATCAAAGGCCATTTGAAGTTACATTATACAATTGCAGTCAATTCCCCAAAAAACGTTTTTAACTGAAAAGGAAGAGACTGCGCGAGAATCCTGTGCGTGCATGCCAGCACAGCATGAAGAGGTATTCTGAAACTCACCTTTTGAGACTCGCTTAGGAATCTTCACAGAGTCTGAAGTTTAGCAAAATACGTTCCGAACTGAATCCGCCTCGGCTGCAAGCACTCCTATCTGAAACATTAATAATTACTGTACATTTATTTGCCAAAATCCTGCTCCCTTTGGATTTTCGCAGATCAGCACTGCCACTCCGTGGACAGTATTCTGCTGCCGGGCACATTTTTCATGTGGGTATTCGACGCTTCTTTTGAAAAGGAGCCCCCGCTCTTAAAGGAGACAGGATTGCAAAAGCTCAGCCTTTTCAATTTCCTCAGCCTTCCTATGCATGTCACCAGGTTTGCAATACAAATCTATTTTATATGTTAACGTTTGTAAATGGCGTTGTCACTGTTTAATGTCTTAATTTCGTGTGTGGAGTCTGAGGTTGTTACATTTTTCAAGCAATGGCTCCAGGCTGAGTTTGAGCGGATTCCCATCTGGCGAGGAACATTGGGGAGTTTTTAGTTTCCTCTTGAAGCACAGGGTACCGTGCACAGCTCAGGCTCCCCTGAGAGCATTTAGCACATCTCAGAAGGAAGGTGAACTTTATGAAACGATAAATGCGTGGAAACCGCGCACTAAAATGAAGCAAACAAGAGCTGAGACTTTTAGCAAGGCCGCATTTTAATTTCAAGAGGGGGTGTTTAAACAATTAACATATTTCATTGGTTTGTGGTTTGCCTTAAAGACGACTGACGCGGCCCAATGCATGAGCTGTTTACATGTCTCAGACATGCTGCTATTATGCGACACAGACCTGCAATATCGGTTCAGGCGAGGATGTTGTTTCTGTGGCTATCGACTTAAAAAGCATATCTTGAACAATTGCAGCCGATACCCAGTAAATATGTGTAGGTCAACATTTTTTCGTATTGGCAACGCCAAGGAGAGCAATACGCAAGGAATCAGTTATTCAACAGTGAATGCACGCATTTGTGCTATACACAATGGGCCTCATTTATGAGGCCTTGCGTCAGTTTTGCGCTTCCGATGCGTCACTTTTTGTGACGCATAGGCGGCGTAAAACATGCCTCCTGTTGCGCACTATTTACAAAGTGACGCATCTAAGCAGCTGCGTCACTTTGCAAACCCCTGCGCTACATTATACCTGCGTCAGGTATAATGTATGCAGGGGGGCGTTCCCCCGCAAAAAGCCTCGTAGAAGTGACGCAGTGGAATCTATGAGATTTCACTGCGTCACTTCTAGGACGCTATTGCGTCAAAATCTTGCGCCTGCCTCACAGCAGGCGTAAAACTGACGCAGGCCCTTTCACATGGGGCTTGCCCCATGTGAAAGGACGCATTGCTGGAGTTGCGTCACTTTTGTGACACACTCCAGCAATGAGTCACTTTTGCGCTTACAGATACGTCAGAAATACTGACGTATCTGTAACTCCTTGCGACATGATGCATCATACATTAAATATGACGCATCAGGTATGTTGCAAGGAGTGCGGACTGAGAAGTGACACATCGCTGCTTTCACGCAGCAATGCGTCATTTCTCATAAATGAGGCCCAATATTTTCAGAGTGACAGGGACTGTGAAATAAACTTGAGTGGACAATTGTATTGTTTTGGAAAAATGATAAACAAGTGGTTAGGTCACAGATTTTGCTGATGAGCGAACATGTCTTTTCTACTGGGATAAGAACTCTTTAAACAAGAGCATTCTCATCCCTTTTTATGTGTTCCAAGTTGTGGGAAGTCGCTGCAGCACTGGTAAGACATTTGCTTCATAGTTTTGGTGCACCCGCCATTATGGGCGTTGTTCATAACCTGCAATCCCTAACTCGCACATCAAGTGCATTGCTGTGACCTCACAATTCTTCTGACAATAACAAACAGCACATAAAGCACACACTATAACAGTTCATACTCAGAAAAATACCTAATAACTACACTCAGAGGCCCCTCTTTCATAGTGGAAAAGGTCATATAAAATGTAATTGCATCAGTACGATTACAAAATGTCATCTGTTACATCAAAGGCGAGGACATGAGCGTGTTGTGTGCGAGATATGATTTGCATGGCTGTTGCACAAGTTATTGTCAGGTTGTGTGTCTGCAAGCGCAGGCAACTAACATGTTGGTTTATAGGCTTGGAAGCAAAAACTGTAGATCATCTAAGATGAGGCCCTTTCATTGGAGGAAAGGCTTGCAGTCAGTACAGTGTGTGGACGCTTACTGTATTCAGGCTGTGTGTGTTGGGAAGGTGTTGCACCATGCAACTATCCAAGTTTCCAAGTAAGAGGAGGACTCTCACATGTCTGGAGAAATGAAAGGTATCTTTGATAACATCCCTCATGGTGCTTGCCATTCTTCGTAGGCAAATTGTGCAGCCAGACCTCGCTACATGGGCATTGGGTGCTCAAATGTCAATGTATCTATATATCACTAAGGATTGCCATATGGACATGTTGGCTCTCTGAGAATTACACTACATTCATGCATGATTCGAAAATAGCTTTGAAGTATTTTTTCACTTTTTTTGAAAACTTTAGACGGGGTGGATTATTCTGCTAAAGTTTCTGTGACAGAACAGGAATGAAATTAAAGGACATTTTTATTTTTCTTCAAGTGTCATGCATGAATGTGTAAGATATTAGAATTCCAGTATGCGAAAACATTGCTAAGTGCATTGTGATGCTCTATGTTTGCTGTTTATGACAGCCAAAAGTAGAAATATATATACACGGTACTGTACGGTTTACTGAAAAATTCACTGAAAAAAACACAAAGGTGACATGGACGTTATAGTTAGGCTCAGATTTCACTCGTACGAGACCAGTGAAATTCAGAGGTTATAGTTACCTGAGCTAATTATAACTTACACCCCGCAATGCACTGGTTATGATCTCACATATTACATCACTCACGACCTGGTCAGTGACATCACTGATGACATCTCAAATGACATCACTGATTACAGCATCCAGTGAGAGTAAGTATTTTCTTAGAGTTTATGTTTGTTAAACATATATATTATGCTACTACAAAAGTTAAATTAGTATGCTAGGCATACTACTAATATATTATGTCAGTGACTGTGTGTATCCATGTGTGAGTGGGTGTCCGAGTGGTTGTATGGGTGTGTAAGTGGGTGTGTGAGTGTCTGTATGAGTGCATAAGTAAGTGTGTGAGCAGCTTTATGGGTGAGTGGGTGGGTGTCTGAGTGGCTGTATGGGTGTGTGAGTGGTTGTATTGGTGAGTGAGTGTATGTGGCAGTGGTTCCACAGGTGTGTGAGTGGCCATGTGAGTGAGTGAGTGGGTGTCTGAATGGCTTTATGAGTGAGTGACTGAGTGTGTAAGTGGCTGTATGGGTGGGTGAATGGCTGTTTCAGTGGGTGATTAGTTAAGTGAGTTTGTGTGTGAGTGGCTGTTTTGAAGACTGATTGTCTGTTTGAATGGCTGTATGGGTAAGTTAGCAGATGTGGGAGTGCTTGTGTGGATGTGTGAATGGGTATTTTAGTGGTTGAGTGAGTGTGTGAGTGCTGGTATGGGGAATGAGTGGCTGTGTTGAGATGCTGTATGGGTGAATGGGCTGGTGTGTGAGCGGCTGTATAGGTGAATAAATGGATATGCAAGTAGCTGTATGGGTGAGTGTGTGGCTGTGTGTTTGGCTGTATGGGTGAATGACTGGTTGTATGAGCAGCAGTATGGGTGAGTGGTTGTGTGAGTACTTATTTCGGTCTGTGCATGGTATATGAGTGGTCGTGTGGATGTGTGATTGGGTGTATGAGTGGTTGTATAGAGGTGTGAGTGGTTCTGTGGTTGTCATCAGTAAAGTCGCTGACCATGTCATGAGTGATATAATAAGTGATGTCATAAGTAGTGCATTGCAGATTTGTTACTTATAGTTAGCTCAGGTAACTATAACTGCAGAATTTCACTATGTTTTGTATGAATGAACCCTGAGCCTAACTATAACGTCTCTGTAACCTTTGTTTTTTTTCAGTGAATTTCTATGGTTTGTTAATGTTATTATCCCAACTATATAATGTCCCTGTAACTTAAACTTCTAAGGTTTTCCTAATTTTATTTCCTAACTATAGCCTGTCATCTTTGAGAGTGAGTGTGTGATTGAGTGCATGATTGTCTCATGGGTGTGTGAGTGAGTGCATGAGTGTCTCAATGGGTGTAAGAGTGTGTCTGGAAGTGGATGCATAAGTGTCTCTCTGGGTGTATGAGTGGGTGCATGAGTATCTGATTGGGTCTGTGAGTGGGTGTGTGAGCATCTGAGTGGGTGTCTAAATGGGTGTATGAGTGATTGAGTGCGTCTGCGAGTGGGTGTGAGAGTGTCTGAGTGGGTTTGCAAGGGCCTCCATGAGTGTGTCAGTCAGTCTTTGAGTGAGTGCATGAGTGTCTGAGTGGGTCGGTTAGTGGGTGTGTGAGTCTCAGAGTGGGACTGTGAGTGGGTGTGTGAGTCTCTGAGTGAGGCTTTTGAGTAGTGGGTCTATGAGCGGGTGCATGAGTCTGAGTAGGTTTGTGAGTCATGTTATGTTAAATGCCATTTATATAGCACCAAAATCACCAATGTTCTCTAAGGAAGATAAATCTATACCAGGGCTACACATCCCGATGCTCTGTCAATCTGGGCGTAGCTTGTTGGAAAGCCTGTATAAACAAAAAAAAGTCTTTAGTTTCCTCTTAAAGGGGAGCAGGGTGCCTTCCCTGTGCAAGCTCTCTGGTAGCTTGTTCCAAAGCTGAGGAATCACAACTGAAAAAGCTTGGCCCCCCCATGGTGGCTTTGTCAAACTGTGGACAGGACAACAAACTTGCCTCAGAGGATCGAGCCATCGTCCTGGCACATAGCTCTTCAAACGTTCCTTGATGTAAACAGGTGTTGTTCCATGATGCAGGGCTTTGTGTGCAATACACAGCCCCTTAAACCTCACCCTCTGCTTGATTGGGAGCCAATGCAGCATTGCCGAATGTAGCTGAAAGATCCAATAGGATCTACGCCGACGAATTCTTCTTGTCGGCTGCGAGCCTCAGCTCGTCCAGCACCGAGAGCATCACCAACTCTGTACTGTTGTGGGCCCTAAAGCCTGCTTGCCGTGCATGGAGCAGCTGATGTTCCTCCAAAAAGGACAAAAGTGTTCTAAGCACATGCTGCTCTACTACCTTAGCCAGAAAGGGAAGTCTGGATGTGGGTCAGTAGTTCTTTAGATTATTGACATCCGCCCCTGCTTTATTCAGCAGCGAGTCACCATGGCTTCCTCAAAGTTGAGAGGAACTTTCCCAGTTTCCAGGGACAGGTTTAAAAAGGACAACATCTCTGGCCCCATCACAGGGAGGATCATTTTGAACACCCTGGGAGGACAGGGGTCCTCTGGTGACCCTGATTTCAGTTTGGCAATGATGTGTGCTAGGCAGTCTAGATCTAGTGTTGGAAAGACTGAAAGATTACCACCTTGGAAGTCTGGTGGATCCACCACTAAAAGAGGGCATGGGGTTTTGCAGGTATTGCCTATTTCTGTTAGGATATCCTTGACTTTTGCTAGGAAGAAGTCCTGTGTCTTATTGCAGTCGGGCAAATTGGCAACCGTCCTCTGTGCATTTTTTTGACTCAACTCCCTCAGCACATTAAAGGTGTCCTTCTGAGTGTCCTTGGCCTCCTTGATCTTCAACTCTTAGTACTCAGATTTCTTTGCAATGATGGATGTTTTATAGAGGACTAGCTTTGCGTTATATTCCTCCCAGGCCTTAGGATCGTATAATTTCCGCCATTGCCTTTCACACTGGAGAAGAGCCTGTTTTTCCCTCTTAATTCCCCCGTGTACCATGGGGCGCCCTTCACTCTGTTCATTACCCTTTCCCTCCATGCAGGGGCCACCCCCACCTTGCCAATCACTTTCCTCAACCAGCCTGTGAGCCTCTCATACTCCTGATCTGGGTTCCCCGTCTGCCTCCCTGGGTGCGTTGTCTCAAACAGTGCCTCTCTCAGACCGGCTTCCTTTATTTTATGCCAACTCCGTACCGTCCTCCAAACTGGGGGTAGGTACTTTGGTAGACTGGGCACAGGGATCACAAAATGAATCAGATGGTGATCTGACCAGCTGCATGGTCTACACTCTGTTAGTTGTGCAGCAGGCAATGTAGTCCAGATGAGGTCTAGAGTATGGCCCTTCTCATCATGAGTAGGGATCTCCACAATGTGTTCCAACCCCAGCATTGTCATTATCTCTCCGAGCCTGCTGGTCACGGGCTCTCCGGGTACCTGGTGGTAGTTAAAGCCCCCATCATTAGAATCCATTGATATCTAGAACATAGATCGCTGACCACTTCGGTGAGCAGATCATTGAACAGAGGGGTTGACCGAGGTGGGCGGTATACTACCACTACTATCAGGCAGGAAGGTTTTAGACCTATTTTTATCCCCATGACTACCGCTCCATCTAAGCTCTCAGCTACTATACTCTCTGTGGGCAGGGACCTGCAGCAAAATACCGCTACGCCCCCTATCTTTTCCTGCCCTGTCGATTGTATGTCAGGAATCATAATCTGGGGTAAGGGAAGCCACTATATCTGGACCTGAGGCATCCTCGAACCACGTTTCCATTAATGCAAGGATATCTAGCTCTTTCTCCTGCAGCAGCGTAAAAATTTCCAGATTGTGCTTCTGGGGGACTGAGTGTTCAACAGTGCGGCCCTTAGACTAGAGGGATCAGCCGATCCTGCCCCGTTTGCTCTCTGAACCGGAGTACAATTCCTCTCTGGCCCACCCTTACTGACTAGCAAGTTATCCATAAGAAGCTTCTCTTCTAATGTTACAGGAAGGGCAGGCGTGCGGAGCGTACCATTTAATTCTCGGAGTTCCTACATGAAGTAGACCAGCCTTTGACCAGGGGTCCTGGCCCCTGGACCCGGTCGGATGCGGACAGGTGCAGACAGGCTTGCCTTAGGCGTGCCTACTGTGCGCGTCCGCTGCGCATCCTCTCCAGCCCGTTTAAATGCTCATGCCCCCCTGTGCCCTCCAAGCATCCCTGCTATGCAGCAGATGATAAGAAAAACTAGACCTCTCACCGACAAAACTACTGAGCCGGGATCTGAAGGCAGAAAAAGCATAGTGCCAGAAGGGATCTGGCGGCGCAATAAAAACAATTAGGTATTATGCCAAACAATAGACCTAGTGCACATTAAAACCAATCAGACAGTACAGTTTCAAATATCAGCAGAATACACAAGCACTCGTAATCTAGATATGGTTACAATTCCTTCCCCCACTGCGCATCCTCTCCAGCCCGTTTAAATACTCACTTTCCCCTCCACCCTCCCAGCAGCCCTGCTGTGCAGCAGCTGATAAAAAAAAACTAGACCGCTCGCCGGAAAAACCACTGATCAGGGAGTGGAAGGCAGAAATCGCCTAATGGCCAGAAGGGATCTGGTGGCGATAAAAACACTTAAGTATAATGCCAAACAATAGCCCTAGTCATCATTAAAACCCATCAAACAGTACAGTTTAAAATATCATCAGAATACACAAGCACTCCTAACCCAGGTATGGTTACAGTCCCTTCAGCTTGTGAGTGGGTGTGAAAGAATATGAGTGGTTCTGTAAGTGGTTGCATGAGCATCTGAGTGGGTCTGTGAGTAAGTGTACATGTATGAGTGGGTCTGTGAGTGGATGCATGAGTGTCTGAATGGGTCTGTGAGTGGTTTTGAGAGTGTCTGAGTAGTTCATTGAGTGGGTGTGAGAGTGTCTGAGTGCATGTGTGAGTGGGTGCATGGGTGTTAGAGTGGATCTGTGAATGAGTGTATGTGTCTAAATGGTTTTGTGAGTGTCTGTGTAAGTCTGTTAGTGGGTGCATGAATCTCCGAGTGGGTCTGTGAGTGGGTGCATGAGTGTCTGAGTGTCTTTGTGAGTGTGTGCATGAGCATCTGAGTGAGTCTGTGACTAGGTGTAACTGAGTGTGAATGCATCTGTGAGTGGTTGCATGAGTGTTTTGTGGAACTGTGGGTGGGTGCATAAGTGTCTGAGTAGCCAAACAGCCCCTCCCAAGTAGTTTTCTGCACTAGAGGCCCAGCCATTTTCAAAAAGGTTGACAGGGTTCGTAGCCCCCCTCCCCAGGCTAATTTCAGCCCCAGGGCCCCATTCCATGAGGCCCAGCCATATATAGAATGGGGAGGGAGGCTGTGTGGTCCCCCTCCCTGAGCCATTAGTGGCCTTGGGGACCCTATCCCTGGCTCATATACTCTGTTCGGGGTGACTACCCCAGGGACATAGCAATTTCCCTGCCCACACTGGCCTGGGCAGTGAAATCTGTGTTTGCTCTTGCTTGGCAGGAGAAATGTCAAAATTCCTGTTAAGTGAGAGAAAACACCAAATCTATTCCCATCGAGCAGTAGCATAAAAAATGCTCCTGCCCACTGGGAGCGGGCATTTTATCTGTTTCCCTGCCCGCAATGAAGAAGGCATGGAAAAAAATGAAAAGATTGCTCCTGACTGAAAGGAGGAGCATTTTTAACTGCTCCCTGCAGGCAGGAGCAATGCTGGCTCCCATTGGGTGGGGAATAGCCTGGGGCCGCAGGGACCTTGGGTCTCCCCCTGAAGCCTCCAACAATCATGCAGCACCCACCCTTTGCTGGCCAGGCCCTGTGGAATGGGATCCTTGGGGCTGAATTCAGCCCAGGGAAGGGGGCTATGTGTCCTCCTTTCCCCATTAAATATGGTGCCAGGCCCTGGCGGGTGGGATCCACAGGGCCAAAAGTGGCACGGGGAGGGGGACCACAGGTGGACTGCCTTTAGGGGGTCGGCCCCAGGACCTGGGCCCAGGCCTTAAGGCCAACCCCACATTACGCACCGCCAAAGGCCGTGTGCAGAGAAAGGTTAGTTGCATGCAGGCAGACTCTGTAGCCACCCCCCCCTCCCACCATGCACATCCAAAAGCCTTGCGCTGCTCGCTGCTGCGGTCGGATTAACATATAGTAATTAAATTTTACTTTACATTAAAAAAAACAGAAATTTAGTGAAAAAAGCAAAGGTTACAGGACGTTATAGTTAGAAAAATAGAATTTAAAAAACCTTTTGAATTCACAAAAAAATAAATATTACAGGGACGTTATAGGTGGGTTCCGATTTCACACACATAAAACCACAGAAAGTCAGCCGATATAGTTATCTCAAGAAACTATAACTCGTGCTCTAAGGTAACTAACTCTCACCCTCACCATGCACTTCTAATTACCCCACAATTATTACATGCCATCATTGATAATATTACTGCAACATTTGCAAAGAAAATGATTGCTGGGAAACTGTGTATGGCATGGACCTGAGTTTAGCAGATTAGTGTACTTTAGTGGAGTTTAGTGGATTAGTGTACAGTGGAGTTGCGTACAGTGGAGTGGCATGGACTGGATTGGCATTGACTCTAGTGCATATAGCGAAGTTGCGTATAGCAGCATTGTGAATAAAACAATGCTGTACAGTGGAGTGGGAAAGAGTGAAATGTCTCCAAGGGAATATCATAGAATGGAATAGTCCAGTGTGGAGTGGCATAGAGTGGAGTGGTGTGCACTGGAGTGGCGTACATTGGAATACCGTACAGTGGTGTGGTGTATAGTGTAATGCCCTACAGTGTAACAGGTTACAGATAAAGTTGAAAATTGTGAGGACTGTAGACTGTGGTGTGCAGAGCAACTCAAGGCATCGACTTGCTCTGCTTTCCTTTTCTGTAGATGTACCAAGCAAAGCAGGGTAACATATGGTGTGCTTTGTGTTGTTTGGTAAATCTTAGGTAAGTATTGCATTGCCCTTGAAACACTTTGTGTAACACAAGGGTAAGGGAATGGAATTTCAAATCTGTCTCCTAGTGATATATTGTGCCACAGAATATCGTGGTAAGTTAGCAGTAAACCCTGGTGCATGGCGATGACAAGGCGATTAATAATTGGCTAATATCTGCCTTTACAAATTTAAAAGGTACCCATAATCTTTTTAATACACTTTTGGTGAGTTGTGGCTTAAGGCCTTAAACATAGGTAAGGAGTGGGTTTTATTGTTGTTCCCAGCCTATTACCATTTGGATACTTGGTAACAGGAATGGAATTTTAAAATTATTTCTATATGTTTATTTAACCAGTTTGCACAGTCTATATTTGATGTCATCAATGATGTAATTTGAGATGTCATCAGTGATGTCAGAAATTATGTCATGAGTGATGTAATACCTGAGGTAATAAGCAGTGCATGGTGGGGCATAAGTTATAGTTAGCTCAGCCAACTGTAACTGGTGAATTTCTGTGTTTTTAACTTTTGTTTGTTTCAGTGAATTTGTAACGTTTAAAAAACAAAAACAGATTTTATTTATCACAGCTTACATTAACGTTACTTTAACCTTTGGTTATCTTAGTAAATATATGTAGATGCGGATCTGTGATAAGGCACTAAAGTTATTGAAATAGCAAAGATGTTTGACTCCCCCGTTAATTTGCAGATTTTGGATATGATTCAGCTACATAAAAGTTGACACACTAACAGAAAACTAAGCATGCTAAAGGTTAGGCCTGGGCACAATTTAATTACTCTAAATTAATCGAAGCAATTACGTATTTTCGCATTACTCTTGTGATGAAAAATTACCAAAAATTACACCATTATGCATTTTCACATTATTGTGCATAATTATTCTAAAAATGCATTACCATGAGCACATGAACTGAGCACGAGCAGCTGCTGTTCCTATTCTGTTGGATTTAGTGCTATTTTCTTAGGAAAAATGTATCCTCGGGTCCATTTTTGACACAAAGGTGCCTTATAACTCTAAATGCAGGGTTACCCCATTTGTATAATTCTGCATATTCTAATGTACTTTTGCTCATATTTAGCAAATTATGTGAGTTACACCAACCCCTACTAAAGGTATGCCAAATGTTGTGGATGTTTGGGTGCATGGAACTCATGTATGTGGCATATGATCAAAAAACTCATAGACTCCATGAAAAAAAATAAAGCTTAAAGTAATGATTAGCCGTGTTTATGACAACTCAACATATTTTAAAATTCACCCTAACATCCATACATAATGTGCAGTTATGGTTACAAATTAACTAACCACTGAAATATCCAAGCTATTATTATGAGCACAAGCTATAACTTAAGCAGCAGCTATGCAAACCATAACTTGCACACCAAATGCAATGCTTATGATCTCATAATATTTATACCAATAAACGGCAACAAATAACAGCAAAATGTACTTAAGTAACAACAAGAGGTGGCCTAACTCACCTAATTCCGTACAGCGGAATCATGCAGAATTACCTATGAATTCCATAAGATTACACTTGCATTAAACGAGAAGAGTAATTTTGTGCTTACCATTACTTCTTAGCACAAAAATGAACCTCAGATCCAAAATGGAAGCAAGGATGCATTTTACGCTAAGAAATAACACTAAATGCAACAGAAAATGAATAGAGAGCACGAGCAGTCGATCACGCTCGCTAAATGTGCTCTTGGGGTTGGATTTTTCTCCAACTTACTACCGGCATTTAACGCTACTTTCTAAGTGCAAAATGTACCTTTGGCATCCAAAATAGACACAAAAATGCATTTTGTGATAAGAAATAGTGCTAAATGTAGCGGAACATGTATAATAAGCAAGAGCAGCACTCACTAAATGTCCTCTTGTGGAGGATTTTCCCCCCACGTTACTCTTAGTTACGCTAGGCAGAATAGTCACACAATTATCAGAAATTCTGCATAAAAGAGTAACTCAGAATCACTAAAATTTCTCCAACTACTTCGGCATAGATCATCCCCTGCAGTCAAACTCTTCTTCACATGGCTAAACACTATGTGGTTTATTACCAGTACGTAGTCACGGTGGTGGTCTGCGCACTGCCACATTGTGGACCGCCCGCAGTAGTCAGAGCGTGGCAGTGAGACGCCCACAAGACAGCCGGCTTTACCAGGATCAAGGATCCCAATGGGCTGCCGGTCTGCAACCGGCATGAATATGCTGGGGATGCTACTGCTGCCATGAAAAGGGTCGCAGAGAGGCAAATAAGGGGACCCTGGCAGGGACTCCTGAGGGTCTAGGCCTGGGGGTGCATGTGGCGGGGTCACAACATGTGCCCCTCTGTAATTACACCCCTGTTCCTGCATGCCACATTGTGCAGGAATGTGCTGCAGGTGCTGTTACAGCAGTGGGCTGCCACCGCTTTGTCTGCCCAACCAGGGTTTAACTCCTAATCCAGTATGCTGGCGGGTTGAGCTCGGCTTTTGAGGTCCTCCAGCACACGGCATGGTGGCGGCGCCGCTGGAGGAATGCCAAAGTCGTAATAAGGCTCTAAGTTTTGCAGGGGTTGGCTGCTCAGATGAACAAAATGTGAGCAGAAAGTGAGATCCAAGCAACAGTTCTATAAGGAATATGATTAAAAAAACTGAAAAACGATGAAAAAAGCAAAGCCTAAAGTGAAGATATGGTTAGCTTTGCGTATTGGACCATTACATGTGTTTAAAAGAACCTCTGAAATTCGCTAAAAGAGCAGTCTAAATGCAGCTATGATTAAAACACAGAACCTAAAAGCCAGCAGTTATGGTTCGGGAAACTAACCATCATTTGCACCTCTGTCATGCACTACGTATAACCTAACATGACATCATTGATGACATCTCAAGTGTCATCATTGATGACATCATGGATGACATCATCCATTAGTTCCAATACTCTGTTCATTTCGCCTTGGCATAATTTGAGTAGATCATTATTTACTAAGTGTCTTGCATACAATGCTGTTATAGCTAATGTTGCACTAGATACAGATCTATCAAGTCAAGTCATTTGCCACTGATACCCCATGTAATTATGCAGTATCTACTGATATAAAATATATCAGTCCTTTACACATTAATCCTCTACAATCTTTTTTTTTTTTTATTGAGTAGAAAGAGGTTAAAATACAATTCATGAATGAGGAATTTGAGCAATGGGAATGGAAACAAGATTAGAAAAAAAGCTTCTTCTTCAAATAGAGTCACTCTAAAGTAAAACATGATTAAGGAGCAGGTTAAAGAAAAGGGGAGAAATTTAAAATACATAAAACTCGAAAGCAGGCATTGTTGTACTCCTTATTTCACAACATATTCATTAATTTTCAAGAACAAACAATGTGCAACAACCGCAAACTTTGATCATAAAGTGCAAGTGCAGTACAGTACAATCCAACCTTAATACAGTCAAAGTGCAAAATAGTGCAGTCCAACCTGGAATAAAGTGCTTGAGCAAGGAAGTTTGCTTATTTAATTTAGTCTTGCAACATTTCATGACTGCTTTTAAAATCATTTTTGATTTAGTTTTAGTATTCAATCTATTTTTTTTACTTAACCCCCCTTTTATTGCCTCCAGATTCTCGAAATACTTCCATTTTCTTTCAAAACTTGTGACTGCTCCCACTTTACAGGCATATGCTTTTTCGAAATTCCGGGACCTACTCATTTTGTTAAACCATTTTAGATGAGATGGAGGTTCCTTAGATCTCCAATTTTGGAGTATTAGGGAATGAGCAACTGTACAAGAGATTAAAAAAAATCCTTGTTTCATTGAGGGAACCTCTATCTTTGGATACACCAAAGAGGGCCAGTTCAGATCGGGGTGTTAGTATTTTCTGTATTGCCTCCTCAATGTATATGACTATGGCCTCCCAGAAAGATTTCAATTGAGGACAAGAAAAAAAGGTATGGAGCCAACCCCCCTGACCGGCGGCTAGGCATCTAAAGCATTTATTCTCAACCTCTGGGAACCTTTTCTCGAGTGCTTCCGGAGTCCAATACGCTAGCCAACGGGACAAGAAGGCCATCCTTTTAAAGATAGCGGCACGTAGCAATTTATAGCCTAACAAACCTATAGTTTCCCATTCCTTGTGTGTTAAATTGCATTGGGTTTGGCTAAGTATTTTCCCAAGATGGCTATCCACCGTGTCTAAATGACCACCACAATGGAGCCCTTTGTACCAATTTCCTATGTCGGTAATTTTGGCCGCAAAAGGAATGTAACCGGCTCACCCATTGTGGGGAGATGTCCACCAATAGTTTTTCTCAAAAAGTGAACGATTTGTAGATATTCAAAGAAAGTTGGTTGCATGGGTGTGGTTATTCTAGCCTGTACTTCTTGCCATAAAATAATTCTATTCTGGACAAAGAAGTGTCTTAACTCCCGAAATCCTGTAGTGTAGTTCCTAGTTTCCCACTAGGCCCTGCGCATTGGAATAACATAAACAGTAGTATCGACGTGGAACTGCGGATATTCCAGGCCTCCACTGACTATGCTAAACTTAATTGGGTGTGTTACCAACTAGCTCAGAGGTCACTGGAAACTTTCTTCTCTGCATAGGAAGTGATCAGCTTCCCTGGCACAGACAAGAAGGGATTCAGTTTTCCAACAACCGTGCAACATGACAACTTTGCTCCTCAGATCAAGAGTCAATCTCTAGGGTCGTGTGAAACAATAGACATGTATTTCACTCAGCAGTTTAGTGCAGTTTACTTTCACGAGATGTAGAGAATAGAGAGACGGGCGTTTGTCAATAAAGGGTTAACATTTATTGAACAGTCTTTCTTCTCGTACAAGAGAAATGTATTGCCACAATTGCAAGACTTGTTATTATAAAAAGTACGTACAGTAAGATAAGTATTGCGAAATAGAACTGTAAAAGCATTGATATGGTTTCTGAGCCATACAATGGTTTAAAAGTAATAAAACATATATACAGTCATATATATATTAGGCTAACATACTCAACTGATGCTTCTAACTACGCCTACCCCAGTGTGCCTGACCTAAGCCTAACACGTGGAAGGGGAGTAAGTAAGTAGCTTTAAGTTAAGTTGGTTTTGCCAAGGTTTGCTTCAAGAATTCTCGTCTAAGGGTTTAGTCAACACCATACCTCTGAATAGAATGATGGAGGATTGGTATCTCCTTCAGGGGTCACTCTCGATATCCCAGTCACCCGCGAGGGTAGACCGGAAACGCCGGAGCTGGATTTCTCTGCACGAGAAAGGCAGCGGCTCTCTTCAGCGCGTCGAGGAAGGAGGGGGGACAGCGTCCGCGGGCAGCTGGAATCTGCTGGATGTCTTCGCAGAGGGACGGCTGTTCAGCTCCTAAGCGTACTGCACCATCGTTCGCGCTTTAGCAGCGATAATGGTATCAGTAGCTTCACCACCACAGGGACAGCAGGCTGCAGCGACAGAGTGCTAGGTTTACCAACACGGGGTCTTGCAGGCAGCTAGCATCAGCAACAGTAGCTCATTGCTTAAGGCAACGTTGGTAATATTTATACCTGACAGGTGCCGGGTTTGACGCAAGTTTGCTGGACATAAGACGTCAATTAAAGATGTCACTAGGAAGTGATAGTTATCAGTTGCTCATTAGAGTTCCATTACTAATCAAAACACAGCAAGCGGGGATTTCCAGGTTTGCTGAGTTTTTATCTTGTTGAAGAACTCGGAGTGTTAATCTAGGAATATCAGATAGTGACTTCTGCTCTGTCATTGCACTAATTGGTTGCAAAGGAAGTGGCAGAGAACTATGCTGGAATGTGGCTCTGTTCGTGTGAGGCCAGAGATGACTTTTCTGAAAATCGCACTTGAACGGTTATGCCAATATAGGGAATAAATGGATTTATAGCCGAATAGGGGCATAAGGTCACAGTATCGATCAGGAACCTAGATAAACACGCAACATCCACTCCACGTTTTCATGTCCATCAAATTACTAAAACTAGAGCAATTGGATGCATGTGTAACATTGCCCACCCCAAAATACATAAATGCATTCGAAATAGGCGTATATTGTAATACGTGAAATTTAGGTACTGTACGTTTTTTGAAGCATAGAAATCATTCAAAAATCCAAAAATATTGCATATAAAATCAATGAACGATTATGCAAAAGAATTACACATGAAGTATCTCTAACAGAAGAAGGGCGAGATAAATCATCACATAAAAAAAATAATGCATTGTAATAACATGTGCTAGAGGCTGGTGTAATGTTGTTATGTCTCTAGATGTGATTTTAGAAATAGAAGTTTGAAGCTTCTGTTCTCTAAGAATAGTTTTTACGTTAAGCAAAGAATTGTTTGTGCCAAAAAAGGGTGAATATTAGAAAAATTGTCCAAATCAAAAGAATTAATGCTTGAACGGGGAAAAATAGAGCTACAAAGCTTTTTGCAGTCTTTGTTGATCAAAACTGAAGGCCGAATTCAGAGTTCATGGGAACGCTGTGTGTCGGAAAACTTCTCCAAAGTTATTGTTTCTGTATGGGTGAGAACATCGTATCAGACAGGCTCTCAAAGAATTGGTCTACAAATTCAGGTGATAGTTCAACCAAATTAGATAGCGCTGTAACTTGGCAGGTGTGAGAATGATTGCTGTCATCATAGTCGGGACCAGCAATGCTCACAGAACGTTGTACCTGGATGATGTTGCTTTTGTCACTCGCTCCACTGTTACCACTTGGTTGTAGCACAGGAGTCTCCACGAATGCCGTCATCAGGATTGGTAGCCGCTGGGGACAACACAATGCGTGAGCCGTTATTGAACTGAGCAAAGTATCGACGTCCATTGGTACTGCTGATGGAAGTGAAAGACAGATGTCCAACACGCATTCATCGCCGCAAAGCATACACCGTAGCACAGGTAAAATGCAATTTTGCCATATCGGTCTGAATGAAAGGAACCAGGTCATGTTTAGATCTTTCAGCCTGGCCAATCCAAGGACGTTAGTTATCCTGTCCCGGTAGCGCATTGCTAGGATTGTCTCTTCCATTCCCATGGGAGCTATGTCTGAGCCGAGGCTTGCCATAACGAAGCAGAAGGGTCAAAAATAAAATCCCTGCTACAAGTCCCAAAAATAATGGTATGCCGCCAAAAACAGAGTGTACAAAATTAGGAACGATTCCCAAAATTGCCTGGAAAGGTGTTAGCAGTCCCGTAAAGACTGTCTTAAATATGCCTGGGATGCTTGTTGCACTAGACATGTTAAGGAGTTGGCTGAACATTTCTACGAAATGCACGGGGCAATTTGTTGATAAAAGGTCATGAACTTCAGTAGCTGTCCTTGCAACTAGAAGATCATACGTCTCTTTTTATGACGTTATAGGCACTGTTGTCTGTAAAAGTACAGATTTCATTTTGCTTAATGTATCAATTCGTATAGAATAGAGATTCAGACGAGGCCAGATGGGAGTCACTGTGTCTGCAGGCCCACTCGGAAACAATGCTTGCATACAGCATTTGACCATGGATGTTACTTCTACTAGATAACTTTTCCCTGGCATGAGGCCACAACATCTGTGATCCGTTCTAAGAATGTAACTCCCGTTTGAAAGTTGCATAAAGAAGGGCTCTATCTGAGTTGCAGGTGTGACTAGCTGGTGGCATGAAAGGTTGTTTGAATTTCCATCACATGCTCCGTGTAAATTAATACCCTGACACAAAAGTATACCGCTTAGTGAATGTTTACAGTTCTCACCACTAAGAAATACATTTTTGTCACTGTCACTGTAGCAAGAATGTGTGTATGGTAATTTCCATTCAGATTTTACATATCCTTTACCCAATTGTTCATACTGGCCAGCAGGTATGTACTCAAGGCACTTTTTAAATCGGAAAGTTGTTATCGGAATTGTGATAATTCCGTGTATTATCCATTCAATGACAGGACTCTCTGACATTGTCAATGGTAATCTCTCGAGTTTTTCGATGCTCAGGATTGTATAGTCTGCTCCTTTCTGTGCCAAACTGATCTGTTTATCAGTAAGGTTAAAAATGGAAAATAATGACGCTGTGTTGATTAAACGCCAAGGCACATAGCCTGAACGAAGATTTTGCAGTGTCCAGCCTAGTTCTATAATAGAGCGTAATTGAGACTGGCCATGTTGTAACCTTAGCAAGTCTCTATCTATCACATCAAAGGCAGATGATACAATATTGTCCAACGAATATATTCTGGAAGACAGAGTCATTAACCCATTGTCTACTACAGAAAGTGATTTCTCCAAATTAATACGATCAATTTCTCGTATTTTTTCAGCAGTTTCAATTTGCTTTACTTTCCAAGCCTCGTTGTAAGCAGCATAGATACTGGTCGCTATGAAACGCTTTTGACGCTGTTTGCGTGGTCCAAGAATGAAATCGCGCAAATCAGCACCATCTTTTAGTAAAGACAAGTGTTGCTTAATTTCAGCCAGTGTGGATGCTGTTAGCCATTCAAGGCAGAGTTTCCCTACACTGTATGTTGTTATAATCCCTGGATGTTGTCTCTGGGAATATCTCGAGTCTAATCTGGTCACTGTTAACCCCTGTGTTTTATTCAGGAATCTATCTTGACAGCTATTTGTGTCTGTAGGCCAGATTAACCATTTTTTCCAATCAGGATGTGTTCTGTTGAAATGTAAAATTTGTGACACGTCTAACTCAATATCTGTGGTTATATTCTCAGGTATTGGCTTTGGTATAGACGGTGTTTTAAGGTCTTTGATCTTAGCTAGGCCAAGACAAGATGTTTGGTGTATTGTGTCATTTAAAAACAACATTTGTTCTGGTATCATGCAGGTTCTAAATAGTGCTTCAATGCCTTGCACCTGCCAATCTTTTGTACCCCAAATTGTTTTCGTTTCAATATTATTTTTCCAATAATCAAAACCAAATGTCATCATTTTGTCATAAAATGCTTCTGAATATATCAATTTAGAATTTGTCAGCATTGTTTTCATCCCTGTTTTATCTAACAGTTTGTAATAAAATGTTTCTGCATCACTGGTGTTAAACCCTGATAAGTATTTGAATTTCTCAAAAAATGCTTTAGAACTGATTTTAGGTGGTGTAGAACAATGTTCCCATTGATTATACATAAAAATATTTCTAGGCTGTGCAGATTTATGCAAGTAATGATCCCCATAGTGGGTATAACAGAATAACTGCTCATAACTAGATGAACCTTGTAAATAATCATGATCTGTGAATCTAGCTGACATTACTAAATCAGACATCATGTCATTAATACTGTTAAAGTCCCAATCATCAGAGAATGTACTAGGTTTTACAAAGTCACTTAAGGAAACCTTTAGTTCATGAGGATACTTCAGGATTTCGACCGGACCATAGATCTCATAGTCTGTTTTCTCCCATACTACCCCACCAGGTATTGGAATTGCTGTGACATTTACTGTTGACAGTTCTCTTTTCTTCACGTGGGATGATCTGTGTGGTTTCAGGACTAGGTTGATGTTCTGACTTGCTGTGTCCATTGTAATATATTTTCCTTCAATGAATTTTCCCAAACACAGTACCACGATGAGCCAAAGCAGGAGGAAAAATACATCTAGACCGAACCAGAACTCTAGCCAAGGGGAAATAAGGTAGATTTCCTTTAGTTGATGAAAGAGTTTTGTTGCTTTTTCTTTAAAAGTCTTTTTTGTTTCTGGCATCACTTCGGGGTCGTTTAAATCTTCAGAGAAGTTGTCGAAGTTGATGAAATAACCAGAGGCAGTTCTGTCAATTGATGGGATTGTTCTTTCAATCTGTCTCTCGGTAGCATTTTCTGATGCCACATCATTGTAGACTGGTGTTGTTTCTTGACGAACTGTTTCAATCTGTGTCTCAAGAGGCACGAGTTCCATGGCATTATTGCATAGTCCTTCATTGTGCACTGCAGGCTGATCGAATGTGATGAGTCTTTCAGTTTGAACCTCTTGGATTGTTGCAAGTTTGGGTATTCTGTTGTTTCTTGGGAGTCCACTGGGCCTACTGTTGATTATAGGCCACATGCTTGTGGTTTTACCAGATCGATAGACACGACTCTGTTCTCCTTTTTACCAGCAAGGGGCGGTAGCACAACTGATCTTGTTCCGGTGACTGCCAAGACAGGTACTGCTTTTCTGTAAGAAGGCCCAAATTCCTTCTTAACCGCGATCTTTTCTCTGACTAGATCCCCAATCTTTGGAATCCAGACAGGCCTTGCTGGGGCTGTTGCTGGTGGTGCCTCGTCAGTGGTACTTGGCTGTTGCTTTAACTTTATGTTGCTTAATCATTTTCTTGTTTCATTCAGTTCCTGTAAAACAGCCAAACGATCCTTTACATCAAAGTGCGTTGTTTCTTCTTGTACCACTGACATCTGACTATCGAGGTCCTGAATACGCATTCTAATTCCGAACAATAGTTCGTATGGGCTGAAACCTTTTAGAGAATTTCTTGGCATGTTGTTAAGACTAGTTTGGACACTTATTAAATGTTTGACCCACCCAGCGCCTGAACGTAATACCTTCGCTGTTATAGATTGCTTTATGTCACGGTTTTTTCTTTCTACCACACTGTTCCCTTCGGGGTGCGACGGACAAGAATACTGCAACCCAATTCCCATGCTAGCCATGGCCTCCTTATAGGCTCGAGAGCTGAAAGCAGGACCCTGGTCAGAATGGAACGTGGTAATTGCGTATGTGCCGATAAAGACTCGCAAATCTTTTATAACCGTTCTAGCGTCAGCCGAGCGCTGGGGGCCTCATTTTTTAAGTGCTTTTTGTCTTAATGGTGTACACTGGGACGCGCTTCTTCTTCTTTGATTGCGCAGATAGACCGCCTTATGCTGTCTAGAAGGGATCCTGAAACTACACTGGCCTGTTCATTACTGCGATCTCTGTTGCAGTCTTCACAATTTTGAGCAAAACATTGAATGTCTATACTCATTCCTGGCCACCAGTACTCTGATTGTAATTCTTTCAGAGAAACCTTAATTGTTTGGTGTCTCAGACCCAACCCCATATGTGCTTCCAGTAAGAGGAAGCCCCTCCTGCTCCTGTTTGGAATTACTCTGTCCCCCACTCCAGGGATTCGAGCAAAAGGAACGGAGTTTGCATCGATTATGTATGCATAATTGAGTGGATAGTTTACGGGTAGTGCTGCACAGTCGCCTTTTACGGTCGTTTTTACTGCCAACATGGTTTCCCCGTCTATGTATTTTTCTGTACGCTTTTTTGTGGCTACGGAAGCCGGGTTAGTTGCTTCCGCTGTGGCTGTATTAGCCAATGAATTCCCTGCAACGTGAACGCCATCACGTTGAAGACTCTGTGCGTGAATCACGTGAGTCTTTTGTAGTTCTTTGTGTAAAAGAGCTACCTGTTTCCATAGCAATGTATGCTTTATTGTGGCACCTGTGTCATCTTTGTAGTCGTTTTCGATCCAACTCTGCAGCTTATTGTTGTAAGAGTTGACGCAAAAATGAGAATCGCACACTATAAGTGTCGGGAATTCACGTTCTGCATTTTCGAGCGCCATCTTTAAAGATCTGATTTCAGTTCTCTGAACCGAACAGTTTCTTACAGATTCAGTTTTTGTTACTTTCGGTCTGAATTTACCGCACAGCCAACAACCTTTAATGATCGCACATGCTGCATCGTAGGATTTTCTCTCTACGTTGAAATGCTGTACAAAGCTATCTGTATAGATTATACAGGCGTATTGTGGGAGAGGCAAAATTTCGATTGGCAGAGGATATTCTTCTTCATATTCTAAATCATTCAGTTCTTCGTATTGCGGGGCGAAATAGTATTTCACATCTTCCGCTCCTAGAGAATCTATACACTGTATCCATTTCGGATCCAGTGACACTGTAGGCAGGTTTACTGGGCTGAATAGCGCCTCGAAGGCGGATTCCGCTGTAAGGATATTAATCCGTTTGCCGTGTGCTAGTTCTCTTTCATTTGCTAATGCGATTTGCACTGCTTTCACAGTTCTTTCTGTGGGACTGAATGCTTTTTCTGCTTGTGTGTACAAGTGAGATTTAATTGAAATAGGTACCTTTTCTCCCTCATTAGAGGTTAGGTACGTGAATCTGCATCTTCCTGGGATGACTCGGATTACAAGATCGATCGTGTTGTCACGTGTATCTAATTTTGTTTTTGCTAACATGTCTGTTTGCAGTGATCTCAAAATTTCTGTGTGTTTTTGAGTCCAATTGATTTGTTTAAAATCAGGTTTAATTAGTTTGTAGAGAGGTTTAACCCTCTCTGCGTAATTTAGAATGTAAGTTCTTCCGAATTTCAGAAAACCTAGTATGGATTGTAAATTCTTCAGCGTTTTTGGAGCTTGGAGTACAGCGCACTTCTCTAAGAAGTTGTCCGCTAGGCTTTTCCCTTCACTTGATAATTCGTACCCTAAGAACAGTACTGTCAGATGGGCGATTCGGGACTTTTTAAAGTTGAATTTGTAACCCTCTGCTGCGAACCCAAATATAATGGTGTTCACTCTTTTCAAGTGAGTATCCAAGTCGTCGTCTGTGAGATAAATATCATCTACGTAAGATAATGCTTCATCATCATAGATTTGTAGTAACTCTGTTACTCTAGCTGAGAATAGTCCTGGGCTGTTCTTGAACCCCTGTGGGAGTCGACAGAATTTTTTCTGTGACCCAAATGCAGAGAAAGCGGTCAAATATCTGCTTTCTGGTGCAATGTTTTGAAAAAAGAAACCATTAGAAATGTCTAATGTCGTTTTATATTTTTTCCTAACTATGTTATTCATTAGGGCTGCACTATGCGAGTTTTGTACTGCAAATGTTTTGCAACATGTATTAAGATGTCTGTAGTCCAAAACTAGACGATATGAATTGTCTGGCTTGGAGACAGGAAACAAAGGATTGTTCATTTGAGAGGTGCATGTTTCAATCACCCACTGGTATTCAAGTTGATCTAAGATCTCCCTGACTTGTTTTTTAGCTTCTTGCTTTATGGGATACTGCCGTTGGGCAGTTGGTTCACTTTTTAATTGGATTTTGTGAGGAGTTGAGTCCTCATCCCATCCTACATGATTTTTATACAATGCAGGTGCCTGGGCCACTGCCCATTTCCTTGCATATGTATATTTTTTGTGAATCGGAATGTGATTCGAGAAGGCTGGCATAATCACTTCTTCGCCACGAGGGCACTCCCTGACAAACTCTGGGGGCCAATCTTTTTCAGCCAACAGAATATCATAGCCTTTTGAGAGCTTATCCCAAAATAGACCCTTAATTTTCCTAGTCTTATCACCCTCTATACGCAATGTTATTTCGTATATTTTATGGGGCTCGCTAAGTCTTGCGTCGGCAGTTTCAACTTGAATGTATTCATTCGTGTCCACTGTCTCCAGATGACTCATCAAGATCTTGCGCGCTATACTGATTTCTGCTGCACTGTCCAACATTGTCAATGCCCACTCCCCGTTTTTCAACTGTGTCCTCAGTATTCTCGGCATGGTTGATTACTCTAATACTGGCTACCTTCTTTTTCTGAAATTGAGATTTTTTACTCTGAGCAGGTTCCTTGTCTTTGGACTTGGTGTGCTCTCCTGGGTCTGACCGTCCTCTTCTTTCCGAATTCTCTGGAAAAGATCGAGAGGGACGTGTATCAATACTTTGATATCTATCAGGTTTTTCCAGATTATCCCCATTTCTAAGGTTATATCTTTTCTCAGAGGGCTCCCTCTGGGGAGACTGGCGTTCTCGAGTCGGAGTTCTTTCCCTCCGTCGAGGAGACCTTCCTCTGGACTGGAAAACTTTTTCCTTGGGAGTGGATTGTTTATTTCCGTCCCAGCTCTTTTTAGGAGTGTTTGAATTATTTTTAATAAATAATTTTACTAACTCTCTATATGCTTTTGTTAACTCTCCTATGTTAACTAAGAGTTCTTCTTTTGACATTTTTGCAATGTCAGGATGTGGTGTGTAGCTGGCTAGAACCGGCCACGTTGCTCCTGGTCTACCTAGTGGACCGAGCCTGGTAATGTGATCATTATGTTTTAGGGCGCCATTAAACCAGAGCAGGTGCTCTTGAAATTTAAGTGGAATTTCAATCTCCTCGAAAGGAGCGTACTCTTCCGGAGGTTTCTCTATTTTGTAATAGTGAAACTCTTTTGTTCTAGCGTTTACCGCTGGAAAGTTTATCCATGAATAGAATACCTCTGTCTGCCGATACTCGTGAGCCTCTATCACGAAAATTACTGTACCACCTTGAGGTGTCAGTCCGTTATCTATAAGTTTTAAAGTTATAGATCTTCTTAAGTGGACCGGGATGATAATAGCATCCGGGTCTGTGTATTCGGGACCTTGCTGAGTCGCATCTACTGCGGCCCCAGTGGTTCCGTTTTCTCCTGGCATTGTAAAAATGCAAGGTTTGCAGAGTAGGTCTCCAAGGAGACAAAGATTAGGTGCACAATATTTTGGAACACTGTATCCTTCAACGTTGAATAAACCAGAGCTTTACATAGGAATCTCTTCCTACTAAGGTCGGGCGGATTTTAACCTTTCACCCACTCCAGACGTCTATTGGAGTATTTACGGGAGAAAGGGGTCTGTGTGAAATATGCACGACTGAGTTACTCTAACGTCTTGCGTTAGTTTATCGCCTTACCAAACGTTGGGCGCCATGTAGTGTAGTTCCTAGTTTCCCACTAGGCCCTGCGCATTGGAATAACATAAACAGTAGTATCGACGTGGAACTGCGGATATTCCAGGCCTCCACTGACTATGCTAAACTTAATTGGGTGTGTTACCAACTAGCTCAGAGGTCACTGGAAACTTTCTTCTCTGCATAGGAAGTGATCAGCTTCCCTGGCACAGACAAGAAGGGATTCAGTTTTCCAACAACCGTGCAACATGACAACTTTGCTCCTCAGATCAAGAGTCAATCTCTAGGGTCGTGTGAAACAATAGACATGTATTTCACTCAGTCAGTTTAGTGCAGTTTACTTTCACGAGATGTAGAGAATAGAGAGACAGGCGTTTGTCAATAAAGGGTTAACATTTATTGAACAGTCTTTCTTCTCGTACAAGAGAAATGTATTGCCACAATTGCAAGACTTGTTATTATAAAAAGTACGTACAGTAAGATAAGTATTGCGAAATAGAACTGTAAAAGCATTGATATGGTTTCTGAGCCATACAATGGTTTAAAAGTAATAAAACATATATACAGTCATATATACATTAGGCTAACATACTCAACTGATGCTTCTAACTACGCCTACCCCAGTGTGCCTGACCTAAGCCTAACACGTGGAAGGGGAGTAAGTAAGTAGCTTTAAGTTAAGTTGGTTTTGCCAAGGTTTGCTTCAAGAATTCTCGTCTAAGGGTTTAGTCAACACCATACCTCTGAATAGAATGATGGAGGATTGGTATCTCCTTCAGGGGTCACTCTCGATATCCCAGTCACCCGTGAGGGTAGACCGGAAAAACCGGAGCTGGATTTCTCTGCACGAGAAAGGCAGCGGCTCTCTTCAGCGCGTCGAGGAAGGAGGGGGGACAGCGTCCGCGGGCAGCTGGAATCTGCTGGATGTCTTCGCAGAGGGACGGCTGTTCAGTTCCTAAGCGTACTGCACCATCGTTCGCGCTTTAGCAGCGATAATGGTATCAGTAGCTTCACCACCACAGGGACAGCAGGCTGCAGCGACAGAGTGCTAGGTTTACCAACACGGGGTCTTGCAGGCAGCTAGCATCAGCAACAGTAGCTCATTGCTTAAGGCAACGTTGGTAATATTTATACCTGACAGGTGCCGGGTTTGACGCAAGTTTGCTGGACATAAGACGTCAATTAAAGATGTCACTAGGAAGTGATAGTTATCAGTTGCTCATTAGAGTTCCATTACTAATCAAAACACAGCAAGCGGGGATTTCCAGGTTTGCTGAGTTTTTATCTTGTTGAAGAACTCGGAGTGTTAATCTAGGAATATCAGATAGTGACTTCTGCTCTGTCATTGCACTAATTGGTTGCAAAGGAAGTGGCAGAGAACTATGCTGGAATGTGGCTCTGTTCGTGTGAGGCCAGAGATGACTTTTCTGAAAATCGCACTTGAACGGTTATGCCAATATAGGGAATAAATGGATTTATAGCCGAATAGGGGCATAAGGTCACAGTATCGATCAGGAACCTAGATAAACACGCAACAATACCAAATTCTCCCAATTTAGTATTCGGCTACTACTAATTGGGAGGCCCAAACAGAAAAACTCACGTAAGCTTAAAAACTGAGAAGCTGAGGAGCTCAGATTTTTCTTGAAAAAGGACTGTAATCTTGATAGATGTTCTTTTATGGTCTTATATCTCGTCCTTTTGGGGAGTTTTGCGGTCTTTAAAAATACCTGGGTTTGAGAATCGGACTCTTGTAGCATTTTTACTAAGAAGAAGCTATCTCGTTTGTTTTTTAGACCTGCCACCAAGTCCATAAAGGCTGGCTCATAATATGTTTTTATGTGTGGAAGAGCAAGTCCCCCCTGGTCAACTGGGAGTTGAATCACGGATAGCTTTACTCTAGGAGTTTTTCCCCCCCAAACAAAACTTCTGATCATAGATTCGATATCTTTAAAAAAAATAGAATTCAACTTAATAGGGATATTGCTAAACAAAAATATTAATAAGGGTAGAATCAACATCTTGATCAGAGATATCCTACCAATCAAGGAGAGAGGAAATAAAAGCCATTGAGAGAGAAGATTCTTACTTTTATTCTTCATTCTCACATAGTTAAGGAGATAAAGCTGATGGTATTCACAGGTCACGTATATGCCTAAATATCTAATAGGGTCCCCACTTACGGCCTGGACATGCAGGCAAGATGGAAGATAGCTAAGACTGGTGTTTAAGGCGAGAACCTCTGTTTTTTTTGTATTGATTTTGTAACCTCCTATTTGTTAATATGCTCTAAATCCTTTTAATATGCTTTCAATATTCTTCTTGTTTGGCTTTGCGTAAAGGATAATATCATCCGCGAATAGCTTAAGCTTCGCCATCCCGGTGATAGGGGGGAGGATGTCAGGATTGTTTCTAATTTTAATAACCAAGGGTTCAATAAAAAAAATAAAAAGGAGCCCTGCCTGGTCCCACGGTTGACTTGGATTGAGCCAGCTTTTTCTGAGTGTATTATAATCTGTGCAGAGGCACCTTGATAGATGTTTTGGAGCATCTTAATCACTCGTTCTGGGAACCCAAATTTGGTAAGAGAATGGAACAGGGTTGCCCAGTTAACTAGGTCGAACACTTTTTCTGCGTCGACCATGAGGATACAGGAGGGGGTTGAAATAACATTAAAATAGTCTAATGCCTGAATTAAGAATTCAGTGTTAGAAGCCATAACACGACCTGCTAGGAATCCTGATTGATCGTAATGTATGACTTCTTGTGCCGCATACAATACATAAAACGATGGGCCCAGATTTTCATAAGAATTTTATAATCAGAATTCAGAAGGCTTATTGGCCTATAAGAATCAATATCTTCTGGACTTTTGTCTTTTTTTACAAAAGATATTATTATTGCTTCTTTAAAGGACGCGGGTACCATTCCTCCTAGTTTGATGTAATTAAAAAGATTCATGAGGGGAGTAACTAGTTCTTTTATGAAGATTTAATAGAATTCAATTGGGAACCCGTCTTGCCCACAGGCCTTTGCCCCTGGTGTTGCCTTTATAGCATCAACTATTTCCCCTGTATTAATTTCTAACCCTAGTTGTAAAGCCCGATTGGGCGTGATCTTTGGGATATCTAGGTTCATAAAGTAATCCTGAATCTGACCCTCCTCTACTTGATATTCAGTGGAGTAAATGTGATTAAAAAAATGCTCCAGAAAAGCCCTTTGAATCGAACTATTGTCTACTATCTCTTGGTTATTTAATGGATTTCTGAGTTTAACTATCGCAGCAGATTCCTGTTTTTTCCTCACTGAGTTTGCCAAGAGCTTTCCTGCCAATTGGCTATCCTGATATATACTTTGTATGAAAGGTTCTAGAACTGTTGATCTCTTCTAAAACAAAGAAATCCCTTAGTTCTGCCTTTGCTTGCTCCAAGTGATTCGGGCAAAGGAGGGATTGTAAAGCATATTCTTTATCTACGGCCTTTTGGAGCGTAGATATCTTTTGTCTCCTCTTTTTGACCTCGGCGGAAGTAAAAGATAATATCTGTCCCTGTGCTGCCGCCTTGAATCCCTCCCAGACCGAGAATGGTTTTGCTGAATTATTGTTAATAGTAAAGTATTCTGAGATCCATTCTCCGAAACCAGCCACCCAGTCGGGGTTCTGGAGCAGGGTCCGATCCAACTGCCACCTGGACTGGTCCCTGCCCCCGCCACCTAAATTAACTTCCATCTCTACTTTCCCATGGTCAGAAAAGGGATTACAACCAATAGATGAGGTTAAAATCGGAATCGATCTTGATATCAAAAAGTAATCGATTCTTGACGTCGTCTGGTAGCGGTGTGAATAGCAAGTGAAGGATGCCCCTTCTGGGTTTATTGTACGCCATGTATCTATAAGCTGATATTCTAAGATAAGGGCGTCCACAACTTTTTTAGTATTAGACTTTAGTTGTTTCTTATTTTTATTAGAGGTGTCTTTTTTTAAATCTTGTATGTAATTGAAATCTCCTCCCATAATGATTTGTCCAGGGACTCCCCTAAGAAGGTCGTTGATTTCTAAAATACTAGACACCTCATCGGATATTTACCCATAATAGTTTACGAAATTCATTACTTTCCCTTGGATTTGGTTGCTACCCATAACCATCTCCCTTTGGGATCCTTTCTTATTTTTAAAATTTCTCCAGATAGATTCCTTGAAAAATAAATTGCAACGCCCCTCTGTGCCACCCCGGCTGAAGCCAAAAACACATGGGAGAAATATTTTGGGATAAATAAATTGGGGGTGTTGGTTTTTAAATGGGTTTCTTGGAGTAATATCACATGGGGACTCAGAGAGCCTGCCCATTTTATGAGAGCACCGTATTTCTGTTTATTTAAAACACCATTGGCATTAACTTTTGGTACACACCCTGCCTACAATTTCTGCTCTTTTTTACTGCTTTCAACCCAACCCTCCCTTTCCCTCCCCGAGTGGACCCCCTCCCTCCCCTGGGAAGTGGCCCCTTCCATACCCCCCACGCTGACCACATTCCCCCCCTTCGGATGGACTGGGTGTCTTCTTGTTACACCCTTAGTGACCCTTTAAGCCTGGTGCCCCCCTCGACAGCCAAAAGGTTTTTATCCTATTCTATTTTGTTACCGAGAAGAACAGGTTTTTTTTTTTTGGACAAATAGAAATTTTTCCTTCAAGCTCTACCATTACTGCTCAGTGGGCTGGTTTTAATTACTCAAACATTTGTTTCTGGAGTTATCTCTTTTAGTAGAGATTGAGCTTCTTCAAGGTTGGAAAACATATAAAACTTTCCCTTTACGAGAACTTTTAACTTTTACTGCTGGGCGATTGAGGACCCTTGGCCCCACCCACCTCTGCAGCGCGGCAGTGAATCGCGGCAGCGAACTGCCGCGGTAATGGCGTTTTTGTGTTTCTGAAAGTGCGGAGCAGCGAGAAAAAACGCGGCTCATTATCCTTCTGAGCTGGAGCTCCCTGGAATCCGCAAGGAATTATTGGCAAGGAGAAGCGCCCGCCTCGCTCCCCTCGCTTCACCCACCCACCGCCCCTGGTTGCTCGGTGTGGAGACTGCGAGGAGACTTGCCAGATTTGGGATTGCATCCGCGCAGGATAAAAGATTTACTCCTACACAGCCGCTTAAAGGAAGGAAGGAAGGCTTTCCCCCACTGGAAGGAAGGGAAAGCAGTGAGGCAGCTGTTCTTCATCTCCGTTCATCGCGACCTGCATCACGTTCTCCACACCTTCTGTAAGTTAAAGGTGAGGCGAGGGGTAGCTTAAAAAAAAAAGAAAGACATCAGGGCTGCACATTAAGACTGAACTAAAAAACTGTTGGCTGTTGGCTGTTTGCTGTTTACCATCGCTATTCACAGTATCTGCCTTGATATTAAAAAAAAAATAATTGAAACCCCGCGGGGTGGCATGGGGAGGCAACTAAAAGACAACGAAGACAGCGAGGAAGCAAGTAAAACCGCGAAAATGGAGTTAACTGCCCGTCTCAAAAGCAAAACACGCTTAGCCCTTGCTAGAAAAGCAGCACGGTTAGCCTCTAAAGAAAGGGAGAAGGCTAAGAAAGGAGAGGGAAGCTCAGCCTCGCCCGTTTTGGGGAAGGATTCTGCGGTTGACAGCTCTGAAGATTAACCTCATTCCACTCTAACCTCTCCTCGTAATGGAAGGATAGGAGAATTAGGAGAAGTAGGAGAAAAAGATGGGGGAGAAAGCCTCATGGAGAATGTGGCGGAAAATACTCCAGTAATGGAGCATCAATTAAAAATGGAAAGGGGGTCGAGTCTTCCCCTGGCGAGAAAATTATGAACATAGTGAAGGAGAAAAGAGGCTTTCCCTTGTTTGAAAAAAAAACCGGACGCACTCCCCAAGCTTCAACTGTCCCGCTTGAAAAAAATCCCAAAATGGGAATTGAAATTTTAGCCTCATCTTCAGCAACAGTGGTAGGGAGTGACTCTCTTACACAACTGCCCGAGATTGTCCCACTAATGACATGTGTAGCTCCCTCACCGCCAAGGTCAAGCGGCCCTGTGATGGCAGAAAAGCTTCAATCAAGCAGTATTGCAAATGAAACTGAAGCATGTCCGATCCTGATTAGTGAAGATCCTAATCTAGAGACTCTTTCTGAGCAGAATTCACCATCCGCTGCAGCTCTTCAAACTCCCTCTTGCTCATATGTCAGAGTCCATCAAGTAGGGAACCCAAAAGGTTTAACATCTGCAATCTCAACCACGGCATCCCAGTCATTTCAAAAGGGGGAAAGTGGCAGCCCCGAGATGGAAGTGAGTTATCAAATGGACATCTGTGAGATGTTAAACCTAATTCTGGATGAAATCCGGGAGATAAAGTCAAATCAGCAAGTGGAGATAGCCGCTCTACATTCCAGATTGGAGAGACAATTTTAGCTTCATGTTAAACATCAACTTATATGTAATTGTGTTTTTAATTGTTTTGTATATTTGTTTCTGTTTCAGGACCGGATTAAGGGGCCCAGCGCACCGTCACTTCACTTCACGTGACTCTTCCCCCTTGTCTGGTTCCTCTCTCACATGGGCACTTTTTTGCTATGAATCTTTTTCTTTGATACATGGACACACTATGAACTGTCTCACAACAATATAGTGTATGTTTTCAGGCACTTGCCATCACTTTTTCCCCTTGAATTAGAAGGCATCTGACACTTGTCATTAGTTTTGTAATTCTGCACCCTGTGCAATATTCTCCGCCTGCGTGTCACATCTCTATTTAGTTTTTGTGACATGAACGGTTACGGGTCTTAACGAACCCGGCGATGTTATTGACAACGCTTCTCACGCATTTTGCGTGTGTATGGGTGGAGCTACGGCTTACACGGGGATGGACCTACTTTATTCATTTCAATTCATTTATAGAATGGGTTTGCCTTTCGTACTTTATTTATGAACATGCACAATCACTAATATGAATTGTATTGCTCTTTCCCCAAGTGGAGGAATTTATGTTTCTTTTGTGCATTTAATTCGTATGAACCTTCGATAATTCTAACAATGTCATTATACATACAGAGAAAGTGAACTAGCATATCCAGCTTAACAATTTCTGTGAAATACTATGTTTCAGTAAAAATGATGTGTTAAGTCCTCTTTCGATGTCCATGTTTACATTGCAACTTATACCAATGATTCTACAGCAGTAATTCACGTGATCAAGCCGTTTGTCGGTGAAACGCGTTGTGAATTAAACAGCACTGGCCACACTTTGGTGTCTCCTCGTTGCTTCCTGAGAGCGTGGGATATGAACTTGATGTTTGTTTGCTCTTGAGCGCATTATCTGTCGGAAGTACTCTGCCGACGTCCACGCCACTTTTCATGGGTCAAGGGACCCAGAAGGAGTTCTGTTTGGAAGCTTATGCATATGGAGGATCCCGTCTGTGACCGGCCGGCATATTTTCCTGGAATTTGCAGCTGTAGAGTTGTGGAACCTAAGAAATCGCACTACTAGGTAAGCAGGAGTATTGTCTTTCCGTCCTTTGGGGTGGGTGGTGAGTGACGAGCAACTGAGGTTGTTCGGCGTCTCCTGGACACTCCGGGGCAGCGGGGGATAGAATACATACCGCCCTAAACCTATTTTAGTTAACGATTGTCTTTGGTGTTGGACACACTCCAAATACTTCACACTGATTACGTTTCTAGTGTATTCTACATTGGAATCGTTCGTAAAAAACTGCTTTCCAGGACATTTCAACTGGCAAAAGGAACCCGGTATTTACTGGGGGGACGCAATTGGGCGGCACCGAAAGAATAAATAGAGCCAAGTCAATAGACGCTGTTTAAAGAGACATTATGGAAGAAGATGAAGAACGCATTAGGGCTGCTAAAACTTTGTTTGTGAGGAAGGGTAACACCAACAGTACCACCAAAACAAGTGAAAGTACTATAAGAATTGAACCATTGGAACAAAAGTTAAAATTATATGAGAAATTGAAGACAACAGAAATCACCAAATGGTGGGAAGAAACTTCCTTACAATACTATGTGGAACAGAACATGGAACCAAGAGGATTACGCATTTTCACGACCCCAACTTATGAGAGACCTAATCCGGCAATGCTAGAGGAATGGTCGGTCAATTCTGCAAACAGTTCACGCAGAATGTTGGAAATTTTGATAAAATATGCCTGGATAGACCGTGAGGAAATAATCAAGGAAATAAAAGATATCATGGATGATCTTAAGAAAACCTTGGAGTCGGATAACTTGGAGGCAAGACTTAAGCCTATACAAGAAAGACTGGCTAAACATGAGGAAGACATAAAAGCAAGGAAGGAGAGGAAACTCAACCGTGACTTTGCAGACTATGACAGCCGTCGCATCCTCACATTCAGTCACAAATATGACCACCTTTACAGAAATGATGAATCAGGTGTGGATGATACTAAAGTGACGACCGGCACTGAAGAGAACCTTACCAGTAGTAGTGAATCTGATATCTCTATGATCAATGAAGTAGCACCTATAAAAGGAAAAAAACAGACTTTTTTAGACGAATACCGGACCCTAAGGAGGGGGCGCTTAACAACAAGGGAGACACCGTTACCAAAACCCCGAGGACGGGGAGCCCGTGGAAGAGGACCCAGAAGGGACGCGCCAAAAAGAAATACTAATGGATGATAAAATGGTAAATATGACCATAGTGAATCTATCAAAAAGAAAACTTAATATGAATGAAAAAAAGACCTTATGCCGAGGATTATCCTTTTGCCCCTCATATCCCTCTAGATATACAGATAATCGCATTGATCTTTTTAGGTACACACGTAAACTCAAACTCAAGAAATGGCACAGATTAAAAGGAGGTTCAAGTGAAATTCCTTCTAACATTTCTGACATTTCCAACGTATATAATTTCAATATCAGAGACATTGAGACATTAGATACAGTAAGTGAACTGGGTGCCGATGACGGTGAGGAGGGTACACCATGTAGCACTACACAGATGCTTTCAGATTTGGATATATGTACTGACACTGCAGCGAGCACCAAGTTCAAAAACAAATCTAGCTTCATACCTATTTTACCGCATGATAACATCGATACATTTCATGAGTGTGTCAACAAGAACTTTAACAAACTTCGACACAAACAAAGACACAGTACTAAATCTAAAAGTAGACAGAACTTAACCTACAAACAAAGACAGGCTATTAAATCATTGATGGAAGATGATTATATAGTCATCCGCCCTGCTGACAAAGGGGGAAATATTGTTGTCCTTGACAGAGAAATGTATATAGAAGAAGCTAACAGACAATTATCTGATACAAAATTCTATGAGTCAATTGAAATGGAAGCCTATGATAAGAGTGTTTGTGACCTTTGGGATTCTCTTTTTGAGTAGAAAGAGAAAGGTATTCTTACGTGGGAAGAGTATGAATATTTAAAATGTGATTACCCTGTTTTACCTGTACTTTATCTGTTACCCAAGGTACATAAAAATGCCACTAGACCTCCAGGGAGACCCATTGTGTCATCTCAGGGTAGTGTGTCTGAGAAATATATTGACTATTTCCTGAGAGAGCATGTGATGGAACTAGAAAGTTATGTTCGAGATACCAAAGACTTTCTAAATAAAATTGAGAAGCTCAAATGGGAAACAGGCTCTGTACTCATAACACTTGACGTGCAGAGTCTATATACCATTATTGACCACGATCAAGGCGTGGAAGCATGTGAGGAATTTCTGAAAAGCAGACATGTAAAATTTAGAGAACATACACGCATGCTGATTAACATGGTGAGGTACTGTCTGGAGAATAACATCTTCCTTTTTAATGGCGAACTTTTCAGACAGGTCAGTGGCTCAGCCATGGGTTCATGCTTTTCGCCAAGCTTTGCCAATCTGTTCATGGGCAAGTGGGAACGGGATATTCGATCAAACCCCACCTTACAACAGGATTTCAATAAAGTATCGATGTGGCTGAGGTACATCGATGACCTCTTAATTGTATGGAAGGGCACCATTGAAGAAGCAGATAATTTCGTAGCGAAATTAAATTGCAACTCCTTAAACATTGTTCTCAGTGGTATTAAGAGTCCTACAACCACTGAATATCTAGATGTTAAAATTGAAATTGTCAACAATTAAATACATAGCTCACTCTTTCGCAAGTCTACTGCCGGCAACAGTGTTTTACATGCCCTCAGCAGTCATCCAGAGAATCTGAAATGGAGTATTCCATTTGGGGAACTGCTGAGGGCCAAACGTAACTGCAACACTGTTGCGGCATATACTGAAGAAAGTGACATCATTCTAAACAGGTTTAAAGAGAGGGGTTATCCGAATTGGGTTCTTAAAAGGGCCAGAGACAGAGCCAACTCAATCCAAAGATCTGATACCCTCGCAGATAAGAGTGAAGGGAATAAGGAGGATGAAGATGTCACCAGGCTCATCCTGACTTACAGTACTGATTCTCAAAACATCAAGAGAATTGTTACAAAAAACTGTGATATTCTCAAAACTGACAATGTGATAGGCAAAGAATTACCTCCTAGACCCAGCATAACATACAGACGGGGCAGGAGCATCCGAGACATGTTGGTCCGGAGCAATATCACAGTGTACCCACCCTGTAACATACAGGGATTGGACGACTTCTTCCCATGTGGGCACTGCAAAGCCTGTGCCAAAAGTAGATCTGTCAAGGAGGTCAATTACAATGGTGTCCACAAAAAGATTGTGCCTTTTCTTACGTGTAGCTCGACTTTTGTTGTGTATGCGATAGAGTGCACATGCAACAAATGGTACATAGGCAGCACGACGTGTATGGCTAAGAAAAGAATATTAGAACACACGAGAGCCATCACTAATTTTGACCCCAAATATCCGGTGGCACGACATTTTAGAGACAAACATTTCTCTAATGTCAAAGATCTGAGTTTTTTCATTCTGGAACAGATAGTGAAAAATCCCAGAGGGGGCAACAGAGTTCTCAAACTACGTCAGAGAGAGTCTAAACTAATCATTGACTTCCAGACTAAGACCCCTGGGGGTCTTAACCAGGATGAAGAGTTAGCCGTACACTTTAAAGATTAGCTTTTGAAGCGTTCACATTATTCTTCCTATGTCCTAGAGACAATTTTAGCTTCATGTTAAACATCAACTTATATGTAATTGTGTTTTTAATTGTTTTGTATATTTGTTTCTGTTTCAGGACCGGATTAAGGGGCCCAGCGCACCGTCACTTCACTTCACGGGACTCTTCCCCCTTGTCAGGTTCCTCTCTCACATGGGCACTTTTTAGCTATGAATCTTTTTCTTTGATACATGGACACACTATGGACTGTCTCACAATATAGTGTATGTTTTCAGGCACTTGCCATCACTTTTTCCCCTTGAATTAGAAGGCATCTGACACTTGTCATTAGTTTTGTAATTCTGCACCCTGTGCAATATTCTCCGCCTGCGTGTCACATCTCTATTTAGTTTTTGTGACATGAACGGTTACGGGTCTTAACGAACCCGGCGATGTTATTGACAACGCCTCTCACGCATTTTGCGTGTGTATGGGTGGAGCTACGGCTTACACGGGGATGGACCTACTTTATTCATTTCAATTCATTTATAGAATAGGTTTGCCTTTCGTACTTTATTTATGAACATGCACAATCACTAATATGAATTGTATTGCTCTTTCCCCAAGTGGAGGAATTTATGTTTATTTTGTGCATTTAATTCGTATGAACCTTCGATAATTCTAACGATGTCATTATACATACAGAGAAGGTGAACTAGCATATCCTGCTTAACAATTTCTGTGAAATACTATGTTTCAGTGAAAATGATGTGTTAAGTCCTCTTTCGATGTCCATGTTTACATTGCAACTTATACCAATGATTCTACAGCAGTAATTCACGTGATCAAGCCGTTTGTCGGCGAAACGCGTTGTGAATTAAACAGCACTGGCCACACTTTGGTGTCTCCTTGTTGCTTCCTGAGAGCGTAGGATGTGAACTTGATGTTTGTTTGCTCTTGAGCATATATATATATATCATAAAAGCCTCAGACAAAGGCGGCAACATAGTATTGTGGCCCAAGCAAGACTACATAAGAGAAGCCAATCGACAGTTGTCTGACACTGAGTGTTATGTGGAAACAACCAACAGAGATTATACAAAAGCATTGGAAACTTTGCGGAAACACTTACTCCAATGTAAAAGAGACAATATGATTTCCAAGGAGGAATATACTTTTCTATGGAATGATTCACCTGTTTTGCCATCAATATACTTTCTCCCCAAGACCCATAAGGAGAGAACACCAGTCCCAGGACGCCCAATAATATCAGCAATTGAAAGTGCAAGTGAGCACCTATCACAGTACATTGATTTCTTCTTGCAAGATTTGGTCAGGGACTTGCCATCATATGTCAAGGATACCGGCGACTTTCTAACAAAAATCAGTAATATCAAATGGGAAGACGGTATGAGAATGTTAACATTGGACATTGAATCCCTATACACTTGTATAGATCATCAAGTGAGACTAGATGCTATCAAACATTTCTTGTCCACAAGACCAATTGAATATTACGAACACAACAAAGTAATCATGAGAAGCATTGACTGGTGCTTAAATAACAACTACTTTGCGTTTTCTAAAAAGATATACAGGCAATGCAGGGGCGTAGCGATGGGGTCTTGCTTCTCCCCCAGCTATGCCTGTTTAGTGGTTGGCTGGTGGGAGGAGCAGACACTTAGAAAAGAACTGTCGTCAAAATATGGTAACAACATTATAATCTGGTTACGTTTTATAGACAATGTTTTTCTGTTGTGGAAAGGGGACAATGAAAGTGCAAATGCTTTTTTTCAGGACATTAATGTGAACAAAATGAATCTAAACTTCACTTCAAACATGAGTTGTAATGAGGTTGAATTTTTGGACACAAAGGTCTATGTAGAAAATGGTGAATTACAAACAACACTACATAGAAAAACAACAGCCTGTAACTCAACGTTACATGCCTCCAGTGCCCACCCTAAACATCTGATTGATAGCATTCCCTATGGTGAGCTTCTCAGAATAAAACGCATATGCAGTGATGAGAAACAGCAAACTCTATGCATGCGAGAGGCTGTGGAGAGATTCCGTAGGAGAGGCTATACGGCTAAAATTCTACAAAGGGCTTTGGACAAAGCCAATAGTAGATCCAGGGAATCATTACTATCAAATACAGAGGAAAACACCCCGCAGGAAAGTGAAGACACCCCCAATACACCCAGGCTGATATTAACTTACAACAACCAGCATCGCCAAATCCGATCTATAATCAATAGGAATTGGGCGATAGTGCAGACAGATGCAGTCATAACACCAGAATTGCCTCAAAAACCTACAATAACTTTTCGGAGAGGCATTTCGATGAGAAATGAAATAGCTAAAAGCGTCCCTGACCTCAGTACCAAAAAGAAGAGCACTTTTTGGCTACCGGACAAACAAGGTTTTTTCAAATGCTCATCCTGTCTGGCTTGTAAATTTGGCATAACCACCAAAAAATACACCACACCCTTTAGCCCGAGGGAATACAAAATTCAGGGATGCTATGACTGCAAAACTGAATATGCAGTTTACATTCTGACGTGTACTTGTGGGCTCCGATATGTGGGCAGTACCAAGCAGCAAGTACACGTCAGAATTCTGCAGCATTTGCGTGCTATCGTAAATAACGATAGCACGTATCCTGTCGCAAGACACTTTAAGGCAGTCCACCAAAACAACTTAGCGGACCTAAAATATTTTGTCATCGGAGCAGTGAATGACAATCCGCGTGGTGGGAATAGAGAAAAGCGCCTTAGACAGCTGGAATCGAAATTCATTATTGAATTAGATAGCAGACAGCCCAACGGTCTAAACAATACGGAGGACCTCCACCATTTCCTGTAAAGAACTCTTTTACTTGGTTAGGATGTCCCCGATAAGGTACCTTCAAACTTTTGTTTCCTGTTTTTGAAGTCCAACAATCATACTGTGGCCCCAGTGTCTTTTCCATTTGTCTCAATTTTGGTTTTTAGTCTTTCACATTATAAGCATAAATTATTTTTATCTTATAATTTTAAAAAAAATATAAAACTTGATAAAAATGAGGTTTCTTTCCTTAAAAAAGAGAGCACCAATATTATGGTATGGGGAAAATATCACTGTAAATCTTAAGCACTTTAGTTGAAGACATACTCTCATGTTGCTATAAATACATTGTTTGCACTCAATTTGCATTTTGCACATAGCTATATTTTGCACTGCTCTATCTTGATCAGTTCAAGATCAATGAGCTCAGGTCCTTATAAAATCTTGGAATCTATTCCGATAGATATGTATAGCGATTATTGAAGTACCAATATTTTTATAGCATATTTCTATTTTTATATTGTATATAACATGCATATTTATTTATATATATATTTTTATAAAGGAGAGATATATATATTTTTGTATGTTATGGGTACATTCATGAAAATCGATGAAAGCATATATAAAAGTGACCAAAGTTGTAAGGTATGATATGCTCTGTGCTGATACATTAACATATTTGTGCATTGCGTTGTATTTTTTCATCAATGAACCGGCATTCATGCAGTTATATTGTCTTGATTTTCTTAAAAAAACGCTATGTAATTGATTTGGTAACCTTGGGTGTTGAAACTACAAAACCCAGCATGCACATGTACATAGTATTTCTTCTATTTTTTTGCACTGAGATGAGGTGAAAGTATCACACCAAAAAATGTATAAAAACAAAAAGCGGACCATCTGTTTGTCAATTGAGAAAGAATACGGAGGTATTCGAAACGCGTCTGACAACATACAAAATAAAGACCTGCTAATCCACGAAAATTGGAGTCTGTATTTCGTTCCTTTGGCTGTGTTCCGGCCGGGCACTGCAGAGGGGATTCGGAGATATTCTCATATATATATATATATATATATATATATATATATATATATATATATATATATATATATATATATATATCCAACCACATCCAGGACCCAACATTGGACTGGCCACTCGGAAGCTGTTTGTCAGACATCATCTTTATTGCAGCATGCTGGTGAGGCTGGGAACAGAAAGACACTCTCAATCTAGTATCAGTGCCAAACGCGTTTCGAGAGTCAGAGGCTCTCTTCATCAGTGGCTTGGTAAGTTTAAAATGAAGCAGCAGCATAATACATTTTCAAATAGTTAGCACCTGCCCTCCCTTGGGCGTGGCCTTACACGGCTTTCTGGGTGCTGTAGTTTCAAAGTTATTAAATCCAAGTGGATGCGCCCTTCATAAACATTGTCCAAATATACTTCCCAGTCTGGTGACAGTGACACATTCTGACCTCGACTCACCCTGCTTTGTTGTTGCAACAAGGTGCGGGAACGAACGCACGCCTGGATAGCGTTCGCTCCCTTTCCGCCTGTAGAGTGCTGTAACCAATGTTCGTAACAGCCAGGTTGAAAAATTCTCTCAAAGGGCCAAGTCCGCGACTTTGGAGAGCCGCAATAAATCCAATCACATCCAGGACCCAACATTGGACTGGCCACTCGGAAGCTGTTTGTCAGACATCATCTTTATTGCAGCATGCTGGTGAGGCTGGGAACAGAAAGACACTCTCAATCTAGTATCAGTGCCAAACGCGTTTCGAGAGTCAGAGGCTCTCTTCATCAGTGGCTTGGTAAGTTTAAAATGAAGCAGCAGCATAATACATTTTCAAATAGTTAGCACCTGCCCTCCCTTGGGCGTGGCCTTACACGGCTTTCTGGGTGCTGTAGTTTCAAAGTTATTAAATCCAAGTGGATGCGCCCTTCATAAACATTGTTCAAATATACTTCCCAGTCTGGTGACAGTGACACATTCTGACCTCGACTCACCCTGCTTTGTTGTTGCAACAAGGTGCGGGAACGAACGCACGCCTGGATAGCGTTCGCTCCCCTCCCGCCTGTAGAGTGCTGTAACCAATGTTCGTAACAGCCAGGTTGAAAAATTCTCTCAAAGGGCCAAGTCCGCGACTTTGGAGAGCCGCAATAAATCCAACCACATCCAGGACCCAACATTGGACTGGCCACTCGGAAGCTGTTTGTCAGACATCATCTTTATTGCAGCATGCTGGTGAGGCTGGGAACAGAAAGACACTCTCAATCTAGTATCAGTGCCAAACGCGTTTCGAGAGTCAGAGGCTCTCTTCATCAGTGGCTTGGTAAGTTTAAAATGAAGCAGCAGCATAATACATTTTCAAATAGTTAGCACCTGCCCTCCCTTGGGCTTGGCCTTACACGGCTTTCTGGGTGCTGTAGTTTCAAAGTTATTAAATCCAAGTGGATGCGCCCTTCATAAACATTGTCCAAATATACTTCCCAGTCTGGTGACAGTGACACATTCTGACCTCGACTCACCCTGCTTTGTTGTTGCAACAAGGTGCGGGAACGAACGCACGCCTGGATAGCGTTCGCTCCCCTTCCGCCTGTAGAGTGCTGTAACCAATGTTCGTAACAGCCAGGTTGAAAAATTCTCTCAAAGGGCCAAGTCCGCGACTTCGGAGAGCCGCAATAAATCCAACCACATCCAGGACCCAACATTGGACTGGCCACTCGGAAGCTGTTTGTCAGACATCATCTTTATTGCAGCATGCTGGTGAGGCTGGGAACAGAAAGACACTCTCAATCTAGTATCAGTGCCAAACGCGTTTCGAGAGTCAGAGGCTCTCTTCATCAGTGGCTTGGTAAGTTTAAAATGAAGCAGCAGCATAATACATTTTCAAATAGTTAGCACCTGCCCTCCCTTGGGCGTGGCCTTACACGGCTTTCTGGGTGCTGTAGTTTCAAAGTTATTAAATCCAAGTGGATGCGCCCTTCATAAACATTGTCCAAATATACTTCCCAGTCTGGTGACAGTGACACATTCTGACCTCGACTCACCCTGCTTTGTTGTTGCAACAAGGTGCGGGAACGAACGCACGCCTGGATAGGGCAGGTGCTAACTATTTGAAAATGTATTATGCTGCTGCTTCATTTTAAACTTACCAAGCCACTGATGAAGAGAGCCTCTGACTCTCGAAACGCGTTTGGCACTGATACTAGATTGAGAGTGTCTTTCTGTTCCCAGCCTCACCAGCATGCTGCAATAAAGATGATGTCTGACAAACAGCTTCCGAGTGGCCAGTCCAATGTTGGGTCCTGGATGTGGTTGGATATATATATATATATATATATATATATATATATATATTCACTGAAAAAACCATAGGTTTCACAAAAGTTATAGTTAGGAATTAGCATTTAAAAAACCTATTAAATTCAATGAAAAAAAAATAGGTTTCACACCAGTTATAGTTCGCTGGAAATTTTACTGACCTAAAACCATTGAAATTCCCACGTTATAGTTAGTTGGACTCACTATAACTTGCGCGCCTGCAATGCACCGCTGATGACGTCACATATTACATCACTCATGACATGGTCAGTGACATCACTCATGACATCACTCATGACACCATCCAGTGAATGTGTGTCTTTCTGAAAAATAAATATGTTTTATATATGTTAGGCCTGGGTGAAGCACTACGCTACCCTCGCGGAGTTTGCGAAGTTTGCGCAACTTCGCACTACGCGAGCTGCACGTAGCACAGTGCGAACACGCGTAGTGCAGCGTAGCGTAGTGCAGCGCTCATTTTTTGCTTGTTCGTGGTCCTGAACGTCATGTTCGCGACCGCGAGCAAGAAAAATGACATCCCGGCGAGATTCTCAACGCGGGGAGGTAGGGTTTCTCATTGTGAGTGGTTGCGCATGCTCGCAACCGCTCTCAATGAGAAACTACCAGTTCGCGTTGAGAAAGCTGCAGCTTGAGTAATAATCTACTCGAGCAGCAGAAAACTACAGCTCGCACTGTGCAAGATGCCGTTTTCAATGATTGCACAGTGCCGGATGCTTGTCCGCACTGTGCAATCATTAAAAACACATCTTGCACAGTGCGAACATGGTACTACGCAGCTCGCATAGCGCAACGTGAAGTTCGCGTAGTGCAAAGTGCACTTCGCGTAGCTTCGCGTAGCGCTACTTCGGGAAGTACGCCCACCCTTAATATATGTATTTGTAAAGGTCGATGGAAGAATAAATGTTCAAATAAGTGTGTAAAACAATGTTTTTTTAATAAAATATTGATTGGTTAACTGGCTTATTAAGTGTATCTTAGTAAATACATATATTAGCGAGTAATTTTTAAATATTTAAATATATGTATCAGTGTTTCACTTTGTTTATAAGTGGCTGCATGGGTTGGTGACTGACTCACTGTTTGTATGTGTTTTGAAGAAAGCATATGTGCAGGACTGTATGGGTGGCTGAGTGTGTATATGTGTGTGTTAGTGAGTGAATGCCTGCCTCACTAGTGTCTTTATGAGTAACTACATATGTTTTAATCTAGTATATGTGAGTATTGATGTATATAAGTGAGTATATGTGAGAGTGAGAGATTGTAAGAGTTCCTGTTTAAATAAGTATGTGTTTCTATAAGTGATTGTTTAAGAGAGTAAGTATGTGTAAGTTTCCTTAGAAGTAAGGTAGTAGTATGTGTATAGTTGTATATGCTAATAAATGGACGTTCAATAGTTTATTTGCATGTGTGAGTAACTTTTGGAAGACTGTGTAAAAGGATGTATATGTGTGTCACTATATATGATGAGTGAGTATATGTATGAGTGACTATATAGAACTGTTGCTGAATGACTGGATGTGTATATAGATGGTGGTATTACTGAATTGGTTGTTGTAACTGGTATGGGTATCTCCATTTTTTTGAAAATGTTAGTTTCTATTTTTGAATATGTGTTTCAAGGGTTACATTACACTGAAAGGAGGTCTGTCACTCTGTCACAAGGATGGTGTCATCAGTGATGCCATGAGTGATGTCACTAACCATGTCATGAGTGATGTAATATGTGACGTCATCAGCAGTGCATTTCAGGCGCGCAAGTTATAGTGAGTCCAACTAACTATAACGTGGGAATTTCAATGGTTTTATGTCAGTAAAATTTCCAGCTAACTATAACTGGTGTGAAACCTATGGTTATTTTCCAGTGAATTTAATAGGTTTTTTAAATGCTAATTCCTAATTATAACTGGTGTGAAACCTATAGTTTTTTCAGTGAATTTCAAAGGTTTTTTAAATGTTATATCCTAACTATAACTGGTGTGAAACCTTTGTTTTTTTCAGTGAATTTCATAGGTTTTTTAATAGCAAATTTCAATATCTATGAAATGTAATAATTTTTATAATGAATCCTATTTTTTTTTTTTTTTTTGCACTGGAGCGCTCCCGGGGCGCGTCCCGGTGAGCGCAACGGAAAGCGCAGTCTTGCGTACCGGTGAGCGTCCTGTTAGTGCTTTTTCCACGAACGAAAACATCATCGTGACGTATCGCGTAGCTGCGTCCGGGTGATACGCACGGCGTAAACGCACCCGGAAGCGCTCGAGCGCATACGATCGTGCAGCGTAAGCATCCGATGCGCTTACGCCACGCGCCCCTGGGCGCGCCCCGGGGCGCGTAGCTTAAGCGCGTCGGGTCATGTGACCTAAAAATAACACTTTTTAATGGTGCAGGACAGTTTTGGTTTCCAAATGATGAAAGCCCTGGTCATGTGACCTGAAATTAACACTTTTCATTGGTTCAGGACAGTTTTTTTTCCTAATGATGAAAGCCCCCACCGTTTTTCCTCATTCTCAGTTTGTACTTTGAGTGAAGAAGACCTGTTGAAAGACCTCTCTGTACTTTTTTGGACTGAAAAATGGCTTCATTAGTAGCAGCAGCAGGAGCATCTCAGTCACCAACACCACCACCACCACCAATAGGACCACCACAACACCACACTGGTGGAGATGAAGAAGAGGAAGAGGAGGAGGAGGAAGAGGAGGGGAGGAGGGGAGGAGTCAAGTCAAGTCAAGTCATAAAATTTATATAGCGCACTACATACCCAGAGGGTTTCAAGGCGCTTAGGAAGGGGAGGAGGATTATTTGTCAAATATCCACGTTTTAAGCTGCTTTCTGAACGCTAGGTGATTCTGGGTGAGGCGAAGGTAAGCGGGGAGTGAGTTCCATGTTTTGGCAGCCAGGTATGAGAAGGATCTGCCTCCCATGGTGGTCTTGTTGATGCGAGGTACAGTGGCGAAGGCTTGGCTGGAAGAGCGAAGTTGGCGGGAGGGGGTGTAGAAGGACAGTCGAGAGTTGAGGCAGTCTGGTCCGATGTCGTAGAGTGATTTGTGTGCGTGGGTAAGCAGTCGGAAAGTAATTCTCTTGTTGACGGGTAGCCAGTGAAGGTCTTTAAGGTGACCAGAGATGTGTTCGTTGCGTGGGATGTCTAATATGAGCCTGGCTGAGGCGTTTTGGATTCGTTGTAGTTTCTTCTGGAGTTTAGCGGAGGTACCTGCGTAGAGGGTGTTTCCGTAGTCCAGTCGGCTCGTGACTAGTGCGTGGGTGACTGTTTTCCTTGTTTCGGTGGGGATCCAGCGAAATGTTTTTCTGAGCATGCGAAGAATGTTAAAGCAGGAAGAGGATACGGCGCTGACTTGTCTGTTCATTGAGAGTGAAGAATCCAGGATGACGCCAAGGTTCCGTGCGTGGTCTGTCGGGATGGGTGCATTTCCGAGGGCTTCCGGCCACCAGGAGTCGTCCCATGCAGAGGGGGAATTACCTAAGATGAGGACTTCTGTTTTGTCTGAGTTCAGTTTCAGACGGCTTTGTTTCATCCATTCGGCGACTTCTTTCATTCCTTCGTGTAGGTTAGTTTTGGCGGTGCTGGGGTCCTTGGTGAGAGATAGGATCAGTTGAGTGTCATCCGCGTAAGAGATGATGTTGAGGTTGTGTTGGCGGGCGATGGCCGCGAGGGGGCTCATGTATACGTTGAAGAGGGTGGGACTGAGTGAGGATCCTTGTGGTACGCCGCAGATGATTTCAGAGGCCTCAGACTTGAATGGTGGGAGGCGGACTCTCTGGGTTCTTCCGGTGAGGAACGAGGTGATCCATTCCAGAGCCTTTCCTTGGATTCCGATGTTTCTGAGGTGTTGTAAGAGGGTGCTGTGGCAGACTGTGTCGAAGGCTGCTGAGAGGTCGAGGAGGATGAGGGCGACTGTGTCTCCATTGTCCAGTAGAGTTCGAATGTCGTCTGTTGCTGCGATGAGGGCGGTCTCAGTGCTGTGTTTGGCTCGGAATCCAGATTGTGAGGGGTCGAGTGATTTGTTGGCTTCGAGGAAGGCGGCGAGCTGGTTGTTGACAGCTTTCTCGATGACTTTGGCCGGGAATGGAAGAAGCGAGATGGGGCGGTAGTTTTTGAGTTCGGTGGGGTCTGCTGTTGGTTTTTTCAGAAGGGCGGTGAGTTCAGCGTGTTTCCAGTCTTCTGGGAAGGTGGCGGAGTTGAAGGAGCAGTTGATGACGTCTCGGAGGTGCGGGGCTATGACGGAGTCTGCTTTGTTGAAGATGTGGTGAGGGCATGGGTCTGTGGGGGATCCAGAGTGGATGGAATTCATCAGGCGGATGGTGTCCTCAGAGGAGATTGGGTTCCAGGCGTTAAGGGTGTTAACGGGGGGAGGATGGTCAGCTGGTGGTAGGGTGGGTTGGCTTCCGGGTTGGTTGTCAAAGCTGTTGTGGATGTCAGCAATCTTGTTGTGGAAAAAAGAGGCTAGGGAATCGCAGAGGGTTTGAGAGGGGGTGATGTCGTTGGAGTTGGCCGAGGGGTTGGAAAATTCCTTGACGATGTTGAAGAGTTCCTTGCTGTTGTGGGCGTTGTTGTCAAGTCGATCCTTGAATGCTGTTTTCTTGGCTTTTCGGATCAGTTGGTGGTGAGTGCGGGTGGCGCTTTTGAAGGCGTCCTTGGTGCTGGTGGTTGGGTCTTTTTTCCAGGCCTTTTCAAGGGAGCGGCACAGTTTCTTGGACTTTTTGAGGTCATCGTTAAACCATGAAGCCTTCTTGTTGCCAAGTTTGTGTTGATGTTTTTTCAGTGGTGCTAAGGTGTCGGCGGTGTTGGATAGCCAAAGGGTGAGGTTGGAGGCGGCTTCGTTGGCGTTAGAGGAGAGGGCTGGGGAGGTTTGAAGGAGCGATGTGGAGATCTGCTCCGTGGTGATTTTGTTCCAGTTTCTTTGTAGAGTTGGTTGGAGGTGGTTGATGGGTTTCGGCTTGTTGTAGGTGAAGTGAACGCAGCTGTGGTCAGTCCAGAGGAGATCTGTGGTGTGGCTGAAGGAGACGTGGTTGCTGGAGGTGAAGATTGGGTCGAGTGTGTGACCTGCGATGTGGGTGGGGGAAGTGACCAGTTGTTTAAGTCCGAGGTTGGCTAGGTTGTCCAAGAGGGTGGCGGTGTTGCGGTCGTTGATTTTTTCAAGGTGGAAGTTGAGGTCTCCCAGAAGGATGTAGTCTTTGGAGGGGAGCGCGTGTGGGGTGATGAAGTCTGTGATGTCTTCACTGAATTTTGCGCGGGGACCTGGTGGTCTGTAGAGGAGGGTGCCTCTGAGTGTGGTCTTGGGGTCGATGTGGATCTGGAAGTGAAGGTGTTCGGAGTTAGCGAGGTTGGCGTCAGAGCTGGTTGAGATGCGGATTGATTTCTTATGGACGATAGCGATTCCACCTCCTGTATGGTCGGTGCGGTCCTTGCGTGTGATCTTATAGTCTTCAGGGATGGCAATGGCGATGTCAGGGGCGGAGGAAGCGTTCATCCATGTTTCTGTTAGGAAGGCGACGTCTGGAGAGATGGTGTCTAGTAGATTCCAGAGGTCGATGGCGTGTCTGTGGACCGATCGGGTGTTGAGAAGGATGCATTCTAGGTGGTTGGGGTCGGGAGTCTGTGGAGTGGTCGTAGCGGGGATGTTGTCGGTGCCGCTAAATTTGCAGGAGAGGCAGGAGAAAGGTCCATGGGTGCGTCCAGGAGCGGCTTGGACGCAGTTGGGGGTGCGACCGGGGTTAAGGGCTAGGAGGGTGGCAGCATCATAGGTAACGCGGGGAGGCAGGGCAGCGCGAGGGGCAGGGGGTCTGGCGCTGGGCGCGGTCCAGGCGCGGACGGGCGTAGACGGGCTTACCTTTGGCGCACCTTCGGCGCGGGTTGGGCGCGGTCGCTGCGCGTGAACGCTGCGCGTGGATATTCCTGTCATAAAAGGTGGTGAGGGGGGAGGGGCGAGGGCGGGTCAGCTGGGAAGGCGGGAGCGGGGTGGAGACTAGGGCAGGGCGATAAACAACAATACAACAACAAAATGGCCGGCGGCCTTACGGTATCGATCAGCTGGACTAAGCCTGCCGAAATCGACCACGTCCTCTGTGACACGCAGCAAAGCGCCAAGTGAAATGCGATGCCAGGCAGGTAGCAGCGGCCGGGGCAAGCAGCAGAGCGGCGCTGTAAAGATCAAGCGATTCCAATGCAGTAAGTACAAATGCGCGTAGAAACCAACAATAGCGCTATGCAGATAATTCAGGCACTATCAAGCAGCAGTGAGCAAGTGGTTAAAGCAAGCAGCAGAGCTGCGAAGCGATACTCAGCTGAGAGGCAAGGCAGGTCAGGGAGCAGCGTGGGGAGCGTCCGTGTCCGCAGGGAGCAGAACGGTCGGACATTCCTGCCAGAAGACAATACCCCATATAGGCCAAAGCCACACATTGTATGGGAGTTTTTCCATCCCAAGTGGCCTAAAAAAGGTGAATACGCCAAAGGTGACTTGCCTAATCTGTAACATGGAACTTTCAAGGGGGAACCCTAACAAAAAATACTCATTTGGCAATAACAACATGATTCGTCACATGCAGCGCAAGCATCCCAACAACTATGCTGCGGCAGAGGTGAGAGAACTGGCCAGCAACCCTCCCCAATCCTCACCCAGCACCTCAAAAAGAAAGCAACCCACTCCATCGGGACCGAAGACAAGAGAGATGGTCCCAAACATTCAACCCTTTTTTGGGAAATACAAGATCACTTGTATTTTTTGTGGGAAAACCATCACCTATGGTGAGCAAAGCATAAAGCTCATCAACCGTGCTGGTGACAACCCCAAATGCCCCAAAAATCCATAATTTTTTCCGTTTTTTTTTTTGCTCCAGTTGAGCCAATTCCATGTTTTTTTTTTCTCCTCAGAAAAATTACAAAAAATATATAAAATAGTTCATAAAAGCCAAAAAAAGTACAAAATGTTCAAAAAAACATTTAAAAAAATATAAAACAACAAAAATCAGAAAAAAAACAGTTATTTTCAGAACTACCTCCAATTTATAAAAAAGGCTCCATTTTTAAAAAACTCTGTCATTCTTTTTCCCCCATGGTACGCTCCCCGGTTCGCTCCCCGGTGCGCGTACCGGGCGCTCCCCCCGCGCAAATCGAAAAAAATGTATTCTTTTTTTTTGCCCCGCGGGGCCCTTTTATGGCCCCCACATCAAACCTAGGGGGTCAGGGGGGGTCTATCCTGCCCCCTTTTGGTCATTCCCCTCTTTGTTTTTGCCACCTCTTGGGACTCGATCCTACCGAGACACAAGATGGCGGCCGCTCCGGACTGTTTGGAGTGTTTACAGACACCCGGGAGCCAATCAGCATTCCGCGCGCGAACTCGCGTAGCGCGCTGGTTCGCGCCCCGGTGCGCGTACCGGGGCGCACTTATAGATATATATTTTTTTTTTAACCTAAATTACTCAAAATCCCCTGGAGCACATATCTTGAGACATAGCAAAGGCACATCGGGCTACCAGTCCCTACAATTTTGCCAAGTTTCGTTGAAATCCATTCCGCCGTTCGGGCTAAAAGTGAGGTCGACCGCCCTATTGAAATTAACATGGGGAAAACACGTTTTGGGACCCCCCTTTTTTCTCGGCCCCCGCTTGACGAATCTCCCCCAAACTTTCAGGCAAAGACCGGAGCGCCGCGAGGCAAATTGGAGGAAATTTTCAGGCAGATTCCTGCACCGGCGCCAAAGTTATTCCCAATAGAATGTTGCGATTTCCCTATTGAAAATAATCCTAACTATAACTACCTACTGGCGACCGCCAGTAGGTAATATCTATATATATATATATATATCTATATATATATATATATATATAGATATATATATATATATATATATGTTCCCCCTCTTGTTGAACCTTCGTGAAAACGCACTCTCGGACGGGTGCTCCCTTGTGTGGCAGCTCACATTCTCCGTATTTCAAAAGAAAGTCAGCTCTCACGGGAGACGTTTACTTGGGGTCCTTTATTTGGAACAAACAAACGCGTTTCAGTGTCCTGCTTTCCTCTGTGTTTACCGACACCCCGGGAAGCTCCCATTAGGCAGGACGCCGATACGCGTTTGTTTGTTCCGAATAAAGGACCTCAAGTAAACGTCTCCCGTGAGTGCTGACTTTCTTTTGAAATACGAAGAATGTGAGCTGGATATATATATACATCTTTGTTCAAGATACCTCTGACTTTTTGAGAAAGATTGAAAAAGTGGAGTGGGGTGCAGATATGTTACTAATGACACTGGATGTGACTTCTTTGTACACCTCAATGAGACACAATGATGGCATGAAAGCAGTCGAACATTTTTTAATTAAGAGACCCATGAGTTGTGCGCCTCATACCAAGATGCTGTTGGCCATGGTAAAAGAATGTCTTTAACAGAATTATTTTTTGTTCAACAATCAGATCTATCACCAGGTGAGAGGGGTGGTGATGGGGGCCTGCTTCTCTCCAAGTTACTCTTGTTTACACATGGGGTTATGGGAGGAGCAGGTCCTTAGGGGAGAGCACAAGAAGGCCATGGAAGAACATGTGGTGATCTATCTAAGGTACATTGATGACCTATTCTTCATTTGGAGAGGCTCTGAATCGAGTGCCATTGAATTTGTGGAAAAATTGAACAGCAACTGCTTAAATTTAACTTTACATCTACAATTGATATACAGACTATTTGTTTTCTAGACGTGAGGTGTACATAGAGAATAATGTATTGGCAAATAGGTTATATGGAAAGTCCACAGCAGGCAATACTGTACTACACGCGTAGAGTCACCATCCGCAGCATTTGATACGCAGCATCCCTTTTGGGGAGATGCTGCGTGTCAAACTAATTTGAAGCTCGGACGTGGAGTGTCGTGTTGCCCAGAAGGTCAGCAAAAGACGCTTCTTGGCCAGGGTAAATGCCCCTGGGATAATTGACGAATCCATCAATAAGACCAAGTCCCTAACCAGAAGTGAAGCGTTGGTACCCAAATCACAGAAGGGGAGAATAGTTGAAAACAAATCTGACTCCCAAACTAGAATAATCCTTACCTTCAGTAGACAACATCAGGAATTACTGAGGATCTTTACCCGTAATTGGAATTTGGTACAGGGGGATCCTGTGATTGGACCGTTAGTTTCAAACAAACCAGCCTTGACTTTCAGGAAGTCACAATCGATGGGTAACAAACTGACGAGTAGCAGCCCTGAAGTAATTACTCAGGGGACAAGTGAAGGGTTTTAGGAAATGTCCAAGTTGCAAGGCCTGATCAATAAAAGGTCCTGCCCTAACCTATTGCACCATACAATATGCATTATGAGACACCTGGGGTGGTAGAGATGAGGAACTAACTGCCTCAGCGGTGTTCCATGCACTGTTATCCTCCGGCGGCACACAAAATGCCATCACTACCCTATACATGCCATTCCATGAGGCCCACCAAAGCAGGCGACAGGTTTGCGTGCCCGATGGGCTGCAGTGTTGCATCAACTCTTGACTGATGGTGCCTGGCCCTAGGCTCTACAGCTGGTGAAAGGTGTGTCACGAAACGCCAGGTTCAGGCTCACACAGTTTAATTATGTTCCTACCTAGCCCCTCACCATATCAAACTAATGATTCCAACACTTGCTCCCTTCTGCCCAAGCTGTAGACAGCAGGAAGCAGGATTCTATCATATGGTGTGTATTGCAGCTGGTATGTCACATGGTAGTTGCAACGGTGATGGACTTGACAATACATTCCCTCCCTCTTACACTTTCCTCATGTCTGCTAGGACTGTTCCCCCGTAGCAAGGGAGATAAACAATTATAGAGATTCATTGACCTTGCATTTGTTTTGTTTAAACGACAAGTGCCGTGCTCTGGAAGTCTCCTGCACTGCCGGACAATCAACAATGGACCTGTGACTTCCTGATAAGGACTTGTGCAGAGGCTCACACCCATTGGGGACACGGAGGGAGTGGGATCCCCGCGTCGGCAGCAAATGTTGGGAGACCTTCCTACTAAGGGGCTCATTAGGATCGTGGTTTTCCCGCATCCTCCGGGTCGGCGGAAGCCACCGCCGGCCCGGAGGATGCGGGAAAACTGCTGCTGAGCCTTAAAAGACCCACCGCCATATTAGGATGGCGGTGGGTCTTGAAATCTGTCTGCAGCTTTTCCGCCGCGGTCGCCCTCCGACCGCGGCGGAAAAGCTTTAACATGGCTGGCGGTGTCTATCAGACACCGCCAGCCATATTATGATGGTGTAAAATGTATGCTTTTCCGCGGCGGCTTTTTCGCCGTGGAAAAGCATACGGACCTTCACTTCGGGGCCCGTTGCGGGCCCCCTGGGTGAAGGGGGGGTGGGGGATGCACATGGGGGGTACCCCCCCTGCATTTGCGTGAACAAAGCAGCAGGCACCGCGCGGTGCCTGCCGCTTTGTGCATGCGATTGCACAACTTACATTTTTAACAATGGGGCGGGTGCTGCTTCAAGCAGCACCCACCACAATGTTAAAAATGCAGGATGTGACTGCCAGGGTGGCAGTCACATCCTAATTTGGTCGGAGGGACCGCTGCTGCCCCTGTGGACGAGCCCTCCTACTCTATGGTGGCGGACGGACTCAGGTCTGTCCGCCATCATAATTGGACCCTAAGTGTGGAAGCTAAGAACAACATATGCCCACCTTGAACCCACATTCCATGGATTCAACAGATAGGCGATCACTAGGTCCCTACATGAAACTGCCCAGCACTTATGACCACCCTCCCGTATATGCACTGCACTATCCGCCCTGCACTAGTTGGAGGTGGGCTCCTCTACCCCCTATGCACCAGAAGACACAAACACATGCACTGCATGTGTCGTACGACTCAATGGACGCCTGTCTGGTATGCCTTGCATCCCCTCCCTTTCTTTAGGGTTGGATGTTTTATTACCTCCGCATAGTCTCAAGAGCTATTTTTCTTTCTCCTCCTCTTATTGTTCTATTGTTTTGATTGCAATACTGGTTTTTATCATTGATGAATTCGTAGCAATCATAGAGATACCATCAATGGCATAAGTCAATATACACCCTATGTATGTGTTGCATGTTGCAGCAGATCTCTGCCTGCTGCACTGTTTGTAGCAGATCACTTGTCATTTGATGATTAAAATCTAATAAATTCATTTTTAGAAATAAAAAACAAAAAACGTAGTAGTATATTGGCCTATAGGGCAATGAGGTAACACAATATTACTGTTTTATCAAATCCCTTGCAAAATAAAAAGGCATCCATATTGTTTAGACCACACTTTGTCTTTGTTCTGTGTTTTAACGTCAAAAATAGCTTGTTACTCTTTTTGTAAAGTTAACGATGTACTAGGGGCCTTTCTTGAAAGCATCTAGAACGTACTGCAGTAGTTATTGAAATGTAAAAAAGAAATGATATATGATAAAATAAGATTAAACATGATACCAACCACTTAATTTTGAAAGGAGGGCAATTATTAGCTTGACTACAATTTCTGCTACTAATGTAGCATTTAACTACCAAAAAACAAAATGAAGTAAGAAAATAAGCCAGTTTACAGCAATGACGTTTAACAGGTTTTAGGAAGGCAATTGAAACACGCATTATGCCTCATCACCTACATTTATACATTTCTATATAAAACAGGTATATTTCTATATGGATTTCTTTATGGATCTGTATTGCTATTCTAGGAAATGATACATATTTAGTTGTATTTAGATAATTCAGGCGATATTTCATGATGTTGGGCATGGGTAAAGACATTTGTAAAAAGAACTGCTCTAATTATTGTTGTATTTTATGCTTTAACATATATAAAATTGCTTAGTTGGCTATATTAACAATTGGACATGCGCAACATCTATGGGATATTTTCACAATCCAACTGATTTGTTTTTCATCAGTGTTTTATGATGACTATTACCATATGATCATCTTTAACTGTAACTGTTCCTAATGATGACATAGTAGTGTATCAGAAATGATAGTTTTGTCTGAAAACATATAAATAGGAAAACATTGATGGATTGCCCTAATTCGATGTTTATTAAATACAATCAGATATCATTGTTATGGTCTGTTATCAACTTATCATCTACTATGATGCCACCATAAGGCAAATGCTTAACTTACTTTACACTTACAATTTATTTCTGTATTATATTAGTGCAGGCACCAAATGGTTAGGACAAGAAAATATTTTAAGAGTGAATTCACCTTGGTCAGCTTTAAGCTACCCTGTGGGGCACTCAGGTATCGTCACTGAGTTTGAACTCGTTCAACCTATATGTGACCTCATTGGCTGAGCTCATCAGATCCTATGGTTTCTCAGCTGTATCCAATGCTTATGACATTCAAATCACTGTCTCAGTATCTAGTAACATCCAGGATACAGCTGGACTCTTCAATATCTGTATGACTCAGATAAATAACTGGATGAAGCTTAATTGCCTAAAATTGAATTCCGGTAAGATAGAGGTATTGCTACTAGGAAATAACACCTCATTTTGGTCCCCCATTTGGTGGCATAAGGACATGGGTACTTTCCCATTACCAGTAAACAAAGTATTGAATCTTGGAATTATCATTGATGATAAGCTTACCATTAAAGATCAGATCAATGCTTCAGTATCTGTAGTTTTCTTTATCCTGAAACTGATCAAAAGGGTCTGCTCATTTATCCCACCTGATTTCCAGAAGACAGTTGTTTCTGCGTTGCCCCTATCAAAACTTGATTATGGAAATTCCATTATTTCTAAATATAAAAAAAAACTACAAATGCTACAAAATGCTTCGGCATGACTACCCTTGGGTATACCTAAACACCAATCGAAATCACAGGTCTTAAAGAAATTACACTGGCTCCCAGTTGAAAAAATGATCAAGTTTAAATTACTATGTATCGCTTTTAAAGCATTAAGCAATGTTGGTCTAGATTATTTAAAACGTTGCTTTACAAGGCACTTTCAATCTAGGACTATGCAATCATCTACCGCTAAACTTTTAATGATCCCCAGATCAAATAGAGCCTCCTGGGGTGGAAAAAGTTTTATTGCAGAAACAGCTAAACTATGGAATTCACTTCCTATTAGGTGAAAGTCTAATCCTAACTGATAGACTTTCAGAAAAGCTCTAAAAACCTGGATCTTTAATATCTAATCATTACACTCTAGCACTCTCTTACTCCAGTTTTTATGCAGCGCCAAGAGGCCGATAGTATTGAGCACTTCATAAAATTATCTATCAAAACATTATCAAAATTGTGATTAAAAATCTAACTTTACTATAAAGGAGGGCTATAAATTCGAATTATTTATACGCCAAACTTGACCTCTGTACCTGCTCCCAATTGGAAGTTACAGCTTATCAAATGTAATAAGGTAACTCCAGTGTTATGCTATTGGAGTGGCAGGCCTAGCACTAGTGAAAAATGAATTGAGGAGTTTTTCACTACTAGGACATATAAAACTTAAAAGTGCATGTCCTGCTTTTGAAATACACTGCACTCTGCACCCTGACATCTGCGGTGTTCAGGGCTTACCTTGAGTGTGACTTATATGTATCAAAAAGTAAGTTTTGGGCTTGGCAAAAGGTATATTTTGCCAAGTCGAATTGGCAGTTTTACACACAGGCTGCAATGGCAGGCCTGAGACATGTTTAAAGTGCTACTTAAGTCGGTGGCACAATGAGAGCTGCAGGCCCACTAGTAGCATTTAACTGACAGGCCCTGGGTACATGTAGTCCACTTACGATGGACTTAAAAGTTAATTGAATAGGCTAAATGGGTGAAAGCCAATTCTACAATGTTTAAAGGAGAGAGCACTTTAGCACTGCTAAGCAGTGGTAACGTGCACAGAGTTCTAAAGAAGAGTTCTGGAGAAGTGTGGCTCACTGGTTAGAGCAGGCAGACCCTGAAGCAGAGGTCAGACCCGGGACCAGGGTTCAATTCCCGACGCGGCAGGGTCTTGAGCTCAAATGTCCATGGACTCGATAATTCTCGCTTCGGTGCCTGACCTAATCATGGGTTCACACTCTGCAACTCTGGGCATTAAGCTTGCTTAATCTCCACAACGGCCCCCCTGCGGCGGGATGCCTGGCTTTCACATTGGGGATGCCCTGTAGGGGCTATCTCACAGGGAAAAGCCAGGACGGGTTCCCAAGGCAAGCGCGGAGATACCCCTTCGGGGGTCGATTCAGGCGCTATATAAGAAACATAATAATAATAATAATAATAAAGGCCAACAAAAGTGTGTTCAGAAAGGTGAGGGCAAAAGTTTGGGGATGACCCCACAGAAAGGGCAAGTCCAACACATGGGAGGGAGGAGTAAATGGCAAGAAACTAAATCGGCCAAGAAGAACAGGAAGTATTCGTTCAGCACTTCTTTCTTCCTCTCATTCATCAATAACGTTGCTCCAGCCCCCTCACAAATTAACCAATGGTCTTTAAATGGCCAGGGATGGAAGGCAAAGGATACACATAGGAACAAGTGGAAAAGACAGAGTAAGGGAAGTGTGCTGCAGAACTGATCATTTTCAGTAGCTATTATTGAGTTAGATCAGCACCGGGCTGTAACATGGGATCGCAGAACACAAACATCATGCACTGATGATATGAGGGGAAATATTAACTAATTGTGCTCTAGCTAAACTCCCCACATCTAGCATCCCCTGTGAACTTCTAACCCTACACCATTTATAAAGGTCAGAGTTGCATTCCCTCTCCATATATCTGCAATGTTCCTTTAGCATGGAATTCAAGAGCTCTTGTAGAAAGCTTAATCTCTTTCTAACTAGAAATAAAAGGGAAATCTACTTTACGAAAGAGGGATGTCGAGAAGTAGCTACCCTGAGAGCTGATGAGGTAATTATGAAAGGGTGGAAACAAATAAAATTCGTACAAATAAATGAAGCTGAGGCTCGACTAATCAGCAGGCAGTGATATATTCATTATTATTTTTATGGCAAGTGTGTACAGCGTGCGGACCGGATCCATGGTTTATTGTTACTCTCTTTCTGTGCTTTCAGCCCAACAATGGGCGTGGTTTAGATATAATCAACATAGACAATAAAGCGCACATCCGGAAGTGATCTGTTTAGAACGTAGTTTACTGTCCCGACTTGTTTAATGGCAGTCTGGTACTTGTTGTTTTGCATCTATGATGAGAAAGGCACTCCGCCAGGTAATCCTCTGGGTGATTTACTCACACCTGCGCTTTGGGGCTTTACAAAGGAGATTGAAGGGAAATTGGGCAGTTTCTACGTGCTTTACTTGTTTATTATACATTGTTTGGATTTGGTTATTGTCGTGTTTTTCTCTGACAGGCAGTCAGCAGATTTGGCTGTTTAGAACAGAAGAGGGTTAGTTAGCCTCTTCTCGGGGTTATTGATTGCTGTTGCATCTCCTTTCTTTTCATCATAGCATCCTGAAGGGAAAAAAAACCTGGCATGTACCGAAAGCTAATCAAGTGCATTTATAAATTCCATAAGTCTGTTGAACAAAGGTTACCACAGCCTCCAGTGGATTCTGTTTCTGCAGCTTATTTGTCTTCTGTATATCAGTTAATAGAGCTGTTATCCCTGTTCGTTTAAGGTCCGTTTGAATTCTATTAGAATATTAAATTACGGAGTGCTGAGCTTCTGGCTACAGCCTGCACTGCACGCCGTATGTTAGACTGACAGATAGGCTGTCGGCGTCAAAGTTAGCTACACTTCAACGCCGGCATCTTTGTTTTATTATGCATGCACGTGGAGAGGTGAAATGGAGGGAGATCGGGGACGAAGAGAAGTGAGAAGTATGTTCGTTCAGTTCCTGAACATCTTTTGACTTAGCACAAATCACCCCCACACTGATAGTCTCACACAATCTTCCCTTGAGTCTGCCCAGCGCTCGATCCATAAAAATAGAAATTATTTTTGTTATGGTGAAGACAGAGCATGTCCTCTCAGATGTCTCTCCTTAAAAAAGGCAGCACTGTTGCGATCATATTTTCTGGCTGGTTTGAATTTGATTTACATCCACGGGGAGAGACTGCAGATAGCAGGAAGCGCCGCCACCGCCGAGAGTCACAAAGGGGGCACAGTATACTTACCCTGACAACGCCGACACCGCCAAGAGTCACCGGAACACCTGACTCCGCGCCGCCGCTCCGGGGGGACCACAACTCCCGGCAGGCCTCGCGGCGGCGCGTTCTGAGCGACGCGAAAGGCGCCAGTGAGCGCCAAAGGAACGGATAAAGCCGGCAGCACCCCGGCAGAGCGGGGGAGAGACTGCAGATAGCAGGAAGCGCCGCCACCGCCGAGAGTCACAAAGGGGGCACAGTATACTTACCCTGACAACGCCGACACCGCCAAGAGTCACCGGAACACCTGACTCCGCGCCGCCGCTCCGGGGGGACCACAACTCCCGGCAGGCCTCGCGGCGGCGCGTTCTGAGCGACGCGAAAGGCGCCAGTGAGCGCCAAAGGAACGGATAAAGCCGGCAGCACCCCGGCAGAGCGGGGGAGAGACTGCAGATAGCAGGAAGCGCCGCCACCGCCGAGAGTCACAAAGGGGGCACAGTATACTTACCCTGACAACGCCGACACCGCCAAGAGTCACCGGAACACCTGACTCTGCGCCGCCGCTCCGGGGGGACCACAACTCCCGGCAGGCCTCGCGGCGGCGCGTTCTGAGCGACGCGAAAGGCGCCAGTGAGCGCCAAAGGAACGGATAAAGCCGGCAGCACCCCCGCGTCGCGGGACGCGAGCGGGACGCCCGGGGCGAAGCCCGGGCAAAGGGCGGGCCCTCTGGGCAAAGGGCGGGCCCTCTGTGGCCCTCCGGGGACCGAGGAGCCGGGCCGGGGCCACACCCTTTTCGTCCTTCTATCTTCACTGCTCGTCTGAGCAGCTCCTAATTACGTGAGTGAGATCCTTTTTTACAATTTTACATCTTGCATTAAGTGAGCAAGGAACTACCAGCCACTATGACCACTAAAGTGGTTACTATGGACAATTTTCTTATAAAGAAGGTAGCGCAAATTAACAGCAACAGGAGGGCTTCACTGGGTTTGGAACATTCACCTGCTATTACCATTGCACCAGAGCCCCCAGTTACTGTCTCTGATATCTCTGTGGCAAAGGAACACCCGGTCCCTGCAGGCAAAGTAACTATTGTAACAGCTATGGTCCATGCGGGCCATCATGATGAAATCCCTTGTGTTCCAGCTCCCACAGTGTTGGCCATATCATCTACAGGATTAAATGATCCTGCAACTAAAGAATCCCCTAGAAGATTCAAGAAAGCCCGAGTGAGACGGAGGGGAAAGCAAAGCAAGGCAAGTCACAAAATTACACAAGGAGGGGGGAGTGTGCCCGGAACTGCACCTCTACTTTTTGAGTTGAGGTCTTCAAACTTGGGAGGAATGGGGGATGCTACTCCGCAGAGTCGACCTACAGACTCCGTGATGCTTATTGATTTCTCACAATCAGGGATTACAGACAATACTGATAATTTTCCTCTTGATCCCATTACAATGAGCAAGCATATTTTGTCTAGCACGCCAACTAGCTCATCATTACTGGACTCACCTACAGGGAATGATAATGGAAGGTTATCAGGATCCCCAAAAATGCCCATTGAGTCATCTTCCAGGTCTTCTATTTCCCCCCTCACTATAAGAACAAGTAAAAAAAGGGGGGGTGAGCCACTGTGTAATCGAGCTCAGAAGATAAGGAAAGGGGTAGCTCAGTCCCCACAGTCACAAACTGGTCAAACTTTATTAGGCGAAGAGGCCATGATGGCCAAAATTGTAGAACTAATCAGGGGTGTGATGCAACCGATTCTGGATAAGGCCAATTTGATGTGCACACACTTAGACATCATAGAGAAAAAGGTTGAACAGAATTCCCTCCTTTTACATGACCTAATAAAGGGCCCGGGAACAGCTAAGACGAATCCCATAGTAAAGACTAACCTTCCTGTAAAATCTAAAGTTGTAGCTCCCCCTATAACATTAGCCCCTATAACGCCAGTAACCAAAGCACCAGCACCTGTGCTAAAAAAGAAACTAGTGCAAGAAAAGGGAAGAGTGGGTAGCCCCACGATCACGCTACTAACTCCCACACCGCAACTGCCTGTAATTCAGCCGGCTGCCCCAGTAACTAAAAATCAAACTCTTAAATCTGGGGGACCTCAAAATCAGGGAGGTAGAAAGGACCCTTTAACAACTAATCCGAGAAATGAAAATCCACCAACCATTCCCTTAGAAAAGACGAGCCACACTATAGATTTACCCCCAGATTCTGCCCCTTTCGTTATTGTAATGGCAGGGGTTCCAGAACTACCTGCAGGTAAATGGGAAGATCACGTTGCCTTACGGAACAAGGTTACTTTTTGGCTCCGAGACAACAGACCGTTGCCTGCATCCATCAATGGAGAAATCCTAAGTGTAAGGCGTGCCCATTGGGTGGGAGTCAGACCTAAGGATAGAAGGGGTGATGTAATAGTCATTAATTTTAAGGATTATAGGGCCGTGAGGCACATTGGAGATTGGTTCGATGCCAGTAGCAGCGATGCCATCTCCACACATCTTTTATCCTATTTCTATCCCTATGCACCATCAAAAGATCATAATAAACAGGGCTGGAATAGGCAGCTATTTAAGAAACCATTCCATCGACAGCGGGGTTCTAGAAACGTGGGACCATGGGATAGGCCCGGTTTAACGGGGCCACCACCTTTGATGGGCTATCCTGTTTATGTAAACGCTCAGGACCCCCATATCCATATGCAAAGGTCGGAGGCGTTCTATCCCAGACATCAGTCGCTAGATTATCAATACCCCTCTTTAAATAACCAATACCCATCATACCCGGAGTCTAACCCCCTGCAAGGGAGACCATGGAATAACAGAGAGTTCCACCCACTCATGTATAATCTACCTATCCAAAATCGTTTCCAGATTTTCACTGGTCTGGATGGGGTTGATTGACAGCAAGCTCAGACATCCCAAGAAAATCTGGTTGGGAATACATTTTTTCCTCCAGTTCTTCACCCTTTTATCAAGGATATAGTTCCCCCTAAAAATACTGAGACTTTGAGCGAGCTTCCCCAAGATCTGCCAACTCTACAAAAGGTCCCTAATTCTGACAGTTTGTCACCATGCGACAGTGATACTCTGGAGCAGATGCAATCTCCCATAGTTGTTGTCAATAATAGGTGTGGGGAACAGGTAGGAGATGGCCCGACCCAGACGATGAATGATCTATGTGCACTGTTGTTTTGAAACATAGCAGGGTTTAGGCAAAAAATCATTAATCCAGCCTGGGAGTCAGTAATAAACGGTCAGGATATAGTGGCCTTGCAAGAAACATGGACTCAGGAATCAATCCATGTAAATGGCTATAGAACCTTTTTTACACCAGCTGTTGGAGGTCATTTTGGTAGAGCCAAGGGTGGTTTGACAACGCTTGTTTCAAATCAACTTAAAATTAAACAAGCTCATTGCCATTTAAATTCCAGTTATTTCCAACTTATAACCTTAAGGAATTTTAAAGGAGCTGTGGTGTTAATTATTAATTTCGATAATAATGTCCCGAGAGATGATATTCTGGTTGTAATGAAGCAGCTCAAGGAGGAAATTCAGCTAGAGGTAGACAAAAATGAAAGGGAGTTGATAATTTTATGGGGGGGGGATTTTAATTGTTCATTATGTACTAAAGGGAATCGGGGCCTATGTGGCCTAATGACAGAGAGAGATATGCATTTGACACATTTTGATCATACTCTGATGGGGGACTTGCTTAATGAATTATTATTCATGTTTGATTTAGGATTTGCAAATGAATCTGCCCTAGAACCCACACCCTTCGTACCGACTTTTGTTGGTAGAGGCTTAGCGACAACTATTGATTTTATCATTGCCTCCAGTAATCTTAATCACAGACTGTTGGGGGTTACGAACATCCAATTACCCATAAGTGACCACCTTCCACAATGTCTTAAGGTAGTAGATTTGTTCCCAGACCCATCGACGGCCGCGCCTCTAGTTGAGACAGCGGTTGATGTTGTCCTTGGGAGACAAAACGGGTACACACTTAAATGGAGCAAAGTAATCCCCACAACCTTTTTTAAGGAACTCTGGGAGGTGTGCTCAAATAGTTTTAGGATTTGCCTAAGTGACAACTCCACTAATGATCAAATTATTGAGCATTTTGGAACAATAGCTATAAACATAAAAAGTAGCCTAAGGGTGGAGGCAAAACGTAGAGGTAAGGGACCCAAGAGCTGGTTTAATACCGCATGCACCAGGGCATTGAAAAATCTAAAACAGGCAGTACATAGATGCCCTAGGGATAAAAATGAAATAAGAGAGTGCAGGCACACATATACTCAGGCCCTGAAAGTAAGGAAAACCGCGCTAAATAAGGAGGCAATAGATTCCCTTTGTGAGGCCTCGCAATCTAAAGATTCCGCTGCATTTTGGAAAGTAATTAACACCCCTTTCCCATATGAAACTCATACGGCGCGAATCGAGATTGCAATAGACGAGGACAAATGGGTAGATCATTTTTCAAATCTTTATAAGGCACAGGAAGACACCCATGGTGGGGGTTCTAACTCTAGCCTGGATGCACAACAGAGTTACAACTTGGTTGTAACACTTGATGAAGTACTTCTAGCCTTGAGATCTACCAAAGGCGGTAAGGCTGCCGGACCTGATGGGATTCCGGCAGACCTATTTAAAGCTAATACTGAAATTTGGGGGCCTATGTTGGTACAACTTTTTAATGCAGCTCTCTCAATGGGGTTGAAAGAATCCTGGTTCACCTCAGTCATTGTCCCGATTTACAAGAAGGGGGATAGGAACAGTTGTGCCTGTTATAGACCAATCTCCCTTCTTGACTCCTCAGTAAATATTTTAGGACGTGTTGTGTTGGCAAGACTCCAAAGCTGGGCAGAGGAAAATGATATTATTAGTGATTTGCAATTTGGTTTTCAAAAAGGGATTGGCACAATTGAGCAAGGGTTAAACCTAATGCTTTTGCAGCATAAATATATAAGGATAAAATCTGAACGCTTGTATTTTACTTTTGTCGACCTTTCATCAGCGTTCAACTGTGTATCACACTCTAAATTGTGGGGTATAATGAAAGGTTTGGGAGTGGATAATAATATTATCTGTTTCTTGAGGGAACTCTACAGCGGAGCCACAGCTTCTGTTCGTTACGGCAGGGGAGGAGAATGCTCCAGACAATTTAGTGTAGGTCGCGGAGTGCGGCAAGGTTGCGTATTGGCACCTTTTTTATTCCTTCTTTATATTAATGGGCTCGAGCGTCACCTGCTGCAAGAGTGTAGGGATATGCCCAGGGTGGGGAGGAGGGAAATCCCTGCGCTCATGTACGCGGATGACGCAGTACTCATGGCACGCACTCCTTGCGCTCTGCAAAAACTAGTAGTTAGCTTTGAGAAATTTATGTTGAACCTGGACCTACTAGTAAACTGTAGTAAGACTTTTACAATGAATTGTGGCCTAAAACCAGGTAAATTGATGAAGCGTATGTTTTTAAACAATGTGCCACTGGATAACACCCCAACCTTTTCTTATTTGGGCATTTTATTCCATGAGTCAGGTTCCTGGACAAGTGCAATTAAGGCTAGAACTCTTTTATTTAGGAAAACGATCATGGCCTTACAGAATTTCGTTAGAAAATTGGGCAGGAAGCCGATAAAAGAAATGTTAACCATATATAAAGCTACATGCTTGTCTGTGGCTATGTATGGCTCAGGTCTGTGGGGATATGCAAATGTTGATCAAATCCAGCTGGTGGAGAATACATTTTTGAGGGGAGTTCTAGCAGTTCCACAGTGTGCTGCCACATTCAATTGTCACGCTGAACTTGGCCAACCTTACATAACGGACACTATCAGAATTCAACCTATCCTACTGTGGCATAGGGTATGGACTACTAATGAATGCGTTATGAACCGGGCCCTGCTACGTGACACCCTCAGTTTGGACCATGCGGACAGAATGGAATGGCTGGGTTATGTAAAGCACTTTCTAACCGAGATTGGATTACATTCATATTTTTCGGACCCAACCTCAATGGACACTATCTCCAGGAAGACACTAAAAACTATCTGCCTGGACCACCTGGTGGATAAGAGGAAGAGAGTGGAAATTTTGAAATCCTCAGTACACTCCCACCTTCCTACTCTCTGTGAGACCAACACTGTACAGCCATATTTATCCCTGTCCACGACTAACTATGATCGTTTTCTTTTAACTCGTTTTAGATTTTGTATATTTTTTAGATTAGTGTCTTTTTCATGTATGAACTCATGGAATCGCATTTTGCCCACCTGTTTGTGTGATGGTACGTCACAACAATCTGATATTCATATCCTTTTCTTCTGCAAATTTTATAGTGCCATACGTAGGAAAATCATTGTCCCTTTTCTAAAAAACATGAATTTAACCAGATGTCGCCCAGCTTTTCTAGAAGTACAGAAAATGGACACGATTTTAACTGTTACTGTGATTTTAAATTATTTAAAAAGTGTTTTTAAATTCAGGAAACAAATGCTAATTGAAATAGCCTAGACTTCCTACTGATCTACCTCACTGCCCCAATAATCATGAGATGTAATTATTGTAATTATTGTAATCATTGTATTTTGTTTTATGTCTGTTACTTTTATGGTTATTTGTTTTTAACCGAATAAAGTTTATTGAACTTGAACTTGAACATCCACGGAGCTCTGCCCTAAACACATTAGTGTCTCTCGGGGTGAACCTTTTCGTGGTGACGTGCACTCTGGTTGATGTTAATATCTTATTGCATCACACAATGTGTTTTTAGAAATGGCCAAAGACAGCTTTTTCAGAGCACATGTCATCATAAAAAAGAGGTCAGTCCTCTTCTGTCATTGGTTCATTTGGGTCAGTCACCTTCGGTAACTGTTTGAAGAAAGTATCACATTTTAGATCAGGCCAAGGAGAATTTCACTCTCACTGTTAGCTATTGGGTTTTATTTTTGTTAGTCAGCGCCTTGAGACCCTCATGGGAGAGTAGCCGTGCTTTATAAGCCCCCGATTGATTGATTGAGGATGCTTTAACAGTGACTGCTAAGGTAACCTGTGTACTGTGGAGCAGTGGCGGCTGGTGACATTTGAAAGTGGTGGGTGAAAAATAATTTGCATACTGCACTGTTGCGAGCGAGCGAGCCCGAACAACATAAGAGAGGAAAAATGGTGCATTTTCAAGCAAATTTGAGAAAGCAGGAAGGTTAATAAAGCAATTGCGAAAGTGCAGTTAGGCTCAGCTTGAAGGGAAAGGATGAGAGCGGTGTGTTGCCAGTGAAATTTCAGCATGAGCTGAGCAGTGGAATCGGTGTGAAAGGGAAGGGAACCATATGAGAGGGATTGGCACAGTCAGGGTAGTAAAAATATAATAAAAGTGAGATAATATTAATGAAGGTCAGGGCATGGCTGAGAAGGCAGAGGAAGACGGCCGTGCAAGGAAGCAAGAAGCATGGCAGGGAGGTGGACTGAAGGGCAGTTAGTGATGGGCAGAGCAAGATAGTGACGGTGGGCAGTGAAGGCCACTGAAGAGCTGTGCAGACAGAACAGTGAAAGGCAGGATAGTTTAGGACAGTGAAGGGTAGGGCATTAAGGGACTGTCACAGGGTAGTGTGCTGTTGAGACTTGTAGGCAGCAGAATTGAGGGCTTGTGCTTTAGTTTATACGAGTAGGACAGGGCAATAAACCGGAAAGCCTTAAATGAAGACAAGAGAAATGAGTCAAACTGCTGGGGACAGGTGCAGGAGGTGTACTAACAGTACTGTTATTGGGCAGAGACATCTGTTTTCAATATCTATAGGGGCAAATGATAAATGAACAGGCCCTGTCCGTTTAAACAAAGCTACAGTTTCTGGTAACACAAGAGAAAGCGTTTGCACTTCCTTGCTGCAAAAATGGATTTGCTCAAAGAAAGCAATAATTCCGGTTAGAAAGGAGATTCTACTACTCTCTTCTACCTGGAGTTTTCACCAGGACAATCAAGGAGTGTCAAAAAAGACTACTGCCCGTCACCTTCAGAGACTAGCAAGCAACTCTGTAAGCAAGGGCACCTATAGGCCAGGGCCCCGTTGCATGTAATTACCCCTCAAAACCTACATAGAACAAAACAGTTTCAATCTGAAGGCCCTTGTATACATATTCCATGCCTGAAATGCACCATCAAATTCAAAGTAAGTAAGTCACCCCAGAGTTATTTGATATACTGGTCTTAGATAAGTAGCCAAACTCATCGAAATTAAATAACTAAAAAATCTCCCAAACATGACGTGGTACTTCGACAAATATGGCATCTCAGATACTGCAAGTCCCAAAAACTTTTCATCATGAATTATACATCAGCAACTCTTGCTCCTCAACAATTGTAGCACGAAGAATAAATAGTGCAATCAGAGAAGACAAAATACACTGGAGCGTGTCACATACAACCCGCTTTAAAAACAAGAAGCATAGTCAGATAAAGAATGCAGAACGTATGTACCTATATTTTCACAGCACAGCATGCCTCTATGGGTTTCAGTTTATGTTAATCGATTTTACATAGCACGTGTTTGTGTTCACCAGCGGTTTCTTGGCGCTCCGACGACGATCAGACAAGAAGAAGAGGACAGAGTCAATAATAGTTTTTTTTTTAAGTGAACACATCCCGGTATTATTCACATATTTTAAATCCATGTAGATTACTCTGCATGATTCCTAATATAATTAAGATTTCTGAATTGCTAGACTAGAACATATATTAAAGATGTGATGACCGTGTGATTAGGACCCAAAGCCGCACAGTTGTTTTATTTGAAGTGGCATGCATGCCTTACTCACCTAAATGAAGAGCCATAGAGTGTCCAATGCTACACTGCTTTGTGCGGTAATGTCACATTAAGCTTAATTGCAGTTGAAGGGACTTCCGACTTACAATATGCATCCGAGTCTGATCAGCGCTTGAGATTGGACCCTCACCCCCGTGGTACCTGGGCCAGGCCCTCGGGGTTATGACAATATCAAACAAGTCCCATTATTCCAATTTACAACACACGCTGCTGATATCGGCGCCTCTGCCCCAGGTGCATCACAAAGAGAAAACGCATGCACGTGTGATCCTCTGCACCCGAACCTGTGGCTGCGCGGCATGTCTTCCAGGAATCCTGGCTCCTGCTTTACTCAGTTGCAGCTCGCAATACGCGCAGGGGGTCGCGCGAGGTTGGGGCCGAGAGGGTGGAGGGTTAAAAATAAAGTAAAAAAATGAACTGACCGCAGTGACCAGGTCTGCGCCACCTCTACTGTCTTCAATGGCGCCTTCGTCTTCTGTTCTGCTAGTGGCTGGTGATTGGCCATACAGTGCGGCCCGACATCCTGCTGCAGTAGCCAATCCTGGTGCAGTGTTAACAGCGCCACTGCGCCAGAATTGGCTACGAGCAGGTACTATTCTGCCCATAATGAGGCCGAGGCCCCGGGTCCCTGCCACAGTCTCTCTTTTGCTATTAGGGGGGTGGGGGGGAGGTCTACCAGTCTACGCATGCGCGGGCCAGTCGAAAGATTTAGTACTCCTGGATTTCACATGCGCAGGCCGCTCGCTGCTTCTACGCTACTCTGCTTTGGTTGCCTGTCACTCTCTGCCACAGCCCCGCCCCCAACGGCCCACTTTCTTGTGTGATGCCCGATTCTGTCTGGCTTGTCCCGGGGCGGTAGCGCGCAGTGCTAGAGCCTGAGTCACTGCGCGCCGCTCAAATTTAATTATTTCAAAACCTTTTTTAATTCTTGACAGTGCGGTCGTCCAGCTAGTGGGGCAACGCCCCAACGCCCCCAATGGACGCTCCGCCACTGCTGTGGAGGTGCATTTCGCAGTGCTTAATTTGAGCCTGTGGTTTTCGGTGGGGCCCAACAGCACCCATTTTTGGGGACCTGCACGTGTTTTTCCTCATCGACATTTACCAAGTGCAAGAGAGAGAGAAAAAACACATAAATAAGGTGGACGAAAAAGACCGGAAAACTATCACAAAGGGAGAATGCAGGAACCTGCAAGACTGAGAAAAGGGGACAGGGAGTGTCTGTTAGTGGATTAAAGAGGCTTGTAGTTGAATCAAGGCTGCTCAGCCTTAATACTCAAATTCTCTGACGTCATTTGGAGTGCACTGGCGAGAAACATGGACTGGGACACAGCTATCGTAAATAACACGTGTATTGAATTCAGACGGTACTAAGTAATTGGCGATCTTGTTAACCCTCAAGCCACATATAATTCTTCGTAGTCTTAAGCAAATTGTAAGACGTTTAGGATGGAAATGTCTCTGCACAAACATTTGATGGTTGCTCTTTAATTGTCTTTGTCCTGATGATGACCTGTCAAATTAATAAAGTCGAAACGTCGCCAATGCCTTCCTGGCAAAAAAATAGGAGGAAGAATTTAGTGTATTGTGTCCTTGTGGTCCCATAAAACTTGTTGTTGTAAATAATGTTCAATTTTTGCCTTTTTTGTTCACCCTACAGTTTGTCCCTTGTTAATTTTATGTGTTTGTGTCATCCTGTGAGCACTGTGTGCAGTTATGTATATTTAAACTAAAGAAAAACTATATTTTTGTTGACAATTGTTTGAGGGTATTTTGTTCTTTTGTCATTTGATTGTTCAAAATGTTTTTCTTGAAGCCATAAATGTCTGTTTACTTAAAACTAGAAACCTGAACCATTGTAACTTTTATACAGCCTTGATATTCGCCGCACCAACTTTTATTAGTGCCTGCCGCAGGCATCTGAGCAGAGCTTTGGGCACCGCCATTCATTCTTTTACAAATTAAGCACTATGCATTTGTGCCCTTCTCAGTGCTTTCATATTCTAGTTGGTGCTACACCAATCGGGATTTTGCATCTTGGGCCCTGATTACAAGTGCCCTGGTACCGGATACAATAATCTTTGCTCTTGATGAACTTCAACACTGAGGTGCTGCGGGCGGGGGGAGTAGGAGAGGGTGGGTGTAAATTAAAATATTTTTTTTTTAAAAAGACACTTACCTTCAGGCCGGCCAACTGGCCGGGTGCTGCATCTGAATCTGCTCGCTGCCGCTGTCGCAGCCTCTCGCTCCTGGGAAGCAGGAACCTCCCATCACAACACTGAAAAGCAGCGCTGTGATTGGTCTGAACACCGTGGTTTGGCTCTCAGACAGGAAATGGGGTCCTGAGCATGTTCTGCACTCAGGCTGTAATGCAGCCTGGGTGCAGAACATGCAAAGTGCTCATGACTGTTATGCGCACTTCAAAGTGGAGCAACCACTCCTCCTCCTGGCCCCTACCCTGGCAGTCCAACCCCACCCACACCAGAAAACGGAAAACTAAAATGATAACGCTGGTTATTGTCATTTACATTTTCCTTTAACTACTGCTCGCAGAGCAGTTGGGCGACGCTCCACTGCCTAATGTGGGTTTACACCTAAATGTGACTTGTGCTCCTAAATGTTTTCACCACCACACTCATGCCAGTTTTGCATCGAGGGTGATCTTCCACCTCTAAAGGTTGTCAAGCAAGTATGATGTCATATTGACAACGTAGACACCTAATGTGACATCTTATTAATGCATGTTCTGTGTAAACTGATCTCGCACATACATTTGATACTACATTCCTGTCGATTTTGCATCAAGATTGACTTTGCACGTAAAATGTATTGGCAGCTAGATGTGATTTTTCTTTTCAACCTGTGTTTTTGCACATAGGTTCTCCTCTGTTGAAGAGGATGTTTAACTAAGGGTAATTTTGCATGTAAGTGTGTTTTTGCGCCTAAATTTAATTTGTGATCCCAACAGTACTATCCACTCCAGCTATTGTTGCATCGAGCATTTTTTTTATCTTACTATGATGTTTTCTCTTTATTGTGCTATCACAATGATGGTTACTTTGAATCAATGGTGACTTTGCATCATTTGCGTGTGCCGATGTGTGTGTGCGTATGTTTGTAGATTTCAAAGAGTTCAGCCAAGAGACTTTTGCATGAATATCGTTTTTATAGCAGTTTGATTTTTATCAGGATTAATTATAATGTTTTCATTATATCCACCTTTCCCCATTATGGCTGTTTTCAGCTACCTTCCACTGCGGGTCCTGTGCTGGAACTCCCTAACACACATCTTCATTGGTTTGTCAATTCTCCCACCATTCATGGTTGTACCTCAAGCAAATCTATTGTTCTTCTATCATCATGCTTCCCCCGAACCAGAGTAGGGGCAGTAAGTTAAATTCACAGTGAGTTAGAATCTCTTGCAACATTTGGCAAGCGTGCACACTAAAGAAGCAATGAGCAGTTGTGATGCAAAATAGACTTTTTCTTTCACACCTCAGGCATTTTCAACATGTTTAGAAAACAAGAATAGCAACCTTGATGAGGGCCAGATGGAAAGTGACAGTTTTCAGGTGCTGGCACTGCAGCATTGTTTTGTATAGCTATATATATCTATCTATATATTACCTACTGGCTAGGTAAAATAAAGACCTACTTTGGATAGAAAAAGCGTTTTTTTGTTTTACTAATAACTTTGGCGCTGCTCAACAAATCTTCACAACATTTTCAAAACTAATTTGCCACTCACTTCAGCTGCTGTCTGTAAAGTTTTGGGGTGAATCGTCAAGTGGGGACCAACAATGTGGTGGGGGGGGGGGTCCCAAAAGTGTTTCCCCCCTGTAATTTTCCATAGGGATTTTGAAAAGAACTACTGCCCGAACAGCTGAACAAAATTACACCAAATTTTGCAGAAAGCTAGATCTTGGTCCAGAAAGAGTGTTTTTTGTAATTTGGCGTAAATCCATTCAGTAGTTTTGGAGTAATTAAAGAAAAAAATGTATATATATCTCCGTGGATCCGACAGATCTCATGATGAGATATTATTGGCTGCTACCACTTCAACCAGGAAGTGATGGCAGACATCTTGGGACTTGGGACTTAGCCGGAGACCCAAAAAACATGGTCAAAAAAACAGAAAGAGGCAGGGTAGGAGTACCCCAGCCCCCTAGGCCATGTGGTGGGCCCCCCTCCCTGGGGCCATAACATTTTTTCTTACATTTTACTGCAAATTGGCAGAGGATCTGCAAATCTGTGGCAAAAAAACTTGTTTCGGCAAGAATGGGCCCTTGTTTTCTTCATGCCCCCTGGGTGGGCAAGGTCCGGGTGGTGGATTCACAAACTTAATTCGGGGGGCGCGTGTGGTTCCCCTCTCCAGGCTTATTTTGGTACTGGATACTCAATCTCCCGACTCCCGGCCGAATATAAGAAGGGGAGCCACAGTGCCCAACTCCCCGGGGTGATTTCAGCCCCAGGAACACCATTGTCTGGGGCCCGACCTTACAAATTAAGAGGGAGGATCCACGCGGCACCCCTCCTGGGCCTATTTTGGCCCCAGGAACCACATCCCCGGGGTCTGTCTGATTTTCAGAAGGGGAGGGGGGACACAAGGCCCCCCTCCCATCGCCGATTTTGGCACTGGGAACTTCATCCCCTGAGGCCCAACCTTAATTTAATGTGGGGGGATACCATAACAGGATGCGGCCAGTTTTGTTGCCTGATGAACAAATATGAGTGACCAGTCTAGCCACATGCCGAGACTTTTGATCTGGTTTTTTGGCTTGGGTGGGGAGCCAAGACAACTTTTATAACAAAAAAAAATCTTAATTAACTAATTTACATAAATAATTATCAATTAAACAATTAATAACATTTTAACTGAAAATACATTAATTATATTCAATTAACTTTCCATACTTTAGGCCTAGAAACACAACCGCCTGCACCTCGTATATAACTTAAAACATTTCCTAATTACGCAATTAACATAATGAATTGTCAATCAAATAATTATTAATAATTCATGTTAACTATTAATTATTATAGTCAATTTCCTCACACCCTTTACCCCACAAAAACTACAACATAACCAAAAATATGAATAACAAATAAAAGTAACTGCACAATTACTGCCACCCTCACTGCGCGGCTGGTACAATTATGGGGGAGGGGGATATGTTTTAAGCCCCAGAAACCACAAACCCCAGTTCTGGACCCCCTGCTGAGCCAATAATGGCCATGGGGACCCTATTCTCAAGGGCCAGGCTCAGCTATTCCCCGGGGTGCCCAGCCCAGGGACATATTGATTTCCCTTCCCACACTTATGCGGGTAGGGAAACCTCTGTCTGCTCTCTCTCGGTAAGTTCGCTCCCAGCTGGTGGGATCAGGAAAAATGCTCCCACCTGCTGGGAGTAGACTTTTCATGTGTTTCCTGGCAGTAGTCAAGGAATCAAGACACTGGCTGGACCAAGGAGGATTGGCAGCCATTATTCTCTGAGCCTTCAGTATGGTAGATGACGCCAAGCTTATCCATCGAATTTCAAAAGTGGACATTGATGGCTACGCACTGAAATATCTGCCTTTCTGGAGATTAGAACTTTCCAGGTACTAGATTACCTATGTTACTCTGACACTCTTCCTTTCAGCTGCGCAGTGCCTCAGAGTTCCTCCCTGAGTCTCACCCTTTTTAACCTTTATATGTACCCCTTGGACAACATTGTGCATTCCCATGGGTTGGCATTGGTTTCCTGCACTGAGGAAACTCAGCCGGTAATTTCAATTTTCCCCAATCCCAGCTTGTGTCATCTCAGCTTGGCTCCATGTCTTCAAGACATAGCCAAATGGATGGCTAACTGCAACCTGAAACTTAATGAAGAAAAGATAGAAGTCATGCTACTGGCAATAATTTCAGCAAAACAATTCCTACCCCTATCCTAGATTGCTTGGAGAGACTTCTCAACCACAAATATATGATAACGAATCTTGGTATGTGGCTGTATTCCACCCTCATGATGGACCCCCAGGTTAAGCAGTTTACTGCCAGTTGCTTTAGGGTCATGAGACTATTAAAGAAGGTTCTTAATCTCCTTCCTTTCTCAGCCAGAAGACTAAAAATCCAGTCTCGTATTATGTCCCGTATTGACTATGGCAATGCCTTATACCTGGGTTTTCCCAATATGTGATCAAGATGGTGCAGGTCACCTAAAAAGCTGTGGCTCAGCTTCTCGTGAGTCTTCCAAGGCATCAATCAGCAAAAAAGCCCTTGAAAGACCTACACTGGCTTCCAGTAGAATAGAGAGTGCAATTTTAAGGCCCTCTGTATCTTACACAGGTCACTTCATAAGAAAGGCCCTTGTCTGCTAAGGCCTCTAGCCACTCCATAAATTCCTAGAAGGTCGTTTAGATCCTCCTCAGCCTATCTGCCCTAGGTCCCTAGGATTCGTGTTGGTGAGGTTGTTCATTCTCCCATCTGACTCCCAAACTCTGGATCATACTTCTAATTGAACTGCTTCAGCTGACCAACAAACTCTCCTTCCATTAAGCCTTGAAAACCTGGCTTTTTAGAAACAAACCTTCTCTTCAGTGGTAATCTAGTTATTATGATGACTGTTGCCAGCACTGGGAGGCCTAGGGGTAGCCATGCGCTTTACAAGAATCATGGAATAGAATAGAATAGAATAGAATAGAATAGAATAGAATAGAATAGAATAGAATAGAATGGGATGCTTGTTTCCTGTTGTGGGAGGTACTGGCCTGGCAGTTCCGGCTGGACTGTTCCCATGGGAAGCAGGGTCAAGACTGATTTGCATTTGGCTGGGTCCAAACTAAGGAGGCGTGTTGAGCAAAAAAACAATGTATTTAACCCAGATCTGTGACTGTGGGTGAATGCTTGATTTGTTCAGCATTCCGTTCATCATCTGTTCTTTTTGCTGAGTGGGCTTCAGGGCACCCACACTTTACTGGCTAGGCCAATATTGGCTCAAGGAAGAGGGCAGCGCACCCCCTCCCCATTCTTAATGTGGCTGGGCCATGGGAGCTGGGGTCCTCAGGGCTTAATTTAGCCTGGGGAGGGAGGCCATTTGGCCCCCTCCCCCAAATATTAATTGGGTTAGCAACCAGAATGGGGTCGGACTGGACTGTTCCCATGAGGCACAGGGTCAGAGCTGATTTGCATATAGCCAGTGTCTAACCCAGAGTGGTGTGGAGTGCAAATAAACGATGGATTTAGGCCCAGATCCTTGAACTGGGGTGAATGTATGACATTGTTCTACATTCTGTCCATCAACTGTGTTTTTTGCAATTTTCACCCAGAGTGTGCTGGGTATACTCAGACGTGAGTCCCAGGCTCCCCACACCACTGGAGTCAAGCTATCCAGGCTGATGAAGGCTGATAGCCAGAAACCAGTCCTTGGATGCTTGATTCCGGTCTGGGAAAGACATGGCTTGGTAGTTCGGACTGGACTGTTCCCATGAGGCACAGGGTCAGAGCTGATTTGCATATAGCCAGTGTCTAACCCAGAGTGGTGTGGAGTGCAAAAAAACGATGGATTTAGGCCCAGATCCTTGTACTGGGGTGAATGTATGACATTGTTCTACGTTCTGTCCATCAACTGTGTTTTTTGCAATTTTCACCCCGAGTGTGCTGGGTATACTCAGACGTGAGTCCCAGGCTCTCCACACCACTGGAGTCAAGCTATCCAGGCTGATGAAGGCTGATAGCCAGAAACCGGTCCTTGGATGCTTGATTCCGGTCTGGGAAAGACATTGCTTGGTAGTTCGGACTGGACTGTTCCCATGAGGCACAGGGTCAGAGCTGATTTGCATATAGCCAGTGTCTAACCCAGGGTGGTGTGGAGTGCAAAAAAACGATGGATTTAGGCACAGATCCTTGTACTGGGGTGGATGTATGACATTGTTCTACATTCTGTCCATCAACTGTGTTTTTTGCAATTTTCACCCCGAGTGTGCTGGGTATACTCAGACATGAGTCCCAGGCTCTCCACACCACTGGAGTCAAGCTATCCAGGCTGATGAAGGCTGATAGCCAGAAACCGGTCCTTGGATGCTTGATTCCGGTCTGGGAAAGACATGGCTTGGTAGTTCGGACTGGACTGTTCCCATGAGGCACAGGGTCAGAGCTGATTTGCATATAGCCAGTGTCTAACCCAGGGTGGTGTGGAGTGCAAAAAAACGATGGATTTAGGCACAGATCCTTGTACTGGGGTGAATGTATGACATTGTTCTACATTCTGTCCATCAACTGTGTTTTGTGCAATTTTCACCCCGAGTGTGCTGGGTATACTCAGACATGAGTCCCAGGCTCTCCACACCACTGGAGTCAAGCTATCCAGGCTGATGAAGGCTGATAGCCAGAAACCGGTCCTTGGATGCTTGATTCCGGTCTGGGAAAGACATGGCTTGGTAGTTCGGACTGGACTGTTCCCATGAGGCACAGGGTCAGAGCTGATTTGCATATAGCCAGTGTCTAACCCAGGGTGGTGTGGAGTGCAAAAAAACGATGGATTTAGGCCCGATCCTTGTACTGGGGTGAATGTATGACATTGTTCTACATTCAGTCCATCAACTGTGTTTTTTGCAATTTTCATCCCGAGTGTGCTGGGTATACTCAGACGTGAGTCCCAGGCTCTCCACACCACTGGAGTCAAGCTATCCAGGCTGATGAAGGCTGATAGCCAGAAACTGGTCCTTGGATGCTTGATTCCGGTCTGGGAAAGACATGGCTTGGTAGTTCGGACTGGACTGTTCCCATGAGGCACAGGGTCAAAGCTGATTTGCATATAGCCAGTGTCTAACCCAGGGTGGTGTGGAGTTCAAAAAAACGATGGATTTAGGCCCAGATCCTTTTACTGGGGTGAATGTATGACATTGTTCTACATTCACTCCATCAACTGTGTTTTTTGCAATTTTCATCCCGAGTGTGCTGGGTATACTCAGACGTGAGTCCCAGGCTCTCCACACCACTGGAGTCAAGCTATCCAGGCTGATGAAGGCTGATAGCCAGAAACTGGTCCTTGGATGCTTGATTCCGGTCTGGGAAAGACATGGCTTGGTAGTTCGGACTGGACTGTTCCCATGAGGCACAGGGTCAAAGCTGATTTGCATATAGCCAGTGTCTAACCCAGGGTGGTGTGGAGTGCAAAAAAACGATGGATGTAGGCCCAGATCCTTGTACTGGGGTGAATGTATGACATTGTTCTACATTCTGTCCATCAACTGTGTTTTTTGCAATTTTCACCCCGAGTGTGCTGGGTATACCTCCACACCACTGGAGTCAAGCTATCCAGGCTGATGAAGGCTGATAGCCAGAAACCGGTCCTTGGATGCCTGATTCCGGTCTGGAAAGACATGGCTTGGTAGTTCGGACTGGACTGTTCCCATGAGGCACAGAGTCAGAGCTGATTTGCATATAGCCAGTGTTTAACCCAGGGTGGTGTGGAGTGCAAAAAAATGATAGATTTAGGCCCAGATCCTTGTACTGGGGTGAATGTATGACATTGTTCTACATTCTGTCCATCAACTGTGTTTTTTGCAATTTTCACCCCGAGTGTGCTGGGTATACTCAGACGTGAGTCCCAGGCTCTCCACACCACTGAAGTCAAGCTATCCAGGCTGATGAAGGCTGATAGCCAGAAACCGGTCCTTGAATGCTTGATTCTGGTCTGGGAAAGACATGGCTTGGTAGTTCGGTCTGGACTGTTCCCATGAGGCACAGGGTCAGAGCTGATTTGCATATAGCCAGTGTCTAACCCAGGGTGGTGTGGAGTGCAAAAAAACTATGGATTTAGGCCCAGATCCTTGTACTGGGGTGAATGTATGACATTGTTCTACATTCTGTCCATCAACTGTGTTTTTTGCAATTTTCACCCCGAGTGTGCTGGGTATACTCAGACGTGAGTCCCAGGCTCTCCACACCACTGGAGTCAAGCTATCCAGGCTGATGAAGGCTGATAGACAGAAACCGGTCATTGGATGCTTGATTCCGGTCTGGGAAAGACATGGCTTGGTAGTTCGGACTGGACTGTTCCCATGAGGCACAGGGTCAGAGCTGATTTGCATATAGCCAGTGTCTAACCCAGGGTGGTGTGGAGTGCAAAAAAACGACGGATTTAGGCCCAGATCCTTGTGCTGGGGTGAATGTATGACATTGTTCTACATTCTGTCCATCAACTGTGTTTTTTGCAATTTTCACCCCGAGTGTGCTGGGTTTACTCAGACGTGAGTCCCAGGCTCTCCACACCACTGGAGTCAAGCTATCCAGGCTGATGAAGGCTGATAGCCAGAAACCGGTCCTTGAATGCTTGATTCCGGTCTGGGAAAGACTTGAATTGGTAGTTTGGACTGGACTGTTCCCATGAGGCACAGGGTCAGAGCTGATTTGCATATAGCCAGTGTCTAACCCAGGGTGGTGTGGAGTGCAAAAAAACGATGGATTTAGGCCCAGATCCTTGTACTGGGGTGAATATATGACATTGTTCTACATTCTGTCCATCAACTGTGTTTTTTGCAATTTTCACCCGAGTGTGCTGGGTATACTCAGACGTGAGTCCCAGGCTCTCCACACCACTGGAGTCAAGCTATCCAGCTGATGAAGGCTGATAGCCAGAAACCGGTCCTCGGATGCTTGATTCCGGTCTGGGAAAGACATGGCTTGGTAGTTCGGACTGGACTGTGCCCATGAGGCACAGGGTCAGAGCTGATTTGCATATAGCCAGTGTCTAACCCAGGGTGGTGTGGAGTGCAAAAAAACGATGGATTTAGGCCCAGATCCTTGTACTGGGGTGAATGTATGACATTGTTCTACATTCTGTCCATCAACTGTGTTGTTTGCAATTTTCACCCCAAGTGTGCTGGGTATACTCAGACGTGAGTCCCAGGCTCTCCACACCACTGGAGTCAAGCTATCCAGGCTGATGAAGGCTGATAGCCAGAAACCGGTCCTTGGATGCTTGATTTCGGTCTGGGAAAGACATGGCTTGGTAGTTCGGACTGGACTGTTCCCATGAGGCACAAGGTCAGAGCTGATTTGCATATAGCCAATGTCTAACCCAGGGTGGTGTGGAGTGCAAAAAAACGATGGATTTAGGCCCAGATCCTTGTACTGGGGTGAATGTATGACATTGTTCTACATTCTGTCCATCAACTGTGTTTTTTGCAATTTATCAAGTGGGGAGCATATCAATATATATAAAACAGATCTTTCATCTTTGTCCAAAAATCATCAATATTTTCAATCAAATGTATATTTCAGTAATTTAAATACGCAGTGTTTAAAAAAAGTGATTACTCTAAAAAATGTAATAAAGGTTTAATTAAAAACATAGAATCAACATGTCTGGTAGTCTTTCTTTTAACATAGTTTTTATGATTACATATTGTATGCTGAAAAATGTTAAAAGAAAGTCTCAGAGACACCTTCAAAGAAAAAAAAAACAGCATGTCTCTGAGTCTTTTGGTTAACATTTTATAACCCTCAAAAAGCAATCATAAAAACAACCACAAGAGGGCTTTGCACGCCAGCTGAAAAGCATGGAGCTCCAGCTCAGACTGCTTTTGAAAAATATGGTAAGTTTTCTTGGTGTAATGGATTTAATAACCCAGGACACTGATTTTTAAAGTTGGTGGGGGGCTGCTGCACTCTTTGCAGCCCCCACAACATAATAAAATGTTTGGTGGTGCCCCTGCCCCTACAAGGGACATCACCAGGCTGGAAACAATGTGTAAACGGCCCTTGTAAGGAATTATGGGGTGCTCCTTCAAGGTGCAGTAAATAAAAAATGACAGACACTCATTTACTATTCTTTTCCTAAAAAACTTTTTATAACAGTTTTGTGGGACACCCGCATGTGTAAATCAGTTCATGGATCATGGAGAGTGTGGGCATACCCTGCCCCAGCTGGCTCCCTGAGCAGCACACATTGTGTGTGCCTGCAGGAGCCGGCTTGCTTTTTCTTAAGTGGGACACCCACAGCTACATCACTGTGGGGGTACGGGAGGAACCACAGGGCCCGTGGTTCTAGCCCCTTTCCTAGCAGGAGAAGAAGCAGGCCGCTTTCTCTTTGCTCCTGCCCGGGAGTTGTATTCTCTGCCCGGGAGAGTGCGGGCAGGGTATGCCCACACTCTCTCAGACAGGGAACCACGGTGTCTTGTGTGGGTGGCTCCCTGGGAAACTGTACAGTATCGGACCAGAAGGGATGGGGCCCCCGGGGTTAATACCAGCATGGGAAGGGATCACGTGCCCCCAGTCCCTTTTAAAACACGTTTGGACCCAGGGGGTGGTGTCCCCAGAGCCGAAGAGTGGCTTAAGGAAGGGGCATCACAGCCTCCTCCAGTTTAAAAAAAAATTAGGCCTGGTGATGGCCCAGGGAGGGGGGCAGCATGTTCCCTCCCTTTAACAAAAATCAACCCTAGGGATTGGGGTCCCTGGACCCAAGAGTGGCTCGGTGAGGGAGACCACATCCCCCCCTCCTCTTTATTTGCTAATCGGCTCCAGGGGTAAGTGGTCCCTGGGGCCTTCTAGAGACTTGGGGGGAGCGTTCTTCCCCTCCTCTTTTATTAATGTATAGGCCCCGGGGGGGGGGGGGGGTGGTTCTCCAGAGCCATAATCAGCTCAGGAATTTGGACCCATGCATGCCTCCCTCAACAAATAATAGTATACATTGACCCATGGGCCCTGGCCCACCCCAGAGGTTATATTTATTTTTCAAAAATAGCTGCCAGCAATTTGGGTTTTTTTCTGCGATGCTGCGGGAGTAATGCAGGATTGCAGAAAATACTCATATTTTGGCCTCGGGAGGGATTCCTGTGGGACCTTCCCCACAGGGGTTGGGAGGCAGTGAATCCATACCCTGGCCCCTTACATCTTTTTGCAAAAACATTTTCAGGACAAGGGACTAAGTCCCTGAGTCCTAAAATGGTTGTTGCAACATTTTTGTTCATATTGCAGCCAGTCAATCAGAGCTCTTGCTCCTGCTGTTTTATCAACATGTCAATCACTTGACAAGAATAGCTAAATAGCCATTAATGAGACAAGTCAACTTGGCTCATGAAGCAAAAAAGCAAGCCCTTTTCTCTCGTCATTAGAAGCACGACACATCTCTCGCTTGTTCTGTGCTAGAAATCACCGACTTTTATGTGGTATCCCTCCAGATTTTGTCCTTCGGTTGCTGAACCCATTTTTGTTGGCCATAGAACTCTGTGCTCTTTACTCCTGCTACTCAGTGTTAAAATGCTCGCACGTTCCCTTTAAACATGGTAAAATTGACATATTACTAAGTTGGTAAATTTTATTTACTTATAAGTCCCTAAGATATGGTACTACATGTACCCAGGCCAAGTAAAATAAATGCTGCTAATGGCTTGTAATACTCATTGTGCCACCCACTAAAGTGTCAACATGTGTCATTTTTTTATTTTTTTTTTTACGCGACTTTTATAGCGCAACAAATACCCGAAGGTGTCGAAGGTGTCATGACCTGTTCCTGCTGCCTGAGTATGCAGTTTGAACTGTCCTTCTGACTTGATAAACTAAAAATTTTGGAAAGCCTAAACCTTCCTTCTTAATACCTATAAGTCACCCCTAAGATAGGCCCTAAATGCCCAAAGGACAGGCTGAATGATATTTAAAAAAGTAGGACATTTATATTAAATGAAAACCCTTCAAAGTCATTTTTCACTGTGGTAAGGCTGGCTCTTCTGGGGGCAAACACTGGGTTACACTATAAATAGTTATTGTGCTTAATTTCAGTTTCGGAGATGCTAGAAAATTGACTCAAGGTCTTCTTTTAAAGGTAATTTAAAATACAACGAAATGATCTAGTCAGATTTTATATTACTATTATTTGTAGATGGACAAGACTCAAGGAGGCATATGAAGGTCCCACAAAATCATTGTGCCTATAAGTTCACCTTACTTCCACAAATGGTTGATTTACAAGCACATGGAATTTAGGAGGGTGAACTTACACTTGTACATATATTAACTTTGTGTAATATTACCTCTCAATCATTTCATTTTAATGATGGCTAGATCTCTCACTGGGACAGGAAGCGGGCATTTCAAGCTGAGGGAGTGAGGAACCTTGGACGTTTATGAGTATTCACGTTATATCTTGACAACTCATTCTCACTCTTAAAATTATTGGAGTTTTGCTCCTGTTAAAGGTGAAACTAAATCCCTTCCTGACTGGGAATTTACAGGAAATGCACCCCAAGATTGGTGGGGTGCAGGGGAAAGGACTTCTTCACAGGTTATGTTTTCTTCTTTGTGGGAAAAAACAATGCGATAGCACACGTGCAAGGGCACTCCCAACATGCAGTTGAACCGTATGAATAAAGCACATGTGAAAAGTAGCAAAGGTTACTTCTATAAAACTCCAACTTTCATGAGTTTGAAAGAGTGCTTTTGCAACCATTCAGAAGTCTGCACTCATGTGAGATAGCAGACCCGAGGTTACAGATTTCTGTTTTTTTAATATGCCCACCTTATTTAAAAACATACCCTTCTTGGATCACTCTTTTGCCCCATCCATACTTTTACCTCTGAGGAGCAGGAAAGATGAGATGTTTGATGGGAAGGTGACCCCAATTGAACCAATAGATGCACTCCCCTCTGTAATCCTCAAAGAAGGAATCCTTTGGAATCTAGTAAACCAGACAACAGGTTTGTTTTGAGGCTGGAGCTTGAACTTGGTTTTGGTGGTACTTATGACTGATGACTTGCCGGTCAATCTGACTAAATGTGTATCTAACAAATCAAACCAAGGCTCCCCTTGTTACTAAGGCAACTGATTCTTATTTATAGGCACAATGCAGCTCTATGATTCACTTGGCTTATTTGGTCCTTTTGGTGTTTTAGGTATCAGGAAATTGGATTTCTTGATTTACACTTAAACAGGTTTTTATTTTGTGGGTGTTTGCCTTTTTCAATAACTTTTTTCACTGGGGTGTGTTTTTTCTGTCCCTTTAGTCATAATATGTTGGCTGTTTTGAGTTTAGTAATTATTTGCCTTTGTTGTATATTCTAGCCCTGAGGAAGTTTTTTTGAGTATACCGCTTTTTAAGACGAAACACGTGTTGGCTTGGATCCACAAGGATGCTGCTGTGAAAATAATAAAAGAAGAAGAAAAAGTATACATGTGGACTGGAACCCTTTGTTGGACTAAAAAATTGTTTTGTAAGCATTTGTGATTCTTTTGCTCGGGATACAACGTATGGAATTCTCTCAATAAAAGAGCATGTCTCATGTAGACAAAATCAACATGACTTCTCTCCTCTGTTTCCCAATATTGAATGATAGAAATTTATAATGCTGAAAATTAAGGAGTGAAATCATTTTTTGCCTTTTCACTTTGGGAAAAAGTACTGTAAACTTTTTTCCCTCAAAGGGAATACGTTGTTCAAAGAACGTAGCACTACTTGAAAGAAAAGCCAAAGGACTATGGAGCATATTGACTAGAAAATGTGAGCGCACGAGCAGCGCCAAATTTGGCAGTGCTGCACTCTAACATTTTCAAAATGCAGGGATGTGCCATATTTATTACAATACGGTGCACCCCTGTGCTTTCCCTAGCGCTGGTGCTAAAATTAGTTGCTTAGCGCCAATGCAGACACCCTTGCACCATAGTGCAAGGGTACCTACTTTGCAGGGGATGATTGTTATGTGCAGGAAGGTGCCCCTTCCTGCACATAAACACATAAACCATCCATAATGGCTATTTTTTATTTCTATGTGTGTGCTGAATTCTGCAGTTCACGTAGAAGTAGCAAACTGTCAATATTTAATGATTGTTTATCTGCAGGAAGGGACGCCGCTTTTTGCTCTTTCTATGTGTGCTGTACAACGAGGAGAAATAAAAGCATTTCCCCTCATGCGCCATCCTAATGCCTGTTCTTGCAGCCCCATGTAAATCTGGGGCGGCGGCAAAAATTTATTGGTGTTGCGGTGGACGCCCACAGCAACACCCAATGCATTACCTTTGCCACAGAGGACTGAGGCGGAAAGGGGCATTTTTACAAGGTGGTTTTATGCCACGCTAAGTAGCTTAGCGCAACCTTGTAAATATTGAAAATGCGCTATGCCTATACCGGTGAGTAACAAAAAGTGACACTCCAGTGGCGATAGGGGCTTGTAAATATGCCCCTATGTACCAAAGTGACACTGCAAGTTTCAAATGTCTTTGTGACTCCTAATATTAACAATGGGATTCCTGAAGACGAGAAGCAACAAAATGGTTAGAATATTAGAGCAAGTTATTGCATATTGAGTCCAGAGTAAGAATCCGAAGTCTTGAATATGCTAAAGCATGGGGCACAGTAAATACCAGTTTTACTGAGGACAGTTTGGAAGGGAGTACACACACTGCAGAAGAGCGAGTAAAAGTTAGAACACATAGGGGCCGATTCCGATTTGGGAAAAACCGCTCCGAATAGCCATTCAGAGCGTTTTTACCGTACGAATCGTTCCCTGCAACGTCCCCCGTACGTACGACGAAGTACGATTCGTACCAGGAGCCGTACTCCGTACGAGTCGTACAGAGACCGTACAACTCTAATCTCCATACGATTCTCCCTCGGAACCCACTGTACGCGACATCTGTACGGTTCACGGCTGGCTTTTACGACCTAGCAAGTACGATACGTGTCGGGTATGCACCGTATGACCCTTTTACTACGGGAGCTGAAAACAGCCGTAAAAGCAGAGTTCGCACTGAAACAGGTACTGAACGACCCCCCGGGTACGGTGCATACCCCCATGATCGCAGGGGTATGCACCGTGCCCCTGCGATCATGGGTGTACGAGCCATACCCCTTGTACAATGGGTGTATGAGCTGTATCCCATGTACGATGGGTGTACTCATCGTACATGGGGTACGGCTCGTATACCCATCGTACATGGGGCATGGCTCATACACCCATCGTACATGGGGTATGGCTCGTACACCCATCGTACATGGGGTACGGTCCGTACACCCCATGATCACAGGGGTATGGTGCGTACCCCTGTGATCATGGGTTGTACGGACCGTACGGTGTGTATGTGTTTGTGTGCTTTTCCGTACGACTCGCCCTTACCTGACATGGACCATACGAATCGTGTCCTCATACCCGGTCCGGATCGTACTCGTCGGGTCGTACGGCATGTGTACAAGTCGTATGGCATGTGTACGAGTCGTACATTTCGCGGTTTCAGCCTTGCAATACGTACGGATCGCGACGATTCGGATGGATTCACGGAATACGGATCGTACTATGCGACTCGGACGGACGGGTACGATTCATAAGGAGAGGGCTCCGGATACAAATCATACGGACAGATTATTTCCTGATTCGGAATCGAACCCATGGTGCCACAGCTCTAGTGAAACATCTATTTAGTACAAAACTAATTTTTAGATATAAAGTTATACTAAAATAATAGAAAACAGAGGAATAATAAGAGAAATTAAAAAAAAGAAAATTGTGAACCCCTTATAGAATTCTACTCAGGGAGCACAATAAGTGGAAAAATGATAAAGAGACTGTATGGAAAACATGTTGAGGAGTAATGAGGGTAGAGAAGGGATCTCCCCCAAAAAATGGAGAAAAGTGTTAACAGGAGAGTGAAAGAGGGTGTTTGAGAATGCTCCATCAAAACAAAAACATGGGAGGGAGGAAAAAGGAGGAGAATGAGAAACGACTGACTGGTAATGTGCAAGGCGAAAAATTAATAGAAAAGGGGAATTGGTGTTGGAGTAGTTTCCTGGATCAGCAATATAAAAACAAAATTGAAACATCATCCAGTTAGTGAATGTTAGAAAGAAACCGTTATAAATATTAAAACAGTTTACAACTCAAAAGCATACAGAAGCAAAATTAAATAAATGTGTTTTATGAAAAAGGTTCTACCAAAAGTCAAAGTTAGTGGTGAAATGGTTTCTCAGAATTGATGTTTATCAGTTAATTTTGCTATGAAACCACATACAACTTTCCTGTCCTCCTCACTATTTCCATATGTTATTGTGTGGCAAAGGTTGAACCTCCAGGGGGTGCATAGAGTAGATCTGCCAGAGAAATGGATGTGGCGTCTTGTGTAGAATGCAGAGGTGTGCTCCTGCTTGAGATCGATAGGCAAGTGCTTGGTCATCCTCTAGTATGATTACCGATCACTACAATTGATGTACTGTCTGTCACCTGGAGGAGATGCATACTGACAAAGTCTGTGTTACTTGCTTATAACCTTCGTTAAGCTCTATCCTTCTCTACTCACCTCTGTTGTAACACCCACCGAATGAGAAAGACAGCAGTTTGACTGACACTGTACTTGCTTAACCCAGAAAGTGACTTGGGGAATGGCCATTATTATGTGTTTGCACAATCAGAACTACCTTGTGAAAAAGGCAACGAACATATGCATACACTTTATTTGTACATGTTTTTATATGATGTCTGTCTCTTGGGTTTGCTTACCCTGTTGTTTCAAGGAAGTAAGTATTTCATATATTGCACATACCGTACTGGGATAAAGAGGGGCGAGAGAAGAGTAGCTCTTCATACATTAACCATATTTATATGGTTTCTTGTTTGAGAAATATAAAGATAGTCATGGTACATACTATGTTTTCAAGGATAGAGGTGTTGCTAGATTTTACGACAAAAATATGACGTGCAGCATTTGAATAGGAAGAAATATGTATGGTGCAGTGCTGTTTCTAAAAGCCACTCGCCTGTAACTAGTTTGCCCCAGATAATATATACTGTGTTGTGGGCTGCTCAGCTTTAGTGCTAGGTTTGATACATGTCGCCATGACTTCCCTTGCATGTTTTGCAAGGCCATGCACATAGGTATTATGTTCACAGGCAGATTCCAGACATATAGAATGTTCCATTCGGACCTCAGCACTCCAGGGCAACACACGGGCCCAGGGAAAAACATACATGCAGTGCTACCACCATACCTCTGGACGAGCTCAGCCACAGGTTTGTATTTTTTTCAAAAGAGAAACCTACGTGAGATGAAAAAAACAGTTTACCCCAGCACTCACAGTAATAACAGTATGTAAATTTTGAAATATGGTCTTTTTACTATTCAGTTATGAGGCAGGCTTCCTGCACTCATACACATTCATAACATTCAAATTTATAATGTAATCTTACTTCCCTTTCCATATTTATGAGAAATTTTGATGGGTGTTTTTTATGCGATAATATCAGGCGGAATGCTAACCCATCGCCTCAAACCACTGTAAAGTCGTTCTGTTACATAATTGACATCGGCACATTCTTTCATTATACAAGATTTAGCATGCATCTGCTCGGAGAACTCTCCAAAATAGATGACTTTTTCTGCATTCCCTATTATCAATTCAAATTAGCCCCGGTTTCCTGAAGCTAGCCTATGGATTTTACAGTTGACAGTAAGGAAAAACATTGAATGTAATGACTGCCTTAAATTATTCAGGGCTAGTTAAACCCAGTTCAGTCTAATCTAGAAAGAGAGAGAGCACAGATTACACAGCTCAGCCATCTTTACAGTGAATTATGGGTGTGCCATCTGCAAAAAGCCTGGAAGTCTTTAATCAAAGAGAAAATTCTGTCATATTAGTGCGCATTCATTTTAGTTAGCGTAATTGGGTTCAGGGAGAGGCTAAGCAGAAAAGTTGGCGGAGACAGGGCATTTATCACCTTTTATCTTTGATAAGATATGCAAAATTGATCCTGCTGCCAAGGAGCCGGAAGCCACCAAGTGAAGCGGGACACCATTGTACCTGGCGGTGAAGGAGAAAGACAAGGTACATCAATACAGGCAGCCATTTTGTGCATGCGGCATCTTTTCAGTTCTGCATTCTCACGAAACTGTGTTCTGGGATCTGTAGTTTTTGTATTTCCCAATGACTTAGTAGGTACCTTAAATTTGCTTGTGCAAACCCATTAAATGCTCAGGGGTCATGTATTTTTAGCTTCTTTCATTGGAAATTGCTACTGTATTTTTGTAATTCTTTGGTGCTTTAAATAGAGTGTCTTTTCCCTAATTCATTGGTTTTGCCGGAATTCACACCTGTCACATTCACGTCACGGGCATACTTCTACCCTACTACTTTTGTAATGTTAGGGCTCTTTAACCATCCTTTGCTGCTATTTCAATAATTGCTCAGTAATGAAAAGCACATAGCCTCAAAACTTCTTTATATTTGTCATATGTAGGAAACGTTTGCATTGACTCTGTGAGTTTATTTACTTACCCTACCTATGTAATTATTTGTTGTATCGCATATGAAATTATGCAAATCTGGTTTGCATTGCGAGAAGCATTAATTACACTAATTCATTGAACTTTGAAGTTCATTATCCTTCTCACTTCAAAATTGTAGGTTGTGAGTGTGTCCACCGTAGGTGAATTGTATTGTCTGTCAATCTTTATCACACTAATTCTGTCACTAGGACTTTGTATTGACTATTGAAGCCTAAAATTAGTGTACAATATTTATGTATTCATTGAAATTCGTACTTGAAAACAGCCATGTTTAAGTTAAAACACAACGCATTATTACAAGAAACCAAAACACATATTATCCCTCCTATTGCTCCAACCGGACAGCGTAGAGAACACCATCCACCCCTCCCAAGAACTCTGCGACACCCTCGCAGACTACTTCCAGAGCAAGCTCACCAACATTTACATCAATTTCAACGTCCAACCCACCACCCTCATCCCCGACGACCTCAACCAACCAGCGAACACCTGCCAAACCATCACCACCTGGTCACTGCTCACTGCCCTCACCGCCTCAGCCATCATGTCTTCCATCCACTCAGGGACATCCACCAACCCCTGCCCCCAACACCTCTACAACCTTGCAACAAACCTATCAGCATGCAACTCACCATCATCCTCAACACCTCCATCTCCACAGCAACCTTCCTGGACAGATAGAAACATGCAGACGTCAGACCCCTCCTAAGAAAGCCTCCGCTGACCCCGACGATCTAAAAAATTATCATCTGATCTCCCTGCCACCCTACCCTGCTAAAGTTCTTGACAAAGACTTCAACCAGCTGCTCACCGAATTCCTGGAACAAAAGTACCTGCTGGTCGCCTCTCATTCAGGATTCTATGCCAACCACAGCACTGAGACTGTGCAGATCACTGCCTCTGACGACATCAGAACACTCTTCGGCTGCGGTAAAACGTGGCCCTGAACCTCCTCAACCTCTCCATGGCGTTCGACACAGTCTCCCACAACACCTTCATCAATAGACTCCACAACATAGGCATACAGAAAGATGTCCTCAAGTGGATCACCTCCTTCCTCACAGGATGCACACAGAGCATCCAACTGTCTCCCTTCACCTCTGCACCCAAAGACATCATATATGGCATACCAAAAGGATCATTTCTCAGCCCCACTCTGTTCAACATCTACATTACCCCCCTAGCTGATGTCGTCAGATACTATGGACCCAACATAATCTCCTATGCAGAGGACACTCAACTTATCCTCTCTCTCATTGAGGACCCCTCCAATGCCAAAACCAACTTCTGCAATGCCATGATCAGCATAGCTGAATGGATGAGAGACAACTGCCTGCAACTCAACTCCGACAAATCTGAAGTGCCGATCTTCAGGAAGAACACCTCCGCACATGGGACCACAGTTGGCGGCCTACAGAACCTACACCCACACTCACTGACCACACACGCAATATCAGCATCATCCTCAGCAGCCAACTGACCATGAAACAACAAGTTGCCTCCTCCTGCTTCCACACACTTCGCATGCTCCACAGAATCTTCAGATGGATTCCAACAAACACCAGAATGACTGTCACTCAGGCCGTCACCAGCCGCCTCAACTAGGGCAATGCCCTCTACGCTGACAACTCCACCCAGCTCTGCAGTAGGCTCCATACCATACAGAACGCAGCAGCCAGACTCATCCTGGAACTCCCTAAATGAATACACCTCGCCTCCCACCTGAGAGACCTCCACTGGCTCCCAACCCAGAAAGGATCCTCACACATGCATACAAAGCCCTCCATTACCTGCCTAACTCAACCCCAGAATGAACTTCCACCAGCCCGCTATCCACCTGCGCTCCTCTTCATTCACCCTCACACACACTCTTCGCATCTGTCATGGCCCTAGCGGTGGCTGCTCCTTCTCTGACATCGCTGCCAAACCTGGAACGACCTTCCCCTTCAGCTCCATACCGCCCCCTCGCTGGCAGACTTCAGAAAGAGACTCAAGATCAGGCTCTTCGACAGAGACACATATTTAACAACAAGGGGTGGTGATGGACAGAGTTTCTGAATTAAGCAGAATACTCTCACCCAGTCAAGAGATCAGGGCTAGATCCAACACCGTTTTTTAGCTCACTGCACCATCCCATCTCAGAACCTGGCTATATGCAAATGAGTCTGTTCCTGTACCAGTGCATGATGGGAACAGGGCAAACCAAACTACCAAGCCAATTCCTACACTGGAAAGGAAACAAGCTTCCGGGGACCGGTTTCTGGCATTTCAGCCGTCATCGGCCCGACTTGCTTGAATCCTGATGGTGCAATGAGCAAGGGACTCACATCTGAGTATACCCTTCCACACTTATGGTGGACAAAATATTTAACAACAAGGGGTGGTGATGGACAGAGATTCTGAATTAAGCAGAATACTCTCACCCAGTCAAGAGATCAGGGCTAGATCCAACACCGTTTTTTAGCTCACTGCACCATCCCAGCTCAGAACCTGGCTATATGCAAATTAGACTGTTCCTGTCCCAGTGCATGATGGGAACAGGGCAAACCAAACTACCAAGCCAATTCTTACACTGGGAAGGAAACAAGCTTCCGGGGACCGGTGTCTGGCATTTCAGCCGTCGTCGGCCCGGCTTGCTTGAATCCTGATGGTGCAATGAGCAAGGGACTCACATCTGAGTATACCCTTCCACGCTTATGGTGGACAAAATATTTAACAACAAGGGGTGGTGATGGACAGAGTTTCTGAATTAAGCAGAATACTCTCACCCAGTCAAGAGATCAGGGCTAGATCCAACACCATTTTTTAGCTCACTGCACCATCCCAGCTCAGAACCTGGCTATATGCAAATTAGTCTGTTCCTGTCCCAGTGCATGATGGGAACAGGGCAAACCAAACTACCAAGCCAATTCTTACACTGGGAAGGAAACAAGCTTCCGGGGACCTGTTTCTGGCATTTCAGCCGTCGTCGGCCCGGCTTGCTTGAATCCTGATGGTGCAATGAGCACCGGAAGCTTGTCTCCTTTCCGGTGAAGAATTGGCTTGGTAGTTTGGTCTGCCCTGTTCCCATGATGCACTGGGCCAGGGACAGACTAATTTGCATATAGCCAGGTTCTGAGCTGGGATGGTGTAGTGAGCTAAATAACGGTGATGGATCAAGCCCTGATCTTTGGACTGGGTAAGAGTAGTCTGCTTAATTCAGACACTCTGTTCATCACCACCCCCTTTTCTGAATCGTTTTTGGCCACTAAAGGTGTGGCAGGTTATACTCAGACATGAGTCCCTTGCTCACTGCACCATCAGGATTCAAGCAAGCTGGGCCGACGACGGCTGAAATGCCAGAAACCGGTCCCCGGAAGCTTGTCTCCTTTCCGGTGAAGAATTGGCTTGGTAGTTTGGTCTGCCCTGTTCCCATGATGCACTGGGCCAGGGACAGACTAATTTGCATATAGCCAGGTTCTGAGCTGGGATGGTGCAGTGAGCTAAATAACGGTGATGGATCAAGCCCTGATCTTTGGACTGGGTAAGAGTAGTCTGCTTAATTCAGACACTCTGTTCATCACCACACCCTTTTCTGAATCGTTTTTGGCCACTATAGATGTGGCAGGGAATACTCAGACATGAGTCCCTTGCTCACTGCACCATCAGGATTCAAGCAAGCCGGGCCGACGACGGCTGAAATGCCAGAAACCGGTCACCGGAAGCTTGTCTCCTTTCCGGTGAAGAATTGGCTTGGTAGTTTGGTCTGCCCTGTTCCCATGATGGACTGGGCCAGGGACAGACTAATTTGCATATAGCCAGGTTCTGACCTGGGATGGTGCAGTAAGCTAAATAACGGTGATGGATCAAGCCCTGATCTTTGCACTGGGTAAGAGTGGTCTGCTTAATTCAGACACTCTGTTCATCACCACCCCCTTTTCTGAATCGTTTTTGGCCACTATAGGTGTGGCAGGGTATACTCAGACATGAGTCCCTTGCTCACTGCACCATCAGGATTCAAGCAAGCCGGGCAGACGACGGCTGAAATGCCAGAAACCGGTCCCCGGAAGCTTGTCTCCTTTCCGGTGAAGAATTGGCTTGGTAGTTTGGTCTGCCCTGTTCCCATGATGCACTGGGCCAGGGACAGACTAATTTGCATATAGCCAGGTTCTGAGCTGGGATGGTGCAGTGAGCTAAATAACGGTGATGGATCAAGCCCTGATCTTTGGACTGGGTAAGAGTGGTCTGCTTAATTCAGACACTCTGTTCATCACCACCCCCTTTTCTGAATTGTTTTTGGCCACTATAGGTGTGGCAGGGTATACTCAGACATGAGTCCCTTGCTCACTGCACCATCAGGATTCAAGCAAGCCGGGCCGACGACGGCTGAAATGCCAGAAACCGGTCCCCGGAAGCTTTTCTCCATTCCGGTGAGGAATTGGCTTGGTAGTTTGGTCTGCCTTGTTCCCATGATGCACTGGGCCAGGGACAGACTAATTTGCATATAGCCAGGTTCTGAGCTGGGATGGTGCAGTGAGCTAAATAACGGTGATGGATCAAGCACTGATCTTTGGACTGGGTAAGAGTGGTCTGCTTAATTCAGACACTCTGTTCATCACCACCCCCTTTTCTGAATCGTTCGACAGAGACACAGCATCCAATACCCACAGGGGTGACAGTGTTGCACTTTACAAATGCTGTTTTATTGCTTGATTGATTGGTTGTATGTCAACAAGCACATCATCCAACTAACACCAAGTCATTTATCTAAAAATGCTTATATTTTTATTTTGCCCTCTTTAATAGTTCCACTGCTTTAAGACAAATTATATCAGTCCTTATAACATAAAAAAAGAATCATTCGCGCTAAATCAATCTCTGTTTCCCCTCTTTGTTTTCAAATACAATGTTCTCCCACTAAGGAATAATAGAAGTTAGTCAAACTATTACCCTAAGTGCAACATGACCCCACGTAGCGAAAACAAATCTATTGTGGGCAGGTTACAGACACAATGCCATCACTGATCCAGGATGCAATGAAGTGCAACCAAAGGGAAGGGAGTTACTTTTGGCTTGAATGTGCTTGCAAAGGTACATTTCTGTGTTCAACTCGGGATACTCTTCCAGATATTTTGTATCCAATATCTTTAGTACTGGGTGACATGATTCACATTGGACTGAAGTCACCGACATTCTCTGGTGAATCGAAGATTGAATTAACTTTAAAAGCTTTTGGTATCCTCAGCTCTACATGAATCCAAATACCAATAAAGCCATTCCAACATACTTTTTAAGCTATTGGTTTAGTAAAGGCAGAGTTTGGATGACTTTGAAAAAAGCATTTTATTTGTCAAAGATGGCTATAATTAGCTCAAATTTCATATTTCTACCTGCCAAGGTCCTTGGTTTGGTCGGATGAGATCAATTGCTTGAATCTCAACTAGAGATTCAACAGGTCCTTGGAATCGCAAAAAAAGATTCTCCTAAGGCTACTGGATTTCACCGAATTTGCTGTCCACTTGGGAATAAGGCTTTACCAAACCGTTTTTCTGAAGGATTATGATATTCCAAAATGAACATTTCTCTTGTATGAGCCCTGAAAATAATGCATTACGACGGTTGTGTATCAAGGGACATAGGGCTGTCATATGATTGAGCAGCAGTAGAATAGTAGCCCCAACTCCACTTCTTATGTATTATGAACTCAAGAAAACTGGTGCTGTTGTCTTTATCACTGGTTACCAGGGTCCCATCAATAAGACATGAAACCTTTTTTTGAAGCTACTCAAGGTAAACTGTGCTAAATGTTTGCAGTTATGAAAATCTTTGAAAGACTGATTTGCAGTGCTCATTTTCAGTTTCAGTCCCAGCAAATTTTAATTCATTTTAGAAGTAAGGACACCTTTAGGTCAAGCACTTTGTCAAAAAAAGTACAATCTTTCTTTTAAATGCTTTGACTGGATCTGTGTTTTATGAAGAATACTGAAATTACTTAGAAAACGATTTAATTTAGTGTGGATTGCACGCTCTCACTTGGTAATAGCGATATCACAGTCAATGCAAACAGTGAATAATGGGAGTGGATTTCCGACTGATCAATAATTTAATCAACAGGCCAGACTATTCAGACTGTTGCTTATAGTGCACTCTTTTAGTTGTTTTATCTCTTCTTTTCTTCACTATATGCCTTAAAGTATTGATACTTCCGTTAATCAATAAAGATTTGTTTTATTTTTAAACTATTTATGATTTTCATGCTAAGAACCCTACTAGAGAGACTTCTTACTTGTCAGAAACTTTGGTATGAAGTTCTGACGTAATGTTGTGTCCTTCTATCTCTCTCACTCTTTCCGTAACTCATTTACCTCCTCTCACTCCCTCTCTATCTCTTTATGTCTCTCTCTCATCCTAAAACCTTTCTACAGTCCAATTAATAATATGATTACCCTTATCCCTTGTTTACCCTTTAATTAGTCCTCACACAATCACCTGTTTGAAATATGATTACCCTAATCCCTTTATTTACCCTTTAAGTAGTAGGCATCCACACAACAACCAATTTCTTCTACACTCTTTAATTTGTTTACCCGAGAGATTCACCTACACCCCACCTCTTTTCTATCCATCTCTTCAGCCTTCTTCTTATATCTGAGTTAGTTCCAATGCTTCTTCCTTGCCTATATTACTGTATTTACCATATTCCTCAACTCTGCCCTGCCTGCACCTAGTACCTCTTCCCTTATCCATACTTTAATACCTATACTCCACCTGTACTCTATTACCTCTACCATTAATTATAACCTATTAACTCTACTCATCCCTTTAGTCTAAAATCTCTATCCCAGTCCTCCTATCAGGCTTACATCACAGTGCCTCTAACTTTACCTATTCCCTAGTACTTCTAATCCTCTGTACCAACATTATAGTACCTCTACTTTTCCCTGCATCCATATACCTATACCTTCCCCATACCACAGTACCTCCAGTACTGTCAAAATACACATAACCTCCTTTTACCATAATATGTTTACCCCAAGCTATACACTAGAATCTATTTCACTCCTACCTCTAGCCTTACCTATAACTTGATACTTTTAACCCTGCCTAAAGTGCATCACCTCGTCTTATATCTGATATGCTAGCACTACTATTGTTGCCTATACCTTAGTACCTCTGCCCCTCTTTAAGCCATGTCACATTTACTCATGCCCTAGTTATCTACCCATACCTATATCGGAGCACTTTTACTCAAGACTATGCCCTAACACATACATCTCTGCCTATAAATTAGTGACTCATCCTAATATACCATAGTATCTCTACCTTTACCTATACTGACATATCACTTTCCCTCTTACCTCTCCAATGCAACTTTTTCACTTACCTGTATTATTGTGCTGCTGTGTTTTCCCACTTTTTTCTGAGGTGTGTTGTCAAAATTCCTTTTCTTTCACTAGGATGACGATTTTTCTCCAAAATGATTTTTAAAAAGGCTAGTCCTCCTAACAAGGTTCTAGCATCAGTCAGTGAAGTCTACATGGGTCTGCAGTACCAGGCTGAAAGGTTTTCCCTGTGACTGTGGTTCTTATTTTGGAACCAAAAAATATGGCGGACATGCTGGAATCTGAAGCTTCCGACATCTGGAACCATGGATCCCACTAATTCCTGATACAAAATCAAATATATTTTTTAAAAATTAAACACAAGTACATCTCTTTTGACTCATTCCCACATGGGGTTGTGGACAAAGTGTTCTCACCCTAACCCCCAATAAGCCCTTTATTTTCACATACAGGGCATGAGGACCATGTGCCTGTGTCCTATAATGGACCCTGCAACATATTTTTTCAATTTTGCAATCAGCCAATAGGATCATTTCAGTTCTGCAGATCCATATTTAGATCTGCCACAACAAAAAAGCTCATGTGAAAATCTCACTAGGACAATCAGTTCTGAGTATTTAAAAGATGTTGTATCCTCGTATCCTCCATGAATTAACAGTTCAGATATCTCTAAAATGTAACCTCTTCATATGCAACCTAAGCACCTTTTCAATTGAAATTTCTTGGTATTAACTGAACAGATTTATACCAAGGCAGTTCTTTCAGTAAAGCTCTACCATTGTGCCAAATTTAGTGGAATTCTGTTCAGCCATTTTTATTTGTTTTGAACAGCGGAGAATCCTATGGGAAATAAAATGGGTTGACACTTTTAGGACACCCCACTGTTCTTTGCCCCCCTCATAACGGAACTGCACATAATTTGAAATGAGGAATCCAACGCCCAACATGGATGACCTTTTTTGTTAAAAGGTCAGTGTAGATTCACTGAACAAAGCCAAAATAATTAAGAAAGGAAAAAATTGCTTTTATAGACATATATTTATATTAGCCATTGGGTAGTTGTAGTTAGGATCATGCTTCCATAGGATATGCCTTTGTTGTGTTGCTTTTAACTTTGGCACAGTTTAACAAATCTTCATAAAACTTTCCAAAAAAGTGCTTCTTCTTGCCTAGTTTGGACATGGAAACTTTTAAAGTAATCTAAAAAACGGGGGCCAAGAAATAGGTGGTGTCCCAAAACACATTTTTCCTATTCATTTATCTATAGCCACTTTAGACACAGCTACAGCCCAAACGGCTGAATGGATTTACACCAAATTTGGCAGAAATCTAGATCATGGTCTAGAAAAAGTGCTTTTTATAATTTGGTGTAAATCCATTCAGTAGTTGTTCAGAAATTATGCCTCAAAACCTTTGTATATTTTACCCTGCAGCTGATTCGTGGATAAGATCGCTCAACCATGATTTGTGATTGGCTGGCTATAACTTGAAGGAAATGTTGCAGCTGCCATCTTGGACTTAGGGACTCAGTACCCTAGTCCTGAAAAATAAAATAATATACCATATAAGGAGCCAGGGTGGAGCCCCCTGAGCCCCTAGGCCTTTTTTTGGGGTCCCAATGGATTTCATTGGGGTTCCGTGGCCCCAAGGATTCATGTGACACCCAATGTAACATGTCTGGGGATTCTGTCCAGATCCATGGATATGGAAGGAAACCCCAGAGATGTCACAGTGGGTATCACATGTATTTGCATAACCTTGGAGCCCCTCCAAAAAGGAGGGGTTGGGGTGCCTGGAGGGTGGTTGTAGCACAGCGATGTAGCACACGTCCAAAGGCTATGTGTGGCGTGGTGTTTGCCACAGGACCTCATCTGTGCCCAACTCCACACTGTGCACGGCCATGCATGGTGGGGGATTGGCGTATTGTATAATAATAAAATATTACTTTATGTTGAAAATAAAAACTAGAAATTCACAGAAAAAAGGTTAAAGTTAAGTTATAGTTCGATAAAGACCTCAGGTCCAAAATGATGTTTTAAATGTATAACATCACTGAAATTCACCAGTTATAGTTATCTCAAGTAACTATAATGTGTGTCCTAAGGTAACTATAAGTAGCACCTTCACCTATGTTGATTATTATCAGCTATCTTTTGTTAAAGACTTAAGTTCATAGATCAGAAATACAAAGGACGCTTTACGTACCATTGAAGGCATTAGGTTTGAATAGCATTTCCTCATGTTCACATTTGATTTCACAAGTTTTTACACATTAATTGAACATAAGGACAGAGTAAAGGCAGTGGAGTACCTTTTGCAAAGCAGATCACTTAAGTATTAGAAGCACAATCGCATGGTTGTACAGTTAATGGGGTATTGTCAAAATCAGAACATATTCCTATTTGGAGGCAAATAGTACAAACAAAAAAGGGACAGCTATGGGCACCAGGTTAGCCCTCAGCTGAGCAAATTTATTTGTGTGCTGGTGGGAGAAGCAGGTGGTCTGGGCAGCTGAGTACCATCAAAGTGCAGAGCTCTTGGTTCTTTGGGTCTGCTACATAGACAAACTTTTTATTGATCGTAAGGAACACAAAAGGGAGCACAAGAATATATTAATAACATGATACACATCTCACTATTTAGCAAACCCACAGTGGATAACTCCCTCCTACATTGTAGAAGTAACCATCCACATAATCTCAAATAGAGTATCCCCTATTGGGAACTCCTACATATTACAGAACTGTTCTACGGAGTGTGATTTACTAACAGCAGAGGCTGATTTGATAAGTAGATTCAACACTAGGCAATACCTCATGTCTGTCTTCAATACAGCCAGAATTAAAGTTAAGCAACGCACACATGATGAACTGCTCCTAGATAGGAAAAAAGATGAAAATGCAACACATGTTAGGATGATAACAGATTTTTCAGTGCTGATATGTACTATCTTTATAAAAAAACTGGAAGATACTTCAAACAGACAGCATTATATGAAAAAATATACCTATCCAACCCCAGATCACATATAGGAGAAGTCCTTCCCTAAAAGACTATCCGGTACATAGTCACTTCTCTCATCACACAGAAAGGCAACAAAATAATCAACTAACAGGAGCTTCTCCTTGTATGAAGTGTAAAGTATGTAAATATAGTAACAAGGTAAAGGAATGCAAAATTCCAGGCAAGACTAAGCCCACTAAGATAAATCACCAGCTTAACTGTAATCCTGGCTATACAGTGTATTGCTACTCTGTCCTGCAAAAAGAAATACATCAGCAGTACAACGTATTCTGTAAAAAAGCATTTACTGGAACACATGCAAGCTAGTTCTAACAATGACGTGATTTTCCCAGCAGTCAGAGTTTTGCAGTATTCCTTCAAAGTAATAGGGCTCTGTTGAAATTCTTCTGTCTCGACCATGTCCCTAGTGTGGAAAGGGGAGGAAATAGAGCTTTGATGCTATGAAGATTGGAGTTCAGGTACAACATAGGTTTACAAACAAAAATACTGGATGGATTAAACAGTGATGAAGAGAGCTTCAGTCCATCTAGGTGGTTAAAAGCATGCCGTTCCAAGAATAAGCAAGAGCAGCTGGATAGGGGAATACAGTAGGACCTAAACTGAGTAAAAACATAAAAAACTAAATATCTAAATGGGTCCAATAGCAATACCTCGGAATCAGGCTAATTAGGGCATGATTGTTATAACTGTAAGATGAAGAACTACTTTAATACCATGAGGCTTAATCATATTGATGCAGGCCACTATGAACTATAAGTGATTGACAGGAATCATTCTGAATTATAATATATGGCCCTTAAATATTTCACATTTTTGTAAGATATTTAGAAAAGAATGTCATTAATTAATATATGTGTGCATTGAGAAAATAACGATCTAAAGTTGGACTTTGATGTGCTTTAAGGAATTTAGCTTTGGAATTTTTTTAACATATATCAATTCTAAAATGATTGGAGACTTATAAGTGCATTTATGATGAAAATGTATTTACTGATGATGAAAACTGAAGAGTAAGACATTTTCATTGTTAATTAATTTATCTTGCAATACGATGTTATTTTTGATTTTCTAAGATGGCTGCTAATCATCCTACCTCTACCACTGCTGAAGAAGTTTCTTCTTTAATATTTGGCATGAATTCACGACAACGTAGTGATTTTTCGCAAAATGTTTTTTAAAAGTGCAGGCACCCATGTTCCTTTATAATTGAGACCCCGTGTGAGCCAAGTCCTGGGGGTATGTGAGTTTTTATTTTTAAAAAAGGAGGGGGTGCACGGAGTACCCTTCCAAGGTTAATTTTAGCCTTGGGGACAGCCACCTCCCCAGGGCACTATATGTACCTGGGCAGGCCCACTGGACTACCCAGCAGCCCAGAGGTACCGCCACCTCACTGCCACCTCCCCGGGGCAAACATTGTAAAATTAATGCAGTGGGTCCCACATGCCCCTCACAGCCCTGGGGACTGCCACCTCTCTGGCCACTGTATAATATGTATGCAGGCGGCCCCGCTGAGCATGCCTGAGCCCCGGGGACCACCACCTCCCCAGGGCAAACACTATAAAACTAAACGCTGTAAAACGAATGCAGGGGGGGCGCATGGCCCCCCTTAGTCCCAGGGTCCACCACCTCCCTAGTCTTAAAGAAACATTGAGGGGGACATATGGCCCCCTCTTTGAGCCTTTGATGGCCCTGGGGACTACCACCCCCCAGGGCCGGCTCATGCTACCTCCCCAGGTGTCCACCCTGGGGAGGTAGTTGTGTCCTTTTGCTTCTCCCACAAAGCAAAAGCAAACATAACTCTGCTTTCTGTAGGCCAGAGCTATCAAACAGTTCTGGCTTGCAGAAAGAATAGTTTTTATCTGTTTCCATTCACGCAAAAATGTGTGTAGGGAAACAGATGAAAACATTGCTCTGACAGACATGACTTGCTTACAGCAGCCACTGTCTGTCAGAGCAATGCTGGTTCCTGCAGGAGTCAAGAGCCGTCTGGGACCTCGGGGCCCTTGAGGCTCCCCCTGCAGTTCCGAAGGAGAAAGAGGAAAAATAAAGGTCAGAAATTAGCAGAAACAGGAAGAATAAAAGTCAGCAACGAGCATAAAGAGGCAAGATAAGGGAGAGAAACGAGCAGAAAGAAACAGAATAAAGGTCAGCAATGAGCACAAAGAAGCAAAACAAACGTGAGAAACAAGACGAGAGAGGCAGAATAAAGGTAGGAAATGAGCCGAAAGAGGCAAAATAGAGGTCCGAAACGGGCAGCAGAAGACAGAATAAAGGTCAGCAACGAGCAGAAAGACGCAAAACAGAGGTCAGAAACAAATAGCAAGAGGCAGAATCATGGTTTGCAGAAAGAGGCAAGATAAAGGTCAGCAACAAGCAAAAAGAGGCTGAAAAAAGGTCAGTAACAAGCATACAGATGCAAAATAGAGGTCAGAAATGAGCAGAAAGAGGCAGAATAAAAGTCAGCAACAAGCAGAAAGAGGCATGATAAGGGAGAGAGATGAGCAGAAAGAGGCAAAATAAAGGTGAGAAACAAATCAAAAGAGTCAAAATAAAGGTCAGAAACAAGAAGAGGCAAAATAGAGGTCAGAGATGAGCAGCAAGAGGCAGAATAAAAGTCAGAAACAAGCAGAAAGAGGCAGAATAAAGGTCAGCAATGAGCAGAAAGAAGCAAAATAGAGGTCAGAAACAAGCAGCAAGAGGCAGAATAAAGGTCAGCAATGAGCAGAAAGAGACAAGACAAAGGTCATCATTAAGAGGAAAGAGGCAAGATAAAGGTCAGAAACGAGCTGAAAGAGGCAAAATAAAGGTCAGAAATGAGCAGAAAAGGGAGAATAAAGGTCAGCAATGAACTGAAAGAGGCAAAATAGAGGCCAGCAACGAGTAAAAAGAGGCAAAATAGAGTCCAGCAATGAGCAGCAAGAGCAAAATAGAGATCATTAATGAGCAGAAAGAGGCAAAATAAAGGCCAGAAATTAAGAGAAACAGGCAGAATAAAGGTCAACAATAAACAGGAAGAGGCAAAATAAAGGCCAGCAATGAGCAGAAAGAGTCAAGATAAAGGTGAAAAACAAGCAGAAAGAGGCAAAATACAGGACAGCAAGGAGCAGAAAGAGAGAAAATAAAGATCAGCAGCGAACTGAAAGAGGCAAAATAGAGGCCAGTAACAAGCAGAAAAGGCAAAATAGAGATCAGCAGTGAGCAGAAAGAGGCAAAATAAAGGTCAGAAATGAGCAGAAAGAGGCAAAATAGAGATCAGCAACAAGCAGAAAAAGGCCAGATAAAGGCCACTAACATGTAGAAAGAGGCACAATAGAGAGCAGAAACGAGCAAAAAGAGGCAAAATTGAGGTCTGAAATGAGCAGAAAGAGGAAAAATAAAGGCCAGCAACAAGCAGAAAGAGGCAAAATAGAAATCAGAAATGAGCCTGAAAGAGGTACAATAGAGGTCAGAAATGAGCGGCAAGAGGCTAAATAGAGGTCAGGAATGAGCAGAAAGATTGGAAATAAAGAACAGCATGGAGCAGAAAGAGGCAGAATAAAGATCAGAAATTAGCAGAAAGATGGGAAATAAAGATCAGCAAGGAGTTGACAGAGGTAAAATGGCGGCCAGCAATGAGCAGATAGAGGCAAAACAGAGATCAGCAATGAGCAAAAAGAGGCCAAAAAAGGTCAGAAAAATGCAGAAAGAGGCAGAATAAAGGTCAGCAATGAGAACAAAAAGGCAAAATAATGGTCAGCTACAATCTAAAACAGGCACAATAGCAGTCAGAAACAAGCAGAAAGAGGTAGAATAAAGGTCAGAAATGAGCAGAAAGAGGCAGAATAAAGGTCAGCAACAGGCAGAAAGAGGGAAAATAAATGTCAGTAACGAACTGAAAGAGGGAAACTAGATGCCAGCAACAAACAGTAAGAGACAAAATAGAGATCATCATAGAGCCGAAAGTGGCAGAATAAATGTCAGAAATGAGCAGAAAATGACAAAACAGAGAGCAGCAACAAGCAGCAATTAGCAAAATAAAGGTCAGAAACAAGCATAAAGAAGCACAATAAAGGCCAACAACAAGCAGAAAGAGACAAAATAGAGATCAGAAATAAGCCTGAAAGATGTACAACAGAGGTCAGAAATGAGCAGAAAGAGGCTAAATAGAGATCAGGAATGAGTAGAAATAGGCAAAATAAAGGCCAGCACCGAGCAGAAAGAGCCAGAATAAAGGTTAGAAATTAGCAGAAAGAGGGGAAATAAAGATCAGCAAGGAGCCGAAAGAGGTAAAATAGAGGCCAGCAATGAGCAGATAGAGACAAAATAGAGATCAGCAGTGAGCAAAAAGAGGCCAAATAATGATCAGAAAATTGCAGAAAGAGGCAGAATAAAGCTCAGCAATAAGTAAAAAGAGGCAAAATAAAATTCTGCAACAATCTGAAAAAGGCAAGATAGCAGTCAGAAACAAGCAGAAAGAGGCAGAATAAAGGTCAGAAATGAGCAGAAAGAGGCAGAATAAAGGTCAGCTACAACCAGAAAGAGGGAAAATAAATGTCAGTAACGAACTGAAAGAGGCAAACTAGAGGCCAACAACAAGCAGTAAGAGGCAAAATAGAGATCATCAAAGAGCCAAAAGAGGCAGAATAAATGTCAGAAATGAGCAGAAAGTGACAAAACAGAGAGCGCCAACAAGCAGCAATAGGCAAAATAAAGGTCAGAAATGAGCATAAAGAAGCACAATAAAGGCCAACAACAAGCAGAAAGAGGCAAAATAGAAATCTTAAATGAGCAGAAAGAGCCAAAATAGGAGTCAGCAATGAGCAGAAAGAGGCTAACTGAAGGCTAGCAACGAGCCAAACAAGGCAAAACAGAGATCAGAAACTAGCAGAATGAGACAAAATAGAGGTCAGAAATTAGCAGAAGGTGAAAGAAAAGAGATTGACAATGAGCAGAAAAAGACAAAATAAAGGTCAGAAAAAGGAGCATAAAGAAGCAAAATAAAGGTTAGCAATGAGCAAAAATCGGCAAAATAGAGAACAGAAACAAGCAGAAAGATGCAAAATAAAGACTGACAACAAGCGGAAAGTGACAAAATTGAGATTTGACGAGCACAAATAGGCAAAATAAAGGTCAGAAACGTGCATAAAGAGGAAAAATAAAGGCAAGCAACAAGCAAAAAAAGGCAAAATACAGATCAGAAACAAGCAGAAAGAGGCAAATAAAGGCCAACAATAAGCAGAAAGAGGCAAAATAAAAATCTGATATTAGCAGAAAGTGGCAAAATAGAGGTCAGGAATGTGAAGAACGAAGAAAAATAAAGGTCATAAACTAAGAGAAAGAGACAAAATAAAGGTCAGCAACAATTAGAAAGAGGCAAACACAGGGCAGAATCGAGCAGAAATGGGCAAAATAAAGGACAGAAATAAGCAGAAGAGGCTAAATAAAGGCCATCAAAGAGCAGAAAGAGGCAAAATAAAGGTCAGAAGTGAGCAGAAAAAAGACAGAAAACAAGCAGCGAATGAGACGAACCGACTCCGTCTCTCAGGCACCCACTCACAGAACAACTCAGACACTCTCACACCCACACACAGACCCAGAGAGACACCCATGCACCCACTTACAGAACCACTCATACTCTCTCTCACCCTCTCACAGATCTACACGGACTCACACCCTGACTCACAGACCCACTCAAAGACTCACATACCCACCCACCAACAGACCCACTGAGAGACTTATGCAACCACTCACAGACCCACTCAGACACTCATGCAGTCACTCATAGACTGACTGACACACACATAGAAGCACACGCCAACTCACTCAGACACTCTCACACTCGCTCACAGACCCACCCAGACACTCAAGCATCCACCTACAGACCCACTCAGACACTCACTCACTCATACACCACTCCCACACTCATGCAATCACTCATGGACCACTCAGAAACTCATGCACCCACTCACACACCCAGTGAGAAAATTATGCAACCAGGCCACTCAGACACTCACACACCCACTCACACACATTTAGACACTCATGCACTCACTCACACACCTACTGAAATACTCATTCCAAAAGGGTACAGGTTAAAGTTAGGAAATAAAATTTTAAAAAACTTAGAAATTCACTTAAAAAATCAAAGGTTACATAGACATTATTGTTAGGAAATAGAATTTAAAATACCTTTTAAATTCACTTTAAAAAAACAAAGGTTAGAGGGATGTTATACTTAAGATATAGATTTTTAAAAACCTTAGAGATTCACTGAAAAAAACAAAGGTTACATGGACGTTATAGTTAGTCTCAGATTTCCATCGAACAAAACCAGTGAAATTCAGCAGTTATAGTTACCTGAGCTAACTATAACTTACGCCTTCACAATGAACTGCTTATGACCTCACATATTACATCACTTATGACATGGTCAGTGACATCACTGATGACATCACTGATGCTATCTCAAGTGATATCACTGATGACATCATCCTGTGAGTGTGTTTCATAAATGTTTCTGAGACCTAAAGATATATACTAAGCTACACCCTAAGTTAAATTGCTATTCTTACTGCGCTAGTAATTAGTCGGGGTCTTCACTGGGTTGTTATAGTTAGGATTACTTTTTCATAGACTTAGGGCCCCATTAGGATGTCGGGCGGATCTCCACAGCCATGCGGGCGGTGGAGATCCGCCCAACATCCTTCCCCATCGTCACCCATTTCCCCCGCCATATTACTATGGCGGGGGGGACCACGATGGACGGAAAGACCGTCCGCCGCTTTTCCGCCCGGTCAACGTGTTGACAGAGCGGAAAAGGGTTTCACATGGTGGTGGTGTTTGATCCATATTAGGGTGTGGGTGGGAACATGCTTTTCCGTGGCAGCAGCGGAAAGGCATGCGGGAATGTCTTGTGGGCACCCGTTGCGGGCCCCCAAGGACTCCCAGGGGTGGGTGGTGCACATGGAGGGTACCTATGGTACACCCCTGCACTTCACTGTACAACGTGGCAGGCACCGCACGGTGCCTGTCACGTTGTGCATTGAAGTGCGCAATGTGCATTTTTAGGATTGCGGCGGGCGGTGCTTTCAGCACCACCCGCAGCAATGTAAAAAATGCGGGATGCGCACACCAATGTGGTGGGCTCATCCTAATGGTCCCCACAGGACCGCCACCCTCATGGCGGGCGGTCCCGTTTTACAATGGGATGGCGGGCGGTCAAAGTCCGCCTGCCATCACAATGGGGCCCAAAGTGTTTTATGGTTTGCTAATAACTTTGGTGCTGTTTGAAGAATCTTCACTAAACTTTTTTTTAAAAAGCAAATTCACATTAGCTCCTTCCTGGAACGTTTTGGGGTGATCCGTCAAGCGGGAGCCAAGAAAAAATGGGGGTCACAAAATGCAAAATCCCCATAGGAAACAGCCCTTACAACATGGCCTTTAGCACGTGTTTGTTTCAACGCAACTACCGTTACCACGCATAGCCTTTACCACTCATGCCTTTACAATGACTTACATTGTAAAGGTATGAAGGGTAAAGGCATATGGGTGATACAGGTAGTATTAAAGTCAATCAGCATTGTCACCTCAGAAGATGAAGAGACCCTCTGAAACAAGCAGAGTCTTCCCATTTTAATAAAAACCAGCATGGCAGCCTCGAACAACTGTAACTGGTGTGCCCCGTCCCCACAGAGGTGAGAGATTGCACATGAGTACATGGGGCAGGGGATTTTTTAGGGCGGGTGCTGCAGGGGTCCAGTTTCGGGCTCAAGGCTGGGGGTGTTTTTTTAGGGAAGGGCTCCGGGGGGGAGTAGCACCAGTGGCTGATTTTAGGGCTCAGGGCTGGAGCCGGATTGTTTTAAGAGCTGGGACCAGAGGGGGCTGTGCTGGAGTCCATTTTTAGAGCTCAGAGCTGCGGACAAGTTTATTTTTGAGGGCTGGGGGTCGTGGGGAGTTGTACCAGGGTCTTGAAAAACCTTTACCATGCATATGCCTTTAACATACATGCCTTTACAACAAAATTCATTGTAAAGGCATATTTAGTAAAGGCTATGCATGGTAATGTTATTCGCTGTGTAATGGCCTCATTGTAATGGCATGCGTTACAACAGAATTCAAGGCTCAGAACCCAAATATGGTGCTGACGGGACACACAGACAGCTCTCTCTTCAAACAGAACGATGAAGCCAAGCAGGATGCTGTGTCTGAAAGCAGTATTTATAGTCTATCAAGCAAGTGTCAATCTGGAGCCTTCTAGAAGAGTACTCCACATTTCATGACAGTTAGAAGGCTGTTACCAGCAGGAAGCTGAGGAAGGAAATGGAGGGTTGAGTAAACAAACAGGTTAGGTACTGGACACTTTCTGAAGATTACAGAGTGTTTTCTATCAATTAGAAGGTTGTTTCTGACAGGAGACTTAGCCAGGAAATTGAGGTTTTTAATTAGATGGCAGGGCAGTTGACAAATAAACTACAAACAGCATATCAAGCCCCCTCGACGAGGTCAGCAGGAAACAGAGGCTTTTAACTAATCAGCACCATATTTTAGTGCAGTTGAACAAACAAACATTACAAGTAAGCATGGGCGAATTTTGCGGATCTCGCGTTCGCGAATTTTGCGGATTTGCGGATTCGCAATCCGCAAAATCCGCGAATTCCCGCGAATTTGCGGATTTTTTTTTTTTGTGTTCGCCCGTGTTTCTGCCAGTTTGCGAGGGTTTTGTACACTTTCGCAAATTGCGAACTTACCTGTCGGGTCGCAAGTTTCGCGAACTTGTTGTTTCTACGTGTCCAGCCTGTTTGGGACACTCTTCTTCATCACTGCCACTCTCTGTCACCACTGCCACTCTCTGACTACTCATGCCACCCTCTGGCCCACCCATGCCACCCTCTGTTTCATCACCACACCCTCTGGTTGTCCAGTGTACATTATTTTCGGCAAAGCAAAGCACACCTTCCCTGCCTCAAGTGACCTGAATTAATTTGGGGCTGATTAATGTGTCACAGAATATTTTTTTAGCTGGCACCTGCTTCCTTAGTGCGCCCTGATTAGTGATCTTTTGCACTTGCTAAGTGCTTTCATTGTTGCAAAATTAGTTACAACACCTGCCCTTCCCCAACTGACAATAATGAATTAGGGGCTGATTAATGGATTTTAACTTCCAGCCTGGCTCCTGCTTGTCTCCCTTAGCTGTAATTCAGGACCTTTGTGGCATATGTGTAACTATTCTGAGGTTCAGAGCAGGGTCACATAATAGTTTCAACTGGCAACTGAACTCTGGAGGGGCCCCTCAGGAAGCACTACAGGAAATGGCTACTAATGATGAGCCTGAACTTTTGAACCTGGTAAGTAGTTACTTTCAGTTTTGCTAAGATCGTATTTCTGCAATTTTGCACTTATTCGCGGGGCGCGAACTCACGCGAACAGTGCGAGCAGTGCGAGCAAAATCCGCTGCTCGCGGATTTGCGGATTTTGCGGGAGATTCGCAAATCTCGCGGATTGCGGATTTCCCGAAAATCCGCAAAATCCGCGAGCGGAACGGATTTTCCGCCCATGCCTAATTACAAGCATTTGCACTTAGGTAAACTGGTCTTTAAACAATGTATAGCAGAGTACATTGCACCTGGCTATCTAGAAAAGTTGATGAGAAAGTAGAACAACCAGCACAGGCAGACCAGGGTAAGATAATATATATGTGTGTATATATTTATATTATATCTAACCAGAAGGTGAGAGGAGGGTCCAAGGGAATTTAAAGACCTGCCAAGGTTATTGTCCCCAAAAACACAAGATGTATAATACATAGAAACCTAGGGGTCTAATAAAAAAGTCTGTGCAATATTCTCAAATATACTAACTTTCAGGCCTGACTAGTGCCGGACAGTGTGCCCTAGAAAGTCTAGTTTATAGCGGAGAAACCATGCATTAGACCACTCGAGACAGTAGGTGAAACCCAGGAGCCAGAGATGGATTCCCATCAATGTCTTGTAAGTGATCTTATAGTATTATCATGTGGTCATCCAAAGGTAGGGATGGGGTGTCTCCAGGTGATTAAGACTACCTTCAACCCACCTTATAGGACTGGGATCAACCCACGAATCGTTTGTGGACCATGCATGAGATCACTTAGTGGGAAAAAGGTGCAGTGCAAAAAGAAATAATTGTGGTGAAAAGAAGATAAAAAGGATAGAGAACAAACAGCAAGATAATTAAATGAATTATTAGAAGGCCGATCATTCAGGGTCTATGAGGGTGAAGTCACATCTAGGAGCTGGCCACTGAGATGTGGGGTGCCACAGGGTTCTTCCCTGAGCCCCACTCTCTTTAACATTTATATGAGGCCTCTTGCTAAAATAGTGGAACCCTTTGGAATTCGGATCATTACATACGCAGATGATACCCAATTGATTGTCTCCCTTAACCAACCAGGAAATAGCCCAGACACCCTAGCCAACTGTATGAAAACAATTGCATCCTGGATGGAAAGCTCCTTTTTACAACTCAATGGAACCAAGACCGAACTGATGTTGTTGGGTAAACCACTCCCGACGGGGGTCACCACCCTCTGGCCCAACTGTCTAGGCAAAGCTCCAACCCCCAAGGATCAAATTAAATCCTTGGGTGTCTGGCTAGACAAAAAACTCAGCATGAAAGCCCAAGCGCAGAAAGTGGCTGGATGCTGCTTTGGATTAATGAAGAGGATGCGGAAAGTCTTCCCACTGCTTTCTTGGGAGTCCAAGAAATTAGTAGTCCAGGCACTACTTCTCTCACGCCTGGACTACGTCAATGCTCTTTATGCAGGCTCACCTTGGTCCACAATAAGGAGTCTTCAGGCGGTACAAAACTGTGCAGCTAGGCTTCTCATGGACATCCCCAGGAGAGAATCAGCCAGAAGAGCCATAACCAACTTACATTGGCTACCAGTGGCAGAGAGGATCCAGTTCAAAACCCTCTGTATCACACACAAGATCCTGACCGGAAAATGTTCTCCTATACTACAAGCAACCATCGTCCCTTATCAACCTAATAGATCTCTGCGCTCTGGCAACAAACGTCTAGTAACGATCCCCAATATCCGTAAAACTAGAAGTGGGCGTCAACGTTTCTCCTATGTTGCCTCCAAAAGGTGGAATACCCTTCCGGACCACATTAAACTGGTAGATGACTGGAAGGGCGAGATTTCGATCGATACCTTATCACTATTGATCTAAAACCCCGATCTGGTCGACTGAACCTTTATTGCCTGTCATTGAGGGAAGAAAGTGCATCTCTTACCAAGTTAGTTCACCCAATAAAGGACTCCGCTCCAAAGGATCACAAACAACTTCTAGCTTTCAAAGATTTATTATAAAGTTAATATAAGCTGCAAATACAGGCATCTCAGAATGAGATTCACAAGATACACGGGCCCAACTACATACATGTGCTCTCTGAAAGCCCTCAGATGAGCAACGGAAACTACAAGAACCAGTTCTAAAAATAATAGGGCTATTAGCATAGACACGTATTGAGATCTCTCAGTCATTTACAGCCGGAGGGAAAATACAGGTTAGGCTGTCCCTACCCTGATCTAGATGGTATCCCTACTTAACCAGGTCCCAACCTAACAAAAGGTGTCAGCAGTGAATGACCCCCAAGGGAAGTCACCCACTCTCAGTCTCTTGGTGAAAACCTATAGTTCTCCAGTCATGATCCCTCTCTGCCTACCCATCCGCTCTCTAAAGGGTCCTCAGGCATCTGCTCTAACTCCACCCAGGGGTGCTGTCCCTAATACAAAAATACAACAACATTTGGGACGCCCCTCGTGAGACGCCCCTCACGTGGTGTAGCTTCTGGCTTTTTCCATGATGAGGCCTTGTGGTTAGAGTCGACCTTGCTTCTCAGACTCTTCTCCGGCCCGCTGATACCCCTTAAACATTCCGGAACCCTCCTCCATGTCTGGTCCGTCTCTTGAACAAACCTCTATTCATATTATTTATAATTGGATCCCCCCTTTCTCTTGCAGACAGACATCTGCAGCCAAAATCCCAATTCTCATAGACTTCCAACCAAGGTTTGCAACATTTTCCAGACCAGACCAGTATGTGTAAATCACTGTTAAACTTTTCAGGCCTACAACATTTCTCATAATGATTATAGCATTCAACTTTTTCTTTAATTAATAGCATGTTAGTACTTTTATTCTGCTATTCAGTAAACACATCTATAAATCTTGGTCTATTACCGTTATTACTTAAAACATTAGTGCAATCCATGTTATGAAATGAACCACCTTCCCCCTCCCCTCTAACTCTGGCCCTCAGGCCTACCACGTTCGACGTTTCCGTATGCCATCTTACATTTTAGCAGCTACACAACATGGATTCAGGAATAATCATGTCTAATAAAATCATATAGTTTCACACATTTCTGCATTAGTTCCACTTCTACTTAAATCTCTACATTAACTACATATTTCTGAATATAGATGTAGGTACTATCAGCACTCATGGCATTTCTCTTCATGACTTGTGCTTACTACGTGTAAGTGTGATGCACTTCTACATTTAGGTCAGTTTGCGCTCTCTCAGTTCCCCCCTTTGATGACCTCTCGGGGTCATCATTAACATTTAAACTGCAGTGATTGCTAGCATAACTCGTTTCTGTGTTTCCAGAGCCCTCAGACTCCGGTACTGACTATCTTGTATGGCAGCCAATCTCTGCAGCTGTTTTCTCTGAGCCCTCTCTGACCTTCTTGCTCTGTACCATTTGAATACCCTCACCAATCCCCACAACACGATCCCACAGATCAATATTATGATGATAGGTTTTAGTATTTTCCACACAAAGCTTTTGCCTAAGGTGGTGAGCCAACCTCCAGCTTCACTTATTCCATGGCCCACCTTTTCCCAGACATTTTCTCTGCTCAGGTCTTCGATCTCTTTGTGAATATCAGTTATGTTCCTAATAACTTTCTCAAGGGGCTTCGAATTGTCTGGAATGTAAGTACAACATTCCTGGACCTTCAAAGCCTTACAGACTCCGCCCTCTTTTGCTAATAGGACGTCTAATGCAAGACGGTTCTGGAGAACCATAGCCCTTATCGATTGCATCTCTCCTTCTACCAGCATTAAGGACTGAGCAGTGCTGGCAGACAACCTGTCTACGACTGTTGCCAGTCGTCTAATTTTAACATCATTAAGGATTAATCCCAAAAGAGGGAACACAGCTCCAAAGACATCTCCAACCATTTCTACACCTCCTACATCTCTCCTTCCCCTCGATGATGTCTTGCCCTCGATGATCTCTAAGTCTTGGGCATGATATATTTTAGGGAAGATAATTGCCAAGTAACATGATCCATACCAGTTGTCAGGTAGTCTCACGTAGGCATTTCTTCCACATACAAAATATACATTTGGAATCACTTGCATTCCCTTCAGGAAGTCCTTGGTATAGTACTCTAAATTGAAAGCATGTTCACAGCTAACTTCTCCCACGTATACATTTTCATAATACGTTTTGGCTCTATGAAGACATAACTTTCCTCTCTGCGTTCTATCTAAAGCTATTGGACCACTACTACCCTTTCTCTTGTGTGCCTTTTCTTCCTCGGTCCAATCTGTTTTCCATTGTCCTGATTTTTTCAAAATCTTTTGTCTCCTATTTCGATCATCCACCTGCCCTATGAACTTTTTCTCGACTTCTGACACCTTGCATGTCAGGTTATTTCTGCGGGCATGTGAAGTATCTAAGGTAATCCAAGGAATGAAAAACTTTGCCAACCTGTCTTCACTCTTCCAGTAGTCCCATTTGTTCATCTGTTTATAATTTGGGACTTCTGGTAACACTGCATCGTAATTGGAGAAATAGTATTCAAAACTATCTCTCCCATAAAATATACTAAGCAACAAGCTACATGTAATGCCATAAGTCAGCGGGAGGTGATGATATCGAATGCCTTCATCAACAGACGCCGGCAACTGCATGCAAACATAGCAGTCCTTAACCTCCATGGCATCCACGTATTCATACAGAAGTTTAGCATAAGCATTTGACCTAAAGTCTCCTTGGGACTCATCTACGTGTAACCTGCGGGCTTCTGCAGCTAATGACGCTTTCTCTTGAGTGTTTTCCCCTTTCTCACCAGCAACAGTGGGTGTAAGCGCCTCTACAGATTTCACATCAGTTACCTTTGCCTCTTCCTCACGTCCCTTTACATAAGAGACTGTTACTACTAAAGCTATTAATATTATTACTCCTACTATTAGTGTGCCTATTATACATTTAGCTCTGCGGTTCTGGGTGCCGGCCTCCATTTCGTCAGACTGTATGGCTCTCTCGTATCTTGGCACAAAGTTCTTTTCTTTTCGTTCCTTTACAGTCTCTTTTACTCCTTTTGTCCTTAGAACCACACAACTGGAAGCTGACAACCTTCCTCGCAAAAGTCCTTTAACAGTTCAATACAGACAACCCTAGCCCTTCTCCATCAACTCAAGGGAAGGTCCCTAAGATTCTCTGCTTCCTGGGCGCTAGGTAATCTTCTTTTCTTCTCGCTTATTTACAAAGTCTTTTAAGCATCTACTATCAGGCCTGTGCCTGCAGCTTCGATAGCAAAGTTCAATATTTCCAAACGAAGATTGTGCTCTTCATGGGCTGTTATTTTTGTACCAAAATCGGGGAATTGCAATTCTGTGAGAAACATGTGCTTTAACTTGCTGAGGCGGGGAGGTCGGGGGAGCATGAATGTCAGTGACCCTTCTTGTTCGACTCCGGGTACTAACAGTCGTATTTCCACTGTGACGATGGGCTCAGAACTGGACACCACCACCGCTCGGATCCTCCCTGTCACCGGTTTCGAAGACATCTGTCGCCAGATATGTCCACTCAGGGGTGGAGTATCTTCTGCTAGGTACACGCACTCTTCTTGACCTCCTCAAGACCGGTGCTTCAGCGCCCTGAGCACCTTCTTCCGGGTCTGAATCCTCTGATATCGGAGGAAGGGTTCTCTCTGGAGTTGACCTCAGACTAGAGCTTCTTCTCTGCGGCCAATCCGCTTCTCCACGTACCCTTCTACTCCTTCTCCTTCTTGTCAGTTCACGCTCTCTGTCAGACCTGTCAGTGTCTGACTCGTACTCCCAGCTACTTTCTCCTTCAGTAGCGTCGTCTGTTTCGCTGCTGTACTGACCGTCCTCAGCTTGGTCAGACTCGTTCCCTGCTTCCGCTGGCACCTCTACAGCTTGGCTGGCCCCCTCTATGGCTTCTCGGTCCGCAGCTGGACGTCTATCCGAGAGAGGAGCTGTGTCTTCCAGAGGTGCTGGAACCCTCCGCGTATGCGACGCGTGGATCCAGTTGGGCAGGCCTCCCACCTTCACTGCCGTGTTCGTGATCAGGATGATCTGGAAGGGCCCACGCCAACGAACATCCAAGCAGCTTCTTCTCACGTGTTTTTTCACCAGGACCCAGTCCCCAGGAAGCAAGTCATGACACGGGTCCTGGCACGATGGTACCTCGGCAGCCTGCACCTGAAGGGACACAGAATGAATGGCGTCAGACAGCCCCTTACAATAGTCCAGGATCATATCATCTGTGATGTTAATCAGTGCAGCAGTTGGGACAGAAAGTAACCTCATTGCTCTCCCCATCAACACCTCATGAGGAGACAAACCCGTTCTCCTATCCGGGGTACTATGGAGGCTCATAAGGACCAATGGCAACGCGTCAGGCCAACTCAAGGATGTTGATGAACACACCTTTGCAATTCTGGCCTTGATGGTGCCATTTATCTGCTCCACAATTCCTGAAGCCTCTGGTCGATAACTGCAATGCAATTTCTGATCTATGTTCAGAGCCGCACAAATCATCTTCACAAGCTCGCTGTTGAAATGCGTTCCCCTATCTGATTCCAAAGAGGCCGGCACCCCGAAGCGCGGAATAAGCTCCCTAAGTAGTAACTTGGCTACTGTGAGGGTGTCGCACCTACGTGTAGGGTATGCCTCAACCCATCTGGAGAATACGCAAACAACCACCAAGACATAGCGGAGGCGGTTGCACCTTGGCATTTCAATAAAATCTATCTGCATTCGATTGAATGGACCTCCTGACCTCCCAATGTGGCTCAGTGCAACTGGTGTCTTTTTCCCTACATTCAACTGCTGACACGTCACACAACGCTGGCACACTGCTTCGGCTGCTACTCTGAACTTAGGGTTGTACCAGGTCTGTCTAAACACTCTCAGCATAGCATCTCTTCCTAAGTGGACGGGACCATGTATGTGTCTGGCCATTGGGCTCACCATCTCATTGGGCAACACTGCTCTGCCATCTGCTGAGACCCAGAAATGGGCCTCACCCACCACACATCCTGCCTTTTGCCATGTTTCTTTTTCACAATCAGGAGCATTTTCTTGCATGTCTTTCAGTTCGTCCCAAGTATCAACAGTTTCTAATATCATGGCTAATTCAGTCCTTACATTTATTCCACCCACTTCCACCTCTGTGAAAGAGTACCCTGTTTCCGCGCAATACCGCGCGACTTCGTCGGCATATCTATTGCCTTGTGACACGAAGTCCATATTTCTGGTATGTGCGGTGCACTTCACAACTGCGATACCTGCTGGACATTGCAACGCCTCTAACAACAGGCGCACAAACTCTCCATTGCGAATGGGAGAGCCTGAAGAGGTCATGAAACCTCTTTGAGACCACAACTGCCCGTAATCATGAACTACCCCGTAACCATATTGACTGTCAGTGTATATGGTGACTCGGATTTGATTGCTTGCCAGGCAGGCACGCGTCAGGGCAATAATCTCGGCTACCTGAGCGGAGTGTACTCCTTCCAGGCATCCAGCTTCCACCACTCCAGTAATTGTACAAACAGCGTAAGCTGCTCTCAACTGCCCAACTTCGTCTCTTACACATGAGCCATCGACAAAGAAAATTTCATCTGGGTCAGTCAGTGGCTCATCTACGATGTCGGGTCTTGGTTTGGTGCATAGTTCAGTCACATCGAGGCAGTCATGGTCTGTACATTCATCATCATCCTCAATATCGTTTGGAAGTGGCATCAAGGTAGCAGGATTTAAAACAGAGCATCTCCTGAGGGTCACGTTCTCTGCAGCAAGAATGACTTGCTCATAGCGCGTGAGCCTGCTGTTCGTCAGATGCTGTGTTTTGGTCCTGGTCATCAACAATTCAACAGAGTGGGGCACATGCACCTCTAACGGGTGCCCCATGACTATATTTTCACACCTCTCAATGCTGACACCTGTTGCGGCAACGGATTTGAGACATCCGGGCAACGCTGCGGCTACTGGGTCTAAAGTAGCCGAGAAATAAGCGACTGGTCTACGGGCATTCCCATGAATTTGGACTAACACAGACAGCGCGCAACCCTCTCTCTCACAACAGTAGAGCAAGAATGGTTTATCATAATCTGGCATTCCCAGAGCCGGAGCACGACACAAGTCCTCTCTCAGCTGCAGGAACGCCATCAAACAGTCTTTGTCCCATGGTACCGGATCGCTCACCTCCTTGTGCGTCAGTTTTTGCAAGGGCTTTGCTTTCAGTGAAAAGTTTGCAATCCACTGTCGGCAATATCCCACCATTCCTAGGAACATCCTGACTTCTCTCTGTGTTTTAGGCGCATTCATCTTCATGATGGCCTCTATCCTGTCTGGTGACACTTTTCGTTTACCTTTCTCAATTCTGTGTCCCAAGTACTGCACCTCTGTCAGGCAGTACTGCAATTTTCCCGGGGACACCTTATGCCCATTCTCTGCTAGGTGATTTAACAAAGCAATAGAGTCTTCCCTGCAAGCTTCCTCTGTTTCTGACGCCACAAGGAGGTCGTCTATGTACTGGACCAGAACTGACCTCTGGGGCAGCACTAGACTTTCAAGATTTTTCTTTAGAAGCTGGTTGAAGATCGATGGGCTCTCTGTATACCCCTGAGGAATACGACACCATGTTAGGACGCGACCTTCCAGCTTAAATGCGAAAAGAAAATGGCTTTCCTCGTCCAGAGGGATCGAGAAGAAAGCCTGACAAAGATCAATTACAGTGAACCATTCTGCTTGGAACGGTATCTGAAACAGTATCACTGATGGATTCGGTACCACTGGACAACACGAAACGACTATGTTATTAATCTTCCTGAGGTCCTGCACTATCCGGAATTTCCCATTTGGTTTCTGCAAACCCATAATCGGGGAGTTACATGGACTACCCACGATTTCCTTCAGTATTCCCTGCTTAATCATGGATTCGATCACGGGTTTTATGCCTGCAATCGTTTCTGGAGTCAATTTATATTGAGGTGTTCTTGGAAACTCAGCATGCGGTTTCACTACAATTTTCACTGGGTCCACCCCGTTCACCAACCCAATCTCTTCCCCAGTGAAATCCCACACTTCTGGAGCTACGGTCTCTCTCAGATCCCAGGGGAGCTCGTCTACTGTCAGAGTGGGATACAATTCCACACATATTCTGGAATTTGCGACTTTAAAGTCAGCATCATCGTCATTAGTCAATACCTCCACTCCCAGTGGTGTGCAGTATATGGTGCAATTTAACTTGCACAAAAGGTCTCTTCCTAGCAGACATACAGGACTAGAATCGCAAACCACAAACTGGTGCTCATCACTGTACTTCCCTATTTTCACCTGCACGGGTTCAGTCAGAGGACTGGTCATTCTCCTGTTAGCGACCCCCACCACTTGTATGGTCTCTCCAGACATGGGCAGGCCTGGAACTGCGGCTGACCTGATCGTGGATCGAGTGGCTCCTGTGTCCACTAGAAATGTCGTGGGGAACCCTGCCACTTCGGCCTCAACATAGGGTCCCCTCTGGTCTACCTCCAGAGCTGCCCCGAAGGTGCAGTCTTCCCTTTCCACTCTCTGTCCAGTTAGTGGGTCCACATAATAGCACTCCTCACCTCCTACAAACAGGGGCATCTGTCTATAGGTCTTACCCATAGTCCCTACTCTGGGTGGCTGTGGGAACTGGGCTCGGGGAGGAGGGCCCCCCCCTTTGAGCACCTTTCCCTGGTATGGCGTTACCCCTCTTGTAGGCGCACTCTGGGTCTCTTCCTCTTCTACCTCTTGGTCTCCTATCTCAACATTATAGGGACACTCGCGTTTCCAATGCCCCACCTCGTTACACTGGTGGCACCTGGTTGTTTTCTTTAAGGCAGCTATATCTATCCTGGGTCTAAAGGTGGAGGTCTCCTCATTGCCCTTGTTCTGACTGTACTGTTTCTTTCCTCCAGTACCTGTTCCTGGTTGCTGTTGCTGCTGTCCCCCCTTCCCTGCTGCCTGCATCTGTACCACCATCAGTTTCTCCTTTAGTTTCTTTGCCTTGGAGTCTATCTCATCACAGCAGTACCTGGCATACCTCAGTATTTCGTCTAGGGGTTTATTTTGCCAACAAATCAAGTGTTGCTGTATCATTAAACTAATATCCGGTCTCAGGCCCAAGACGAACTTGGACACAAATTGCCCTATGTCCTTTGGATCCATTACATCCAGACCGCTATATTGTTTAAACGCCTTCAGCAACCTCTCATAGTATTCGTGAACCGTCTCTTTGGGTTCCTGTCTTGTTCGGTCAATTTTGACCCAATCTATGTCTTGCATTGGCACTTTATCTTTCAGCCAAGTCATTACTCTCTCGAATTTTGCCATCACACTCTCGGACGGCCCATTGGTCTTAGCATCTCTCTCTGGCTCTGTGGTGGGCCACTCAGCGCTAACCTTGCATGCGGTCCACAAATCTCCTGGCACTACAATGTCAAACAGCGTGTTCAAATCTATCCATAGGACCTTTGAGATTTTTACGAATCTCTCAACTTGCTTGTACCACTCCACTGGGTTTTCCCGCAGTTTGGGGAAGGAGGTGGTAAAAGCAGCTAAATCTCCCCTACTCCAAGGGACGTGGACATAGGTCCCATTTGCGACTTCCCTCAAAGGGTATGCCTCTACTCCCTGCTGTCTTCCTGGTGTCATACCAAGTGTGCTTCTCCTGACGGTCCCTTTCTTGGACCACCTCTCTTCCCACTTATCCAGTGCCCTCCATGTCCTTATTCCAGTGATCAGCTCCCGTATGTGCGTTTTCAATCCGATCGTTCTCCTCTCATCTAGGTCTCGATCTGAGTAATGTAGCCTGTGGTTACCCTGTAATGCTTTGGTCCTTGACAGGTCCACCATATATTTGCCTGCTAGTTCTACTAATTTCTCATGGATTGCTCTCGCCTTTCGAGTTACGTCTTTTGCCATGAACAGAATTTCATCCTGCTCATACATGTCCATTCTTTCTAAGGGCAGGGTGTCGTCTACCATGTCATCCAGATCTGACCTTAAGCTGGAGACATCGAGTCTTTTGGCTTTTATCTCTGCTCGCAATAACTCCTTCGAGGGAGGTTCACAGGTTTCTCTCCCATCCCAACTCCGGGCCCTACGTTTGGGTTCGGGAGAGTTGGGGAGTGTTCTCTCTTGCTCCCATCTCTCCAGGTCCCATGCTCGGCCATCCGATCTTGGAAGGTGATGGAACACGGGCCTGTTACCTCCTATCTTACTTTGTCCATTCTCTCTCTCTCCTCTCTTTTCACAGTAGGACTCTGTTATTCTCCCTTCGGTCTCCATTCTCTCTCGGCCTAGTATCACTCAGTATCTGATACGATCCTTCCTGATTTCCCATATTCCCTGGACTGCGCTCTTGTCCGTCATCACAGGGACTATGGTGCGACCTCTCGCAACTCTCATTCTGTTCTCGGTTTCCGGGCACACAGTGGATACACTTAAAGCTGTCTCTATACTCTCGAGTCCTCCTGTCTTCCCCACTATGTATTGGGCGAGACAACCCCCCGTTCTCTGGGCCCCCGTTTTCTAGGTCTGCTCTACCTTCCTTCCGGGCCCAATGGGTGACTCCCCTACTGTCCTTCTTCCTCCCGTCCCACTCCGGGCTGCTCTCTTCAGCCCCGCAGTGAGTCCGGGCTCTGCTGTCCTGACTTTCCCTTTCAGCTTCCGCAGCTATGATGTTCTTGTGAGCCTCTACTGCCTCATCCCACTTCTTCATGTACTCGTTTAACTCCTGAAATGATTTCCGTCCTGATCCCCTCATCTCCACCGGCCATCTAAGGTCCCCCAGATCCCCTGCGGTGTGTACTGGGGTGCTCCACTCTCTTGGTATCGGCAACTGGCTTGGGGAGTTGATCGTATCATTCCTCCTTGCCATCTCTGCTCTTTCTCTGTCCCTCTGTACCCGTTCCTCCCCTCTAGCCCTCTCTGGGTCATATATCGATACTATAGGACCTATGGTAACAGGTACCTGTAGTGCATCGGGTAATGCGTAGGATGTGGCACACTCCGTCTCTGGCGGCCTTTGCACCACAAACCTCCCGACTACCTGTTGCACCTGGCTAGGCTGGGACAGTTCTTTCTTTGCAGCGGGATCCCAATCGGGACTGGGAAGCGGCCTATGCTCTCCTGCATTGCCCCCCCCCTTCTCACTATTCTCAACATCTCCCCCTGCTCTGTTATACGGGGGTGGCCTGTCTGTCAATAATCTGTTTATCAGGCTGTCCTCTGTCTCGCTCTCGTCATCTTCTTCTAGGGGGCTTTTGTTCCCGGGCATCTCTAACACTGGATATAATTTATTTACTTCCATGTTATGCACCCTCCATCTTTTAGCATCCGCATCCCACTTGGCATCCTGTACTGCCCTTACCGAACGTTTCACTCTTTCTTGCCTTCTGTTCATGTTCTTTTCATGCGCTGCCCTAATCCATGCATTAAGGGCTTCAAACTGGGTCGGTCTAGGCAAGGGTCTCGTTGAGGTCATAATTGCTTTTAATCTGTGTAGCACCTCTAATCTGAACGTCCCGTACTTCGGGAACGTGAGTTCCTCATTTCCGTCTGTAATCTTACTCCACTCTGAGATCCACAGAATCGTATGCAGCCCAACATTTGTCCCCATATAACGAGCTGGTGTACCCTCCGGCGGGGCTTCTTCCCCTTCATACGATCCCCGCCGCTCTTTCCTAAACAGCGCTCTTAACCATTTAAAACACTTCATAATTACGCGCACGATTTCCAGCTTGAATACTCTGTTTACTTCCTGATGACAATCCACCAATCCTAGCGCGGCTTTGCTAGCTGGCCTATCGCAGCGCGGTCTTTCACCGGCCGGCCAATCCCAGCGCGGCACTTTCTGACGTCACTAGTCTCCGCTTCGCAGCAGCACCCCTCCTTTCTCAGCTCTCCTCGCGGTCATGCATGCGTCCCATTCATACTCTGAAAAATGACTACTTCCGACCAAGCGGTCACTTCCCTCGACTGTACGTCCACAGTCTATCTGTAATTGTCAACACAACTGACGAGATGTCTATCGTCTCTCTGATAGGTTCTTTACACACACACAGTAACCTCCGACCAGCGTCCGTTACTCACGCACTCACTCTTACGTTCCCCCTATCTCGGTCTTCCGGGTGATCAATGGTACCTCATGACCCCCTTCACTCTAGTTAACAATTACTCTGGGTGTCCGATACACCCGAACCACTTAAGCTCTCCTTGAACTTAAGATTTCCACCGGTTGTGCGCGCTCACAACCTGTTCCACAGTCACTCTACAGGCATTCGACTCCGCCAGACATTACAACATAGATACAATACAAAACACCGCAATCTTAACACGCATGACCCTTTATACTCACTCTCGACCGATACTGCTGCTTTTCTGTCTCACGTCATCCGGTCCTTCTTCGGCGGGCGGTTCTTCCGATCATCGATCTCTAGGGGCCTTGGGGTAATCTAACCTGGCCTAGATCACCTTCCTCAAGAAGGCAACCATCCTCTATAGCTACCAACTGGAAGGGCGAGATTTCGATCGATACCTTATCACTATTGATCTAAAACCCCGATCTGGTCGACTGAACCTTTATTGCCTGTCATTGAGGGAAGAAAGTGCATCTCTTACCAAGTTAGTTCACCCAATAAAGGACTCCGCTCCAAAGGATCACAAACAACTTCTAGCTTTCAAAGATTTATTATAAAGTTAATATAAGCTGCAAATACAGGCATCTCAGAATGAGATTCACAAGATACACGGGCCCAACTACATACATGTGCTCTCTGAAAGCCCTCAGACGAGCAACGGAAACTACAAGAACCAGTTCTAAAAATAATAGGGCTATTAGCATAGACACGTATTGAGATCTCTCAGTCATTTACAGCCGGAGGGAAAATACAGGTTAGGCTGTCCCTACCCTGATCTAGATGGTATCCCTACTTAACCAGGTCCCAACCTAACAAAAGGTGTCAGCAGTGAATGACCCCCAAGGGAAGTCACCCACTCTCAGTCTCTTGGTGAAAACCTATAGTTCTCCAGTCATGATCCCTCTCTGCCTACCCATCCGCTCTCTAAAGGGTCCTCAGGCATCTGCTCTAACTCCACCCAGGGGTGCTGTCCCTAATACAAAAATACAACAACATTTGGGACGCCCCTCGTGAGACGCCCCTCACGTGGTGTAGCTTCTGGCTTTTTCCATGATGAGGCCTTGTGGTTAGAGTCGACCTTGCTTCTCAGACTCTTCTCCGGCCCGCTGATACCCCTTAAACATTCCGGAACCCTCCTCCATGTCTGGTCCGTCTCTTGAACAAACCTCTATTCATATTATTTATAATTGGATCCCCCCTTTCTCTTGCAGACAGACATCTGCAGCCAAAATCCCAATTCTCATAGACTTCCAACCAAGGTTTGCAACATTTTCCAGACCAGACCAGTATGTGTAAATCACTGTTAAACTTTTCAGGCCTACAACATTTCTCATAATGATTATAGCATTCAACTTTTTCTTTAATTAATAGCATGTTAGTACTTTTATTCTGCTATTCAGTAAACACATCTATAAATCTTGGTCTATTACCGTTATTACTTAAAACATTAGTGCAATCCATGTTATGAAATGAACCACCTTCCCCCTCCCCTCTAACTCTGGCCCTCAGGCCTACCACGTTCGACGTTTCCGTATGCCATCTTACATTTTAGCAGCTACACAACATGGATTCAGGAATAATCATGTCTAATAAAATCATATAGTTTCACACATTTCTGCATTAGTTCCACTTCTACTTAAATCTCTACATTAACTACATATTTCTGAATATAGATGTAGGTACTATCAGCACTCATGGCATTTCTCTTCATGACTTGTGCTTACTACGTGTAAGTGTGATGCACTTCTACATTTAGGTCAGTTTGCGCTCTCTCATGACCATCTGGTTTTCCGCAAACGATTGAAAACATTGCTTTTTCCCTCTAGCTAAATGGAGCAGTCACAGCCAATAGTTCAAAGCGCTGGCAGGCCTTCGGGTAGCCATGCGCTCTACAAATATTTTTACAATTACAATTACAATTTTACAATTACATGTGGTAGGCAAGGTGAGAAGGACAACAGACCATGCCATTAAGGGCTCATCACAGGAGATTCCCTCTGTGCTGTATGCCGGGATCGACGGCATTGCAATAAGCAATCTCAGGGTCGAGGATGAAGGCCCTGAAAGAATAATTTGCACAATGACAATTAATATATATATAGGAATAACACATGAAATGATACACATGCAGGGAAAGTGGTGGACGTCATGGGGTACTTCAGAGGAAATGCAATACAGTGATGAAGTAAGCGAAAGCAGGAGCCATATAGCAAGCAGAAAGTTGCCAGATACCATCTTGCTAATCCATAACCTCTTTACAGTGACTAGGAGGGGCTGTGTACCTTCTACTGGCCCTAACCTAGAAGTGTCTGTTTTTAACCCTCTAGTATCTGAGCCAGCCACATGAAGAGCCAGTAGTCCACAATCTCCACTCCTTCCCTATCGTTTGTGAATCTATTTAACAGAAATGCACAGGCTTGCATGTATGTCTCTTTCCAAGCAAGTTCCAAGATGGAATCCTGATAGACGTTACTCAAAAAAGTGCTTTGCCAGCTCTGTTCAGTAGTTTTTGAGATAGTAGAGTTTAATTATTTTTTTTTATAAGGTTAACACTTTTGCATATGTCTGCAGTTTGGACTTGTGAATAATTTGTGAATCCAGGATTTCGAAAAGTAAGAAATCTGATTGGACGAGGGAGTCTCTTCTCCCTCCATCTCTTTCAGATCTGTTTACTAGAGTTGGTACCATGAATCTGAGAGATATCTGCGATAGTCATTACAGGATTCAGGGTACAGTCCCTGTGTCCCCCATTTATTTTTAAAGAGGCATGTAAGCAGGCAGGTTGGCTCATCCACACCCCCAGCCACAATGAGGGGAACCTAAAATATCATCCCTTAGGTTAAATAAAAAAACTGAAAGTTGTGGGATTTGCGAATTGGTTTTCTGAAATTGACTTGTGATCCTGATGCATGTTTTCATATACATTATATAACAATTAAGAATAAAGGAAATTCTGAAGCACTATGTGTCATACCTTGGCCATCAAAAACAGGCTAAGGCCAGTGACCTTCTCCCCTAAGCATAACTAGAAGCAGTGAACATCTGGAGTTGGGCACTAGTAGGGAGCAGAGCATAATCACAGGCCAAACCTTGTGGACAACCATTTCTGAGCGTGGCTTACGTTTGTGCACATTTGGGAGTTTTGGCCCACGGCACGTTGGGTGCAGAACCTGGCTATTAATTAAGTGCATTAAAAATGTTATTTAAAAAAAACACAGGTAATGCTTTTGGCTCATCTTCCATCATCTACTATGCTCAAAACAGTAAGTTGTCAATGGCACAGAAACACAAAAACAAGAAAATAACATCGTGGACAGTGCAAGTAACGAAATGGGCATGTTGTGTTTATAGTGATAAAAATAAAGGGGGCGTTTCAGTGGTTTTACGTGTTTGAGCCAGGAAAACAAAATGAAAATACTACAAAATTAAAATGAAGATAACATCCTAGTATCCTAGATAGACAGATGAAGTTTCTCTATTTGGGAATGCAGAAAATTTGCCCAACCACAATAAGCTGGTAAAGTAAAAGGAATTCACGAGGTCCTGACAAAGACTATCATGAGGTAGTTGATATAGGAGAAAAGCATCCATCATCAGATACGTTTTAGGACAGTGCTATTAGGTAATGCTACTCTTAGTGAAAAAATAAAAAGCACCAAGAGTAATGATGATTGGATTTGGATAGCAAGTAGAAGAAACAGAAATATGAGCTACAACGATAAACATATAAAATTAGCTAAATAAGTAGTGAAATAACCCTGGGTGTGTATGATGTAATCAAGATATTTGAGACTGGATGTGCGCATGATTTAATTATGATATTTGGAGATTTGTATAGATTTAAATAATACTAAAATAAATATGAAATGAAAAGATTTAGAACCGCATTTACAAAGATACATTTACAATTATCTTTAAGTTTACTACTTTTTGCTATTCACATGTGCGGAGTCATACGCCATTCTGTCCTGGTAGCACCCATTCAGGGAGTGCCTGCTAAGGGAGTGATGGTTCGAGAATCACCTGTCGATCTTTCATTGCTTCACTGTCTCAAATGCAAGCACAAATTCCACATTTGCTCTTATGCTGAAGTAAACACAGTTTATTTTTGAATGGGTCTGCAGTACTGGTCAGCACAGTTCACCCCTATGGAGAGTGCACATTGGCACCAAGCACCCAATATGTAATTGAGCCTCAGCAATTCAAGATATTATATATGTGAAGCTTCCCAAGACAACGGTGCTTATCAGCTCAATTGTACTTAAATACTGAGCGATTTGAGGAGAATGGAGCTGAAAAGGGTCATTTCCAAAGGGGAATGTTTGGAGTGATTTCCTGGACTTACTTGACACAGGTAATATAGCCTAGTAGTAGGTAGCACTCTTTCACATGAGCATCATATAAAAACTGGTCCATCAAAGCATCCTGAACCAGATGTTCTACATCTCCAACATGATCTCTAACAGAGTTCAATGATTACATTAGGCATGTCCAATGTCTGCGGACTTTCCCAATTACCTCGCGAACCTTGGAATAGGTTTTGGACCAGAGTGGCAGAAGGTGTCAGAGGTGGAGAAAGTGGAACTAGCTGATTTGTCTTGATATGTATGTTTTGATATCACCACCCTTACCTTCACTACAGATTATTGATGTAATACAGAGTAATAGCAACATCAGAAAGTGCTGATTTCAGCTAAATATTTTGCTAGGTCAATTTTCTGTGTTCCTCAAGTGGTTTAACTGTCCATAAGCTTCTCCCTGAAAAACAGACGGCTATCAAACTAGTTTCCATCATTAAAACAAGAATTCCATGGGGGAAAAATATAATAGTAGCATCTCTTAGTCTTAGAAACATCCTACTCCCTTTGATGCTGTGAAACTAAGCATCGCTTGTATTAAATGTAGCCAAACACCTACGTCCAAAAGCATTACATGTCCACTGTAAACTTTTTCTGATGAACTCTTGCTCAATGCCTGGTACCTGATACACCAAAATGTGTTCTTGTTGCCTGCGACTTGAGCACTGCTGCCATATCATACACTTACCAGTCATTGATAAGATCCTCAAAACAATTTATTGTGGGCCAACTTCAAGCTCGTATGAACATTTGAAATCTTAGTGATCCACTCCCTTCTGATTTTCAACCCCACCAGAAACCCAGAACTGCCACCCAAATTGAATTTTCACCTGTTTAATATTTTATGGTTTATGGATCGGTCTTTGCATTATGTCCTCTACTGTATTTAGTAGACCAGGCAAGCAGACAATTAGTAATGCTGCAGCATATGAATTCTACAGCACTCGACTAGGATTCGACAAGCAGTCTTTGCTGTACCACTACAAGTGGAATATGTTCATGTTTCCTGTCTGAACCACCAACGCAAGTTTGGGGCTTATTTACAAGGAATTGGTGTAGGTCGTCGCCACAAGTCAATTTGTTACAATGCCCTACACCAATTCGAAAGGGCAGGAATGCACCCTATTCACAATATACAGTGTATTCCTGTCCTTTTCAGCCAGTGCGCAAATAGCAGCTGTGCGCAAATGAAGGCTCCCTTGCACCATAGTGCAAGGGTGTCTGTAATGTTGGCATGATTGCTTTTGTGCAGGAAGTGACACCTTCCTGCACAAAAACAATCATTGGAGACGTTTTTCTCTTTCCAAGTGTGATGCAAAATAATCTGATATTCTAAAGTGAAACGCTTCCACTGTTAAGGAAAAACACTTCTCTGAATTTAGAAGACACTATCATGTTGTAACATTATGTTTGGTGCATGATTTGCATGGAAAATATTTTCATGGCTCGGCTCCTGCACGGGCTCTTAGCGCAGCTCCCCATGCTGATTTGCTGTCTCATCCACCTCTTTCTCCCCACAACAGGTCCTGTGGTGATCTTGGGCTCAGCTGCCTTTGTGTCATCCTACCCTCGCCTTCCAGTGCACTGTGATCCTAGTGTCCGCTTTCACCTGAGAAATGTTGCTTGAGTACTACAGAGGTCACCGAGCTGTGGCCCACTCAGCCTCCAAAAATGAGCCCCGAGACTTGTTCCACCTCTCCATCTGATACAAGATGGCTGCTACTCTTGTAATGCTACCCATGATGGTGGGAGGTCTGGTACCTACTCGCTTGTGCTTCTCTGCCATTCTCTTGTCCACCTACTCTTAGGTCAGCCTCCAGCACATCAAGGCCTGGAAGTCTGATGGTTATTTTAGGCTTCTTAAGCTGTATCCCCATGCAAATCTTGCATCAGATACTAAGTGTCATTTTCTGCGGTTCTGTTAGAGCCGGTGCATGTGCAACCACCGCCATGCAAGCTTAAGTAACAGATGGCAGTACTGTCTGGGATCGTTACACTCTCCGTTCTGTGTCCTTCTCACTTTCAGCTGAAGTAGCTCAAGCAATATGATGCCTTGTGTAAATGGACTGTTTGTCCCTGAGGTGAAAGGTTGGAAACGGCCCTTCCAGTGTCACCGGTACACTGACGCAAGTAGCAGATTGGTCCCTATTATGCTGCACAGTAAGTACATACCTCTGTCTAAAGTCCTGTCCATTCCACCAGGGAGGGGAAAGACAGCATAAAACAGTGAGCATGGAGCTGTACTGGGGCGCAGTGACCAGCCTCTCCACACACAGAGGGTGGGTGTGTAATGCACAGCGCAACAAGTGTGGCGAATGACATCCTGCAGTAAGGGGCGGTAGTGCCAGGGGTCCTCTGCCTTGCATCTGAATTGATGGGGTCCACCTTCAGCAGAAAAGAGGGGAACACACCGGATGGGCCTGCGGGGGCTGTCGGGCAATGAGTACACCATTTTAACTTCCCTTGTATTCTGCGCTCGCGAGCCCTGGCTAACAAGGAGGTTGCTTTTGCTTGACTGCATAAAGTGTTTTAAATACATTCAAGGTAAAGACATATATTGCCAAAAAAGCATTTCTAGGGCAAAGCGCTGCATGATACTGCAATCTGGCTCTGCAGCTGTGTTTTACTCTACAAAATGCATCTCAAATGCAGAGTAGGGGACCCAGCTCTGTTCATATCTCATATACAACCAGCCAGAAATCACAAGCCGCCCCCCACAAGCAGGGTGAATCAGAAACAGAGAAGCAACAGGCACTCAGACAGAACTCGTTTCCTCAAAAAAAAAGATGGTTTGACAAAGATGACCTTGAGAATTAGTAGGTGTCACATCACCAGAAACTCAGTGGTTTGGAGAAAAATATTGAAGCAGGAAATATACCTTTTATTTATTTATTTTATTTATTTATAACGTTTTATATAGCACAAACCTGACCCATAAGGGTATGGGAGCGCGTTACAATATACAATTATTTAACCTTAGATGGTTGAGGTAGTATACATACATTCGGTATTCGCCATTCAATACAAAGGAGGTAGATAATAGTACATGGATAGCATAGGTGACCGGTAGTCAACAAAGAATGATCCACGAGGGAATCAGTACTCTTCATAATACACAGTTATCAAACATTACGTGACTTAAGTAGTAAAAATAAATTTGTTAATATCTTTCAATACAAAAGAGGTAGGCAGTTATATGTGGATCACATAGGTGATAATAGAGTTCAAGTCTTAGGATGTGAATTTGTTCATTAGAAGCATTTTTACTTTTTTTTTGAAGGAGGTAAAGGAAGAGATTCCACTTATATTAGGAGGTAAGGAGTTTCAAATCTTCGGTGCAGTCCCTGAGAATGCTCTGCAACCCGTTCTCTTTTTATGGAAGGATTGTGGTTTCAGTAGTAGTGAACTCGCACTTCGCAATTGTCTGCATCCTCCCGATCACTCTAACTTTAAAGCTAAGTAACTGGGAGCGTTGCTATAAAGTGCTTTATGGGTCACACAAGCGATCTTTAGGTGAATTATTGCCTCGTAGGGCAGCCAGTTCAGAGATCAAGGTCAGAGAAATGTGGTTATTTCTTTTAGTTCCTGATACCAGTCTGGCCGCAGAATTAAGCGATGCCCTCAACGGGGCCAGCTTGTACTTGGGGAGACCGCATAGAGTGGTGCATCCATAGTCTAGTCTTGGAAGCACAAGGGCTTGTACTGCCATTTTTAAGTCGGTCTGAGGGAGGAAGGGTTTAAGCTTCCTTATTATACTCAACTGGTAATTAGCTCCCTTGGGGGCATTAGTAATTTGTGCCTGCATGTTCAGGTGTTTGTCTATGGTGACTCCCAAGGATCTTGCAGAGTCAATAATGTGGGGAGCACAGTCAAAGGAAGTTAAATGTGTCAGCCATAAGTCTATCTTGGGTGTGTGATTGGGAGGGGAGATGTGAAGAAATTCATTTTCTTTGGTGTTGAGCATGAGGTGGTTGCCAGTGAGCCGACTTTGAATATTCTCTAGAATAGCATTGAGGGGGATGACGTCTTCTGGTGAGGAGATTTTCATATACAGTTGGGTGTCGTCCGCATACAGGTGATATAAAATGTTCGCCGAGTTCAATGCGTTTGCCAAAGGCTCCATGAGTAGATTAAAAAGAATGGGTGAAAGTGCTGATCCCAGTGGAACCCCTATGGTGACCATGGAGGGTTGAGAGAGGTAGGGTTGCATCATCTTGATTCTTTGTGTTCTGTTATTTAGGAAGGAGGTGAACCCTTGTAACACTGAGCCCGTAAGGCCCATCCTTCGTTCCAGTAGGGACAATAGATTGCCATGCTTAACCGTATCGAAAGCGGAGGATAAGTCAAGAAGTATCAATAGTAAGTATGGGCGAATTTTACGGATTTCCGGTCCGCCAAATCTGGCGAAATGGCAAAAAAATCTGCGAGTTTGCGGGAAAATCCACGAACTCGCAGATTTGCACAAATATATGTGACCACTTGTGTCTGTAACTTTGCCACCATGCCGAAAGGTGCCGAGGCCCTCGAGTGAGCTGTCCATCATAGTGAGGAAAGGGCGTGTAGACGTTGCATACCCTAGTGTGTGTGTGGGGCGGGGCCAAACGTGCGGGGCTTCCATGCGAGTTCACATGCCTCTTGTTTATAAAGGGTCAGAGACCGATCAGAGCAGCAGATGAGAAGAAAGCAGCCTCCTGGTCACTGCAAGTACACGGGGATTGCGCTCGAGAAACTCGTGGATGCAAAGACCTCCATCAAGGATTACATCTAATTGTAGGCGGTAGATATGGGGAGGAAGCACACCTGCCTAGTCTCGACCATGCTCACTAGTTGTTTGGGCTGATTATAATGCATTACTGAATTTGAGCTTCATCTCGGGCACCTGCTTTATTTATATCTGTAAGTGCTTCCTGTTGAGGTTTAATTTTTGTGACAGGAGCATCGTGCTACAATGAACCCTGCCTGCATATTTATCCACGAAGATGCCACTGTGTTGTGCCATACCTCTACTCAACTGGAGTACTTTCTACTGGCTAATCAATAGGTGCTACCTCGTAGGGTAAATGCATAGTGCTTATGCAACACTACAGCTGTATAAAGGGCCAGAGTAGTTGTCTCCAGTGACCACGTGTGTCTGTAATTTTGCCACCATGCTGAAAGGCGGTGAGGTCCCTCGAGTGAGCTGTCCATCATATTGAGGAAAGGGCAGGAAGAGGTTGCATACCCTAGTGTGTTTTGGGCGGGGCCAAACGGGTGGGGCTTCCATGCGAGTTCACATGCCTCTTGTTTATAAAGGGTCAGAGACCGATCAGAGCAGCAGATGAGAAGAAAGCTGCATCATGGTCACAGGAAGTACACAGGGATTGCGCTCGAGAAACTTGTGGATACAAAGACTTCCATCAAGGATTACATCTAATTGTAGGCGGTAGATATAGGGAGGAAGCACACCTGCCTAGTCTCGACCATGCTCACTAGTTGTCTGGGCTGGTCACAGGAAGTATACGGGGATTGCGCTCGAGAACTTCGTGGATGCAAAGACCTCCATTAATGATTACATCTAATTGTAGGCGGTAGATATAGGGAGGAAGCACACCTGCCTACCCTAGACCGGCTCACAAGTTGTTTGGGCTGATTATAATGCGTTACTGAATTTGAGCTTCAACTCGGGCACCTACTTTATTTATATCTGTAAGTGCTTCCTGTTGAGGTTTAATTTTTGTGACAGGAGCATCGTGCCAGAATGAATCCTGCCTGCATATTTATCCACAAAGATGCCACCATGTTGTGCCATGCCTCTACTCAACTGGAGTACTTTCTACTGGCTAATCAGTATGTGCTACCTTGTTGGGTAAATGTATTGTGCTTTTGCTACACTACAGCTGCGTAAAGGGCCAGAGGAGTTGTCTCCAGTGACCACGTGTGTCTGTAACTTTGCCACCGTGTCCATAGGCGCTGAGGTCCCTCGAGTGAGCTGTCCATCACAGTGGGGGAAAGGGCGGAAAGACGTTGCATACCCAAGTGTGTGTGGGGTGGGGCCAAACGGGCGGGGCTTCTATGCGAGTTCACATACCTCTTGTTTATAAAGGGTCAGAGACCGACCAGAGCAGCAGATAAGAAGGAAGCAGCCTCCTGGTCACTGCAAGTACACGGGGATTGCGCTCGAGAAACTCGTGGATGCAAAGACCTCCATCAAGGATTACATCTAATTGTAGACGTTAGATATAGGGAGGAAGCACACCTGCCTAGCCTCGACTGAGCTCACTACTTTTTTGGGCTGTACGTTACTGAATTTGAGCTTCAACTCGGGCATGTGCAAGAAAAAAAAATCCGCCGGCGAGCAGATTTGTGGATTTTTCGGCAATTTCGCGAGATTCGCGGATCACAAAATTGACAAAAATCCGCAAATTCCACGAGCGGAACGGATTTTGCGCCCATACTTAATCAATAAGCATGATTCGTTGTGGTCTAGCATTTTTAGTATGTCATCCAATATGTGAGTGAATGCAGATTCCGTGCTGTGACCTTGACGGAAGCCGGATTGGTGTATGTCTAGGAGGTTGTGATTCTCGATGTGGTTACATAATTGTATTAGTACACATTTCTCCAGCAATTTTGCCAAAGTGGGTATGTTGGATATGGGGCGGTAGTTGTTGAGATCTGAGGTGAGGGAGTCGGATTTCTTTGGTATAGGTGTGACCTGCCCTACTTTAGACAGTCCGGTATGGAGACTTGTCTCAGAGAGGCCTTTACAATCTTTGCCCATAGGGGTAGAATAGATGTTTTTATCCTTTTGAATAAAGAGGGAGGTAGGGGGTCAGAGAAGTGATTTGAGGGGTTGATTGCTAGAAGAGTATTATAGATTTCTTGTTCAGGGATGGGCGAGAAGGTGTGCCAAGAGGCATTGCTTTTTGTGGTTTATTTCGGAGTACTAAAATGGATCTTGATCTGAGAGTAAAGTTTAGAATCATGAGCAATAGGTTGTGGTAGGGCCTTCTTAGATTGGATGTTGAGTTCAATGGAATTTGTCTTTTCTAGGAAGAAATTGGCAAGCTCATCGCAATTGGGTGTAGCTGAATCGTTCAGTTCCATAGAGTTAGGCGTGTTGCACGCTTGTTGTTTGACGATTTCGAATAGTTTTTTAGGGCGGTTGATGGCTTGGTTCAGTTGGGTTTTGAAAAAGTCTGCCTTGGCCTTTAGAATCTTCATGTTGTATGAATTCCTCATCACTCTAAGGTGGTATAGGTGATCAGAGGAGGGTGCTGATTTCCAAAGTAGGTCAGCTGACCCTAGATTGCACCGATCAGAGTTCAGGGTCTCATTGAACCATGGTTTGGAGATTTTGGAGGAAACATTTTTTACTTGGAGGAGCGCCGTAGAGTCAAGCATTTCAAGCATAGTGAAATTGTAAAAGATAGTGAGGTTATGGACGTCAACCATGTCTGTCTTGGGGGTCTGGGCGGAGTTGCATCGGTTTACCAGGGCGATGGCGTTAATATTGTGAATATTCCTTTTCCATTGTTTAGTTTTAATGGGTTGGACCCTTTTGGGATTTTCTCGATATTAATAGAGAAGAGAATGTTGTAATGGTCCGTCCAGTCACATGGAGTGATGGATTATAAAGATACAGTGTTTGTTTTCGCTATGATGAGGTCTAATGTCTCTCCCTTGTTGTGGGTTGGACTGTCACAGAATTGCGGCAGATCCTGATCTGACAGAAAAGATTCAAGACAGCTTACACTCTGATCCTTTGAGTTGTTCCAGTGGAGATTGAAGTCTTTCAGGAAGATCTGTGGCACTTGTGAGTTGTCGTTGGATGAAATGACTTCCATTAACTCATCGATGAACGTCAGATTATCACCCAGGGGTGGTAAAATATGTGAAGTTTGCTGGCGAGGCGCTTATTGACAGAGATGTTGATACAGAGATATTCACAGGAGGATAGAGAGATGGAGTCTGCTTGATTAACTGAGATTGTGTTTCGATAAATGCAGGCTAGCCCGCCACTGGGTTGCACATTTCAGTCAAGGCGGATTAAGTTGTGACTATGATGAACCAGTAGGTCGAGGACGGGAGAAGAGGAACTATTTAGCCATGTTTCGGTAAGGACGATAATGTCTAGATCATTCTCGATGATGAGTAGTCATGAGCGGATTTTGCGGATTGGCAATCCGCGAATTTGCGAATTTGCGGATTGCGAAAATCCGCAAAATCCGCGTGGATTTTTTTTTTTGTTCGCACGGGTTTCTGCAAGTTCGCGAGGGTTTTGTACAATTTCGCAAATTGCGAAATTGTACAAAACGCGTGCGAACTTGCAGAAACCCGTGCGAACACAATGTGCCCAGTAGGGTATGTGCCTCTTGTGTGAATAAAAGGTCAGAGAAAGATCAGTTCAGCAGATGAAGAGAAAAGAAACTCCTGGTCACAGGAACAGCACGGGTATTGCGCTCGTGAAAGTCAAGGATGCAAAGCCTATCCAGAATCACAGCTGATTTTCCACGGTAGATTTGGGAAGAAGGCACACCTGTCCAGCCTCGACGACGCTCACAATTGTTTTTGGGCCAATGAATGAGTCACTGAATTTGAGCATCAACTAGTTCGAGCGACCATGTGTGTGTTACTATGCAATCGCCCCGAAGGGCGCAGGGGTCCCTTGAGTGAGCTGCAGACCTGTGCCCAGCCATGCAACTATTTTACAATGGCACCAGCAAGCTGCCAGCGCCGTTGTAAAATAGTTACAAAGTTAGCTTGCACAGGAAGCACTTAGATAAAATAAAGCAGCACCTGCTTCGTTTTATCTAGTGGTTCTTGTGCAAGCTAACATTGTAACTATTTTACAACGGCGCTGGCAGCTTGCTGGCGCCATTGTAAAATAGTTGCATGAGTGGGGGTTCAACATTTGAACCCGTTACGTTCGCGGATTTTTTTTTGCGGATTTTGCGGGAAATCCGCAAAATTCGCGGATTGCGGATTTCCCAAAAATCCGCAAAATCCGCGAGCGTAACGGATTTCCCGCTCACCCCTAATGATGAGGTTGAAAATGTCAGGAGCATGTTTGCTAGCAGATCTGCAATTAATGAGTGCACACTTCATCTTGCAAGTCGAATGGGAGAGAGAAGTCTACAATAAGTTGGTGTTTGTGAGGTTTTCTCTATTTATGGTTCTGTAGTTGTGAGTCGGTTCTCTGAAGGGGTTGGTTTGAATGGAATGGATAGTGCCACATCAAGACTTACTGTTGTCAGTTGGACTGGCAAAAGATATGAGGAGGTTGTCTATGTCGTTGTCGGATAGTTCAGCAGTTGCCTTCCTGGCCGGGATGGGTCATTGGGGGAAGGTATTGTACTGTGCCTGAGTCCTTAGGGTGTGAATTCTTGGTGATGTATTTTCTCTTCTTTTAATGGATGAGTGTGTTGGACAAGACAGTAAATGAGATGTGATGAAAAGTTGCTGACATCCAGCCACACCCTGTGCTACAGAGGGTTGTATTTGTGGCTTCTTGTGTGATTGCACAGACCTGCACGTCCCAGCCCTACACCTGTTTGCAGAGGCTTATACAATGCTGTCTTGCACTGTAGAGGTGTCCTGGGGGAGGCAGGGGGAGCGCGAGCTTCTCTGCGTTTGGAAATGCAGTCAAGGTCAAGCCCTGACATCGGAAATGCAATGCTGCACCTGTCAGAAATGCAAGCGGAACCGGTGGGATTGGTATCACCGTGTGAATATAACAACCTGTCGCCATCGGGCAAAGGCAGCCGCTTGTTTATATTTGCATTGCGCTTTCGCTTTAACAATAGCTGCTGCCCCACACTGCACTCGTGGGGTTGGCCAGCAGCTATTCTTAAAGTGAAAGCGCAATGCAAAAATAAACACACAGCCGCCATTGCCAGAGCCGACTGAAAAAAAATAGTTTTTACTGACTAATGAAGGAGACAGTGTAATGCCACAAGTAAAAGATCGAGTCCTCATGGGAGGTACCTAATAGCAACAGGGTGGTAACAAGGAGGGACTAACAAGCCCTTTATCAATCAGAAGCCAGCATTTACCATGGACAATGACATCAGCCAATCAAAAATATGGGGGGAGAGAAGGCGCGGCTTTACCATGGACAATGACATCAGCCAATCAAAAATATGGGTGGAGAGAAGGCGCGGCTTCTACAGCACACTCAACTACTGAATGCGTCGCAGGGCGAGCAGCACATGCACGCTGCAACGCTAGGCTCATCCAAAAAACAGGAGAAATAATGTTATTTCTCCTTATTATGCCACCCCTGGGGACATGCATGGTTTTAACTCATTCCCAGATTTATGTAATGTTGTAAATCAGGGAATGTGCCCAAAACCTATGGACGTTGCTTGGGAACACCAACTGCGACACCCATGGCACGCCTCACAGACAGAGTGTGAGGAAAAGCAGGGACTTGAACTGCGTTGCCTCACTCCATATCTACAAGGTCATGAAAAGCCATGCAGGGTGGCTTTACGTGGCCGTGTAGATATGGATATGCCCTCTGCGCCACCAGAACGTCACAAAAAGTGATTTTTGGCAGCACACAGGGCTTGTAAAGAAACCCTATTGTGTTTACAAGTGGCTACAGCCTGCTTTTCCCCTGCTTGTCGAAGAAACACAAACCCGAACCAATTGTGAGTGCGATCGGCATGTGCTAGATCTGGCCATTAAATCAGTGAAGTTTGCTTTAATGTAATATATTTGTATTATAAGTTAATACATTTACCTACTTTTTCAGTTAATTTCTCTCATATTGTTCATATTTATTTTGTATTTTTAGTTCAATAAATTGAGTTGTAGTCAATATGAGGCCATTACATTTTCTCATTGTTATGTGTTATAAAAAAACATAATATTTGTCTATTCTGTTATTTTTATACACTTTCCTCCTGCACATGAAATATATATTAATAGAGTATGAAAGCGCACCGAATTATCACCACAAAATTCGTCCACATACACATGATTGAAATTATTGACTTTACTAGGAAAAGCAACTTTCAGATATCTTGGTACTTGTTTATTAACTTATGATTTTAGTCTCATGTTGCCGTGGAATTCTTTGTTCGACTACTGTCAATTTTGTTTTATTGGGCGACGGCATGGCCGCAGCTGCAGAACAGAGAACTATATCTACTAAAAATGTGATGAATACAAAAAATTGAACATTCACCAAAGAATAATAGTATTTTAAGAAATCCTGGTTTGCATTGCAGTAGCCGAGTGTGGATGAAATTACTGATATAGAGGATTTAACGCAAATTACCATCACCAGGTCCTGGTCCTTGCAACCTTATTACAGGAGGATTCAGGATCCTTTTCAACTGCTTGGCTTGACCCCAGTGGGTTGCATGAGCTTATGAGAGGGGCCATGCACTCCTCTCTAATCTGCATTTTTCCTTAACTCATATAACCTTCTTGCACCAGGACTACCGGACCAGCAAGGAAATGCTGCTCATGCAGTTTTAGACCAGCCCTTATTGAATATTAAAAGTGGCCGTGCATAAACACTTTAGTAATTATCGGCTCCCGCGAGCCATGCTGGTAGATTAACAGTGGCTTTCTAATATTAGCAGGCCTCCACCTCTTCACCCACGTGGTTGTGGTCATCCCTGCTCAAGGATATGCTCGGGGTTACATGACTAAACCTACAATGTAATGAATGCACCATGCGTGCTTCTTGGGTACATGGTCAGCCAATCCAGGCAGGGCATACATTTCTGCTCTTGCTGTATTGTGTATCCCTCTGTAAAAGCCAAGGACAGATTAAAGGAAGGGGAGAGGGAGGAGCCTTGTGAGCAGGGGTGGGCATAACTTGCGTAATTTGGTGTAGTGTAATTTCGTGAAATTGCAGTAAAATTACACAAGACTTCATGCAATTGTGCACAAGACGTAACCTGGCATTTAGCTCATAGTACAAAATGCACCCTTGTGACCAGAATAGATCAGAGGATGCATGTTGAACTATTAAAATAGCAGTCAATGCAACAGAACATGAACAGCAGCAATCAACAGCTCAAATTACTCTTAATTACACAGCAGGCGTAATTGGGTAATTTCTGGTAATTTTGTGTCACAAGAATACCTCAGAATCATCAAAATTACTCCTGAGTTAATAAAATTACTCAAAGACCTACTTGTGAGTCTCTCTGTGAAAAAGGATTCCTGTAGGTCTGCATCTAGTACACTACCTCGACACAGGCAGACACACTTGCACACAGGCAAATGCTGTGTGCACTAGCTTGCTAAAATGCAGTACAGTTTTTGAATATGCAATTTCCTCTTGTGAAGATGCACATGTGAATCACACTCTTAATCCCCATAATGCCTAAGCACAATTTGAAAAAAGTTTTTCAGGATTCGGGTGCCTTAGAAACTTTTTCAGGAATCAGGTGTCTGATGTTTACTGGAAATAATTGTTTGAACGACTTCTTCGTAAAATGATTTGGAATTTGTGAAGCAAGAATTGATGATTTTCCAAATATAAACACGAATTTGCAATGCTCAAAGGTGCCATTGTCAACTGTAATGCACACATTGCAAGCTCTGGTAAGTCATAAGGGGTGGAGGGCATCAAAGACGCATTCCTTGTGGCTCCAATGTTTTTACACAAATGCTTTATAACCACTTTGGTGGTTAGAAGACATAGAATAGTTACCAACTGTCAAGGACAGGTGACAACCAGTTACTCAATGGAAGCTTACACTTTGTGTGTGCTGACGGCAAGCTGCAAGAGAATAAGATAACAAATCACAGAACAAAACCATGCATGGCTATATGATTCCCCAGTGATACATACACAATGTGCCACTTTTTTCCTATGCTAATTTAATCCTTCAAATGCTGAAATGTTGGTCTGCTGTTCCATGTAGGCTTGCATCTCACAATTCGCTGTTGTGCAATGATTCCCAACCTGTGGATCTTAATGGGGTAGGGGGTATGAATCTCACGGAGCACAATCCCTTTGCACAAGAAAGAATTAGGGAATTCATTGATGCTCTGCAGAACAAAACCATTGCACTGCAAGTAGCCAAATTTCGAACCTGGCAATATAAAGTTGCATTTGGGATGCAGAGGCAATACAAAAGTTTTGTATATCACTTCAATCCCGAAATTTCACATACTTCATTACCATTGTAATGTGCATACATTATGTGCACTTAGGTACAAAGGTATATGGACCTCTCTACTGACTTCTGTTGGTTTCTAATTTAAACATTTTCATGTTGTTAATTTTTAGGTAAAAGCACAAATTCCCCCCAAAAATAGATACAAGCAATAGAAAAACACACTTAAACATATGTGCAGATTTTTTATTTTTTATTCAAATTTGAGAACCTGTATAAAATACATGTTCCTGTTGAAAACTCAATAAGTATTCGAAATTTGGTCTGGTCAATGTTGCAACAACAATGCATGGATGTTCCAAAAGGGACTGCTGTTTTCAAAGTTATGGGAAAGATTGATCAAACTTCTTTAAACAAATATATAATTGTACCAGTTGTTAATATTATTTTACAAACGTGCACACTTTCACAAGAATTATAATGCATTTATAGATATGAATGGAGCCTTTTAAATTGCATTAAAAGGAAAAGTACACCTTTTTTTTGCTATTAAACTACAACTGAAAGAATGTATGTGAAAATCGCCATGCTTTTTCAAAAATGGATATATAAATTATAACACATTTTAGTGTATAGCACAACACTTTATTACTAAAGTGTTGCAATATTCATTATGTTTCATTTTTTTTTAAACAGCTGGGAGGTGTCACGTGCGAGGTAGCAAATGATGCTAGAAACATGATATACTTCATGGCTTGAGAAACTTGAAGAATAATGAAGTAGTTAGACTATGATCACGGTACAATATGTAGTCCATATTGTTGGTGCAAAGTGATGACATCAAAGTATCTTACTATATTTACGCTTGAATTTTTGCAAAGCATCATCAAAATAACCATATGGCAAGGGCTTCAATCTTTCAAAATACCAACAGAAATGTATAATTTGCTGGGCTTTACCACAATGACCATTTATTTGTCAAAAGCCATGCTCTATCAGGCCCGGACCGTGCAGGGCGTTATACCGGAGTGGTGACGTCAGGTGGGGGAGGGGCAGGGTGAGGAGTTTTAAAATGCGGGAAATGGACCATTACAGGTAAGTAACGAAAAAAATTAATAAACCGAATTTCGTTGCCCGCGCTGCATCGCCAACGACTTTCGTTTTATTTATTATTTTTCGTTACTTACCTGTAATGGTCCATATCCCGCATTTTAAAAACCCCCACCCTGCCCCATCCACGTATGATATCACCGCCCCGGTAAAACGCCCTGCACGGGCCGGGCCTGCGCTCTATGCGCATTGTGAATGGCATATAATTAGTCTATATCTAACATTAAAATGTATTAAAATATTACTATATATTGTTATAAAATGTTCCCTTCTCCTTGAAGTTAATAAAAGGCAAAGCACATTTATGTCACAAAGTGGGCCTGTTGTTCCTTGCTCCTTCTGTGTGACTTATCATGTCTGTGAAATTATTTAATGAACAGAAAATGGCCTCTTAAAAAAAACGGCATCTTAGAACTATAACCAATGTAAAATCTGTAATTTACTTTGAAGGTACAAATTGGTATGGCATGCACGTACACCACAATGGCCTGTTCTTACCCCCTCCATTTTCTTCTCTAAAATGCACAAGCAGTTTAAGTAATTTGTGGGTGTGGTGCCTCTAAAACAGTTGAAAGACAGAAAAAGGAAAAGGGCGATTCGGTGGCCCCTGTGCAAATCAATATGGCACAGTGGATCAGACACTTTGAAAATTAAATATGTTGAGACTTTTTAAGCATCACTCCTTTGTTTTTTAATGTCCAATGTATTCCAGTCATTCATGCTTCAAGGTGAAGGACATATTAAGCTTTTAAAAAGAGCACCAATAATCAATTTACTGAACAATGAAACTAAAGTAGCAAAATACAAAAACCGAAATTGGAGAATATAGCTACATCGTGGTAATTTCTCAAGTTCAGATATGAATGCCTACATGAAAATTATGTGAAATTGATAAAAATCCTACATTTCTTCAGTTTCTGTAAAGTTAAGGATAGAATATATGTACAAATGGTAAAGTGCTCAATAGAAAAAGACTAAATTTTGTTTTTTAAATATGAAGGTTAGAAGCTTTTCAAAACCGCAAGCATACACAAATTGTAATGATCTGGAATCTACTATATATTGGTGAGCATATTGTCAAACATGTGCAGTAAAGATGGGCTTTTGTAAACCTTTTCGACGATCAGTAGTAATACAGTATACATTGAGATATTGCAGATTTAATAGTACATTCTAACTACAACAATATATTCGATGATTGCAGGACTGTGTAAACTACAGTAGAGCTATGTCCCTTAAGCCATGCATACCATTCACAACGGCAATTAATTATTTACAAAAAAGCTCATTTGTACTACCTTCACCGTTTAATGAGCTCAGATTTGTGAAATGCATATTACAGTCTTTCTAAAACATGGCTTTTAATTGTGGCAAATAAACTGTTGCACTGATACAGCAACGACTTAGAAGCCAGAACCTATTAGGTTTAAACCACAAACCTATTTCCACTAGTAAGTGCTTTCACGTGTAGAAAAATGAACAACTCTGAATGCAAAATACGATCGTTATTCAGAAATGCACGAGCAGCATATTTATGTGTGGAGCTGTCATTTATGAATGAGGACGTTCGGCCAAGAACGCAGGGTCCGGTTTACCAAGGTTTTGCCTTACAGTTAGGCTGCCTTCAGAATGTAAAAAGCCAGAAAACACAATCTTATGACTATCTGAAGCCGAGAATGACCACCTTCGGATAGACTTAAGTCGTAAGACTGTTTATTGAAGGACAAAACCCTTTATAAATCCGAGTCTTTTTTCATGAACTGAATAATTGAGTCTTAATATCGCCTTAAGCATGGAAAAAACGTTAGTATATCAGACCTTTACATTTTTCAACAGTCATTATTGACACGTGGTGGGTGTTTGCATTCTAATTTAAAGAGAGTGATATGTGCAAAAACGTAATTCGGAAAAAAGTTCCACAAATATATTTTAATGAAATTTCATAATATTGTCACATTCCTCAGCATACTCGTATAAGTGTTCTACAGTGTCACACTTTCACTGCAGTATGGTGTAAAAATACAGGTCGGTGTCCGAAGTGCACATTTGAATGCAGAAACTAAAAAGTAAGAAGCAACTGAAATGACTGGGGACTTACATCATACAGGTAAGGTAAATCTCTGCAATTGAAAAAAAAATCACACTCGGCAGGAATATTGCTGCCTAATGCATCTTTCAATTGCTCCAGCCAGAATTTTGCAGAAAGCACTCTATTCTGATATGAAAGGTATTCGTGAATTGACTGCCCCCTTCTTATGGATATTTGAACATTTTTGTGAAAACCGTGTTTTTTTCAGCAAGAATCACGCAGACAAACGTACTTAAAATTTAGAAAACACACACACTCAATCATGCAGACAAACTGACTTAAAATTTGCAAAACACACGCACTCCAATTTTGTGAAAGCAAGTTATCACAGGACAATAACACTAAATTGGCCGTGCAAATAAAAAGAGATCTAAGGATGATGAAAGAACCACCAGTTAAGTTAATCAAATGGCAGGGAAAGCTCAGCAAAATCACTTTTTAGGTCTGGCAGTGTGTTTCCACCAGGATCACAAACAGAACATGTGACTTTTAATTAGCCAGACTTCGAACTGGAACAACATGTTAGAGAAACATGAGCCGTGGATTTTTCTAGTGTTTACATTTGTTTTGTTTACAACCCAGCCCCTATCACACTTCCTCTGCTATCATATGCTAGATCCCTGGATTTATTTTTAATTCTCTCTGTGTTTAAGTATTATACTGGGTGACAAGGGATGCATCAAGAATTCTAGCTTTTAATAACATTTTATTCTTGCTATCAAAAGCTGGCAGAAGAAATCCATGATGAATTGAGGAAATATGGATTACGTGTCATTTTTCACTTCTTCAAATGAACTGTAACCACGTTGTCCTTTAAACCACCCATATTCATGAGGAAAAGTACAAAATTAAATGTTCTCATGTGGATAATTTCCAATATTCCTGGATGTTTTGTTTGCAGTGCAGTAAAGCACTTCCCAACATAGCTTAGTGAACTAACAGTTTCATATGTGTGATGGTTTTCTCCAGGATATTCAAATTCTTTGTTGATTCATTACTTTTTTATAAAATTAACTGATAAGATATTCAGTAGAGTATTTCATTCTCTACACTATATCCTTGATCTTGATGTTACAGTTTCCATTTGGATCGCCCTGTATTGTATCTTTCATTTCCAATACCCGGTGGCACGCCAAGACTTATTTGCATTTCCTGGAGAATGCCTGTGCAAATGCTGAATGACTTTGCTCTCAGCTCAACAGGACTATTAGGTCGGCACAATATAGCTTCAATCCCACTGGTTATGTTCTGAAACAGCTAATGTGTCATCACACCTAGATCCATGTACATGTTGCATAGTGTTTCTATGGTGGCACCTCAGTTGCTGGAAAAAATGCTTGTATTCCAGAGGTTTCTCCTTCAGCAGGAACGCTCAATAGTCAAGATAGTTTTAGATCTAGGACACATCAGAGTTTTTGAAGCAGCCATTTTGTTTTTTTTCAAATTTCAGTTATATCAGCTATCCTTTACTCATCCTTGCATTCATCGATCCTTTTTGAGACTGCAGAGGTACTCTTCATATGCAGTTCTTTTCCATTTTAGAAGTTTGTGCCTATCCTGCAGTAACAAAAAACAACATACCATCTTTCTGTGACCCTCCAACGGACTGTTTTTGTTACTCATGTACTTTCCTAGATGTGGCTTCTAAAATTGAACACGAAATACAGTGAAATGTTATTAACGACCAAATTGTCCCCAGAAGTTTCTTCTCTTTGCCAGTTAATTCCCAAAGCATCCAAACAACATGTTTCTATGTATTTTCAATGGGGCTGTTAATCAACTCTTCTGACTGGCACCAATGTCCTGTTGTATTAGGTGTGCCCAATTTATCTATAGGTACAAATGACGGCTTCAACAACAGTGTTCAAGTTTCAAAGCAGTTTGCTTCCTTGATTTTCTCAGAATATCATATCACAAGAATGGCCAACACTTCTTTCACAATAATCCTGTTGCTTTGTCAGGACCAAATATAATTCCAGATGTAATCAAAATCATATAAGTGTCCTTACCATTCATTCCATAAATTGCAGTTTCTCACTTCAAATAAAGTACCATCTTATTATATATGGAAGTTTAATTGGCCCTGGGGTCCGGCGGGATTGTCGTGAAACGTATTGGCCATTCTTGTGATATGATATTATGAGAAAATAAAGGAACTTAACATGTGTTTCAACTATTGCTTTGTTTTGTTTCTTCGTCAACTTGATGTCATCTGATATTACCACCTAAATGCCTTTCTATTTGGTGTTCATCATCAGTATATCCTTTCTTATTATGCATTTTTCACTGGTAGTGCATCTTTTTTACATTGCAAAGACTACCTTTTCAATCGCTCATCAAGCATTATTAGATTTCTAATTATGTTTCTACTCTTTGTGTTGTTATGATAGCATCACTTTTTGCAATCATTTTCCAATACAAACAGTACAAATTATCTTAATTTCCTAATAATGTAGATATGAAAATAAGCTATCTCCTGAAGTCACAGTTGGAACTCTTCTTCTCAGATAGACGTCTGCCCATTGATATCACTTAAATAGATGTGTGTCGTTCAATAGACCTAGGGCGTAATAGAGACAGGATTGGTAATGAAGTACATCACTAGAATTACAAGCCTGATTGTTATATTTTTAAGTTTTATTTTCATCAAATATGTACATCACTGAAACTTTCATTTTAATATAGGGTCACCGTAACACAACATTCCTGAAGGATTTGCCCACAAAGCTATGGTGGCCCATGGCTTCAGTTCAGATAAGGAATGAAGGGGTTAAAATGATCATATGCGTAAGGACTTGCGGCTAAATGTGAGTGCTGTCACCTCTCCAGCTTGGAAGCCTCATCTTTCTGTAATTCATCAAATAGTTCTAATTTGTCAGCAGAAGAAATTGCAACGCGTGCCATAAAATGACCTCGATCGGGATGGGGGTGGCGGTGAAACGTCTGTCATTTTGCTTTTTGTGTGATATTGCAAAAAAGTGAATGTGTTTTTTTTAATACAAATTTTTACTTCATGGAGATTTATTCATGTACATCAGCAACTTTCTAGTCATCAATTCAGTAGTCATTGACAATGCTATGCCAATTTACAAAAGAGAGCTGAGATGTGTTTATATCCTATGCTATAATAACTCAAGTTCCTAAATCAAATCAAGAGGGCTGTACAATGAAAAATACTTCACTTTCTATACAAAGTCATTGATAGCGATAATGTCTGTCTTTATATTAGTCTTTAAATCAGTATCACCAATGGATGTAGACAACACAATGATTCGAAGGTAGCACTCTCCCTTGTGAAGTGGAAAACCATGTATCCAAATGTTGTGGCCCAAAATAGCTGTTAAGTTTTGATTATTGTGCTGGAGCCCACAGAGGCAGCCCCATCACACCTTTGGTATCTCACTACAGATTTAAATCACAAAGTTGAAAAGTTTTGATTGTTGGGAACTTTTATTGTCTCTTTGTGACAGAGGATTACAGGATTTCAAGAGGTGGGGAAGGGAATGTTTCGAAATAAAATGGAGGGCCTTCATAAAAACTAATAAAAACCGGTGAACTTACGCAATTATGTCATTTGCATTGGTGCCACAGCCACAGGAATTCAGCAAGTCAAACTGGGCAATACTTTTCAATGGACACAGAAGAAGTCTATACAGAATTTATGCTTTAAAAGAATTATTAAGACAAAAAAACATGTTGCACTCAGATGACTCTTTTGACCCATGTTTGACTTACAAATGTTTAATTAAATGAGTGCTTGACCTACAAACTCTTAAGAAGAAATGAATGAATAATAAATGTCAAAACACAATGTTGTACCACTCATCTCACTGGGTCTAGGATGATGTAATAAAATACTTTAAACCTGAGGACTTCTAGTCACCAGAAAACTTTAATGAATACTCTCAAAACTGAAATAACTTTTGAAAACCGGAGTTGAGTGAACTAAAAGAGATAGTCAAGAGTGCAACAAAAGTAAGCAATATTCTAGACTTGATCCTATTACATAGTGGGCATCTATATCACATCTTGTATTTGAGAGACCACAAATTATTAACATTTTCAATAACATCTGCTCAACTACCTAAATTTAAAACCATACTTGAGTTATGTACTATACAGTTTCAAATGTTATGTGACCTCGGAAAATCTAATTAGTCTCAATTTCCTCTAATTCCTATATTGCAACCTCAATTGATATTCGTGCTGTATCAAAAAATGCTAGAATCAGAACACCTGAGAATGAAGAAATCTGAAGTAATTATTCAGCAATTACTGAGCAAAGTAGAAACTCAAAGAGAGAAATCAAGCATCAACCAAGATAAGGCACCAAATGTGCACCCCTGAAATTGACTCCAAAAGAATTATGCAAACTTCTAACTACTCATTTATGGAACTAGTATTGGAACAAATAACCTATCCATCTTACCCTAACCACGTTTCCATCACTATGATGAGTCCTGTGGCAAAACTGTCAATTATTAGTTATCCCAAATTGCAATTAGCAACAGCATCATATGTTCACACTGCATGTTTTCATCCAGCATATGTGGATGTCCATTCTCCAAGACCTCAGGATGGTTGGTGCATTCTGAAACCAGCCTCATATTATATGACATGATGGTTTGAAAGCTGCATTTCCGGATATCTCTTTTGAGCACATTCTAGTCCCTAATCCTTTTAAAAGTGTCAAATTCCGAGAGCATACTCTCAGTTTTTGTTTCATTGAGGTGCAGCCAATTTTCACATATCCACTGGTGTACGTTTGAGAGAAAGTCTTTGATGGCATTTCAAGTGTCCTGCTCCTTGTGTATCTTCAAGGAGAACCTGGCATTGTCTACATACAGGTGAAACCCTGCTTTGTATTTGATGCCCTACATTGTACTTGTGATGATATTTGTTAAGGAAGCAACATTTGTGCTAAATAGTACTAGCGTAAGGCAGGATACCTGCAGAACTCCAAAGATTACCCAAATAGGTTCTGAGATGAAGCACTCTTATCTGCTACATAGTTAGAGAGGAGTGATATAGACAACTGCAGGCTAACCCTTTAATTCCGCTGGAAATTCTTGGAATTGAGATGAGAATGCTGTGACCCACAGTGTTGAAGGTCAATGAGGATCCAGGCACTAGTCTTCTTTGTTATTAGCTCTTTCCAAATATTCATTGTCTATGTGCTTTGTCATTGTCACTGTCTTAAAGCTGACCTAAAGTCACTGATAAGGTGGTTATTTCTAAGGTGAGAAAAGAGTTGGGAAAGGACAAACAATTCATGGACTTTTGCAACTGATGTTCAGAGATCGGTCCGTCTGGGTCTTCAGTGAACTTTTAAAAGTGTTACAATGGAAATTTCTGAGCGGCTTCATCTAACTGTAAAGATGCATATGTGAATTTAATGAATTTTGTCTTGATAGCTGGTTAGTAATATTTATGGTACAGTTTTGCTGCACTGAAGCAGAACGGAGCAAATAATCACATGAATTATAAGACTTTATAGATGGTATTAACTTGGTTATGATTGGCTCCAGAATATCTTGAAGTGATGTGATACTTGTTTTTTATTGAAGAATGACTTTAGGTACAATGATAGACATTGAGATAGTGCCAGCTAGCGTGCAGCTTTGGACGGTGCAATACTTTTCTCATATGGTCTGGTATAACAGCAATAACTACATAACCCAAATGTAAACTTTGTGGAAATACTTTCAATGTTACAAAAGTGTACAGCATGATGCCCCAATCACATGTTTATATTCCCCATGACTACCCAGTTTTCATTAACTGCTTCTAAACGTCTTGGTTGAAATGCTTCTGTTGTAATAAACAACGTTCTTCATAAAGTACTCCATTGTTCCTTGGAGCTTGGTTTGTTCTATATAAAAACATCTGAAATAAATAACATTGTTACATAATTGCAGTGTACTGTCGTATCAATCAATGGCTGGTTGTAGCTTACACGTAAAATAATTCATGACCCACACTAGTCATTCCTGTTTTGGTTTTGCATTGTAATAGCACTATGTAAAGTGAACTGTCTAACTGTGGCATGCAAAGATATTATAATAATCCAGAACATAGACTCTAGAGTCATTCTATCCCTAAAGTCATTGAATTCATTTAAAACAAGTGTAAGACAACCCCAAAAAGCATGTGTTTCCTTAAAAGTAATAGAAGTGATCTTCAAAATGCTTCATACTGAGTTCCCATGCACTAAAATCAAGACGTGCTCCTATAATGTAGCTCTCCGCACATCCATTCAAAATATTTTTTATTCTTTCAAATCCACTGCACCTCCTGAATAGAAAGTTTGCTACAGAAATTTGGCTTTAAAATTCTTTTCTGCTTAGCTTGAACTTCCAGCATTTACAATGCCTGTTTTCTAGGTCCTTGTCCAGACTTCTTATTTGGCAGCACTAAAAGGACCCCTAATTTATAACACAAGTTCTTCTATCATCAGACTATGGTTAGTTTGGCTTCATCTGCTATTAGAATGCTGTTGCGTTTGAGTATTGCAAGCAGCTGCCATCTTGTGAAGCACGCTTGCAATCCTCTTGGGATTCTTTGATAGCTGAAGTGCAGGTCTCATGTATTCTAACATGAATTGAATCTGCACTGCATTGTGGAAGTGGGTGTTGTCATTTATAGCAAGACTAGATTAAACACAATTAATTTCAATCCTTTATATAGCCTACCAAGCAATTCGTTAGTGCATTTATAGATCATGATCCACAGAAGGCTATGTCTACAGAACCCTAGGCTCCTGAAGCTGTTGCTCTGTTTAATTTATGGTCTGAGTGTATACACAAGCAGGCAGGTTGCACATCATGGCTTGTTTTTTTTAAATTAAAAATGGTTCCAGTCCAAGGTGATGGGGGATGTGAATATGGATTGTGACTTCATATGTAAAAGCCCCGGTTCCTCGTTGACTCCTGCTTCGATCAGGAATTTTCCGTTCAATAGCCTTACAAGCCAAATATTCCGCAAAAATACCATGAGATCTAACTGGTTTTAGTTCAGTATCGTTTCTGCCAGCCGAAGATTGCAATCTTAAGTTATATTTAAATAAGCCTCCTCTCACTCCCATGCCATACCACTCTTGCCCCCGTTCTGCCCTTTAAATATCTAGATCTGGCACCAGAGAGGTCACTTCTTAGTTGAGGAATTAGAAGCTGAGGCCAAACAAGTTGGCTCGTAAATCAGTTGTAAGTCGCAGCTGCCTAGCCTGTACTTAGCCTATCTACTTACCCAGCTAAGCCTCTGTTAGTCTCCACTACTTCACAGACAACCTGACTGACTGCATGTGATCCGCGTTCGTCGCCTTCCCACACGTACCAAAGAATCCTCAACGAGTGACATTCCAGAGTCCGAATCTTTCTACAAGCTTATGGTATGAGGCGGAGTAGCGGGTCAGTTTAATTTTACTCAGCTGACTGGTTCTGGGGATCTAACAGATTTTTCTGTGGCCTGTTACACATGTGACCTATGAACAGAGTTCCCACCACACTCTGTTTTTTATTGGGTATCGCATTCCACCAAAAAGGCACTTTGGAGCACTTTGCTATTTCATTTTTATCCGTCCTTTTTTTTAATTGGCAGAATAAATACCTGTTGAAAAAAACACATCCACTGCGCGCACAATATATATAGACAAATCCCACAGCCAAGTATTCTGAGTGCTCTAAACAGGTGTTGATATATAAAAAGGGCAATTAGGAGGGGGTTTCATGCAGCTGAACGCGCTAAGCTACAGTAGCGCGTTAGAAAAAGAAAATTGGGATCAGGAAGGGAGGGAGTAGCGGGATGTGGGATTGTTTTAATACAGACATTAATTTAGAACCCTGCTTTGTGACACTTTGTTCTGTTGACTGGTTGGACTTATATAGCAGGAGAGGGTGACTGTTGGCATGGCCCGCCGCTATAAACTGCCAGAGTTAAGATTGCTAAACAGGTGTTGTCAGTCAGTCAATCAGTCAGTAGACAAATGTGTTGTTCTGGCGCCATTACGGCTTCTTCTTTCTTCTGCTAGATGAAGAGTAACTGCATGCTGGTCTGTTGCATCAACCTGTTGGCACAGCAGAGTCGTCCGCTGTGGGACAAAGGTGAGTCTGGTCATTCAAGCCCAGAACATAACGTGCTGTCCTACCCTCAGGCATATCACTAATGGTAAATTTTCTCTGTCCTTGCAATATTTCCATCTGTATCTCAAAAAATATCGAATCAGCTCTATGGTGTATGTTACTTGTCAGACCTCACTTGACTGTAAAATCAAAGATTGGGCATGACTATTGTGTACAAAGCCCCCCCACCCACCAAGCCTCCTTACCATCATCAAATCTCCTTCCCAGGCCCACCTCGTAAAAATGTTGGTACTGCCTAAGAATTACAGCAAGCTTTGTGGTTTCTTCCCTGTCCAGGGTAGATCAGTTTCACAAAACTGTGAACCAAGCAAACAGGGACTATGGAGGTCATGACCCGGGTTCAAGTAACAAAGCAGCATGCAGCTTACCTGGGAAATCATTATGAAAGTCCCAAGCACGTTTCCTCTGGTCTGTTTCACCGGAATCAAAGAACCCTTCCGCTGATCAAATTTACCCAAAGTAACACGCATATGCTTTTTCTTTCTCTCCTCGCGGCAACAGCTGGGAACAGAGCTAAATATGATTAATTAGCACAATAAAAATCATGGACACAATTAAGATTTATGTGAGCAGGAGGGTGAGAGCTATTCGAGGGAAGTGAAAAAAGGAGGGCCCTAGATTAGGACTTAATGCTTCTCCGTGCTAAGAGGTATAAACAAGCGGCTCTTTGCCAACTGCGCCCGAGCTGGCGGAAGGGGCTGCTATACCCCGCTGGAGATCAGATGTTGAGCACAGAGCCATCTGAACATTCACGGACGTGATTTACTGCCGCGCGCTCGCCTGCCAGGCTGCAGGCATGCAGGCGCTGTCATTTGTTTCAATACTGGCCACAAACAGGGCAGGGAAACATTGGAGAGAGATGGATGGGTGGCGGGCGGCTTTTTTATTATTATGTTGTGATGTGCAGACTTAACCGCTTAAAGTTTGGACGAGATTTTATTGCCTGCTCCATTGATGGCGATTTTTCAAACTGCAAAAAATGTCGGTCGTCTCTGCAAAGTTGTGCGATAATGCCAAGTTGACAAGTTCTTTGTTTTCCTCTTCGAATTGTGTTCTTGGGATAGATGCAATACCGTGTACAAAGTGTTGTATAGTAAATATCGCAATTGGGTAAAATGTACCTTTTATTCCTTGCAAATCATTAGCACCCTATTTATAGAGCCATCAGCTAGTCTTACAATGTCAGCAGCAGATGTACCCCACTTGCTACCCAGATTCGGCCTATACATTCTCTGTGAGCAATGTTCAGGTCTACACGTGTGCCAGGCCAAGTACCTTCACCGCGAGGTATCATCGTGCCCTATGTTTGAGTCAGACTCTATATATGCTTCTTGTAATACTACCGCCATACTAGTTTCAAGCTTTGGGCTTCTCATTGTTCTCAACCCTGCTCTCTCCTCCTTCACTTGCCAATTCAGAAAAAAATGGCAACCCCTTGACTGAAATGGATATATGAGGCTTTGGGCACATGGAGCTCCGCTACATCGTTAAAATGAATCCATACATTTTGAACAAAGCTAGAGTTGTTGCTGCTTCAAAAATCGTTGATCTATCCCAGTCGCCGGTTGCAGTGACAACCCAGCGCTTTAGGACCTTTTATGTTTTAGGATTGTGCATTGGTTGCCCTCAGCCTGTGTACCAAAATGGCTGCTGTATTCTGACCAGGGTAAAGTGGCACAAGATGTGTTGTTTTCTTGAAGCATGATTTGATACCAGCTAGTAGCAAACCACTGTGTGAAAGGCACATTAGCATCATTTTCCTACGGATTCCACATGTTATTAAATATAGGGGTGTTAATAATCTATGCACAGATTTTCCCTAATTTGATAAAAGGTAGGTGGCAAACAGTGTCTTGCTCACTTCAGCACCGATACTTCTGGATGAAGGCCCCTGCCAAAGCTCTGTGAGGAGGCTTTTTTTGTTATGTGCTAAGCTTGTTAGATGTTTTATTATTTATTATTTTGTAATAATCCCAATTGCACCTCAAGAAATACAGGTCACATTTTATGGAAAGTACATCATATCGTTCCATATAGAATACTTGTAGCACAAAATGGGTGTCGAAAACACCCATTTTGGGCTCAAATGCTGATACAGTCAGTCATTCCCAGATTTTACCTTGAGGCTTGCGAGTATGTCAGCAATGGCTGCCGGTGATGGTAATACCATTCCATAGGTAATATGTGCTGGCTCTTCAATTGTTATTTTCACTTCCTTGTTTCCATGCAGTGGATCTGTCAGGTTTGCAAACAGAATATTGAGATTGCAATACTGACCTGCCAATATATGGTGGTCAAATACTGGTTACAAGAAAATAATGAAGGTAATTATGATTAGGTAAGAATAACTGTGCTATACCTTATTCCAAATATATGTATCTTGAGAGTGTATCTATTTTCAAGGCATGTTTATGTGGGGTTAGAAATGGTAAACCTATATTTTCCTTACATGTATGATATTCTTGTATTTTTGTACTCGATATTCTGACATACAACCCGGATAAAATCATATTATTACAACCAAACAAATTATTGTGATGAAAAACTAGAAAAAATAAACTAAATGCAGCTGAGAGAAATTTAGTTCTCTGAGCAATATCTTGAGCTAGGTTGTATTACGTTTTTTATATTTTGGAGCTCAGATGAGCAGTATTTCCATGCCAGCCATATATATATATATATATATATTCACTGAAAAAACCATAGGTTTTAGGCCATATATAGTTAGGAATTAGCATTTACAAAACCTTAATTTACTCGCACAAAACCATAGAAATTCGCATATATAGTTAGTTGCAATAACTATATATCGCGCACCCGCAATCCACTGCTGATGATGTCACATATTACATCATTCATGACATGGTCAGTGACATCACTGATGACATCACTGATGACATCTCAAATGACATCCCTGATGACATCACTGATGACATCTCAAATGATATCACTGATGACATCACTGATGACAACTCAAATGACATTACTGATCACATCACTGATGATATCATTTATGTGATAATACAATGAACATCTTCAGACTCTAATATAACCTTAGATACAATCAGTGTAAACAGACACTCACAGATTGTCACTCATCCATGGAGTTACTCACACATCTAGTCAGTCATGTAAAGAATCAATCACTCCTCCATTTCCTCAACTATACAGTTATACACACCTTACTAATTCAAACATATTCTAACACATATTTACTCTCTTATACAATCTCTGATACAAGTTCAAAATGATTCATAAAGCCACTCTCACATTCACTGGCTCTTATGCTCAGTTATTTATAAATGTCAACTCTCACATGTACTGTGTTTTACATATGTGCTTACTTTGACATGTAGCACCGAGATATCCATTCACTCACCAATACACTCATGCACACAGTCAACTGCCCATACAGCTGTTTCCACATGCACGTTTGAACCCATACATCTAGTGAATCAACTGCTCACACATCTATGCACAGAGTCATACACCTCCCAGCCACCCACACACATACTCAGTCTCCCATACAAATACTTGGGCAACCAATCAATAACCCATATAGTTACTCATATAGCTACTGATTAACACATGCAGCAGTTTACAGAACAACAGACATAATGATGCACAAATTAAGACAGTTTAGTCACTAACCCATGCACTCAGTGAAACACATTTAATCACTCTCTCATACAGTCAGTCATGCACCTACTAAATCCTTCATCCAGACACTTATACATCCACTCATTCTTCAATATGTAAGACATATTTTAACTTTACAGAAACATACAAACACTGGATGATGTCATCAGTGATGTCATCAGTGATGTCACTGACCATGTCATGAATGATGTAATATGTGACAACATCAGCAGTGGATTGCGGGTGCGCGATATATAGTTATTGCAACTAACTATATATGCGAATTTCTATGGTTTTGTGCAAGTAAATTAAGGTTTTGTAAATGCTAATTCCTAACTATATATGGCCTAAAACCTATGGTTTTTTCAGTGAATTTAAATGGTTTTTTAATAGCAAATATCAAAAGCTGTCAAATGTGAAGTACGTGATAGGTAAAACATTTTCGTATTTATGCACGCTGATGTACTTTGAACGCTGCCCCCCCCTCCCCCCCTCGCTTTTCTCTTAGCAGTACTCTCTCTTTGCATATAGTGAAGGTTAGTTAACGCAGGCCTTTGCCCCCGTTCTAATCCGTCGTGTCTGCTTCTCTCTCCATTTGATTGATTGTTATCCAAGCATTTACTGTTTTAGAATTGGTTCTCTTTGGTTCATTCTCTATTTACAAACAAGCACAGAGTCGCAATACTCTGTTTAGTCTTTGCAGATAGTGAAAAGTCATTTTAAAAAACAAAAGGAATCGAGCAAAATCAATAGGCCACTAATGGGATCTCTTTTTGACCTAGCTAAAATAGAAACATTAAGAACAACCCCTCATGAGAAATACGAAACTAGTGAGATGAACTGAGCTCCACAAGATGATGGCTGCAAGACAGCTCGGCTCCACCACCCACCCCACCCAAAACAACAACAAACCCTATGCAAATATTATAAATATATACAACACACCAGCAAAGTAACAGGGTAAAACATTTTATTAAATAACTATTTACATAACTATTTTATACTTTTAGTTGCCCGATCCGGCTAGCTCAATCGATCGAGCATGAGACTCATGCACTCTGATCTCGTTGGCCTCAGTCAAGCATCAATACTAAAATTTTAATACATGAGTGTTCGTTCATGGTTTTGGTCCCTGAGTTGCTTCGATGTCACTGCCTTGCACAAATGGCGTAACTCCTGGATGTTGGGTGCCATACTTCAGAGTTCTGAGCAGCGCTTGTAACACTGTCTAAACCTTATTTGCACCTGCTGCAGCTTCACTATTCTCAAAGTAAGTGGGGGCCGTTTGTGGACCTGACTGCATTTGAAAACAATGTGATACGGTACCTCCCTAAACGCTTGACAGAGGCCCCCGAGGGGCGGTGTGATGGCACGGACTCGGAGAAGACGCTTGGCTCCGACCCCCTCCCCAAGTCTTATAGCCCTGGTGTAGCCTGAGATCGCACCCGACATAGGCGGCCGGCTCCCGGGGTCAAGCTGTCTTTGACGTTTTGTAGCCTTTCGAATTCTATCCTTAGACGGCATTGTCTAATTCCCAAATAATCTGCAGTTGAATCTGTGGTGAAATATAATAAAAAATGTTATTAACCACTATTACCAAACAGTAAATCAATAACAGTAAGAACTAGATTCGACAATGCTATAAAAAAAAAAAAGTATGCACAAGGGTGCAGGGGGTATCACTTTGACACCCTCTGACACCCTCAAAACAGGCACAGGTGCCATGTGGCAAGCAAACCAGCCCTAAGGGCAGGTCTGCCTTTCACATGACATAGGTGTGCGAGCACACATGTGCATGCACACCGGAATCGGTATTTTACCATGAAGTTTGATTTCATGCTAAAATACCGATTCGTTAAGGCCTTTGGGACTCAGAAGACTCCCCCCTACATAACAAATTAACAGAATCGGTAAAATTACCGATTCGGTATTTTACCGAACAAATATTTTTTCCGATTCTGTAAATGTAGATTTACCTACACGTGGCCTTGGATTTAAGCCCCTACATACCGATTTGCCATTTAACGATCGGAAACGGCCGAAAACGGCCGTAACCGGTCAGTAAATGGCCTGAAACGACCACCTACATCTGGCCCTAAGTGTGCATGCATTTGATTTCAAACAAAGTTTTAAAACATTTTATGTAAAACAATAATACACCTAGGGCCAGATGTAGGTAAATCACATTTACCGATTTTGAAATACCGAATATTACCGAATTTTACCAATTCGGTATTTCAAAATCGGTAAATGGGATGTAAGTACAAACATCTGATTTATTACTGATTCCTTAAAAATTCGGTATTTACCGATTCCGTAAATACCGAATCGGTATTTGCTATTGAATCCTATGGGCCTTGAAGCCCATAGGATTCAATTCAAATACCGATTCAGTATTTACCGAATCGGTAAATACCGAATTTGTCAAGGGTGCAGGGGGTATCACTTTGACACCATCTAGCACCCCCAAAACGGGCATGTGTGCAATGTGGCACACAGACATGCCCTAAGGACACGTCTGTCTGTCACATGGCATATGTGTACATGCACAGATGCGCATGTACACAGGAATCGATATTTTACCATGGATTTGTATTCCATGGTAAAATACCGATTCTGTTAGCCATGTGCCAATGGAAAATTGGCTACCCACATTTCAATCTTGCATTTTCGGTAAAATTACCGAATCTGTAAAATTACTGATTCGGTAAAATTACCGAAAACGCAACATTTAAGGGCAAATTAATTAATTTTACACATGGGGGCGTATTTACAAGAGCCTTACACTACAAGGAAAATGACTTCAAATGACCAGACACACATGGGGACGTATTTACAAGGCACATGAACCCGGGGGAAGTGACTTGAAATTGCTAAGCACACATAGGAGAGTATCTACAATTCCCGTGCAACACTTATGCATAATTTTTTACATGTACACCGTAACATGAACAACACAATTACATCATATATCTGTTCCGCAAAAGCGACACATTGCAGGAGTCACATCATTTTACCATCAAAAACAATTTCACCAATACCTTAAGAAACATGGAAGTGGTGAAAAAAGCCAAGCTTGACGTTACGGCAGCCACGAGGTAGCTAGGCTCCGCCACCCCCCCCCACTGCTCCAAGCATGTCTGTCGCCGCCACGCCCATTAACGGTAACATGAAATAGATACAAATCAGCAAATACCTACCCCCATTCCGGAAACTCCCGAAGTGCAACAGGACCACGGTTACGCCCATCCGGAAGATGAGGCCTAGACACGTGCAGGGCGGGGCCCGCCTAACCGCCATCAGCCGTGGGGTGGATGGCCCAAAATGTACTGGTCTCCCGATTCCCTTCTTCTGCCGCCTTGCAGGCCACGGGGGGGGATGTCTTGCCTCTGCCTCCGACCCCCCCCCCTCTTATCGCCTGGTCCGGACATCACGGATATCAACGCCAGGTGTCGGCACATTTGCTGAATACTGTAAAGGTTTTCCTACACTTGGCGACGTGCTCGCTGCTTTGAATTCCTGACGTGAGTCCATGAAGTTTCAGTCAACGTGTGCTTGATATGAGCTCCCCTTTTGGGCCTGAAGCGACGCCCTGCAGGCCACGGGGGGGGGAGATGTCTTGCCTCTGCCTCCGACCCCCCCCTCGTATCGCCTGATCCGGACATCACAGATATCAACGCCAAGTGTCGGCGTGGGGTGCGCTGGGAGGGAGAGGCGGCGCGAACGAGCCTCTCCCACCCCCACAGGTGGGGGCCCCTCAGCTGCACCCCCAACGCTCCACTCACCCAACAAAAGGGTTCCTCCACTCTTGCGATGCAGCGGCGCTGCACTCACCCGACAAAAGGTCTCGTCCACTATTGCGAGGCAATGATGCTCCGCTCACCCAGCGAGGATCTCGTCCACTGTTGCGATGCAACGACGCTTCTAGTTTCCTGCGTCCAGAAACCTTCTCCTCAACTTTGAAGATTCTATAAGAGCCACGGGGGCCCCCGACCCCCGATGGGGAATGACTGCCATGATCACCCACGGAACGACCACGACGTAGCCGCGGGACGTCGGCGCGCTCATGCCGGCGCCGGCCTCAGTCTTGAAATGATCAAAATCCTGCAAGACTACCAACTTGATCAGTTCCGGTGGGACACCAGTATGACCCGGTAGGAGAAATTGTTTCCTCCCACCCCACATTCACTGATGGTTCATGTCACCAGTCCCCTCTGCTACCCTTCAACAAAAACATTTGGACTACCGAAAGAGGTCCCGGTCCAACCACGACTTGGTGGAGACATTTTGACTATACTTGGACCTTCCTGACCTCACCCAAAACGGCGCCGGTACAAATGAAACTCTCAACTCCTTGTTGTGCCCCGATTGCTCAGCCTTGATATCATGAGATATGTATGCAGTTTTTAGCACATGAATTGATATGGGATAAGACTGATTACACGTTCCAACAATGAATTGATATTAAGTTCTAATGCATCATTGATTACTGTATTTATTATTGAAGGTTCGAATTGTCGACACTTTTGGTACTTTTGGTATTCACAATGAATTATCTATATGATTTTGTTGCACTTGTCGCACTTTTTACTATGAAATCAACGACCACTGACTCTCTGTTATGTTTTCCACAAATAAATACCCCCCCCCCCCATTTACAGTTCCAGCCTGCTCCGTGGCCGGCCCACGGGGTTGTAAGCCCGTATTTGGGCACCAACATTTTTATTAAAGGTTTTTGAAAAAGCAAACGTAGTTGTAACGCGTAGATTGCTAAGTTTCGAAGAAATAGCCACTGTTTCCGTTTTTTTTTTTTAAAAAGCAGGTGAAATGAAGCAGCTCAATTAGTTAAGGGTTAAAAAGTATAGTACGCAGAAACATTGAAAATATGAATGGTCCAGGTTTGTTGTGTGTTTTTCATTTTTCTACAGCATAAAGCAATCGATAAAGATCTTGGTATTTAGCCTCTACTTTATATGCTACCTGTATCAGGGAAGTTGTTTTAAATGCCCCTAAGCCACCCCCAACGAATGTCACCTGGCCCCCCTAGTACGAACGAAAACGACCCCGTACCACTGTAGGTTATCTCTCTTCCTCAAAAATGATAAAAATTACTTTCTAGGACGTTTTGGACATTGATGATTTTCATATGATCTATTTATTAAAGTAATACTCATCTCTCCGCATGAAATTAATTCTCCACATGCTACACAAGTCAATCTCATCTGCCTAAAGTTCTTTTACAGATTTGGGACCGTTTCCCTTGCCTCTGACTCACTTATTTCTAAATAATTGGTGGATGTTTTTGCCGGTCGGGGATTATCCACCAAATCTAGAAGTTGTGCTTTAGAATAATTAAGAGAGTGCCACCTCTCCATGTGCCGATGCATGGTATGATTACCATAGCTATATTTTTTTTCGGTCCCTCTCGAGAGTTTTTTTTTGGCAGATGAGGCAGGTAACGAACCTGGCATTAACTTTCTTTTCATGAGAAGGAAAAGAAAAAAATTGCCAGATAAAATTCACTTTCACATGGGACATTCCTGGCATTTCTTTCAGAAACTTTTACATCACTGTGTCATTTCTTTGTCTATCCTGGTTAAACAATGTCATGTAAATAGTTGTTTAAAAAGTTTTTTTAACGTGTTTACTTTGTTGGAGCGTCGTATATATTTATAAGTTATTAAAGTGTTATAATCCTACAACTTTGTTGGAGTGCTATATATTTTTAATGTGACACATAATTGTGAAGACTTTGATTTACAAAAACGCATCCCTGGAATCTTCCGCTTCAGGCTCGGACCCACACACCCTCACGGTGAGAATCCCCTCCCCAAGCACAATACAGGATGGTTATCACATAGTAGGAACGCGTGTGGTGTGACGGATCTCATCGGGTGGGGGCCTTGATCTACTGTAACTCCTTTGAAGAGGGGTGATTCTCTACAGCTGGAGCCATAAAATACATCTGCAGGGCTAAGTGATAGCCTGGGACCGGCCTGGACAATCGGACACAGAGGAAGAGGAGTGTCAGAGGGTGCGGTAGTGAATAGGATGAAAGGGAGGTGTCGGACGGGCACAGGGTGTGATTCTCAGGGAAGAGCAGCGCAAATGGGGCCAGGTTTATGACCCATGCATGAGAGAGAGAGCGGGGGTGACCAGTGCGTGGGGGAGATGATTGCGAGGGTGGGGAGCCATGCTGAGGATCGGTGGCGTGCAGAGAGTGGGTCTGGTCAAGGCATCTAAAATGGCTGCCGTGCTCAACAAAAGTGTGGCATTGGAAAAAAGGCAAGATGGCGCAGACAATGTTGATCAATACGGATTAATTTTTTACAATTATTTTTAACAAAATATTTACTCGCAGTGACAAAATGGCGGTCAACAGTTCCTGATTTCCATCGAATCGAACGTTAACAGACGTCACGCAGCAAAAAAAAAAAACGCTCATGCACAGCCGCTGGAAGACATGTATCAACATATATGAGCCTCCTCAGCCACCCTCAGAAAACATAAGGGGTCAGGATACGTCTCCCGTACCCCCTTATACCCTGTAATTTAATTAAACCGAAACACAAAATGGTGAATTCCCGTTTCGCTACCAGTGTGCGGCCCGGTTCGCGAACCGAGAAGCGCTTCTACAGCGAAAAATCAAATTTTTATTATTTGCCCCACGGGACCCTTTAATAACCCCAACATTATTCCTAGGGGGTCAAGAAGGATCTACTTGCCCCCTTTCATTAAATTCCCCCTTCGTTTTTCTCCTCCTCTTGTCTCTCGATCCTACCGAGAGACAAGATGGGGGCCGCACCGGACTGTTTAGAATGTTGACAGACACCGGAGAGCCAATCAGCTTCGCTTCGCAAAGCTCCGTTACGCGAAAAGTACGCAATCTGGTGCGCTATCTGGGACGCTGTCACAGATATATCTGTTTTTTTAAACGTTAATTTCTCAAAATCCACTGGAGCACATATATTGAGACCCAGCAAAGGCACATCGGGCTAACAGTCCCTACAATTTTGCCAAGTTTCGTGCAAATCCATTCAGCCGTTCGAGCTAAAAGTGAGGCCAAAGGGCCTATGGAAAAATGAATGGGAAAAACGCGTTTTGGGACCCCCCTTTTTTCTCGGCCCCCCCTTGACAGAACCCCCCCCAATTTTCAGGGGCTGCTCAGAAACAAAATGTGCCATTTTCCTGAAAATGTCAGCCGATTCCGTCCACAAACCCCAAAGTTATTAGACAAAGAATTTTCAAAAGTTCCATAGAGAAAAAATCCTAACTATATATACCTACTGGCTATCGCCAGTAGGTAATATATATATATATATATATATATATATATATATATATATATATATATATATATATATATATATATATATATATATATATATATATATATATATATATATATATATATACATACATACATACATACATACATACATATATATATATATATATATATATATATATATATATATATATATATATATATATATATATATATATATATATATATATATATATAACGAGCAAAAACACACCTGTGCTTCAGCAGGCACACATAGCACGCCGAGCCTTCCAGCTTTCAATTGCCTCGTGTCCTCGAATCTCAGCTTCTCCTTTTAATAATCACTCCATCATGCGCCCTACGCGTTTCGAGGCCCACGCCTCTTCTTCCTGGGGCTGACAATGAAAGCAGGCTGTGTTTGCACCTTCAGGGATTTCAACTTTATTAAGTTTGAAAGCTGACGCCCTTAATGGGCGTGGCTACATGATCTTTTACAGCCAGGGTAGCTGGTTGTTGTAGTCCAGGCACAAATGTCAACAACCCTTCAGACGGGTATTCCTGGTTTCAATGAGTTTTAAAAGTGTCCGTTAATCCCTTGAGTAGGGGGAGAATGTAGAGACTTCAGGACAAATGATGAAATGCGGAGCGCTATACCTTGCATTGCGTAGCTGCGTGCCACGCTCAGGCCTCCCTGTGCTGATTCACCATTCGTTTGAGCCAGGGATGGTGCTCTGCTGCGTGGCCAGGGGCAGCCACGTAATACAAAACGAGCAAAAACACACCTGTGCTTCAGCAGGCACACATAGCACGCCGAGCCTTCCAGCTTTCAATTGCCTCGTGTCCTCGAATCTCAGCTTCTCCTTTTAATAATCACTCCATCATGCGCCCTACGCGTTTCGAGGCCCACGCCTCTTCTTCCTGGGGCTGACAATGAAAGCAGGCTGTGTTTGCACCTTCAGGGATTTCAACTTTATTAAGTTTGAAAGCTGACGCCCTTAATGGGCGTGGCTACATGATCTTTTACAGCCAGGGTAGCTGGTTGTTGTAGTCCAGGCACAAATGTCAACAACCCTTCAGACGGGTATTCCTGGTTTCAATGAGTTTTAAAAGTGTCCGTTAATCCCTTGAGTAGGGGGAGAATGTAGAGACTTCAGGACAAATGATGAAATGCGGAGCGCTATACCTTGCATTGCGTAGCTGCGTGCCACGCTCAGGCCTCCCTGTGCTGATTCACCATTCGTTTGAGCCAGGGATGGTGCTCTGCTGCGTGGCCAGGGGCAGCCACGTAATACAAAACGAGCAAAAACACACCTGTGCTTCAGCAGGCACACATAGCACGCCGAGCCTTCCAGCTTTCAATTGCCTCGTGTCCTCGAATCTCAGCTTCTCCTTTTAATAATCACTCCATCATGCGCCCTACGCGTTTCGAGGCCCACGCCTCTTCTTCCTGGGGCTGACAATGAAAGCAGGCTGTGTTTGCACCTTCAGGGATTTCAACTTTATTAAGTTTGAAAGCTGACGCCCTTAATGGGCGTGGCTACATGATCTTTTACAGCCAGGGTAGCTGGTTGTTGTAGTCCAGGCACAAATGTCAACAACCCTTCAGACGGGTATTCCTGGTTTCAATGAGTTTTAAAAGTGTCCGTTAATCCCTTGAGTAGGGGGAGAATGTAGAGACTTCAGGACAAATGATGAAATGCGGAGCGCTATACCTTGCATTGCGTAGCTGCGTGCCACGCTCAGGCCTCCCTGTGCTGATTCACCATTCGTTTGAGCCAGGGATGGTGCTCTGCTGCGTGGCCAGGGGCAGCCACGTAATACAAAACGAGCAAAAACACACCTGTGCTTCAGCAGGCACACATAGCACGCCGAGCCTTCCAGCTTTCAATTGCCTCGTGTCCTCGAATCTCAGCTTCTCCTTTTAATAATCACTCCATCATGCGCCCTACGCGTTTCGAGGCCCACGCCTCTTCTTCCTGGGGCTGACAATGAAAGCAGGCTGTGTTTGCACCTTCAGGGATTTCAACTTTATTAAGTTTGAAAGCTGACGCCCTTAATGGGCGTGGCTACATGATCTTTTACAGCCAGGGTAGCTGGTTGTTGTAGTCCAGGCACAAATGTCAACAACCCTTCAGACGGGTATTCCTGGTTTCAATGAGTTTTAAAAGTGTCCGTTAATCCCTTGAGTAGGGGGAGAATGTAGAGACTTCAGGACAAATGATGAAATGCGGAGCGCTATACCTTGCATTGCGTAGCTGCGTGCCACGCTCAGGCCTCCCTGTGCTGATTCACCATTCGTTTGAGCCAGGGATGGTGCTCTGCTGCGTGGCCAGGGGCAGCCACGTAATACAAAACGAGCAAAAACACACCTGTGCTTCAGCAGGCACACATAGCACGCCGAGCCTTCCAGCTTTCAATTGCCTCGTGTCCTCGAATCTCAGCTTCTCCTTTTAATAATCACTCCATCATGCGCCCTACGCGTTTCGAGGCCCACGCCTCTTCTTCCTGGGGCTGACAATGAAAGCAGGCTGTGTTTGCACCTTCAGGGATTTCAACTTTATTAAGTTTGAAAGCTGACGCCCTTAATGGGCGTGGCTACATGATCTTTTACAGCCAGGGTAGCTGGTTGTTGTAGTCCAGGCACAAATGTCAACAACCCTTCAGACGGGTATTCCTGGTTTCAATGAGTTTTAAAAGTGTCCGTTAATCCCTTGAGTAGGGGGAGAATGTAGAGACTTCAGGACAAATGATGAAATGCGGAGCGCTATACCTTGCATTGCGTAGCTGCGTGCCACGCTCAGGCCTCCCTGTGCTGATTCACCATTCGTTTGAGCCAGGGATGGTGCTCTGCTGCGTGGCCAGGGGCAGCCACGTAATACAAAATATATGTTGTGTACTTTACAAGGACATTTTACTTCATGTATCTCACACTGCAAGGCAGAGCCATACCTAACAAATTGCTGCAGCACAGTTCGAAGCATCTACAATAATACCAGAACAGGATTTACAAAAACATGTGTGACTGCAAGTGACAGTGGCACAGAGTCTGATTTGCCTAATCATAGGTGATGTGCATAATTCAATAAACAATGATAAAAAAGGACACTTTTGAAACAACACTTGTTAGCACAAGCCCACACCCGCCCCATGGACCAGGATTAACTGTGCGACACCAGAGCTTGACTAGCGATATTCGTGGGGCCAAGGGAATGAACTGTAGTACCTTTTGTATGGTGTGTCCCCCTGGTGCTGTTGGGAGCCAGCAGGAGCCAGCCTCTATTGTGTATTAAGGGGGGTGATCAGCGTCACTCAGGTTAACCTGCAGCTTCGCCAGGAGGGCATTACCAAAGCGGGACTTACATCACAGCATCCTAAGGGGTTCACGCTGTTCCTCGCCCCCCCGCAATGACATTGTCTCCACCCATGTCATTTCCTTGCACCGTGGTTCCCAGCATCCATCAAGCTGCATTCTGGGACATGCAGTCCCGCGCCACACCCGGGACTACTCACAGGTGCGTGGAATTCATCAGAGGGGCGGAGCTGGCTTGCATCAGCAAGCGTATTAACGAGGGACCTACTTGCAGCGTGACATTTTACTCACGGGACGCTTTGGGCGCTGAGGAAGCTGCCGAAATGCATTCGCCTGTATGCCAATAAAATAAGCGTCTCCTACCTGTTCCTCCTGGGAATCTGTCTCCTTTTTTCGGGAAGGAGATGTGTGTATATATATATATATATATATATATATATATATATATATATATATATATATATATATATATATATACTGACTATTTACTGACTTTCGCTGCTTGCTTGCAGCGACCACACGTTTTCAAGGGATTGAATTTTTCCAGCCCACCCCGAGGTGCACGCCAGCATTTCTGTAACTACTGCGCAGAGCAGCTTGTAACCTACAAGGAGACGGAGTCACTGTGCTACTGTCTCGATGTTCCAGCAGGCGCACACACACCCGAGGTTGAACGTTGAAGGGGACCGGAGGAAGATATTTCTTCACCTGATGCAAAAACTCCTTATTGAACACTCCGCACCTTTTCCAGAATTCAAAACCTTTAATTTCTACGAGGATTATGATTTGCAGCAACTGCCTACGAACACTTACCCAGTCGAACAGCACTCTGGGAGCTGTAGTTGTGAGAGAGCTGCAGTCGAGTTCTACCATGTGACCTGTGGTCAGCGGATTTCCGCCAAAAGGCAGTGCTTCTGGACACTTGGAAGGTGAGGGTGGAGTCACTCTTTGCGCAGGCAGCAGCATCTGAGGAAGGCAGGAGCCGAAATGCATTATGCGTAGCTGTAATTGATTGAATAAATTTCTTCCAAAGTTACCCCCTGAGTGGCCTTTCTCCTATTCTTCACGGAGTGGGACCAGTTCTGATATTGTACGGGCCAGTCAGAGGCTCGTGAGAGGTCCTGTTACTAGAAGAGGCTGGAAACTTTACTGACTTTCGCTGCTTGCAGCGACCACACGTTTTCAAGGGATTGAATTTTTCCAGCTCACCCCGAGGTGCACGCCAGCATTTCTGTAACTACTGCGCAGAGCAGCTTGTAACCTACAAGGAGACGGAGTCACTGTGCTACTGTCTCGATGTTCCAGCAGGCGCACACACACCCGAGGTTGAACGTTGGAGGGGACCGGAGGAAGATATTTCTTCACCTGATGCAAAAACTCCTTATTGAACACTCCGCACCTTTTCCAGAATTCAAAACCTTTAATTTCTACGAGGATTGTGATTTGCAGCAACTGCCTACGAACACTTACCCAGTCGAACAGCACTCTGGGAGCTGTAGTTGTGAGAGAGCTGCAGTCGAGTTCTACCATGTGACCTGTGGTCAGCGGATTTCCGCCAAAAGGCAGAGCTTCTGGACACTTGGAAGGTGAGGGTGGAGTCACTCTTTGCGCAGGCAGCAGCATCTGAGGAAGGCAGGAGCCGAAATGCATTATGCGTAGCTGTAATTGATTGAATAAATTTCTTCCAAAGTTACCCCCTGAGTGGCCTTTCTCCTATTCTTCACGGAGTGGGACCAGTTCTGATATATATATATATATATATATATATAGCAAAATATGTATAAATTGTGGTAAAATATATAAAATATATACTTTTTGTTGTTGTTCTGTATTCATTAATTCCTAGCCCATACTAATTTGATAATTTTGAATTTTCATGAAGCATCTGCATTAAGTGCCCGATGGATATGAAGGTGCAGATTTATCAACACTTTGCAATGAAGCAAAGTAAAAAAACAAGTGACACAAATTGGAGCAAAGTTGTGATATAGTATTTACTTTTCAGCGTTAACCTTTATTCACACTGGAAAGTAGCATTAAACTAAGGAAACTAGTGCTATGCGCTACTTTGCATTGAGGGGGCTTCCCAAGAGTAGTACATGGGCGTTCCCATGCTATCACACTTTTATGGTATTTCATACAAAAGGCCTATCTTCTAACAATTGTAGAGAAGGGTTTGAGTCAAAAAACAACATGTCCCTGAGGCAAGTGGCAAGTTTAGGAAATGCCTTAGTTACTTCAAACTTGTCCCATATTGCATGTGTTCTGCACTCTACAGCACACATAAAGGTGGGGACGTTTTTAAAGTCATTCTAAGCATAGTATTTTGTCCTGGAAGGATTATCTCTGGATCACTAACAAAATATCGAAAACAATATCGTGAGACAAATATATTGTGTCAAAAATATTGATTTAAAAAATATAGTTTCACTACATCCTAATGGTAAGTACAAAAATGTCGAAAAACAACTACCCCTTAACACTTAACCACTTAGCCATTAACACCTATAGACAGGTGGAAATGAAGAAGTTTTCAAAACATTTTGGCACTTTGTTTTAATTTGTTTGTACAATCCTGAATTGGAATGGATTTTTATTTTTTGCTTTCTTTTAACAGCCCTGCTGATGTCCCGTGGGGGGACGAAACACGTAGGCTGGCTGTATTGAAATATTGATTGATTTGTGTTTGGAAGAGTTTGGAACAAGGGACAAGTGGACAAAGAAGCTTGCATTGGAAATGTTGATTATTTATGGACGAAACACAAAACATTAAGGAGGGTCTCAGGGAAAATTTAAAGACCTGCAAGGTGTGTTTCCCCTATGTATCAATCAAATACCACACAACACCTTGGGTCTAGTAAGGAGGTGAAAAAAAGCAATGGAAGGGACAAGCAAGGATGAAAATATGTCAGCAGATTAAGGTACCAGCCACCTCAGTTAGGGAGGAGAAACTTCATTGCCAAAACCCATCATTCACAAATTGTGAGGTATCATCATTTGGGTCTGGCCTCCTCTCGCTAGGGCACTCAGTCTTGGAAATTGACTAAGATACCCTGAACTGTTTTCAAGGCTAGAGGATGGCTGATGACTTAACAGAGTGTAACATAGAACCCATAAGCATATATTTTTGCTAAGTGAAGAGGGTTTCTAAAAAGGAAAAAAGTGCAGCACTAAATAATACGAAAAAAGTGTGTTAAAATTAACTGAGGTGGCTGGTGTCTTAACCTGCTGACATATTTTCATCCTTGCTTGTCCCTTCCATTGCTCATTTTTCACCTCCTTACTAGACCCAAGGTGTTGTGTGGTATTTTATTATTTATGGACTTCAATAATTAATTGTGGGGGAATTCATAATAACTGTACGCTCCTTCTGTGTGGATTTTATATATATATATATATATATATATATATATATATATATATATATATATATATATATATATATATATATGTATATATGTATCCAATGTAAAATTCGGTAGGCGCACTCTAACGATACAGTAAAAAGTAGTCACAGTAAAGCAGGAATCTGTTTAATCACACAACTCACTTTGTCTGGTGAGCAGCTTTGGTCACATGTGACCAAGGCTGCTGGGCGCCGAAAGAATTCTGCTACACTGTGACTTATATATATATATATATATATATGGTAACTTGTTACTGCTCCAAAACACTCCTCCTGAAAAAACGAGCGTGGGCCCAATATCTAGTCCAAATTTCAGTTTATTGCCACCACTTCAGTCCGCCATGACACGTTTCGGGCGATTCATGGCCTTGACCACATGACACAGCCTAGACAGTATTACCACTTTTTAAAGTGCTAGTGCATACAACCTCACAATGGACATAGAAAACATATTGCATTATGATGTTCCATTTGCTGCCTAATATTACACTTGTAATAAATATTATTATAATTTCTGGTACAAATACATACTGACAACATAAATTAAAGATGGAGCACCATGTTTTATAATAATGATAATATCTATCATGGTAATACTGGCATTAATGCCTATATTGCCTAAGACATCCCAGTCCAAGTGTGTAGTTGAAATTTCGGTTTGCCTACCCCTAATGGTCGAAATTGTGTATAACCAAATTGTGTCTGAGTTCCGTCACTAATCTTATAGCATGAAATGATATATTATTTCTGCTCAAATGCTTTTGAAGATAATTAATGCACAATATGTACATGAGTGTAAAGTGTGCACAATCCACTCAAGGTTGTATTGAATATCTCTCCGTCAACTTTTGAAAATGGGAAAAACCTAGTGCAACATATGCTTGAAGATAATAAAGTGACGAAGTGCTAAAAATAGAAAATTAAAACAATGTGGTACCTAGTATGATCAATAAGTGCTAAGTGCTTAATGTCCTTGTGTCATGGATGCCTTATATCTAGAACAATGTGTTACTAAATGCCAACCGCTGACCAAGAATTGTGTGCAATACTATGATACTGGATTGAAATCTACATTACCCTTGCCATCGATGAAATGTTCCTATAGATAACTGCTAATGGTCACCTCATGAGTCAGGTACTAAAGTGCATATAGAAGATAATGCAAAGGTACAAAGGATCTATCATAAATATATATTAAATATCACATTTCACAGTTGATCCCCACATAGATTCATAAATAAATAGTGGCCAGTTATGAATACATTTACATATAAATATGATCCATAGAAACCAACTGTACAAAGTATTAAATACATATACATACATGATTAAAATTCTAAAACCTTTTAAATCATTCAAAATACTGTAAAGAGATGGATAATGTCAGAGATACTCTAAAATCAATTCTAATATCTTGCGATGTCTTAACTTCTGTCAAATGTCATGACATAGGCATTATCCAAACCAAATTTCATACATTGTTTCCCATACCATGCGGAGATTTTGTCAACAAGTGATTCAGAGATATGTGTACAGGTCTTCGCTTGTATTGAGGCCTCCTGGTTGTTTAGAATCGAACTGCAGAATGTAACTAGTTTCCAGGAGTCTCAGTTTAGCTTCACGGTCCCCACCTCTTATCTGGGGCTGTATGGCCTCTATGACGTAATATTTGAGGTGCCTAAGATTGCTATTGTGGCATGTCTTAAAATGTCTTGCCACCGGGTAGCTGGCATCATTGTTAGAGATGGCCCGTATGTGCTGGAGTATTCTTTATGTACAGCCAGCTTCGTACTACCTATGTACTTGAGGTTGCAACTGCATTCTAATATATAAACAGAATACTCTGTTTTGCAGGTTAGATGCTGTTTGATATCCTGCACTTTAAATGTACCCCTATAAAAAGCATATATATATATATATATATATATATATATATACATATATGTAATGTTAAATTTGCTAGGCGCACTCTCAGGATACAGCAAAAAGTTGTCAAGTGTAGCAGGAATCTGTTTAATCACACAACGTGTTTCGGCTGCCCAGCAGGCTTGGTCACATATAACAATAGGACAAGTGAGGAGAGTGGCTCACTGCTTAGAGCGGCAGTCCCTGGTACAGAGGTCTGGTCGGGACCAGGGTTCAAATCCCGCCTTGGCTGATATTGGCGGTTCTTGGGCTCATAATTCCTCGGACCTGATTTCTCGCCTCGGTGCCTACTCTGAGCATGAGTCCCATGCTGCAACTCTGGGCAATAGCTTGCTTAGCCTCCACAACGGCCCCCTACAGCGCTGGGGATGCCTGGTTGCACCCCGGGGATGCCCAGGAGTGGACATTTCACGGGGAAAAAGCCAGGATGGGTTCCCTAGCGGTATGAGTACAGCGCCAGGACACACTGCTTGCCGGGGTATCAGTGCGCTTTACAAATACGTCTACATTTACAAATACGTCTACATTTACTTCAAACAAATTACATATTTAAATAACCCCATTAATTTAGAAAAAATATAAAACTCTTAATATTAACCTTATTAGTTAACCCCTAGAAATTATATATATATATATATATATATATATATATATATATACACAAATAAAACACAATTAAAAAATTTACATTATTGTTAAACAATGTATAATGTTATTATCAATTAAAAGATAGTTTTATTTAATACTTCTCACAGTACACTCCCACAAACCTAGCAGCCCACACTTAAAATATAGCTAAAACAAATAAGTAGAACTCAATTTACATAATTGATAAGAAATTAATTAATTAAATACTAATTAATAATGATGTGTTAATTAATTATTACTTAGTTTACATCCTATGCTACACCCGTCCAAACCTAGCACCCCGCAACTAAAATAAAACCAAAAAAATCAATATTACATATGTACGAAACAATTATAAATTAAATATTTAATAATAAATAAGTAATTGATAATTAATTATGACTTAATTAACTTCCCATCCTATATCCCTCCAAACCCAGCATCCCACACCTAAAATATAACTAATATAGAAACGTATTACACAATGTACATAATAATTATTTGAATAATAATAATAAATTAATAATTAATTGTTAATTATTAGTACTTAATTACCTTCCCACCCCATACCCCTAAAAACCGATCAGCCTGCACCTAATATATAACAAAACAAAATAATTATTACACAATTTACATATTTTATAATCAATTAAATAATTATTAAATAATTGTTAATTAATTATTACTTACTTAATTTCCCATCCTACACCCCTACAAACCCAGCAACCTGCCTCTAATATATGACTAAAAATACAATGAATACACAATTTACATAATTAACAACTAAATAATTAATAATACATTCATATTTAATGGTTAATTAATTATTACTTAATATACCTCCTACCCAATACCCCTACATACCTAGCAACCCGCTACAACATTATAAATAACTATTAGTAATTGCATTAAATTATAAATCAAATACAATTACAAACTATATTTAAAAATATTAACAATTATACAAACAATAATACATAAAAGTAATATATGAACTAAAACACATTAAGGTAATTAAAAAAAAATCCTTTTTGTAACTATATTATTGAAAACAATATTAGCAACATCGATAATTTTGACAATAATATTACTTGCCTGAAAAAATGTATGTTCTTGACAACAACTTTCTGCATTACAATATTTCTGTATCACAATATTTTCTTTCTGATATTTCTGAATCCCAATATATACAACTGGGTATTGTGTCCAAATATCGTACCCTCCAGTACTGTGTAAAGGTATGTGCACGGTGTACGGCAGCCTGTTTGACCTGTATCACAGGGGATGATAGCAGCAGCACTCCACTCCGCTGTGTTTTCCCCTTTGCACAATACAACACGGCATCTTTGGTTGCAGTACTGCATTGCATAACTTTTTAATAAATCTGCCCATAAATTTCTTGCCTGGGAAGGGCTTGTGATCCAAAAAAGCTAAGAGATTTTGTACCACTGTAGCACTGTATAAATCACTAGCGCTAAGAATGTACCATTAACAATCTTTTAGAATGTATTAAGTTGATTTCAATCATACATTGGCGACTTTCCCAATATTAGAAAAGTCCCAGATTTGTGAAAAAAATTGCAGACGTAAGTGAGAGCCACTGTTCGATAATTTGCTGTAGCACACAGTGATACACCGTCTCATAATTTGAAAACGTGTTACGTTGCTTTTAATCATACATTGGTGATTTTTACAATATTGGAAATGTTCCAGATTTGTGAAAAACTGCAGAAATAAGTGAGACCCAGGTCGATAATTTGCTGTGAAGCACAGAGATAGACCTTCTCCTAATTTGAAATGAGAGACAAAGTAAAGAATTAGTTTTACTGCTTTCAACAAATTAATAGCATTATCTCCAAGCCTGATCGCACCACAGTTGGTACCATCTTGGCAGTGGTATGGGGGTTCTGTTGAACTGCTTTTCTTCTGATACATGATATGAAACATTTTAGACTTTCCAAAGTTTGGCCAAATGTATGGCACTTGAGAAGCATTTGGCCACATATGCTTCATGGTGAGCTGACAGAGCACAACTTTCAAAGTTATGCTTTTGGCAACCACAGATTACTTTTTGCTGTACATTCTTACTATTTTGATGGATGCACAAAACCAAACGCTTAGTTAATTTAAGCAGGGTACATAAATGACACCTGTCAATCTGTTGGCAATCAGATAGTCTGATAACATCTGTGCACCTTATAGTAGACTGGCCTTCTCACGTGTTTTAGGAGCAACTGTGTCTTCAAAGAATTGTTTTGAGTTTTAGGAACCAAAACTAAAAATAGGGCATCCATATTGCTTCTCAGCCATAAATCTGTCATTTGTGCTCTTAAAATATAATATTTCAACATAGCTCAGATTTCTTCACCCTCTGTGCTAGATTGGCTTTCCGCTAATTTAAGACCTTGCCCTAACGATTTCTAGGATTCAGATGAGCTATGGCAAAGTGAATGGAGAAGTTTTAATCTGCATCTGTCAATTCAATCAATTAGAGGAGAAAGACAGCGCCCCCAAAAAAACGACATGATAAAACTGTATAAAAGTTTACGGGAGTTGCTTTCATAGCAACAGCAGTGGGATTGAATTACTGAGTATTGAACCCTCTGTTACCTGCTGTTTCAGTGCCTCTAAGGCGTGTAACAGGTCTGAGGTTTAAATCATTGAGTGTTGTAATTATTGCTCAGCAGTTGTATAGTTACTATGGCATAGCTGACCCTTATTGTGACCTATAACCATTGCTCGATGATTATCTGCGGCCAGGGTTAGTTTGGTTTGTTGAATAAAGAATAATTGGCCTGATGTACGAAGATTCGATTAGAAAAAAAGGTTTGCAAATTGCGCGTCAACGTTTTGTGAATCAAATCAGATTCCACAAACCTGCCAATGTATTCATAGGTTCATAAAAATACAAACTTCATGGCGCCACAGATCTACTTTCTTAATTATTATTCATTAGGCAGATCTCAATTTGTGAACCTCTGCGATTGACTGTAAGCAGGGGAATGGTGGCCTATAAGGGACAGCAGGCCATTATCCCTGTAATTGCATTCCAAAATGGCTACATTTATTTTTTAAGCAGCACATTTTCCTTAAAAGAACCGGGCTGCTTTATGAAAAAAAATCTATTTTGGAAAAACTTTGGGGGGGAGAGGTCACTGCCGTCTCCGCCAAGGCTACAACCATGATTCACAAATGGGAATGGGTCCTCATACCCTTTGCAAATCAGTTAGTATGCCAAATTGGAAGTTCATAACTGATCAGTAGTTTGTAACCGGAATTGCGACATGTGGGAGGAGTATGGAGTAAATAAAAGGTTCACCAGACATACCATACCGACTCAGAATCTGAAAGGAATGCCCCTTTCACGCCCCTTCCAAGTTGCAAATCACTTAGGGTCCGTAACCCCATTTTGCGATCCTGAAAAGCTTTTCTGAATCGCAAAATGGAGTTAGTACATGGAAAAGAGATTTCTAGTCCCAAATCTTGTTATTTTTCAAATCGCAGGGTTTGCTTCTGCAAAAATCTCTTAGTGCATCTTTTTTTTGGGGGGAGGTTGTTTTATATAGCGCGAACTAGACCCGAGACATCGGGTATCAGAGCGCTTTACATAGCACCAGTTTCGTTACAGAGGGATACATATTTTTTTTTTGTTAGGCACGGAGAGATTAAGTGATTTGCCCAGAATCACAGGATGTTGAGTGTCGCTGCCGAGACTCGAACCCGGTTCACTAGCTTTGAGGGCGACCCCTCTACCCGTAAGGTAATTGTTTTCTAGGTCTTTACCTGGTCTTTTTGTTTCCGGGCACCATTGTGGGTAATTTTGGGAACTGTCCCCTGAGTAAAGGATTTAGCAACTAAAGGTTGATTTGCCAAACACACTTTGATACTACATTTTCAGAGAGCAGCTGGGCTCTAACCAAATCTTAATTAATAGTATCAGCTACTAGGAATTCAAACAGCGATCCCACCTCTAGAATAAACAGCTAACCACGTCCATTTTGACGAATAGTTTGTTCAGGTACGTTTTATAAGTAGTTGCAATGAGGCAGATGTCCTTCATTTGCCCATCTGATAGTTTTACAATTTAAGGGTGTGCATTAAGAACAAGACTATTACTAAATATGACTAAATATCCTAGGAAAAAGGCCATTAAAACACAATTAGTAACCCAATCCTGAATTGAGCATACCGACCACTTTATAAAAACCAGCACCAACACTTATTGGTTTGTTAGTTAAACTTCCATCTTCCTGTCACATTGTCACTGGGATGGCACCTTCTTGCTAAAATTGAAACTCAGCGTGCTGCTTTAGCGATATGGAAACTATCTACTTAAAAGCATGTATTTATGAAATAGCTCCAATGAAGTCTTAAATTATACGAAGAGGGCATTATAGCAGATCAGCTTTCAACAGGCAGGAAGTTCTCTAATGAGATTTTGATACTTGTGCAAAATTACTATTTGTAATGATAATTTGCCAGCCACAGACTATTACAGCCCACGAGGGGCGCCCTACATGCTCAAGACAGCACATTCAGGATTAGGCAGTGCTCCTTAGAACCTTCTGTATCTTGTGATTCCTTTAAGAAGTCAGAACTGACTTGACCCTCATTCCTTAGAGCCCAAACCACTAGCATTGGCACTGATAGGAACATCCGCTAGACACAACAGAATATCAGCGCCAAGACACCTCCGGGTATTCGTGCGCTTTTATAAATCTTATTAACATTAACAAGGACAGAAATGCACATATTGCTCTTGTTCACAAACATTAAATAAGGAACATATGTTACTCTTTAGGCAATCTCCCACACAGCATTCTGGATCTCATAGTTCTACTTTATTTATGTATGTATTTCTTTATTTAACATACTTTAGAAACTCAAGTGTCTTTAGGTAACTTTAGGAACCTCAAAGGCCCCACTTGCCGGCCGCATGACTGACCACCTGACACATCTATAGTTCACTGATGCAATGGTAGGGCAGTTTCACTGAAAGTGCTCCTACTCGCACAACAGGAGCTCTTTTCAAGAGAATATAAGGCCAGGTCATCTCCATGTTATTGCAGTCTGCTCAGTATTTGTATTGTCTCACAGACTAAAAATAAACCTAACAATGCAAAATGAGCCTCTTGGTTCCTTAGATGGTCCCATAGAGATAAATGGATTACTTGAGAAAAACACACCTTTGCATTGTGTTATGCCACCAACATGAGTGCAGATCATGCAGCGGTATGACATAATGCAAAGGTGTGCTTTTTCTGAGTAATCCATTTATCTCTACAGAACCTTCTAATGAAACAGGTAGCCCGTTTTGTATTTCTGGCTTTGTCTAGGAATACTCTTGTATGTGTAGTTGTAACTACTTTCTCCACACAAAAGAAAGGTGTGATTCTCCTGAATAATGTATTTACCCCACCCTATTAGCTGTCTGACTAACCGAGCGGCCCTGTATAGATTGTAGACTCAGGCCTCATTGTGATCTTGGCCGATGGGTTACTCCATTAGAAATGTGACGGATGTCCAGTCCGCTAAATTACTATTCCATTGTATCCTATGGAATTTGTAATAAGGTGGACGGACTTTCCATCACATTTGTGATGGTGTATCCATCCGCCAAGATCGTAATCAGGCCCTCTATCTTGAAGTCATTTTGCACATGTTGCTTACAGGATGCCTTATTGATGGTCCCAAGATTCCATAGTTTCCAAGGAACTTTAGTCACATGACTTTTGTTCTGATGAGACCCTAACCCAAACTACAGCTAGAAACGTTGCCATCCCCTCCCTAAATTGATTTCCAAACATGTTATTATTCGCCACGAGATACCATATATGAACAGACAGGATCTTCGCTTACGTTTGTTTGATATAAAATCCTATGCAACCTTCCTTGGCATCTGTTCAGTGTCTTATTCTATGTTTTTACCGAATTTAAGGCACACAGCAACCTGTATCCGGGCCGCATGGAGCTACACATGAGGAGACGCCACAGGAGAATTGTTTGAATCCCACTATACATGTGAGGAGATTGAATATTTGTTTTCGTATTTTGGCATTATATTGAGAGGAAACTATTGCGACACTGTTTGAGGTTCTTATCCATACGATACCCTAATTTGGAATCAGTACTCTGATTATTTGGCAGACTGCATAAAGAGGAATTGGATGGAATCCTCCAAAGTTAAACTTGGACTTTAGGAGGATACATTGAACATACATTGGAATTTAGCAGCCTTGAGGAAGTTGCAAGGGATGATTCCCCAGCTGCAAGGAAACGCGTTGGATAAAAAGAATTAAAGTACACATCATAAGAGAAAAAAAAGAATCCCAGGATTTTCTTTGCAATTAAATAATTGTCAAATATAGCATTGAATGCATTGTTGTGTGGCTTGAATTCGGTAAAAATATTGTTTCAATCATTTTTGATTGTTAATCGTGGGGGTTGGGTGTTCTCTCCCTCTTTCAAGAGCACCATACTGATGTATTACTTTGAGGAGAATTAAAGGTGTATTTCGTTTATAGCGCCTGAGACATAGACACCCACATCAGTAGAGTCTTATTCTATGTTATAATTGGATACATAATGAAATGTATATTGTTCTTATACTAAAAAAGTAAAAATCATCATAAAAGATATTATGTCCTGTACCATTTTTCAATAGTATTGATTATGATACAAGTTACGAATTGAGTTTTTACACTTTCAAAGCAAAAGTAGAAGGGTTGGTGAATGAGTTCCACAGGACATTTGTTTGGTTTATTACTTTAGGGAACTTAGGCAGTATTCCCCAGCACGTTTGCCTTAATTTAAAAGGTAGATATGTTGACTCTGTTCGAGGGATGTAGGCCTTGGAGGCTTTCTCAGACACTCCCAACTTGCATCCACAAACTGGTAGGAGTTGGATTTAAAACAGTAAGTGTGCTGAAGGCGCATGAAAGACACATTTTATCTTTCAGCTAGCTAGCTAGCGACAGAAGACGTTTGTATAGGTTCACTTGGCAAGTATATGGGATTAGTAAGGACTTTGATGAGGACAGAGGCTTGAATGTATAGGAAAAGCTTATGCTAGGTGTGCTTTCACAGGGATATTACATAGGTAGAAGGCAGATAGTAAAGGTAGTACAGATACACATGCCATCAATTTATCCTCACCTACCTATTTAAACCCATTGGTGCCACACTCACCCTGATACAACATACCGACACACACATACCATGCACCTCAAACAGCTTCACTCACTCCCCATCTACAGCTCTTTCCAAACTCCTGAGACACACATACAGAGCCATACACAGCACTGGCCCAGCATACCTCAATACTGCCTCAGATTTCAGAAACCTTCTAGACACCTTGCATCAGTTGGACTTCTACTCACACTCATTCAATGCATATACAGCACCAGTACAAGAAGAAGCAACTTCTCATTGACTCCAAGGGGGCAGAATGACTTGCCTCTACACATATGTGCCATTTCTAAAATTAGTACATTCGGCACAAAGCTGATGACTGCTCTTGCGTCGGCGATAGGATGCCCTCTCGGGTGATAGTGCATGTTACAAAAACAAATCTGTTTACTGTATGAGAAGTGCATTATAGTCACAGCACTGCACATAACCGTGGTAGTGACATATGCTATGTTCTCACTGACTGCCCTGTGTGCCAAAAACTAATGTGCTGTGTAGTTTATGACGTGCTCTTTAGGGAACTTTTTTTTTTTTTTTTTTGGTGTTCAAATCTGCTTTATTGATAAGAGTACAGAAGGATACACAGCTTGAGGCGCCCACAACCCGGAGGCCGGCAGCAATAGTGGAGCAACATTACACAGCCTAGTAGCCGGCATCCCGGGGCCCGGCGGCACATCACAGAAATAAAGCTTTTCACAACACCGTCCGGTGGAGCAGGCCAAGGAAGGATGTGTTACAGTCGAACAGGTTTTGTGTGAGCGAGAAGAGAATCCCACTCTTATTTTTTGTAACAAGTAGAACAAGAACCAAGAAATAAGAAAAAAAAGAAACCCCCAACTTCTCAACGAGGTTACGTGTAAGCGGTGGTGCATTACCGTGCGACAATAATGTATGGTAGTGGTGTAGTGTGGTGGCTCTGTCAGGTGCCAGTGCGCGGGGTGGTGAATGTCCCAGGCTCAAAGTTCTAGGTTAGTGGCAGTCCGTGGGGCGACAGTGCAGAGCTTCTAGTGGTATGCAGGACAGCACTCTCCGGATGGAGGAGGGACCCTCTTCAACGCGTCTGGGGGGGAATATAGGCATAGGAAGGGGGGCGAGGGGGGCAGTGCCGTGGAGACTAGGGCCACACACTCTACGAGGAGACAGCAGGGGCACAGGGGTCCCTCAAATGGAGGAAAACAGCATGTGTCTTCCATAGCCAGGCATCAAAAAGGTAGTCAAAAGTGTTATTGTGATTGGGAAACGATGGGCTCATCGCCCGATATTGTATCATCGTTCGAACGTTTAAGCAGGTAGTGTACCAGCGGGTCCCAAATGTTCCTAGGTCTACTCGTGAGAGGCAATAATTCAGAAAAGGTGGTGTGTTGATCCTGGCAATATGTCGGGTCAGTTAGCCAATCTTTGAACTTGGGCGCTCTGCCTCTGCTCCAGCGGCAAGCGACACGTCGCTTGGCTAGGAGGAATGCTAGGTCGGCGAATTTTCTGCATCCCTTAGATATGTGCTTTGTGTATCCAAGGATGGCCACCAGAGGGTCCGCAGGAATCTCCTCATCCACCATCTGTGCAACAGCCTCAATGACCTGTCGCCAGTAGTCAGCAACCCGGGGGCAGGACCATGCCAAGTGGAGAAAGTCAGCATGTTCTGCTCGACATCGTTCACAGCGGTCACTATCGGCCAGCCCGAATCTGTATTTCCGGACCGGTGTGTAGTAGACCCTCTGCAGGTATTTATAATGTATTATTTTCAACCTGCAGCTGGCAGAGATGCGGGAAGTCAATGTACAGCAGTATTTCCATTGGTCGTCCGAGACCTCGGTGTCAAGTTCCGCTGACCAGTGCAGTCTGGCAGCAGAGACCGGTAGGGGAGCAGCTCCGCGATATTGGCGGTATAGCCCAGAGACCAAATGGGCCCCATCTTGTGATTCCAGGAGGTGGTGTAGCGGTGGTAAGGTCGCAGGTTCAGCAGGGTAATCTGGAAGGATGTCCCGCATCCCCGCGCGCAGACGAATATAGTAAAAGAGTTCAAGGGGCGTGTGGGCTTGCGTTTTGAAAAAAAGGTCCGCTGTTTTGAAAAGTCCGTTGTGGAACAGATCACCCCAAAAGGTGATATGGAGTCTGTTACAGAGCTGTCGAAACCCCAGTTCCGATAGCAAGGCAAGTTTTGGGTGATAGGCCAGAGGAAGTTTAGGGGAGTAGGGCAGCGCGCAGAGGAGCCGCCGGGCGATGCGTCGCCACGCGTCTAGGGTGCAGGAGACCGAGGTATTCGCTGTAGAGATGGAAGTCTCGGGACAGTGTATCAGGCTGTTCAATGGGAGTGGGTGTGCTATCCAATCTTCCACTGCTATGTGAGGCATGAAGGGGGTAGGAGCCATCCAGTGGTAGGCAAAATGCGCTTGTGCGCACAGGTAGTACGCTTCGAAATCAGGGATGTCGAAGCCGCCTTGGTCATAGGGAAGGGTCAACGTGGACCACTTTAGCCGGGGAGATTTGCCACCCCAAAAGAGTCTGCGCAGTTCGGCGCGGAACGTCCTGAAGAAAAAAGCACCAGGGTAGTAGGGGATATTTAGGAAAAAGTACAGAAAGCGGGGCAATATCACCATCTTTATGAGGGAGGCCCTGCCAGCCATGGAGAGTGGCAACGTGATCCACCTGTCGACGGAGGCGGCCAATTTGGTTATGGCTACTCCATAATTGGAGCGAAGTGTCTCATCTTTATCTCGTGCCACACCGATTCCCAAGTAACGAAGATCATCTCGGCACCACACCAACGGGTAGTCTAGTGGGAAATCACTTACCGCATCCGTAAGGGGAAAAAATTGTGATTTGGACCAGTTTATATGAACACCTGATAGCCCTCCGAAAAGGACGAACTCACGGAGTAGGGGGTTAAGGTGTAGCTCCGGGAACTTGACATATAGTGTGATGTCATCCGCATAGAGGGACACATCGATTTGCCGCTGCAAGCATTAAATCGCTCCCTCTCGGTGTAATTGGCGCAGGCGGCATGCTAGTGGTTCGACCGCAATAGCAAACAATAGGGGTGAGAGCTAGCACCCCTGGCGGGTGCCTCTCGTGAGGTTGATGGGTGACGATAGCTTCCCATTTATCAGTACTCTCGCCGTGGGGTCCGTGTAGAGGAGGCGCACCCAGGCTAAGAACAGTTTAGGGAACCCCATGCGTCCCAGGACCGAGAAGAGGTAGGGCCACTCGACAGAGTCGAACGCCTTGGTGGCGTCGAGGAAAACAGCCGCCACTGGGACATCAGGATGGACCGAGCGAAGCAGAGAAAAAAGGGTGTGGAGATTATGGGAAGTGGATCTACCTGCCACGAAGCCAGATTGGTCGGGCAGGACGATTCTAGTCATTAGCAGAGAGAGTCTCGTGGCGAGAACTTTGGCAAGGATCTTCACATCACAATTCAGAAGGGCGAGTGGACGGTAAGAGTCACAGGAAGTAGGGTCCTTGCCAGGTTTCAGAAGAGAGGTGATAACCACTTCGCGCATAGATCGGGGTAACATCCCATCAGCTAATGATTCAGTGAAGACTTCGCTAAGCACGGGTGCCATAATATCAATATAAGCTTTGTAGAATTCGGCTGGGATGCCATCGAGCCCTGGGGCCTTCCCATTCTGGAGGGACATAATGGCCTCGCGAACTTCCTCAAGTTCAAAAGGCGCCGCAAGGAACTCCCTATCGCCATCACTGAGCCAGCACAGTGCTACGTCGTTCATATAGTCAGCGTATGGAGCATCCGCCTCTGCCTTGGAAGTATATAGTGTTGAATAGTGCGTCGTGAATGCAGTCAGTATCTCATCCGATTCTCTAGTGACAGTGCCAGTCTCATCAGTAAGCTCTAATATGGTGTTGTATTCTCGTGGCATGCGCGTGAGTGAGGCCAGTACCTTACCAGGTCTATCCCCCTCACAGTACTTCCGGGCCACCCAGTGTTTGCCCCGGTATTTCGCCTCCCTGGCAGCCTCCTCCTCATACTTGGATAGTATGTCCCTAAAGGTTATCTGTAGGTGTGGGTCATCCCCTGCCACCATTTGGAGCTCTAGTGTTCGCAGCTCTCTTTCCAATGTGGTAATGGTACGTAGAATATCCCGCAGGACCCCATGGCTCTTAGAAATGCAGAAGCCCCTAATAGTGACCTTGAAAGCCTCCCATATGTGTTCCACTGACTCCACTGAGCCCTTGTTTCTAGGGAAGAAGTCCCTGATCTCCTCACCCAACTCCGTGCGAAAAAGCTCATCAAGGAGCGTATCTGGGCTCAGCCTCCACTGCGGTCTTGGATTGTCCAACCCAGGAGTACGGAACTGCAGTCTAACAGGGCTGTGATCTGAATAGGTTCTAGGCAAATGGTCGACTTCTAACAGTTCCCTAGTGATGCCCCGGGTTACCAAAAAGTAATCCAAGCGCGCCCAGGTCCCGGTGTGATGTGTAAAGTGCATGCCCTCCCGTCCGTGGGGATGTAGCTGTCGCCAGGCGTCAAACAGCCCACCCTCCTCCACCACTCCCTCCAAAACCTCTCTAGCTCGGGGCTTGTAGGAGTTAACACCATCTGCCCTATCTAGTGAGGGCACCAGGGCCAGATTAAAATCACCACCCCAGATGACATGTCTCGCCCCGATTGAAACAATTTTGCCCCACAGTGTGGAAAAAAAAACAGGTGAGTCAATATTCGGTGCATACATTGAGACAAATAGATAGGAGTCATGTCCCACCCTCCCCCACAACAAAACATATCTCCCCTCTCTGTCCGCTTCCTCCCCAATGAGGTGGAAAGGTACACCACGGGCGACAAGAATCGCCACACCTCTGGCATAAGACGAATAGGAGGAAAATGCGCGGGTCCCTGCCCATTTCAGTCCAAACGGGACGTTCCTGCGCACGGGCATGTGTGTCTCTTGCAGCAGAGCTACTTGTATATGATGTCTATTCAAGTAGGCAATAACATTCCTGCATTTCCGAGCATCGTTCAACCCCCGAACATTCCATGAAAGACATGTCAATCGCGCAGTCGAGTTCACAGCAGCCATGAGCACAGCGACAGTAAAGAAGAAGGCGCCCAATCAGGCCAAAGCATGAAGTCACACCCGCACCCGAAGCGCCAAATCCCACACCAGACCAGTATATATATACACAGTTTATGCAATGGTAACCTCATGAAGTCCAATTCCCCCCCACCCACCCCAGCATCCCAAACATGCCAGCAGCCACGAAACCCCTAAAAACTGCCCCCCTCATCCCCCTCCCCCCCCAACTTCAGAGTGGCAAATAGCCAAACAGACAATAGGTCAGCGGGGAATACCCAACAGGGGATCATCTGAAGGTGCGCGCTGCCACTATCCGGCCCGTAGCTCCAGTCTGTACCGCCCTCGGTGGAGGCTAGGGCCGAGAGAGCGGTCCTTGGTATACGTTACCACGGGGGGTGCGATGTCCAGTAAGTCCGATTCTCGTGGTTCTGCCCATCTCCCAAATGGTGAATCAGCGCCGACCAGCAGGTAAGTACATTGTTGTCTTAGGTCGAAGTTCATAAAGGCAATTAGTCCTCTTGGCGTTCTGGAGGCAATTCATCATTCTCTAGGTCGTTCTCAGGCGCCTGGTCGTCCCTGCGTGCTCTCCGGATGGACTTAAGGTAATCCTCAGCTTTCTGCGGGTTGGTGAAGAAGCGTTGCTTGCCCTGGTGAGTAACCCTCAGCTTTGCCGGATACAAAAGTGCATAGTCTATCTGGGCTTCCCCCAGTTTCTTTTTTATTGGAAGGAATTTGCGCCGCTCATCCTGAACCATCGGTGTAAAATCAGGATAGATGGAAAAGGTGATGCCCTCATACCTCAGCGATCTCTGTGTCCGGGCTGCTCGAAGGGCCGTGTCGCGGTCACGGTAATTCAGAAGCCGAGCGAATATAGGTCTTGGTGGCAGGCCAGGCTGGGGCATAGGCGCCAGCGATCGATGGGCCCTCTCCACTATGAACTGGGATGAGAAGGCTTCCTCCCCGATGGAGCCCTTGAGCAATTTCTCCACATAGAGCTCCATTCTGCCTGTGGCAGTGGATTCCGGCACATTAGTAATGCGAATGTTGTTCCGGCGGCTTCGTGCTTCCAAGTCCTCATTCTTTGCCGCAATTATGCGGAGGAGGTTATCCATTCTCGCCAACTGCGTCGCGTGGGACGCGGCGGCGTCAGTGTTGTCGGAGATTCTTTGTTCCGCAGTTGTAAGGCGTTCCTCATGGCGGTCCACTTTATGGACCAAGGCGTCCAGCCGGGCCGTGACGCCGTCCACCTTCTCCACCACGGTAGCGAATCCTTGCCGCATTTCCTGTAGTAGGTTTGTAATGTCCGCAGCAGGGGCAACAGGTGGGGCCGGTTGCGGGGGCGGCTCGCTGGGACCCGGGCGCATCTGCGTCGATGTGTTGCCCTTGCGAGAGCTATCAAAGCTCAGTTTAGGCTGACGAGTGTCAGGACGCCCCATGGCAGTGCCCCATAGCAGGTGAGGGTCCAGATAGCGTAGCAAAGGTAGTAGGAGCCAAGCAAGCGATTAGCAGCCAGCTGCACGTCAGGAGGGCCTCAGGGCCGGAGCTCAGCAGTGACACGTAGTGTGTGCAGTGTCACCAGTAGCGCCACGTGGCCAACAAGTGTATAATGGCAGCAGCCGCCCGTTTTGCCCCCAGCAGCAGCCCCAGGTACCTGTCAGGTAACGTGTGTGTCGGAGCTCCGGTCCTCGTGTCGAGTGTCCGGGTCAATTCCAGGGAGCACGCCCCACCAGCCGTTATTAGGCACAATGCAGCTCGCCGGGTAGCACCGTGGAGGAATGGCAGTCAGGCCCCCCGACTGCAGTCGTCGGCGCTGCCAGTTCTCGAAGGTCTCGTGGCGCCTTGTGGGCAAGCAGTGCTGTTAGTGGCAAGGGGACCCCACGCAGATGTGGCAGCCCCGTCCCCTGGCCGCTGAAGCCGGCGGCCGAAGCCGGCGGGCAGCGTCACGCAGCTCCGGGTCCGCGGCGACACTGGGGATAGGCACGGCGGGCCGGCAAGGCCGAGGCAGCAGGCGTCTCGGTAGGAGCAGGTCGCACGCCGTGCCGGTGAGGCTGCGCCTGGGAGGAGACCAACCGTAGGATTGTAGGTTCCGCTCACCCGCTCAGCTTCCACAGTGTTCCGGCTCAGAGGGGTGAGGCAGGCCAGGTCTCTGTGCGGCCTGGTCGCCTCGTGGCAGGCCCCGGGGTCGCGTAGCAGCAGTAGCCGGGCTCCCTCCTCAGTGAGCTCCAGGGCAGGTGTCGGGCAGTTTTCGGGAGCCCGTATCTCCGGCTCTGAGGCTCGCAGCCGCTCCAAACTTCGAACGAGTGCAGGGAGCACCTTCTTGATGCAGGAACCGGGCTTCTGGGGGTAACACGGCACCCCGTGGCGGAGGATCAATGTAGGATCTGTGTCCAAGGAGCGGGAGCTGCAGGTCTAGGCAGCCATTCCGCAAGCGCGCCCTCTAGCGCCCCCCCTCTTTAGGGAACTTAGGCAGTATTCCCCAGCATGTTTGCATTAGTTTCAAAGGTGCATAGGCTCACCAGTTCAAGCAATATAGACCTTAAAAGACAGTCTCAAACACCTCCAACTTGAAACCACAAAACTGGAAGGAGTTGGATTTACCACAGTGAGTGCGCAAAAGACGCATTTAAGACTGTCTCCTGAACCTCATGTGCATGTCATGGGAATCATTAGTAAAGGTTCACTAGGTATGCGTTCGCTAATGTTCGGAGTATTGGTGGTTACTTGACAGGTGGTAAAAATGTAGTCAAAGTGTTTATTAATTTGTATAGGTTGTGGATGCACCATTTTTCGACATGTCTGGACATATGTGTTTGCAGAGGTTTGTTTGTGGTGTATTTGTGTCCAATTTGGTTGCGGTCTGGTTGAGAGCTTGTCTTGAATGAGGATTCTGTCTTGTGACGTATGAATGTGATGGGACCTTGAATGTTGTGGAATGTTGATGTGAGTGCACTGATCTGCTGGATTGGGCCTGTGGCCGGCGGCATGAAAGTCTTGTGTGTGGTGCGTAAGTGGCATGTGAATGGACCATGAAACAGTTCATATTTTGACTTGGCTTCATGGCTCTACTTCAGTAGTTTTGGTTTCAGTATTCAGATACTTTGATAAGTATTTAAGCTTAGAAGCTAGTATTTCTGGAGGTTCCAAAACCAGCCAGTATAAATGATGGATTAACTTTAAAATATTAGTATCAGATTTTTATCTGTGGCAGTAAGGATAGTCTGTCACAATGGCGAGAGTATTCTTAAAGTGAAGATAATGGTCTGCCCACCCGATATATATGCGGAATGTTCATTGGTGTAACCATGGGTAAGACTACTCCATCTCTAGCATGGTTGCACCCTTCCCATGGTCTGGCTGAGGACTATATCTGCCCACATTATTTAGATGTGTAGACATACAGTCCAGATTTCACTTCCTGTCACCACCTTGAAAACCATGCTAGCAAAGGGCAGTGAAAACTGTCTATTGCCCCCTACCCCCCTCCACCCCACCCCCGATGCCTTGGGAGATCACTTTTTTCCAAAGAGAAAATCCGGCTTTGGGATTTCGCTTTAAAAAATTTAAAAGAAATTGATGGACGGCTGTGTCAGGTTGATAGAGCAGTGAGTCAAATGTAAAAAGGCATAGACAGGAACCACCGTAACTGTGCTCCTGTCAATGCATTTAAATTGATCGCCACCTTGGCAGTCATTTCAAAATATTCCAGGCGGAGTAGTCTCAGCATGGCAGATGTTAAGTCTTCTGCCAAGGCAACAGAGTTTTCGTTGTCACCCAAAATGTAAATATGGCCTAAGAACTCCTCAGTTTTTTTTCAATGTAAACCCCCAGAGGTATCCAGCATCGTGTAACTTGCATTGATTCTGTTCACTTTCCCATAATACCGTACAAAACTTGAAAGTGCGTACATGGCTAACATTACTCATTTATTTTCTTATTTATTTACTCATTTATTTACACTTTGGGCTGGAAATTTCTGTAATCCCTAGAGAGCCACAAACACATAAAGTCCATGAAACAGTAATAATCAGCCTCTTTCAAATGCGGCTCCGAGCAGATAAGTTAACTTTTGCCTCTCTTACTTTATGCTTGTTAGACTGTTTTTAGACTGTTTTTAACATTATTCCTTTTCAGGGTGTGTCTGTAGCGTGGCCTTTATCGCACCCCTCCCACACCCCTCCCTACAAATCTCCAATTTACTGATATTTTCCCCTTTCACCCCTGATTGAGCGTGTCTTCTTGTGTTTGGGCTTTCATAGTTTTTCGGTATGAATATTAATTTTTTTGCGTCGCTTTTAATTTGCTTAGAGGTGTATGTCCCCGTTTAACCTGATCATATTTGTAATGATTGTAACAATCTTAATTTATCCTAAAATCACCTTTAACCTTGTACGCTCTTCGAGCGCTTCTCCATTCACCCGCTTTTGAGCTGAATTTGGGTGTTTCGTTAGACTGCTGGCCCTCCGTCTCCTTCAGCGAGCGCAATAGTGAAAAAGGAGGAGGGAACCTTAGCAACGGGAGTGCAGCGTCCTCCCGTTGCCTGGGGCCTTTCCTCTTCCCTCCGGCCTACAGCTGATCGCGTACGCGATCGGGCTCGAGGCCGGGAGGGTGGTGGTTGAGTTACCCTGGAAAAGAAGCGCTTGAGCGCTTTCATTTGTCTTTTAAAGCCGTTGTTTCGCCCGGAGGCAGCTGCATGGACGCTTTTACCGATATTTAACTGCAAGTTTAAAAAAAAGGATGAAATAGATTTATTATAATAACTTTTACGAAGAAGTTTTCTAAACTAGAGTTTAACTGCAACCTAACTGTATTGTATATTTCGAATACCAAGTGTTTACGAGGGCATATACTACTTGCCTATTATTACCTGGAGGCCATATATTACTTGCCTAATATTACGTAGTTCATATATTATTTTCCTGATATTACCAGGAGGCCTTTTATTACTTACCTGATTTTACCCCCTTATTAACAGTTTCTAACCCTTGTTAATTATACATTTTCAATCACCCTATCATGTCCGAATCAGATTCTGATGGGGCATCGGCCCCTACCCCAGGTCTGGATAAAAGGGTCCTTTAAGGCAATGCTCCACATGGAGGTTAAGTCCTGCATGATGGAAAGCTTGTCTGAACTAATGGCATCTAAACGTCCACTCCCATTAGAGGACGTCACTCATCCCCTCTCTCAGTTTCGTGGAAGTTCCAGGGGAAAGAAACAAAAGAAGAGTAAACACGTGGAGAGCAACCATTCGGGAGGTCTTGGCACCTCGACAAGCCATGTAGGTCTTGGCACCTCGTCTAAAAATGGAGGCCTTCGTGCCTTAAACGCCCAGGGTGGCCTTGGCGGCACAAAATTTAATATGGAGGATGACGAGTCAATTGATTCCTCTGAATTTATGGACAAATACGTCTTTGATCTTAATGATAATGAAGAGGGCTTCGATGCAATTATGGAAGATCTCCCTTCCTCGTCTAAGAGTGCAATCCTTGACCCATTGGGGGAGGAAATGCTTTCTCCACAAAACTTGAAACATCCCAGGAGCTCGGACTGGGTACCACAAGAACATGTATCCAAGTTTATCAAGAAGTGGCTCAGAAACCTCCTTGACAGAGGAACACGATGTGTTCTAAGAGCTGAGTGCTCAAGGCCTTCTTGGAAGACAAAGTATGTTATACGACCAATTTAGACCCAGAAAAGGAGTAGAGAAGTCTATAAAAGTATGACAGGATTGTATCCTGGATGTTCTAGGTCCTCTAGCTAGGATCCTGGACTCGGCCGATGAATCCCACATCAACGGTACTCCACTAGATACTGAAATGGTTAGAGGATGAAGCCAGAGGGCCATTATCCTCCTGGGAAATACTAATGCTAGCATTAATTCTGAGAGATGTAGAATTGTCCTTACGAGGATAAACCCAAAATTAGGAGATTTGGCCGACAAAGAACCCTCCAAGAATCCCAAAGGTCTGCTATTTGGAGAAGATCTGATTAAATCTCTTGGGAAATATGTTTCCACATTTACTGCACTTGATAAAGCGCAACAAAATATGCGCAAAGTTTTTAACAACAACCTTTTTGGACTGGCTGGAAGACGGGGCCAGTCTTCCGGCCGTTACAATCAGAGGCCCTATTCTAGAGGCTGTTGCTTCGGCAGGGGATACCAACAGCAGTTTAATACCCCACCTTTCTACCAACAAAGAGGTAAAGCCCAAGGCAGAGGCAGAGGTAATAGATCACATGGCAATTCCAACACGCCCTCAGGTGAGTGTTCTTCCTTCTCCTTCTTCCCCCCTAAAGGTGGGCAGAAGACTCAAACATTTTTTATTCAATTGGAAATTAATTACTCAAGACTCTTGGGTTTTAAACACGGTGAAGGGTTTTATGATAGACTTCACACATACACCCATTCAAACTTCTTTTCCAAGGGAAATTCACATGACTCTGGACCAACAAAAGATTATAGAGGATGAGATCTCCTCCATGATTCAAAAAGGTGCAGTTGTAGGGGTCCCAATTGATCAATTGGGGTTCATAAGCAACCTTTTTTTAGTAGAAAAAAAAAGGAGACGGGTTGGAGGCCCGTCATCAACTTGCGAGACCTAACCAAGTTCCTGACTTACAGACATTTCAAGATGGAGGGCATCCATCTTCTCAGGGATTTACTGCTAGAAAAAGATTGGTTAGTCAAACTAGACCTGAAAGATGTCTACTTTACTATCCCCATGGCCAAGGTGCATCAATCCTTCCTTCAGTTCCCTTGGAAAAATCACTTATACCAATTTCAAGCACTTCCCTTTGGTCTCTCATCCTCGCCTTGGTGCTTCACCAAAGTTATGAGGGCTGTCGTATCTTATCTAAGATTAAGAGGAGTTTGTCTGATCATTTACCTCGACGACATCCTTATTATGTCCCAAGATCCCCATCAACTAGTTCAAGATCTGAATTTCACGATGAATCTTCTGGAAAATCTGGGATTCATCATAAACAAACAAAAGTCTTCTTTGACTCCCACAATGTCCATGTTTCATGGTAGACACAATATGTTGTCTTCTCCTCCTCCCCTCAAATTTCAAAAATAAAAAAGGAAATAAGATATGTTTTGAAACATCAAGACCTTTCCCTAGGGGAACTTGCCAGACTCCTAGATTCCTAGGCCTTCTATTGTCTTCCACCCAGGCCATAATTCCTGGACCCCTCAATTATCAGGCCCTTCAGAGAATCAAAGCAAGAGCCCTTAGATCAGAACTGTGGTACAGAGACTTGATTTGTTTGGCTCTAGAAGCCCGCTCAGAATTGAATTGGTGGCTAAACAATCTAGAAGCATGGAATGGCAAGGCAATCTTTGGCCCAAAACCAGAGTTTGTTTTGGAATCAGATGCGAGCCTTCATGGCTGGGGAGCTTGTTTACTCAATCAAAACACTGGTGGTCTGTGGTCTCGAGAGGAATCTCTTCACCACATAAACTTCCTAGAATTGACCGCCGGGCCCTTATGAGTTTCAAACACTCTCTTCAAGGGAGGTCCGTCATTCTGAAAATGGACAATATGCCAGCTGTGGCTTATAGCAACCGTCTGGGGGACACGAAGTCTGCGGATTTATCTAACCTAGCCAAGAAGTTTTGGATGTTTTGTCTGGAACACAAGATATCCCTCAAAGCGGAATATCTACCGGGAGAAGCAAACTTCTCTGCGGATTGGAACTCGAGGTTTCTCATGGATTAGAGAGATTGGAAACTAAGGGGCCCATTAGGATGGCGGGCGGATTGCCCCCGCCAGGTTGGCGGGGGCAATCCACCCGTCATCCGCACCTAAATTCCCCTCCCGCCATATTAGGATGGCGGGGGGGACCGCGGCGGACAGAAAGATTTTCTAGGACGGAAAAGGTTTAATATGGTTTAATATGGTGGCGGTGTCTATGAGACACCGCCAGCCATATTAGCATGGGCTTAGTTAGATACCTTTCCGTGGTGGCATCAAGGCATGCGAAGACCCCCTGCGGGGCCTGTTGCGGGCCTCCAGAGACTCTGGAGGTGGGGGGTGCACATGGGGGGTACCTATGGTACCCCCCAGCATTACAAAGTACAATGTGGGAGGCACCGGGCGGTGCCTGTCACATTGTGCTTTGTAATGCATTGCATGTATCTTCAGCATTGCAGCAGGCGGTGCATTCATTGTTGCGGGCGCATCCTAATGCCCCTAACGGGACCGTCACCCTTATGGCGGGCGGTCCCTAGACACAACAGGATGACAGGCAGACAAAGTCCGCCCGTCATCCTAATGGCCCCTAAATGTTTCCGTATTCAACACCCTGAACGAGATCTAGGGTCCTCTAGACGTAGATTTGTTCGCAAGCTGATTGACATTCCAAATCTAGAGGTACTTCAGCTGGATGCCCAACCCGGGTGCTATGGCAGTCAATGCTTTCCTGCAATCTTGGAAAGAGATCCAGGGATATGCCTTCCCTCCCTTTGCCATGATTCAGAGGGTCCTGCAGAAAGTGAGACAAGAACAATCTTTCCTCATTTTGATAACACCTTTCTGGACTTCTCAAGCTTGGTTCCCAACCATTCTAGAACTGACTTGCAGTCTCCCCTTCTTAATTCCTTCCCTGGGAGATCTTCTCACGACTTAGACAGTCAAATTTACCTCCTTATTCCGAACGGGAGTTTATCCCTTCTTGCCTGGAAAGTGTCAGGAGATCTAATGAAATCTCAGGCCTTTCGGAGACGGCTTCAATCCTTCTCAGGGAATCTTGGGCACCTGACACACACTACAGATACAATAATATCTGGAAAGTATGAGTACGTTGGTGCTTGGAAAGGGACCTGGATTCCTTGGAGGCCCCTATTGTTGACATAGTCAACTTCCTGGTCGAACAATTTGAGAGGGGCCTGAGTTATAGATCTATTAATTGCTATAGATCTGCTACTTCTGCCGGTCATACCCTCATCAACGGTAAGACTATTGGTAAAAATGTTATTATCTGTAGAGTCATGAAAAGCATACGCCTGAGGAGACCTCCTAAAGCCAGATATGAGACACTTTGGGATGTCAAACTTGTTCTTGACCTCTTCAAAAATTGGCCTTCTAATTCACTTCTTAACAGAAAGAACCTTTCCATTAAATTAGCCACTCTTTTGTGCCTAGTCTCTTGCAGAAGAGCTTCTGACATCAGAGCTCTAGAAATTTCAAGACGTTCTTAAAATGTGTTTGGTGTTAAATGTGATATTTTTAAGAGAACTAAAACTATGTCTGACTCTATCTTTCATCCTCGTTTCGACCTTTGTCCTAAACTCTGCGTTGTGGAGTGTATGAAGGAATACAATCGGAGGATGGTTCATCTTCATCCTCAAGGCGTGAATCAATTGCTTATTTCCTTTGTTAAACCCCACAAAGGAATTGCCTCTCCTTCTATTGCTAGATGGATCAAAACTGCTATGAGTCTTGCTGGCGTTGACTTAGATACATTTCAAGCTCATTCCTTAAGAGGCGCTATGGCCAGTAAATCCCTCTGGTCCGGAGATTAGTTGGATGACATCCTTAAGTCTGCTGATTGGTCTAATGCCAGTACTTTTGCACGTCATTATTGTAAACCTATTGAACACATGTCTAATGTTGTTTTAGAAAGCTACCAACATGCATAATGTAGCCTCCGATCTTGTAATGAAATTGCGATTCTCATATTAACATGACTAGAGAATCTGGATTTCATTAAAGACAGGGAGGCTGACATTATCCCTTCCTCTCACTCTCTGGTGGTGGTGTTGTTCCATTGACATTGTTGTTTATACCATTTCATTGCAATGCATTGTTTTACTGCTTTATGCTAAAAAAATTGCTTTGCAAATCATTTTTTTTGCATTCTAATTTCCTTCTCTTTTCAGATAATCCTTGATTGCTGGTTCTTTATCATTATCATCAATGGATTCCTTTTCCTCATCAATGGCATCCTTCACTTTCTTCATTAGTTCTACATCTTAAAATTATCTTGGACTCAACGTTTTCAAGTTCTTCGTTTTTTGGACTGTTCTCTTGTCCATTTAAAAGATGCTGGTTATTACTGTCTCATGGACTTTATGTGTTGCCTTTATTCTGTTTTAGAACTTTATCTATTGTGATGTAAGCGGCTGCTTGGGTCTGCTGTAAAGGACACTGCATAATGTCAGCCTCCGTGTCTTTAATGAAATCCAGATTCTGTAGTCATGTTAATATGAGAATCGCAATTGACAACCAACCAGAATTCCCATGTATCTCCACATAAAAAATGAAAGCAATTTTTGTGGGGTCCCTAGCGCCCTTGATTGGGAAATGCTAAAAACTCCGCATAGACACATCACAGTTAGGCAGTGAAAACGCACATTGTTTTGCAATGTGTGTGGCTGTGGCATTTGGGCCCTAGCTTAAAAAGCACCTAGGAAAACCAGCAATATTTTGAAAACTTTACAAGCAGGAGAGTCCAGGTGTGCGTGACTTGCATGAGTCTTAGTAGGCTTTTTACCCAGAAACCATTGCAGATGCCAAACTTTGTGTAGAAACACACATTTGCCTCACATTTCTGTGATGGAAAGTTATGGAATTTTCAGGCAGCTACACATTTCCTGCCACCATTAGCATCCCACTTGTGTGGGTGGGCCAAGAGACAAAGACACAAAAGGCCCTAATGCGCTACATTGAGAGATGATGAATAGGGGTAACTGCAGTATTTGGGGCCATGCTGTGGCAATAACAGGGGTGTAACTTGGTCAGTAAGATTAGGGCGGTGTGAGCATCAGGTTTTCTATCAACGATGTTGACATATCATTTTAAAATACATTATAAGAGAAGCAGTGCAAAAGGGGAGTTTAGGAGATAGTTGAAAGGAAGCGGGGTTTCAGATTGTAAGGGATACTTAAAACACAATACTTTTGTCTGTCTGTTTATGTAAAAATCCCAGGTGAAATCCGACAGCCTCCTCACTATACCCAGCTGAAAACACCTGTACTCAACTATTTACTATAGAATAGATTTATTGAGGTGGTGTAACACCCCAAACACTCCCCTTGAAGCTATGTCCTGGATGCTACCTATGCAAACCTACAAAATACAGACATTTTTGAAAAGCAGACAACCAGAAGAGTCCAGGGTTGTGTGCCTAGCGTGGATCTCACAAGGTTTTCTTACCCATAATGCTCCCATCGACCTTGATTTGATCCGTTTCTGTCATAGGTACTAGGTTTAGCCACACAAGTGAGGCAGCATTTTTATCTGTAAAAGTAGAGTAATGCTGAATGGTAGAAATATGGTGCATTCCTGTGAAATCCAGAGGTTTCCATCACAGAAATGTAATGTAAATGTGTTGTTTCAGGCAAAGTTTGAGGATTGCAGAAGAATTTCTGTGGTTTGTAGGTTTGTATGAGTGCTGCCACAGCACAGCCCCTAAAGCAACAAACCCTATTTTTGCATTTATGAGGGCACCCAAAATAGGTTTGTATGTCATAATATCGTCCACAGAAATATCATCTGACATATACATTGTGTCGTAAATATTATTTATAAAAATACTGTCTCATTGGATGTAGATTATCTAATAATAAATCCAATGGGCAATATTTGTGCAAATTACATTTAGGTCACAATATGTATGTGATATTTATGTCATACAATAAGCAGAAAATTCTATTCTGGTACCATACTCAAAATAGTTTTCTGATGCTTTTGTTCGAGAGCTGCCTGAAACAAAAAAACATAGTGGAGCACTGACCCGATGTGGATCTAAAAATTTGGGTAAGAGTTAACATTTGAAGTTACAGCTACAGCCCACCCCTACATATTTTGATGTTTTAACAAAAGAAGCTGGGTTGAAGATTATTCGGGTGTCTGAGGGTTTTTGCTAATGGTTCAGATTTTGTGATCAGATCCTATTAGGAACAGGCGGTCCCTTGGTAAAGAGATACAGCAACCAATAAGCAAGGAAGTTAAATACGTTTTATGACGGTTAACTTGTAAAATAAGAGAATAACAATATTTATTTTATTTAATTATATAATGGAAAAAATTGGTAGTCCTTATATAATTTCATCAACGCAATTCCTGCTACTTGGAGATTTTAACGTCCATAGTGATGAAAAGGAAAACTTAGAGGCATCGAGTTTTCTAGCTGATATGGCCACTTTAGGCCTAAATAAAATTAACTTTGGGCCTACACATTCAGCGGGCCACACACTGGATATTATACTCTCTACATCCCCTCATATTGTTCCTGATCCTGCTTATCCACTAATACGGTCAGATCATTTTATGATTCCATTTAAAATTCAGAGTAATTGCAGACCCCTATTGCTGGAATGTTCTATGAAACGTGCTCTAAGACGATGGAATAAGGGTACATCTGAATACTTTGATAAGATGTATATTCCCCCTGTTTTTAATGAGTCTATGGATAGCTCCACAAAACTCAAGATTTTTAATACATCCTTAAGTGAGGTGATAGACACACTGGCACCAATGTCAAACCAGCTCTGCAATACAAGGGAAAAAAAGTGAATAATGGTACACTGATATATTACGCAGTGAAAAATCCAGGTGCAAAAACTTAGAAAAGTCTTGGCGTAAATCCCAGTTGGAGACAGATAAATCAAGTTTCAAATTGGCCCTCACCAACTATCATAAAAACCTAAAAAAGACACTTAAAGACCATTTCGTAACCAAACTGGACCAGACAGGTAATACATCAAAAGATCTTTATAAAATTCTTAAAACCCTTACCCATCCTACTGCATGTTTACAGTTGAGCAGCCCTTCGCAGGGACTTTGTGACAGTCTAGCCACATATTTTGATGACAAAATCAAATTGATCGATATACAATTTCCCCAAGAAATTGACCAGGGGCTTCGTGTCAACTCTGAATTAGTACTGAGATTGGACTCAGGAGATGGTCTGAAACAGTTTAAACATATTGATGTTTCACAAGTGGAAGCCATGTTAAAAAAGGCTAAATCTGGACCTCCCATGGATGTTATGCCTGCACATAAGTTTGCTTTTTTTGCCTCTTTCCTGGCAGCCCCCATTGCTGAGATCTTAAACTCATCACTAATATGAAGGCAGCGTGCCTTTAGACTGGAAGGCTGCTCAGGTAATACCCATTAAGAAGAAAGTTCAGGTGTCCGCTGAAGCACTCTCCAACTACTGCCCCATTTTGCTTCCTCCTTTAATGGGTAAGATGGTGGAGAGCCATGTCAACACACAGTTAATGGATTACTTTGAGATTAACGGCATCCTTGACCCTTCACAGCCTGGAATTAGATCCAACTACTCAACGGACACAACCCTCATTGGGGTCACAGACTATATTAAAATGGCCTTGGATGACAATAAAGGAGTGATGCTGGTCTTATTGGACCTAACCGCAGCCTTTGACATGGTCTCTCATCAGCAATTGATACTCCGACTGAGAGAGAGACCGGTCTGCAAGAACTGGCGCTTTAAATGGCTTCTTAGTTTTCTGGACCAGCGCACACAAACTGTCAATCTGGGCACACTCTGCTCACGAACTGTGAAGCTTAGCAAAGGGGTGCACCAGGGCTCTTGCTTGAGCCCAGCCTTATTTAATATCTATGTGGCCCCCCCTGCTAAGTCATCAGAAAGTATGGCTTCATGCCATTTTCTTACACAGACGATACTCATTTACTCCCATCCTTTGATAAGGATATGGAGTCAGTCGATCAGCGTTTTGCAGAAGGCATGTCGGCCATAGCTGACTGGATGACTGATAATTTCTTGCAGCTAAATGCGACCAAAACTGAAATCTTGTTGTTGGGTCCTACAGTCACCTCCTGGTTGCCACATGGTGGCCGACGGTGCTAGGCCTCGCTCCCTCTCCTACCTTGGTGGCTAAAAATCTAGGAGTCCATTTGGATGCGCAGCTATCAATGAAAGATCAAATAATGACCACCGTTGGGACCTGTTATCGCACCCTAAGCCCTTCTGCGTAGAGTGTTCATTTGGCTGCCTCTCCCAGTATGTAGAACCCTAGTTCAGGCTCTGATTATTGGTCACCTTGATTATTATAATGCCCTACTGGTATCTACGAATGGAGCCCTTCTTAGCAGATTACAGATCGTTCAAAATGTGGCCGCACGCTTAGTCCTTAATAAACCACTGCAGGGCCATTACCGAAGTCGCTTCATTGGCTTCCTATTCGTCAAAGAATAAAATTTAAGCTCTGCTGCTTTGCCCATAGAGCTATTTTTGGCAAATGCCCGAGTCATATGGCAGAGAAGTTTAAATTGTATCGCCCAAATCGATGTCTCAGATCAGAAAGCAAAGGGCTGCTGGCGGTCCCGCGCTTTAAGAAAAGTCGAACTGGAGGTAAAAGAGTTGCCTTCCTGGCCCCAAAATACTGGAATCCCCTTCCAGTGGAGCTTCGAAAATGCTCTAGCTTCGCGCACTTCAGAAAATTCCTGAAGACGGAATTATTTAGGTCAGGGTAATCTATGCCAGTCCGCTCTGTTTTCACCCTATGGGGGTGATACGGCGCTTTACAAATTCCTTACCTACATACATACAAACATAACAAAAAGGAACTCAATAGAAGTGGGAAACATGAAGCAACAGAGAAGGGGAACAATACAACTCAGACATTTAAAAAGAACTGACAAGTAATAATACTACAAAGTTTCCGTCACAATTTTTGGTACCAATACTAATAAACTGATAAATCATTGACACATGCAATAGCCATGGTACTTTGTGTCTACGACATTTTGATCCCATTCAGTGATATAGGGATCATCAACAGGACTTAGATTATGCCTGAGATTGAACATTTTCTGTGAAAAAAAGGGGGGCGTCGGAGAAAGAAAGGAAAAGGAAACATTTCTGAAGGTTTAAACAATGCTAAAGATTCAAGACAGTTACGGAGGAGGCAGCGCTTTCAAACCATGCATGTACGTTATTGAGTGTTGTGCATCCCAATGCGTGCAGGCAATTGTCAGAATGCATGTTGCTTTTGACAGTGTGGATCTTAATGAAATGATAAGGTCTGGTGAGAACTGTGGGCTAATTGGAAGGACTAGCAAGTACTCCTGGTGGGAGGATGGCTCTCAATCAAGGAGCTGGAAAGCCAGAGAATGTGTGCTGGGGGGGAATGTGGAAAGACGGTGTCAATAGATGGAAAGGTAGGAGCGGAATGGAACTGATAATTGAGGCACAACACCAACCTGGGACTGCCGTTTAGTGTGTGCTCTGTATCCGGAGGAAGGCAATTGCCCAGGATAACTATGCATGGGAGTCAGCAGGAGCCGATAAGGGGAAAAGAGTCAAGGGATGCAGCCATATCGGAGAATGCTATGCAAGATAAGCTGCAATCGGATTCGAGTTATATACTCAATTTTGGCTAAACTGAGAAGGGAAAGTAGCCAAAAGGTTAGGAAGCCGTGAGGGGCATTAATATTTAAAGGAAGTGACTTGTGCTGAGCAAGGGACTTACCATGAAGGTATACAGGCTCTGCAGCAGGACAGTGTATGACTCCCGGATTCAGGAGATGGAAGGCACACAGAATGCGCGTGAGTGAAGTAGAGTGACTGTGATCCATATGTGCTAGGAAGATAAATGAACACTGCGCATGCCCGTAGTGGGCAGTGCGAGTAGCAAGTGCAGTGGCCATCTTGGAGTTGGGAGGCATTGCTTGTATTAAGTGCAATAAAAAAATTGTGAAAAAGAGAGAAAGGAAATTAATTATATGTAGACAGTAGAAGAGAATGGAGAACAATGAAAGGATTGAGGTTGAAACCAATCGTTTATAAAATACAGACCAAGTGGGGTATCTACCATTTTCTAAAAGGATACTATAGTGCTGGTAAAATTTATCCAACGTCGAGATACCAAGGGGTACGTTTTTTGTTGCAGAGACACAAGGTAGTCAACAAGCTTAAATGATAACAGTGCAGCCAAGACGTACAGTAATATACTGGCACTGTCCATCTTGGGATAAGAGCTAAGGCAGAGAGAAGACTGCGAGAGTTAATTTCAAACGAGGAAACCTTTGAACGAGAAAATAAAACAACAATATTTTAGAGTAGATACACCTGTTTAAAAGGCCTCATAGTGAAATGTCTAAGCTGGGGTAAGTACCATTAACTGCATACAATTTAATGCAGACAGTTAGCAGTATGTATCCTGAATTCACCCAAAAATAAAAAAAGCAAGTTTAAATATGCAAATGATGTCCATGATATTATTCACTTTGCATTTTCTACTCAAGCCATTAGTCAGCAGTATCCCAAATAAATCCCCTGTTTCCTATGCTTAGGGATATGCCCCTTTGAATCTTTTCCCATTTAAGTAGATAGCCAAGATCGGTCCTTCTCTGGGATGTTGCTGGAGGGATATGTAACTTTTATTATCTACTGATAAGAGACAGGTTTGTTGAACAAGAAAAGAGAAAGCAATTGAGAGTGAGAGCCAAGGTAAGCTTGAGCAGTCTCAGAAAAATCTAGAGATGCTTGAGTGCATTTAACAAAATCAACAAAGCAATTCCCACAGAGATAAGTAGAAGTGTGCAACCAGAATGACCACCCAAACAATCAAAAGATTAGCTAAACCACTTTTATGCACATTAACCACTTGGCATTCTTTAATTATTCCAAGGTATATGTTTCATCTATCTATGAATCTCTTTTTCCATGGAAGTCTCAAATATATGTAGTGGAATCACTGTAAAACTTCAGTGACGGACAAGCATAGGAATGAAAGGTTAGGCATGGGAAGCATCTTGTTCTTTCAGGAAAGGCAGTGTTTCCATTGCAGACAAAAAGGCAATTGTTGATTGCACAGTCTGTGGTTAATCCTAAGGTTGTATTTTCTTTTCACTACTCGGTCAGCAGGCCGAAATGATTGGTCCTCTGCTTTTCTATCTGAGCCTTGTACACTGGTTACCCTTAGTTAGGTTGTATAACTTATATGTTTCAGTCCAGTACGTACAGTTCATCTTCATATTCAGGGATTTCCTCTGGAGGTAGATCCTTCACCACTCCTTTTTGAAAATGTACACTAATTTTCTGTTGTGTCTTGGGAAGCCTGATAATCTTTGCAGATTAAATGCTTACTCGTTTCAAATATTGTGAATCTCTTCACATTATAAGGAGACAGGCTGGTCCTAAGTTCTGACCATAACAATTGTACCAACTGTACTGAAATCCCACTCAGAGAAGATGTTGGCAACAGGACAGCCTTGATATTTTATGCTAGCCAGCTGAGTTCTAACCATTGTTTTTCTAAACTTCCAACAGAGAAATGCATCTTGACCTACTGTGAATAATATTTGGTCATCCAAAGACTCCAGTAACATCTTTCCTATTAAGATACCTGCCATTTGCTACTTCCTGCATCTGTGTGCTTAAGGTAAGCCTTGGAACTTCCTAAAAACAACAAAGGATGTTTCTAGTGCAGGAGCCTCCAACCATTTCTGCAGTAAGAGCTACTTCTGTTCAATGACCCCCCCCCCAAGCTACAAGTATTATCAGAGATGTAACAGTTATTACATTGCATTAGTTGCCACCATGTGCAAAGATTATCAGAAGCGATCATTTCCATGTGTTAGGCAAGGTTGCTAGTAGTATAGTAAAAATGCTTTCTCGATGTGGAATGCCTCTACATGGTTAATACATTACAGCCATAGGTGTAATGCACCTGGCACCAAGTTAATATTATTAGTAATATATCTGCTCAACTCCATTTAGTTTCCTTATTCACTCAAATATCAGCTTTAAGTCAATTTTAAAAAATAAACACTTTTTCTCCACTCATCAGCTTATGAGCCCCAGACACATGCTTTTCAAATCTGGAATACATATATTAATTCAACCAAGCACAAGCTTCTAATTTAGTTGACTAGAATGTGTGCAGGAGTGCTACTTACCGGTAGCTGGACAGCTACCAGTAGTTCACGAGTCACTCATTTGAGAAACCTGTTCTACTTATACAGCTGGAATGCGTTTTGACCCCAAATAGTGACTCTTTTAGCAATAATTGGCACTGCTGTTGCACCATGTTGCAAGACCCACTAGTATGCACTCTAGAGGTTGGTGAACACAGTCCACCAGATCCTCTTTACACTCAAAGCTGCAATCTTTCATCTTCAACTTTAGTCGCTTTTAAGACTATACAAGTTTTATAAATCTTATAAATATTCAGCACTCAAAATAGGAATGAAAGTAGATGGCTTGTGTTTGCAATTTGGATCCAGCACAGTGTCACAGATGTACTCTTTTAAGGACAGGATCTCTTGCTGCAACCAGGTATTAGTATCCAGGTGAATGAGTGAGCTATAAACCAATCCGCTGCTTATTTATTAACATTGGTAAATGTGTCTTACGCCTTACACAAATGAAACTGCAGCTAAGGTGCATTAATGGGATAACTTGGCTTTTGGTACAATGTTCCTTGCTGACTTCCTGAATCAAAAATTCCAAGCATTTAATCAGGCACTCTATAAGACTTAATTTGGAAAGATCCATTGACAAGGTTTTGGCAAAGCACACCCTGCCTTTGGCGCACATAATAATGTATAGACTTGTACTGCTCAAAAAGGTTTTGTACCATGTAGAAAGTGGAGTTCCAACTGGTCATAACCTCTTGTATGAGTGCTTTTATTGGGACTTTATTAGCAGGCTAAATGATGTATACATTCTTTTTAGGCTTTAAACAAATGGCTAAGATGTATGTAAGCAGGTGACAAGTAGGTTTTGGACTATTTCTTCCTTTTTGAGGAAGCCTTGTAAACTCAATTTCAGTGGGCTCTGCCCACCAATGGGTTGAACAGAGCCCACTAAAATGTATTTCATCTGCCATGGCTTTGACAACATCACTGCCATTGTCAGTGGCAACAAATTCAATCCTGAGACCCCTGGGTTGACGCTTTTTATAGAATTTTGTATTAACTTCTTCCAGGATATTGCAGCTGTGTGCTTTCCTCATGGAAATCACTGAACCTCGTGCATGCTTAAGAAACCCTTTAAAAGTATCAGCACTGGTGGCACCAAGTAATAGACTTACCCAAACTACCAAGAGGAAGAAAAAGTGTCTAATGATGCACATGTAACCTGCAGCTGGACAACTGGCCCACATAACTGTAGTGAGATGGATGGAACAAAGTTATCCTTCATTTCCTTAGCATCCAATCCTAACACTTTACAATGCAGCTATGGCACAGCACTGAATGAAGAGTTCAGAAAAAACTCTGCCTTGGAATCTACCATTTTGGCTATAAAACATCCACACATTTCAGAAACCTATCTCCTTCCAAGAAAGAAAAGAGGAGTAGTTTTATGGAAAAGGGTTTTGCAAAAAGAAACCTGCTCGCATTGACACCCCGTAATACATTCTAACAGTGTGCAGTGGGAACTAAAATCCAAATGACATGAAATTCACGGGAAACACCAGCGCACTAATGTGAATTAATGTATGAAAGAACTAAGCCGCATTTTACATTGCGCTTTGAAAGAAACCAAAAAATAATGCATGACTATGCTGTATTTTGCATCTTGCATCTTTCTTTAAAAATATTAATAAATAATACAGCTTTTGCTTAATGCTTTGCTAAGAAAAATACTAAAATGGGATAGTGCAAAGGTTGGTGGTAAACAGTGAAAAGTGCACTTCTATGTCATTAATGAGTGCTTATGTTTTATTCGTCATAGTGAGCCGAATGAGCCTGCATTTTCCTAAAATTATCATGATAGATGGGCGCTAGAGAGAGCATAAATAACCCAACAAATGCACAGAAAAACTGAGCGCTGAAAAAGTGCCTGAAAAGTCATGGTTGGTTCAGCTACAGAGAACATTGTTTGTCTGCCAAAAGATGAGACTGGCCGTGGGACCCAAGACTTCTTCCACGGACATAGCTGAGAGACACATGTGAAATAATGAAAAAGTTGCAAGTATTAAAATGAATAAACGAGTCAAGAATTAGGTCATCTGAAAGGATGTAAAACAAAAGACTCTAGAATTATGGATGTAATCATGGTGGTGTGGCAGACCACCTCCCAACTCATCCAATAAGAAGCCACATTTTATGAATTGTTTTAACTAATGTGGGTTGGACATGTAGGTTTTAGGGTATAACAGGGGTGCCATTGGGAATGTGACTTTTTGGGAGAGAAGACCTGATAGGAAAAGCTGGTCGTCTGGAGAGGAGAGAGGGGGATTCTTGCTGTCTTGCAGAGAGTCCTAGCTGTTCCTGTTCCTGTCCCTGTCCTGTTCCTGAGTTCCGAAATCTTTGTTCCCTGACTCTATTTCAGGGGACCCCCACTACCTCCTTGGCCAGGGGGGTGGTATTTCACTGATCTTTGGGTTAGTATTATCCTTCTGACTTGTACTTTGCATAATCACTTGCAAATGTATTTTTGTCTCTGAAACGCATGTCTCTTCATCTATCTCCTCTGTCATGTGTATATTGTTTCACATTATTTTGCTGAAATTTATGTCTCTTCATCTATCCACTCCTTCATATGCGCATTGTTCATTTGATGATGAGTATGACACTGTTTGCATTTTGCTGATGTTTTTCTCTGCCTCTTATGAGATTCTTTGTTTGCATTTGTAACCTGTATGCGATGAGCATTAATTATTCACATTTATTTGAGATAAACTTCATTAATCTTACCAAGAGTCTGTGAATATTTAGCTAACTAGATAGATAGATAGTCCTAATATTACCATCAATTACTCAACCAATTGGTTCATCGACAGAGGATAGAGAGTTGATATGCAGGTTTAGTTATGTATTTAGAAATGTTAGACATGAAGCTGTGAAGGAAACACATTTTAACATCATTCAAACTTGACCCCCAGGGCAACATGGATTTCATGAGTTGGGTGAATATATACGGGCCATTTGTATGAAGTGTTAATGAGTATCTATCCCTGATAAAGTATAACGCTGGATCAAGTTCAATTTCCACTATTTTGGCAAGCCTCCCATCGTATAAATGGATCAGATTATGGGCTCATTACTACTCTGTATCCTTGCTGAAAATAGTTGTGATAATGCCTTTTTTGTGACAATAGGAATGATCCCACTTCAAGTTACACCAATTGAGGTAAGCTGCTTGAACTCTTGGGGTGACATGATAATATCATGCTATGTGGACACTTGATGTGATTGCAATAATATTCCCCACTTATGCTAAGCTGAGGAGGCTGTTGGTGCTGAATGTACGCTAAGTGCAGCAGGGTTTCTTCTCCTGACAAAAACATCATCTTCATCATTAACATCACCTTTCTCTCTCTCTCTCTCTTTTGCTCCCGGTTGTCGAGATAAAGAGCCCTCCCGACCAATCAGATAGCTCCATTTTTTAATTTGCGCAATGCAGGACTCTTGCAAACCTCTTGCGAACCCAACCATCCTAATATGCAAACATTTTTTAACCTTCATTTTTCTAAAATTACTGAACAGATTTGCAACAAATCACAAAAAGCACTCTTTTCAACCACATCCTAGCTTCCTGCCAAATTTCTGTGTAATGTTATTTAAATATATAGTCACTGAAAAAAACAAAGGTTAAAGTAACGTTATAGTTAGATGATATGTTCAATAACAACGTAATGTTTTAAATTCTAAGCACCACAGAAATTCACAAGATATAGTCATTGTTATTTCAAGTAACTATAAAGCACTAAGGCAACCATAACTCACTCCCTCGACATGCAATGCTAATTACCCAGCATATGACATCACTGTTAATATCACTGAACATTTGCAATGAAATTATTGATCAGAAAAATGTGCATGGCGGGGGTACAAGTTATAGTTACTCAAGATAACTATAACTCTAACTGGTGAATTTCTGTGGTTTTTAGAGATACAATGCTACATTGTTACTGAACTTTTTACCTAACTATAACATTACTTTACCCTTTGTTTCTTTTGGCGAAAAAGTATATCTATCTATATATATACATTTGCAACCGATTACAAACCCACAGAAAAAATATAGCAGGCCAGATTTAGAAGTAAGACTAAAGGCGTTAGCACTACCTTTATGTCAGTCCTGTCCTGCTTTCCGCTTTCCAAATTCCTGTCCCCCTAGCTGAAAAGTGGATCAGCAGTTGTAGGTGGTAGGATGACTTCACACCCTTGACAAAGTAAGTTCCAACCTTTTGACATATATAGAGAAACAGGCATACCTTTCCTATATGGCAAATAATCATTCACAGTTCACCTAACTATAACATTATTTTAATCTTTTTTTTCAGTGACTTCTTTTAGGGTTTTTATTGTAAAGTAATATTTTATTACCATACGTAAATCCAAACCCCCTGCTGCACAGGGCCCCTGGTCAGCGGAGAGGTGCTGCAACCAAACCCCACGCATGCAGCCTACCCAAGCTGTGCATCGCCTTCGACCATGCATGATCAGAGGTTGGCCACAGAGCCTGACTTGGGGCAAAGCCTTGTGGCCTATCTCCCAAAGGCAGCCAAACCCCATGCTCTCCAGGGCACCAGTCTCCAAGGCAAAAAATCTAGGGGTGATCTTTGACAGTCGGCTGACCTTTGACAGCCAGATCAACAGTCTCACTGCCAGTTTTTGGGGCATTTTAAAAATGATCTGGAAGATCCGTTCCTTTATTCCCCCTGTTTCTCTAAAAACATTAGTAACTGCCCTCGCTATTTCTAGGCTAGATTATGGCAACGCCCTTTACTTGGGGATTCAGACACAAGACCTGAAAAAACTCCAACGTCTGCAGAATGCAGCAGCCAGACTGATTTTAGAAATTCCCAAATATGAATCAGTATCCCAACAACTAGGAGTTCTGCACTGGCTGCCTGTAAGGAAAAGAATAATTTTCAAGTCACTGTGTATTACGTTTAAGGCGATGGGGGCCTCTATACCTGACGGCACGTATAAAATACCATGCGCCAAAAACACTGTTACTAGACCAAGATCTAGCTTTCTGCCAAATTTGGTGTAAATCTGTTCTGCAGTTTGGGCTGTAGCTGTGTATAAAGTTCAAAAGAGGAAATTTGGATGGGGAAAATGTGCATTTTGGGACCCCCTTTTTCTCAGGCAACACCTAATGATTAACCCCAAAACATTCAATGTACAAACTAGTCAAAACATAGTACATTTTTGGAACGTTTCATGGTGATTCATAAGTTATTAGCAACACAAAAAAAGAATTTCAAATGGAAACACAATTCTAACTACAAATATGCAGTAGCACCTGCAACTGGGTAATATATAGATATATTTACTAAAAAAATAAAAGGTTACAGAAACGTCACAGTTAGGAAATAGAATTTAAGAAACCTTAGACATACACTTAAAAAAAACAAAGGTTACAGGGACATTACAGTTAGGAAATAGAATTTAAAAAACGTAGAAATTCACTTAGAAAAATCAAGGTCACAGGGACGTTATATTTCGGAAAAAGAAATACATCGTTTTTAGAAATTCACTGAAAAAAACAAAGGTTACAGGGATGTTATTGTTAGGCTCAGAGTTTTACTCATACAAAACCAACAAAATTCAGCAGTTATTGTTACATCCGCTAACTATAACTTGCGCCCATGCAATGCACTGCTTATGACCTCACATATTACATCACTCATATCATGGTCAGTGAGATCACTGATGACATCACTGGTAACATCTCAAATGGCATAATTAATGACATCAGCCTCAGGAGGTGAGCCCACGTGTCCCCCCTCCCCTATTAACCAATAACCCTTGGGACCTGGCCCACCTGGGGGACGATAATTAACAAAACATAGGAGGCTGCGCTTCATTTTTTTTTTAGATCACTCCCAAATTAAAAAAAAATACTTTTTTTAGCACTGTGGGACAGGGTCATGATATTTCTGCCCAGCCTCTTCTTTGTTTTTGAAATCTTTGATGACTGCCAACACTTCCTACTTTGAAGTGTAGGCAGCCAATCAGATCTAAGCACGAGATCTGGAGGAGTAGCAGGTCCTTTGCATCCCTATATATTCTGGTTTGGATTTTCTTTAATATTTCAAAAGCTACTGAACAGATTTACACCAAAACACAAAAAGGCACTTCTCTACACCGACATATACCTTTCTGCCAAATTTGGTGTTATTCAGTTAAGCAGTTTGGGTTGTAGCCGTGTCCAAAGTTTCTATGAAAATTAACATGTGGAAAATGCTTTTTCGGACCCTCCCTTTTTCTCAGCCCCCACTTGACGGATCACAGAGAAACTTTCAAAACAGCAGCTGAAGTGAGCGTAGTATTAGATTTGAAAAATTCCTGAGGATTCATCAAACAACACCAAAGTTATTGGCAAAACAAAAAACGCTCTTCCAATGTAAACTAATCCTAACTATAACCACCTACTGGTGATCGCCAGTAGGATGATATATATACCATGTCGCTGACCATGTCATGAATGATGTAATATGTGACTTCATCAGCAGTGGATTGCGGGAGCGCGAGTTATAGTTAGCAGAACTAACTATAACAAAAGAAATTTCAATGGTTTTGTACGAGTGAAATATCCAGCTAACTACAACGTCTCAAACCTACATTTTTTTCAGTGAATGTCAAAGGTTTTTTAAATGCTAATTCCTAACTATAACATGTCTGAAACCTGTGGTTTTTTCAGTGAATTTCAAAGGTTTTGTAAATGACAATTTTTAAATGTTTTAATTGTTATATTTATTTTTTTATACAGATTTACTCATTTTTTTAACTATTTATTTTTAGATATTTTATTTTTTAAATTGCATTAAAATTTAATTATACATTTCATTACAAAATATACTTGCTCAGAATGAATTACTTTAGTTTAAATACTTTGCAAATAGGCAATAGACTTTTAAGTACAGTAGTTACAGTTGTTGCAATGGGGAACACAATTTCAAACACAATGCAACATTGAGCTCAATGTGAATTTCTAGTTAAACGCAATTAGTTACTTTATGGATTACTTTTCTAACCACAGGACTGGATCCTAGATTCAGTCTTGTGACATCTCATGTAAACAGTTGAGTAAAAGCGTTTTGGTTACAGTAGTGATTTGTAAGGAGTATTATTGTATTTTAAAAGTTGACACAGCAAATTTTTCACATTGAATAACCAATGTTATCCTATGGGAGGAAATTCACTTAGCACGTAAGTAGTGTTATCGTTACTTATCCTTGCTCAGTGGTGGGTACTGGATCCAGCACTGGTGCATCTCCTGTAAACAGTTGAAAGGATGTGTTTAAGTTGTACAGGCGATTTTTAACGAATATTTGTAGTTTGTGAAAATCAACACTTAGAAACTTTTCTAGTGAAAACCAGATAATGGATTTCTTTGGAAAGAAATACAAGTTACTGGTAAGTACGGTTAGAATTACTTTTCAGGGTCAGTGCTGGGCTAAAAGATGCAGCACTGGGTTCTCTCCTGATAACAGGTGAGTAAATCTGAATTCGTTGTTCGGATGATTTTAGGTGAATATTTTAAAGCTCCACAACTCCACACTTATAAGAATTTCCAAGTGAAACCAGTCAATGTTAGCCTATGGAAGGAAATTCAAGTTACTGGTGAGTACGGTTAGGATTACTTTTCAGGATCAGTACTGGGCTCAAAGATGGAGCACTGAGGTCTCTCCTGATAACAGGTGAGTAAATCGAAATTCGTAGTTCGACTGATTTTTGAGGAATATTTTAAAGTTCCAAAACTCCACACTTAGAAGAATTTCCAAGTGAAACCAGTCAATGCCTGCCTATGGAAGGAAATGTAAGTTACTGGAAAGTAAGGTTAGAATTACTTTTCAGGATCCGTACTGGGCTCAAAGATACAGCACTGAGGTCTCTCCTGATAACAGGTGAGTAAATCGGAATTCGTATTTCGGCTGATTTTACTACGGTCCAGTATATATAGAGCCACATTCCTCCACCACCCCCTTCCTTCACCACTGTGCAAACACGCCCTGTGGCGCGTTTTAAGTTGGGGAAATAATTCTCCTTCAATCCTGAGGGTCTCTAGGGTCCAACTAGCCCACTAGGTACATCCAGTAAGCACCACAGAGCTGTATAGCAGAGAGATGTCAAAAGGGGCATGGCGTAGACCACCTCTCTGCAATGCAGCGCAGTGGCGCTTACTGAAAGCACCTGGTGGGCTAGATGGCCCCCAGGGTCCCTTAGGATTGAAGGGTAATTTTTTCCCCAACTTAAACATGCCACAGGGCGTGTTTGCACACGTCACCTCAGACCCCGGCCTCCGTTTCCCCACTGTGCAAATGCGCCCTGTGGCCATTCTAAGTTGGGAGATAAAGTCCCCTTGAATCCTGAGGGTCCCTAGGGTCAAACTAGACCACTAGGTACCTCCAATAAGCACCACAGAGCTGTGTTGCTGGGAGGTGTAAAAAGGGGCAATGCCTCTGAACACCTGTCTTTGTACACAAGAAGAATGTTCAGAATGTTATGCGATGAAAGAAAATGACCAAATGAGACATTGGTTGTAGTTCATTATAAGCGTTGTATTGAAGTCATGATGAAAAAGTTTATATCCGAGGACAATGTTGACAATCACAGAATCCAGGGCATGTTATAACAATCTTCAAATTCCATGAAATTACAAATCCCAATGCATTTCGGGCTTATGGAAAAAGCCCTTCATCAGGGAATCTAGAGAAATGACATTAACCATGATTTAAACCTCGATTTTTGACACAACAACAGGCATATATTTACTCAGACGAGGTTGTGAGGAGAATCATGCGAAATTGATGGCAGAAAAAACACTCAATGCAAGGCGAGACCAAGTTGTGAATGCGGAAATGAAAACGTGAGTGCCACGATAGAACATCTAGTGTGTAGAATAACGAGACCGTCACAAATAGAAACAGAGTGTATAGTTAAAATAGAAGTGGTGATGGCAAGTGGCGTGATTGAAACCAACCCAAATACACAGCAAACCGATCTTACATATGAACCACCCAAAGTGTGACCATGCTCGTGAAAAGAACTTGAAGGACATGCAGGTGAGTTTGGAATATGAAAACAAAAATAGAATGTCAAAACAAAAATAGAATGTCAAAAAACGGAACATGCTCAAAGAAGCTTACAATGTGGATCGAGTGCTCAGGATTGAACGCAATGGGACAGTCGCGGAACGCTGCGGAAAATAAGGAAAAAAGCTTAGAATCTCGAAGCGTGAGAATAGTGCTCAACTACAAAGTGAAGCATGCGCGTATCTTACCGAAAGGAGCTGCAAAAACGCAGTGTGTCCATACCCGGTGCACTGAAGAAAGTGAGTGTCGGCGTCTGGAAGGTGCCCGTAATATACGTCAACGGAAAGACGAGAAATGGAAAATAAAAATAGAGAGAGGACCCATGTGTGAGTGCTCGTAGTCGGCCATGTCTAAGTGTAGGAAAAATAAACACCGGGACCATTTTTGCAATGAGTGACCAAAAGGTCCATACAAGCAACATAACACAGTGATGGTGGAATAGCTGCGCGAGATACCTACATTACGATAATAAAATTAAATACAATCATGCCAATAGAAAACTTGTACGCAAATGTCAAAGAAATAATGGAAAATCCATTGAAGAATTTATAAGAACATTTCGAGGAGAACAACATACAATTGTCCATTTAGAGGAAGCATGCCAGTTCAAATTTGTCATTGAGACCCAGAGGGGTCAAGGTCTGCATAAACCAGATCCAGTGTGTCTCGCGTTGAGACAAATATTTATTGCAGTCCCTGTCTGGACGTAAATCAATGATTTCAAGTACCCCACATCTCAGTTGTGCGATGTTGTGTTTGAAGTTGCGCCAGTGTTCAGCAATAGGGGAACTCGTGGTTTGGGTCCTGATTCGACTTTTGTGTTCATTAATCCTGACCCGTAAAGGTCTCTCAGTTTTGCCAATGTAGAAGAGGCCACTTGGGCATTTAATGAAATACACTAGATGATGACTAGTGCAGGTAGCGTTAAATCTGAGATGGATGGGTTTGCCAGACCTGGGGTGGTGAATGATATTGCCTTTTACCATGCTGCTGCAGTTGGAGCAATTCATGCAAGTTGTCATGCCTTTGTATGTGACTTGAGGAGTCGGTTGAGTGTTTAGAATCTCCTTAAGGTTTCTCGCTCTCTTATAGGCAAACATGGGTATATCTTGAAATAAATCTTTGAAGTCCACTTCTGATTGTAGAAGAGACCATCTGTTGGTTATGATGTTTTTCAACTGCAATGATTGTGTAGAATAAGTGGAAACAAATACTTCTCTCTTAGTAGTTGACGCCTTGGTAGTTTTGTACAAAAGCTGCTCCCTTTTTACTGCTCGAGTTCTGGTTTCAGCTGCTTGGATGATTGAAGGGGGATATCCCCTTACGCTGTATTTCTCTTTAAATTTTTCAATCGTTTGCATGCCAGTCTGCTCATCGGAGTGTATGCGCTTGATGCGCAAAAATTGACTGTATGGAAGATGGCGTTTCAGTGACCATGGGTGAAAGCTCTGGTATGCCAGAGCGTTGTTCCTATCAGTTTTCTTAGTGAAAAGAGAGGTGGTTATTTTGGAGTCTTGTATCGTGATTAACACATCCAGATATGGAATTCTCATGGCTTCAATTTGGAAGGTGAATTGGATCCGTGGGTGTATGGTGTTGAGTTCTTGTATCCTGGTTTCAAGTGTGTTGCGTGGGCCTCGCCAAATGATGAGAATGTCATCAATGTACCTTTTGAAAAGAAGTAGATGATCAAGCTAATCCTTTTTAGATAAAATATGCTCAATTTCAAATTTCATCATAAAGATGTTGGCATAGCTGGGAGCACCCGGAAAACCCATACTAGTTCCATTAGATTGTAGGAAAAAGAAACTCTTCCATTGAAAGTAACTGTGAAATAGGCAGAACTGCAAAATCTCCAGTAGAAACATTCTGTTTGCTCTAAGTTCATCAGTTTTTAGTAGTGCCCATTCTATGGCCTCAATGCCTTCAGAGTGAGGGATAGAGGTATACAAAGCTACCACATCAACAGTACTTAGCCAAATTTCTTCTCCTGGTGGAATGTTAATGGAAGAGAGGATGTTGAGCAAATGTGTGGTGTCTTGCACATAGGTGTCACTTGATTTAACAATGGGTTGTAAAAAAGTATCCAAGTATCTTCCCAGAGAATCATGTATAGAGTCACATCCCGAAACAAATGGTCTCAAGGGAGGGTCCCTCAAAGATTTGTGTATCTTCGGGAGCATATATAGACGAGGTCTACGTGGAAACCTGTTGAAGAGATAGTCTTTGGTTTTTGACGTGATCCATTTCATTTCTAAAACCTTCTTCAAAATATTGTCAAGTACTCTCAAGAATTCGTTGGTTGGATCCGCAGGCAAGGGAAGGTATGTGGATGTGTCAGATAGCATCAGTTCAATTTTTTGTTCATAGTGATTTTTGTCCATGATCACAAGAGCGCCACCTTTATCAGCCTGCGTGAAATGAAGGTCAGTGTTGTCTTTGAGTGAACGTAATGCGTCCTTTTCTCTCTTGGATAAGTTTTGTTTGGATGGAGTGGTGGACGGTAACTTAGCAATGTCTTGTTTGGCTAGAGTCTCAAAAAGATCTATAGTCTTGTGGGAGATCGGTGATATGAACGAGCTCTTGGGTTTAAATTCTAGGAGTTCTGAAGTGTCCTGAATAGATCCAGAAGATTCAATGGTAGAAAAAAAGTATCGTAATCTTAATTTTCTCATGAATCTGAACAGTTCAACCTGGGCATCTAGATTTCTTGCTTGGTTAGTTGGTACAAAAGAACACCCTCGATTTAATACCATCATTTGAGTGTGAGTTAACATTCTGAACATTCTTCTTGTGTACAATTTAAGGAACTGAACAATATTTCAGAAGTTTTTTGATTTACACTCCTTTGAGTGATTACGCTGTGCACAAGGCTACTTCGACTCACGTCTAGTATCTCCTTGTATTTAACGACAAAGGGTTGGCAGGACCCTTTTCCTTGTGGCACGCAACTGAATAACATTGATGACTGGTACCTTCATTGGTATTAACATTGAGTATTGGGTATAATTGAGTGCATCCAGGTTGCTCTTTCCCGCAATCTGAACACCTGTCTGCAACACAGCTCCCTGGCGCATACAGGAGATACCTGTTCGGCTATTTGGCCCTCAGGGACCCTCAGTATTGAAAGAGAATTAATTCCCCAACATAAAATGCGCCCTGTGGTGTGTTGTAAGTTAGAGAATGAATTCCTCTTCAATCCTGTGGGTCCCTGGGGGCCAACTATCCCACCAGGTACCTCCAGTATGCGCCAGGGGGCTGCGTTGCAGAGAGGTGTTCAGAGGCCACACCCCTTTTTACAGCACTCTGCAACGCAGCTCCGTGGCGCTTACTGGAAGTACCTGGTGGGCTCGTCAGGATTGACGCGGAATTAATTCCCCAACTTAAACCTCGCCACTTTGTGTGTTTGCACACATGTGAGCTCATGCCCGCCCCCTCCCTTCACCACTATGCAAACACGCCCCATGGCACGTTTTAAGTTGGGGGATTAACTCCTCTTGAATCCTGAGGGTCCCAGGGGTGCAACTAGCCCACCATCTACCTCCACTAAGCGCCACAGAGCTGCGTTGCAGAGAGGTGTGAAAAGGGGTGTGCCACAGAACACCTCTCTGCAACCCAGCCCCATGGCGCATACTGGAGGTTCCTGGTGGGCTAGTTGGCCCCCAGGGACCCCCAGTATTCAAGGGGAGCTCCGTGGCCCCCACCTTCGGGATGGGGTGCAGGCTCGGCGGCAGGACAGCCGCCTCAAACATCGTGCTCGCTCTTTGGTACGTTTTCACTGGATTGGGCTCCATTTTTTCTCCTATGGTGGAATCCAATTTAAGGATCTTCCAATTTTTTCTTATTATCTTTGTGATTTCTTTGGATTCTTGACTATAATCCAAGATAAGTCTTATGGGTTCATCCTTCACATGATCTCCCTTGTCTTTCGATGCTAGACATTCTTCTCTTGTTTTTTAATTTGCTTTATTCCAGCATCTTTTTATTGTGCCTTTGTTGTATTTCCTTGTGTGGAATCTTTTGATTGTCCCAGCGCTATGTTTGCGCCATTCATTTTCTTCACTACATATCCTTCGTATGCGGAGGAACTCCTCATAGGGTATGCTTGAAAGTAAAGATGGTTGATGAAAACTAGTTGCCTCAAGAGTCGCATTGGTAGATGTGGCCTTTTGATGTAAAGTTGTTTCCAGTCTTTTGTTCTTTACATAGATTTCTACATCAAGGAAAAACAATTTATCTTTATTCATTTCATAAGTGAATTTCAAACCTTGTGTGCTGTTGTTCAAAATTTCAAAGTATTGCTGTAATTCTTGGTCATTTCCACTCCAGACAATGAAGAGATGATCTATGAACCTTTTCCAGGTTACTATGCGTCTGGTGAATTGGTCATTTTTTCTATTCCACGACACTTAATTTTCCCACCAGCCCATAGCTATGCACGCATAACTAGGGCTGAAGGCAAAACCCATTGCTGCTCCGTTTCGTTGACAAAACAGTTCTTCCCTAAAAAGGAAAATATTGTTTGTGAGGCAAAAGGCAATCATGCTCATCAGCATATCATTATGTTTCTTGTAGTGGATATTCCTTTCTTTTAGGAAATGTTGACAGGCATTTAAACCAATGGCGTTGTCAATATTGGTATATAGGGCGATAACGTCCATAGTTAATAACTGTCTTGCCATTCTAAAGTTTTTAGTGTGCCCAGAAAATCTGTTGTATCTTTGATTTAAGATTTCAAATCCACCACGTATGGAATTAAAAAATAGTCTATGTAATAAGCCATAGGTTCCAGCAATGAGCCTTTTGCTGACACAATTAGTCTCCCTGGTGGGTTTGTGGCATTTCTGTGCACTTTTGGGAGGAAATACATAGGCGCTATTGCAGGGAAATCCACAGTCAGGTATTTTTTCTCATCATTGTCAATTAAACTCTCCGTTTCCCATGTGCTTAATTTTGCATCAATGTCTCTTTTGATCTTTCCAGTTGGATTATTTTGTAATTTTTCATAAAATTGACAATCGATTAATTTACGTTGTGCTTCCCTGTAGTATAGTTCGCGATCCCAAAGCACTACGTTTCCCCCTTATCTGCCATTTTGATTTCAATTTCATTTGTCACTGATCAGATTTTTCCAGGGCTTTTCTTTCCATTGTAGTTAAATTATCAGTATAGTTTGATTTGCTTATATTGTGTAGGTCATGTATCACCGCCTCTTGAAAAATGTCAATTTTATTCCCAGGTGTGGGTAGAATTTTGATTTAGGTTTTTGGTCACTCAAACCAGCTCCTAATTGTTTGCATGCATGTTCCAAGGTGATTTCCTCCCCTTGTTCTGCATTAAGATTTAATACTTTTAAAAAGCTATCTCTTACTAGGAGTGTTGATGTTGGTTTGATGATCTCATTTGGTTGTCTTAGTCTATTAGGGTTGTCCATGAAGTATTTGGCCAGTTTGATCTTGCAGATATATAAATACAAATCGATCCTTGTTTGTGCAAGATCCATTCTTTGTATAGGGCAAAAATGTATGCCTCTCTTTAAAAGTGAGATTTCAGATGGAGTGATTTCTCTTTGGGATAAATTGATGACTTGAAGCTCCTCATTAATTGATCCATCCTCTGTCGCATACTCCGCGTTTTCATGCCAACTTTTTCTGTTGATGCGCTTGCTTCTCCAGCCCCTCCGTGTTCTTAATTTCGTGTTTTCTGCTGCCAGATTATTCCTCTCCTCCTTCCTCATGGTTGTTTTTGCACCATCTGATTCTGTTCCCACTGTCTTTGTTGGAGAACAAGGCGCATATCCCCTAAAAAAGCCTTCTTTGCCTTATCAGTGGGGATGTCTTCTTCACTTTGTTCTGCCGAGGTTAGGGAGGACATGCTGCTTGATGCTGCTTCTGAGGTTAAACCTGGTTGTTTAAATGGGTCAAATTTTTGAGCAAACGTGAAAATCCCCCCTTTCGGAGTAATCGACTGTGCCGCTCACAAACTTATTATGCTTCCGCTGTCTCACAATTTCCTCATGATTATCTATTTGTCTTTCTAGGTCTTCTTTCAACTTTGACATTTCTGTATTTAGTTTGAGTGAATTCAATTCTTTTTCTACTTCCAGTAGTTGTGTTTTGACTTTTTGTAGAGCGATGTCAATGTTCTTAACCTAGATTTTTTTTAAACCTAATGAGGAATTCAATGTATATTCTCCCCATTCCTGTAATAAATCATTGGTGGCGTCCTTTTGGCTTGGCATCAACATGATCCGTAAGCCTCAGGGGACTCTTTCAACTTCCAAAGACTTTCTTAATGTTATAAGTTCCCATGATTTGTTTATCTCCTTTTTGCTCACTTTTTCCCATGTTCTTAATTTGCTTTTTACATCATCTTTTCCGGACATATTTTGCCTTTCAGGTGATTTGTCCATGTTATCTTTTTCAAACATGGTTGACATCGGTTCAATTCTTTTAGATTCTCCTTTTTCTATTATTAACCTGTGTTATGGCTTTAAACTTTTCTTTAGGCAAGTGTTTCTTTTTATACTGCCTCCCTTTTGGGTTTCTCCGTGCAGATTACTGTTGGGTTCCTTTTTGTATGTTGCTGGGCTTTTTAAATAGCGCAATTTTGAGTTTGCAGTATCCCCATTGAGATAGAATTATTGCAAAGGAGTCTGTTCGCTTATTTTCAGCACATACACGAAAAGTCCCCATTCACCCAGTCGAGCGGTTACTTTGTTGCCATGTTACACACGCTGTCTATCGTTTTTGCCCCGCTCTGCACAACACTCATTTAAAACGTACGAGGCTGTTTGTCCTTACCTCGGCAATGCCTTCAGGTTCGGAACGTCTCCGCCTCTTCTTCTTCCGAATCGAGGGGTTTCCTCTTTGTTTTTTTCAACGAGCGCCATCCGGAGCCCTTGTAATCCTCGAAAATGGTTTCCTTTCTCCAGTTTACCGGCGCTGCCTTTGAAGGTGCGTCGCTTTGCGGTAGAACCAAACCGCCTTCTTTGTCCACAAAAAGTCTATATATATATATATATTTCATTTTCATTTTCCAATCTTTATTTCGACCATTTGGTCATAAAAGATACACATTACAATAAAATCACATGAACTCTGTCAAATTTGTTAAAACATCAATACATGATTTTAAGATCAACACAGACATAAAAACAGTTAATGAGAGTTGAAGCAAATCTAAGGTCTACCCAGCATTTTTTAAAAGGCGATTGCGCGTATACCAAACATTCGTAAAGAATTTGGAGAGTGCAAAAACAGTTGGGCCGGAAACATCGGATTTTAAAATCCTGTACATAGGTGTGTATTCCCTGCCACCCAAATTCTTAATCAAGGGAAGCAGCCAATGCTTTCTGGCTGCCTTGTAGGCTGGGCAGAAAAAGACCACGTGCAAGTCATTTTCCTCTTTATCATCACAAAGAGGACAGTGCTTGGTGGAGGGGACTTGTGACCAGGAGCTTGTAAAGGACCGAAAAGGCAATGTACCGTATCTCCACTGAAGAAATAACTTTCTGGTAAGTATAGGATATATAGGATCGAAAGCCTTCTCAAATCTGTAGAGGTCCTTGGTTTGCAGGAATATGGAAGAAAGGGACCCCTCTGTCTGGGTAGCTAAGGCCCTTGCCCTTTTGTGTTCATGATACAGATTCGCCAGGGATCTCTTGGAGATTCTTGATGCTACGTTTGCCGGTTCAGTCCACAATTCAGGGAGCCCCAGATCGGTGCAAATTGATTGGATGTTTTGGACCCAGGGGATACTAAGCGCCTTGGGGTGATTTAATAGTTCGACCAGTTCCGCCCTATGATCGGCGAGATCATCGCCGCTCCATAGCCTGCGCCAAAAGGCAATGGGTCTTAAACTTATCTCGTCAGCAAGTGGCCGTAGCCCTAGGTCAAGCCTCAGAGGAAGGAGTGGAGTGCTAGGGGGAAGTGCGGCTATCTGTCTTATAAACCTATTTTCTGTAGAAGACAGGTTCCGGCATGGGGTGTGGCCCCACAATTCAGCCCCATACATAATCGCCCCCCTGGCCTGGGCCTTGTATATCTGAATTAAGGCCCCCAATGGGCGGTAGGACGAGCCGGTCATCATCCGGGATATACCCCCGATAGTTTTTATTAATTTAAGGTTGGCCCTGCTCTGATGGGGCCCCAAGGTCATAGTTTCGTTGAGCGTCACGCCGAGATATTCAAGCGTGGCTACTCTTTCCAGCCGCACTGCTCCCAGTTGGGGATTCGGGCGCTGTTTGGGGCTCGGATTCAATACCATATATTTAGTTTTTGTGGCATTGATTTCCAGCCCTCTATCCTGACAGAAAGCCACAAAGGCATCGAGTATCCTTTGAATGCCCATGGGTGTTTTAGATAGCAGCAGTGTGTCGTCCGCGAACATTATTGCGGGCACCCTGTTGCCATTTAATTTTGGAGCGTCTGTGTAGTCGGTGGCGTTAAGATGGGCGATTACCCCGTTGACGAAGAGGCAAAACAGGGTCGGCGCCAGCACACAACCCTGTCTTACCCCTCTGCCAACGGGGAATCTATGAGTCAGTTCCCCCGACCTCCCACACCTCACCTGGGCATAATTATTATGGTGCAGCCTCTGCAAGGTCAATAAAATATCTGGGGGTACACCCATCCCTGCCAAGATGCTCCAAAGTTTCCCCCTGGGCACTAGGTCGAAGGCGGCCCGTAGGTCTACAAAAATCGTATACAAACTGCCGCCCTCGAACCTCGCTATCCTCCAATAGACCAGATTCAGTCTAAAGACCTGGTCCACAGTCGATACCCCTTTCCTAAATCCTGCCTGATAGGGACTGAGGGCGCCCACCTCCTCTATCCATTCCTGAAGCCTGTTCAGGAGAACCCTGCCGAACAGCTTCTGTGCTACATCTATCAGGCTAATCGGTCTGTAGTTGGCTGGGAGGAGGGGGGATCCCTTTTTGAAGATTGGGACCACCTCAGCCCCCAGCCAAGTACTAGGGATTTCCATCCCACCGAGGATACTGTTAAAAAGAGCAGCGAGGTAAGGCGCCCAGACGGTGGGCTCCTGCTTGAACAGGTCTCCCGGTAGCCCATCCAGTCCAGGCGCCTTCCCCGAAGCCAGCCCTGATATAGCAGCAGTGACCTCACTCAATGTTATTGGATCCGCCTGGGGGCCCAGCCTCTCCGGGTCAATAAGCGCAGGAAGTTCTCCGGACTCAGCACTGTATAGGGACTGGAAGTGGGCCTGCCACACTCCCGGAGCTATATTAGGCTCCACTGCCGAATGGAGACTCCCTGATCCCCCATTCACAATCCTCCAGAACAGGCGTTGATCTTGTGTTGCTAGGGCCTTTGTGAGTTCTTCCCACTGGTTTTCCTCCCATTCTATTTTAGCCTGAGCAAGAAGCTTCTTGTAGGCTTGCCTGCATTGCTTAAGGCGTTCCCCTCCTATGCCCTCCTTAATTATTCCAAGGAGTTCTGTTTTGGCCCGTCTACAGGCTGCATTGTACCAGTGTGTTTTACCTTGGCACCTCTCCCTTGGCTTTCGTGAGCTACGAGTAAAATGGGGTGCCGCAACTTTTATGAGTTCCTCGTGGGCATCAAACAATTTGCTCCTTATGTCTTTTTTATTTGCCACAATGTCAAGGGTCCCAACAATTTCCAGGATGGGAGTAATCTCTGCATAAAGCAGTGGGAGTTTATCCTTGTTTGTGACCATATGCTCCCACCTAATTCTTCTCCTACTGTTATCTAGGAGGAGCGTGGGGTGATTCCCTTCCTCGTGGGTCACTGGGGCCTGGGGGCCTGGGTGGACAAGGTCTAACTCAAGGGCATTGTGATCACTGTCCATCCTGTCTATCACCCTGAAATCCTGTATTGCTGACCACCTCGCTAATTGGACCAAGACATAGTCCAAATGAGACTCTCTCCCCCGTCGATTATAAGTATTTTTGCTGGGCATGTCGGATTTCATTCGCCCATTACACGCTCTGAGTCTGAACCTTAGAGTAAGGGCAGTAATTTGCAGTGCCAGTGGGGTCCAAGCTTTCGGAGGTGGAGCATCAACCCATGGTACTGCCCACCTAGCTTCTTCTTCCGATGAGAACCCTTCAAGGAGGCCGGGGAGTGGCTCAAAATGAGAGTTAAAATCCCCACCCACCACATAGTAGGAATCAGTCGACAGTTCAGATAAAAAGTTCGAAAGTTCATCAAAGGTCGGTGATTCCTTTGCCATTCCCATCGGCCTGGAATAGATGTTGACCAGCAGAAGATTAGCTTTGTTTGGCCATGTTAGTGAGACCGCAAGGATGTCATCAGAGTTGAGTGGGAGCCGTGTGGCCACACAGCCCAGATGAGCAGCAACCCACGTCGTGAGCCCCCCTGATGGGCGGCCTTTGCCTTCCCACCTTGCTGGGATGAAAAATGATGAGTAGCCTTGATGTCCATAATCCTCTCTAGCCCAGGTTTCCTGGAACATGCATATGTCGCCAGTCTCTATGTACTTTGCCCAGGCTGGCTCTTCCAATTTGTTAGCCAATCCCGCGATGTTCCAGGAGATTATCTTCAAATGTTCGGAGGTGGCAGTTGCCATACCGTGAGGGTTGGATGAGGTGATTCCAGGCTCCACTTCAGTTGCGGGGCCTGTGGCAGGGGCAGCAGAAGATGTATGTGGCACCGGGGGTCTCGGCGCACCATTGTCCGCAAGGAAAGGGACCATAGTTGTCCCCTCATCAACGACTACTCCATCAGTGGCTAGGTGAAAAGATTTGATTCTGCTGTGGTCAGAAGCAGCTGGATCGTTCAGTGGGCCAGAAATTGAGCCGGGGGACACAATGGGAAGTTCCAGGAGGCCACAGGAGCCAGAGACCCCTGGCGCTGGTTTACAGACGGTAAGTCAGTCGACACCATCCAAAACGTTCAGACAATTGAAGCGATTAAAATCGCAAAAGGGTGTGTCCGGCGGTTGGAAGTGCGGGCGATGTACAAAGCCTTTATGTCTACGTCTGTATTCCACCCTTGTCCAGTCATCATGCAGTGGGACCTGGTGCCTGGGAATGGGGGGAAGAAGAAAGATACTGGGAGGGTCTGTATGGTGGAATCGAGGGATCTGTTCACTCCTCCACAAATGTGTCGAACCGTGCCCGGATCCTTAAAGGTTACCATAATACAGTCCCCCACTATGGTTTTCCTGGTCTTCCCTAGCCATGGGACCCTTCTCACCATGATGATTTCGTTATTGAAATGGGATGGCAAGGGTCGGTTCCAGTTAAGCCATTTGATTACCTTTTTCTTAAGGGATTGGTAATCCTCGTTTTCCCCTGATCTTAAGTGGGGGGCACCTGCTAAGACCACCATTAGTCTATTGGCTTCAGGCGGGAGGTCTGGCCTCCGCGGTCTAAGGGTTGGCCAAACAGGCGAGTGTGGGGGGGTGTTAACCTGTTCTTGATCTATTCCAGAGGTCTCTGTTTGCGAGCTATGGGGGGCTTGATCCAGTGGGTGAGTAGGTCTATTGCTTTGGTTATTGTGCCGTGCCTGGAGTTGAATGGCCATAAGGGGTTGCAAAGGAGGGGCAGGTGGCGGGTTTCTTGGGGGGGCTTTATTGGCATTTGTTACTGCTTCGACTTTGGAAGGATCCCCAGCAGAGGAATGGGTTCCCACTAGCTTTGTCTGCTTACTTACTAGAGTGTTCAGAGTGGTAAGAGAAGTTTCTAGTAAGGTGAGCCTAATCTCGACTTTTTTTAGACTATCGCTAATGGGCTGCAAGAGGGAGCGAAGTAGGAATTCGATGCTCCCCGTGGCAGAGAGTGGAAGGTTTAGGTTCGAAGAAATAACCTCTGGTTCTTTGGTGGTGACAATTATACTGGGGTTTGGGGGCTTAGGGGGTGGAATGGTAGGCACTATCTCCCTAGGCTTCCCCGGTAGAACGGTGTTAGTGTGTTTCTTGCCAAAGTCAAGATGTGATATTTTGGATTTCCCCCGACCCCCGACTGTTTTCCGAGCACGTTTGCTGGGTGGGGGCCTATGTAGCTCCACCACTACGTTTAATTTGGACTTACTCTTATTAGCTATTTGCATAGGTGGGGTTTGGGGTACCAGGTTAACAGGGGTATGAGAAGACTCTTGGGGGGCCGGCTCTGTATTTTTTCCAGGCGCTTTCCCTGGGGTAGAGGGAATTTCCCTTAGTAAGACGGGAAAGTCCTCGAGTGTCGAATTAATTAGACTGCTGGGTGGCGTGCCTTCCTCTTGAGTGGTGGGGTAAGGGATGATATCGGTCAAAGGTCTGGTTTTCATAGATTCGATGGAGCGCCTGCGCTCCACCCTACGTTTCTCAAGCGAGCTTTCCTTGTCCGCGTCTCCTTTAGTGGATTTAAAATAATTATCCAGAGTCCCAGAGCTGGAAGCCCCATCCCTTGAGGGGGTTTCCCGTGGTGGAGGCGAGGGCATTGCCTTACTTGTGATGGAGAGTGGGATCAAGAGAATGGGCCCAGCCCAGCCTCCTTCGGCCACTGACGGCCACAGACGGTCCCGCCCTTGTCCCGGGCTTCTCCCGGGACGCTCCTGCGCGCTCCCGCGCTGTGGTGTCCTTGCTCCAACTTTATCCTCAATGACAATTGGATGATTGTTAGGGGCGGGGCGATGAGGGAGAGCGGCCCAGGTGTTACGGGCGCGAGGTAGGCTGAGACTCTTGGGAGACTGAGTCCAGCCCCTCCTGCTCGCAGCCCTCGCAGCCCTCAGCCCTGGATGGCACACAGAACAACTGCTCCCAGGTCCGACAGCGCCCCTCGACGATGCGGGACCCGCGCAGCGGGTTCCGCGAGGCGTGGATTCAGAGACAGTCCAAAGGGAGTCCGCAGGTCCTTCAGGTCAACAAGGTAGGCTTCAAGTGGTATATATATTATATTTTATATTACCTACTGGCGGTCGCCAGTAGGTGGGTATAGTTAAGACCTAGTTTCCATAGGAAGAGCATTTTTTGTTTTGCCAATAACTTTAGTGTCGCCTGATGACATAAAATATATTTATATACACACAGACCGCACACACAGAGACACACACAAATATATGTGTGTGTGTGTGTTTGTGTAGGTAGTCATAGTTAGAACCTAGTTTCCATAGGATACGCATTTTTTTGATTTGCTAATAACTTTGGCTTTGTTTGACGAATCATAGCGAATTTCTCCCAAGAAAAAGTCTATCCAGGTCAGCTGCTATCCTGAAAGTTTTGCGGTGATTCTTCATGCAGGGGCTAAGAAAAAAGGAGGGTCACAAAACATGTTTTTCCTATGTTCATTTCTATAGGAAATGTTTAGACAGACTACAGCCCGAATTACTGAACGAAATTACCGTCAAAAAGGTAGAGCTTGGTTCAGAAAATGACCTTTTTTTTAAATCATGTAAATCCTTTCAGTAATTTTTGAGAAATTCAAAAAATAGGAGTCAAAAAATCAATTTCCCATAGGAAACTTTGGGCAAGGCTACAGCCGAAACTACTGAATGGAATTATCCCAAATTTGGCAAAAAGTTAGTGCTTGGATCAGAAAGCAACCTTTTTTGAAAATGGTGTAAATCCATTCAGTAGTTGCTGAGAAATTAAAAAAATAAAAGTTTTCATATTTAGGGCAGCGGTGGAGTCGCGACCCCTCCCGACCACAAGCTTCATTCTAATTGGCTGCCACGACCACGAGCGTCATTCTAATTGGCTGTTAACACTCCAAACCAGGAAGTGTTGGCACCCATCATGTGACTCGGTAGAAGCGAGTCACCAGAAAACAGAGAAACAAAGACATAAAACAAGAGAAGGGGGCAGGGTAGAAGCCCCCTGACACCCTAGGCCTTCTCAGGGGGCCCCAGAAAGACATTCAGGGCTAAAAAAGCATTTTTTTAAATACAATTTTAAGCTCAATTAGTCTTGGGGTCGCAAATTCTGCCGAAATTGTTCAAAAACAATGAAGAGCGGGTTTCCACGTTTTATTTTAATGAGGCCCCGGGTGGAGTAGGTCACATGGGCATTTCTTAAAAAATTAAATAGCGTGGGCCCGCGGGGGCCCCTGTGGCCCCGGGGACCACCACGTCCCTGGGGCTTCACTCATGTTGGGAGGGGGGCCGTGCAGCCACCGTCCTGGAGCCAGTGATGGCCCTGGGGACCGCCAACCCCCAGGGCCGGCTCCTACAGTGTCCCAGGGTGCCCACACCAGGGACACTGCTGTTTGCTGTGACAGGGCGGGAGCTGCGCGGCTTCCGCCCTGTCAGAGCTAACTTGCTTTTGATTTTAGAAGCTAGAGCTGGGGAACCTGCTCTTGCTTCTAAAATCCAAAGCTGATTGCTTTTCCACACGGGGAGGTGCATATCAGCAGCTTCCGGTGTGGAAAATCAAAGGCTGCTCCTGCAGGATGTGGGGAGCAGGCACGACTGTGGGGGCATTGGGGCTCCCCCCATGGTCCCCAACTGTAAGGCCAGGCCCTGTGGGATGGGGTCCTTGGGCCGGAATTGGCCATGGGAGGGGGGCCGACGCAGCCCTCTTTTAGTTTTTTTTTTAATAATGAACATGTCGGCATGCTTCGGGGGATGGGATCCCGAGGCGAATGTAAATTAGTGAAAGTGGACATTTTTCTTTTTAGTCACGACTCTAGCGCAGCTCTCAGCACGGCCCGTGTAAAACCGATGGGTGCGCGGCCCTCAAGTACTTCTTAATTTTTTCAAACACTGAGGGGTATATTCTCAAGGACGCATCGCTAAGTTAATGGCACTTTATCGCAACCAAAATGGTAATACATTTAACGTACCATACACAAGCTGGAGCAAACAGCCCATATCACCAGTTTACCAGCAAGGCAGCCTCAACAAGCATTGTCACGAATGACCCTGGCACATATTGCTAACGAGATGTAGAGTAGGCGTTCCAGTGCAAAGAGCAGCGAGCACATCCCTTCGCAAGTTTCTCAAACACCAGGAAGATCGTCGAAGAGAGTACAAAACAGGTGATTTGGAGTGCAAGTATAAGGAAGTTTACACCTGCTCCGAGCTGGCGTAAAGTCGGAGTACAACCTAAAAGATGAAAGGGAGCCCAGTCCAGAGCCACACCTGAATGACAACAGATGCAATGAAGCGAACGATCATGCTGCTCGGACACCCAACACTGTTCCGACACACCCCGCCACCAGCCCCTTGTCCGCCATCCCCTCTCACCCCCCACAAACAAATGTGACAGCAACCTTAGGAAATCTGGAATGTAACAAATTGGCTGATGTCGCACAATTATAATTAAGAAGATGCATGTGAGATTGGACCAATAAAAATCACAGTCGTATAAGGATTTACATATAAAACACTTTATTTAAACAAAACAACAACAAATAAAACTAGGTACAGCCATGGCGTGTCATCCCGTGAATCACAGCCTGCAAGACAAAAAGCTAAATAAGATTGTGCGTCATGC